>NC_141262.1:9157500-9817500 GCF_054856545.1 Hippocampus guttulatus
CTATCGTCAGTGATACAGTATGAAACTTTAAGTCTTATCAGAATTCCTTCTTATTACAAATAATTTGTCATACTGTAATGTTTTGACGACTGTGATGGAAATTTTGAGTTTAAACTGTGTCATGCAATCTGAGTCTGCAGCTGTAACAATGGCAACTTTGTTTTTTTTCCTGTGTTCCGGCCGGTGGGGACAGGGCTGATTGCGCCCAGCATGCTGAAGATGTGTTTCACCGACCAGCATTCGAAAAGTATTGCGAAGATGATCATGTAAGGTCATGCATTTAGTGTTTGCGCTATGAGGATGAGACGGTATGAAAGAATGGACCTCACCCCTGTGGGGGGAGACGCTCTGTTACAGACATTTCACTTTGTCACATAGTGTTTCTCAACAGTTGCAGCTGAAATAAATCTCATTGCTGTACAAACACTTTCACTCTCTTGATTTCCCTGAACAAGACTATTGTTTCATAATACTCAGCATTTCTTCTGAGAATTGTGTATTTTATTTATATTTTTAATGTTTTTGTCTGGTTAATCAAGATTTATATATTCTGAAATGCTCCAGATGATGAACGTGACACAGTTGCGTGCAGTTTTGTTGTTGTTGGGTTTTTTTTGTATGGTATTGATGTTTTTTTTTTTTTTTTTTAAATAATTGCTATGTGACAGTGGCAATATTAGGTTGCTTACGTAAGCGCAAGTCCCTACAATAAGGCCCATGCACCAAACGCACAGCCCACCACTGTTATTTACAACCCCCAAAACTGCATCCTGGTTATGAATAGTGATGCTGACAGATGCAAAAACAAAGCCTGACTGCACTGGAATTGTGGGGTGGCCTGGTGCGCTGCCGGAACAAACACAAATGCACCGTCATCCGGCCTGCATCACACATGAGACTCGAATTAGTGTGTCAAATTGACACCCACGTTGAATAAATCCAAGTGGAGGATCCATGACACCCCCATGCTGTGTGACATCACTTCACAGCATTTGTTTCTGAATTCATTTCCATCCTTATTGTTGAATCAGTCGCCCTCTGTGTGTGTGTGTATGCGTGTGCGTTTGAGTGTGGGGGTAGGTGAGGTAATAGGCAGAGCCTGCAAGTCGCATGGTGGTGGGTGGAAAGGTGCTGCATGTTTCTGGATGCAGAGTGGGAGGCAAGCAGGGCTCCCCTGGCTACTGTTGTTCTGTGGGTGGCGAGCAGCAGCCAGGCTCTCCTTTCTCTTACGAAGTCGCCAAGCTGAGGGGGCGAGGGACTACCTCATCTCTCTCGCTCTCTGTGCATCTCACACACTCTTTCTTTCTCTCACTCCCTCTGCCCACAGCCCCTTCCTTTGCCCGGTGTCTACTCTTCTTTTTCCTCCTACACCATCCCTCTCTCTCTCTCTCTCTCTCTCTCTCTCTCTCTCTCTCTCTCTCTCTCTCTCTCTCACACACACACACACACACACACAGTACGGCATCCATCAGGTCCCTCCAAGTTTTTGTTTTGTTTCCTTTTGGGTTTTCCTCGGCTGCTCTTCCACACTGGACAGACCCCCACACTCAGGTCTCTGCGAGATCCATACTGGTACAGGAAAGACCTTTCCACACGGTACATGAAAACCTCACCACCCACTTGCTTGACTCCCCTGCTCCCAAACATCTCTCTTCTATATTTATTCGTTCTGCTTTTATATCGACTTTAGCGCCACCTCAGTGTGAAATGTTTCACTTTGACCTTTTCTCTCTCTGAGCATTCTTTTTCTTTTGACTTGCTGCATCATTGCTGTACTGTATACCGCTGAGTTTGGTTGTGCTCACTTTATTACTGCTTGCTTTTGCGCTCGCATTTGTGTGTGCGTGGTCAGCTATTGACGTTACCCAGTTGATGTCAGTTGGAAAGTCTCAAAGCAATAAGGCAGTAATCTCTTAAAGGCCCAGAGGCTTATAAGTCCACAACAGTTTCATACTGTTCCATCCGCTCTCCTTTCTTACTGTCGAGAAAGAGAGCGCACGCAAAGGCCCTCTAAATGGATCTTTAGGTGCAGTGGCGCACCCGATGGTTCCTGCACGGTAATGCATACATGCGTTAAACAAAAAGTGCATGAACACACACTTGCACGCCTTTGAACGCTGGTCTTTATGAAGCTGAGAATTATCTCACCATAGGTAATCATAACTTATAATACCTGGGACTCGTACAACCGCGCCCTGGGCCCTTTTCTCTTATAATGTCTATACAATGATCTAATATAAAGCAAGACAGCACTTGATGGTCATGAAACCAGTGGGAGTCTTCAGTGACCCGATGCTCTTTTTACTCTTTTAACGGTGTCACTTTTATTTCTTTATTTTTTTTTGTGTGTTAAACAGACACTCATCGTCATGCGTTTCCTCTGAAGGGTCACTTCAGAACGCCCTTGTCTTCATTGCAGCATGCACAGGAATAGAAGCATGCTGCGTCTTTCAATACAAAATGTGCGCGTTGGGGCAAAATGAAATCAGTGCGGGCAGACGTTGGAGAGTGGGAGCTGGGCCCAAGCTAGCAATTTTATTATAAAATGTCTACGATATATAGCACACAGCGGATCCATAGCGTGGCTGGTCAACAGCAGAGTCATTTAATTCGGGCCAGTCGGAGCTTGATGTGCTGATGTGCAGATGATGCGTCTCTCTCAAAGTTTCCAAGGAACTTCTGCTGATCGCAGTTCTCCCAAAGTTTGAAAACCTGAACCGCGCCGGCTAATAAGAGGCCTCCGACTGAACGCTTCGACTTTTCTTTGGAGCTGTCGCTATAGCAACCACGGTAGGCAGTTGCTGTGGTAATCACTTCCTGCTCATGCCCCTGGCATAGTTAAGTGTTTGAAGTTGTCTCTGAGGTGCTTCATTGAAGGGGTTAACTCCCAGCTCCCCTGATAGGTATGTTAGCCAGCATGTTTGTTTGTCTCTTTGAAGTTGTCCTACTCAAAGGTTTATATGGCATGCGGGTCCATCTGGAGGTGTTTGGCGTGAACAAGCATCGGGGCGGCTGTCTGACGTTGATGCTAAAGCCAAAAGAATAGGTCAATGTGTCTGGCGATTTGTAGATGCGCCGCACAAACGAGATGCCCGCCACTCAGCACAGCGCCATGCCCGGGGGTTACCAGGGTGTCAGCGGTCATTAGCCGCCGAGACGCAACGGGCGCTGACACCAGTCGGAATGGCAGATGTCCACACGACTGGGCAGGGTGGCACGTGAGGGCATGGGACCGGCCAGTGCTGTCGCCCCAGGACATGGCAGATAGTTATTCGATGGAGGCTTTTCTACCGTGCACCTTCCACCTCTCCAAAACTTAAAGCCGCATTTGCAACTGACGGAGTTGTGTCTCATCTGGTACTGGGACCGTTGTGGGTGTGTGCGGTCTCGTGCGTGCTTCTTTGTGAGAATTGGTTCACAGGATGGATTTATGACATAAAATAAATCCATTATAATCCAAAAATAAATCCGGTACCTGTTGATGCGTTTACGGTATAAACTTCCACCAATCCATGTCGTTTCAAAGGTTAAAATTCGCGACAGTATACTGCGTGTGATTGTTCCCTTCTCTTAGAGTTTGTCAGAATGTTCATAGGAAGAGCATTTAGCATATGCCAGTGACTAAAACAGTGGTAACGAACACACTATGAAGCAAACTGCTCGTTCTTGAAAACTTGAAAAATGGCTGCATAATCTAGCAGGCAACTGTACAAAAATAAGCAAAAACAGACAAGTTGACTTGACCCGATTTGGTTCAATCGTTGTTTTCACACCATACGAAAGGGAAACACCCATATTCCACTGTTTGAAAATAAGACAAAGACACTGAATAAATGTTGGCTTTCGGGTGTTCAAATATATAATAAACAAACCTTTCCACGGAGATGACAACCTCCAGGGTTTTTCCATTCAATTTCTATTGCTTCACTTTGCTTTCTGCACAGTCATATCGGCGCTCTATTCTGTAGTTCAGCTGTGCGCCTGACAGGTCAAACACACTGCTTGCTTCAGCTTGTATTACCTGTGCTGCGCTCGTGCCTGTACACAAGGCCTGTCAGGTTGGGTTTGGCTACGGCGCTCTTCAATCGAACTCAGCCTGCGTTTGGTGGCTAATTTTTCTTTTTACCTGATAGGCTCCATTCGAGAGAAATTTGGCATTGAGAAATGTATTAAATTTGGCTTTAGATTGATCAGTAGAATGCTAAAGCCTAAAATGAAAATTTCTGTTACTTTGCGAGGACTGCAAGTAATTGGACCTGTTCAGATGGCTGCACCGCTAGCAAAGCAACTTCATACTCACTTTTTTTTTTTTTACGATAAATAGGCCTACAGGTGTTTGGGAGCCAGCTTCCATTGACACTTACGATCTACTGTGACTTTGCATGTAATTAGACAGAAAAGCTTTGCATACCAGTAATGTGTCACTGACCATGAAATAGGTACATCCAGGGAGTTTCGCTTAAGAAAGCTGAGAGCTCACTGGCAGGCCTTCTGTTCCTACTTTTCTGTAGTGCTGATCTCCACTTGTTCCCTCTTGTGTCCTCCCTGAGATTACCTCGATTCCTATGGCAAAACATCAGAAAGCAATGGGGAAACGGAACACAAATAATTATCCGTGACTGAAAGTGCAGCTTCATCATGGCCACCGGGCGAGCGCAGGGCGGCGTCAAGTTAAATGTCCTGACGTTGTGCAGTTTCGAATGACTCTACTATTGATTGGTATCATTCAAATTACACCTCCACAAATGTTGAACCGACTCAATTGAGTTCTCCACAACCTTTGCTCAGTGAGCATAAAAAAAAAAAACCCCATAAAAATCAGGGCCCACTTCCTTGGTTGTTTGTGTGTGTTTTAATTATTCATTCTTTTTTTTTTTACATTTATTCCAAAAGATGGACCGATCAACATCACTTATAATGTCATGAAAGATGTTCAAATCCCGGTAAGGCAAACATAGATTTTGTCTAAGTTTGAAACATTACAGAGAATTGTTTTTCAGCAATTATCTTCAAACATATTGAATGTACTTCAAAACATATCTATGGATATACTATACAGGGTCTTTTATCCCACGTCAAACCTCACATGTGCACATTCACACCAATGGGCGATTTAGAGTCTCCAGTGAACCTTACATGACTGTTTCTTTTTGAACTGTGAAGCAGCTCTGCTCCCTGTGAAGAACATCATTTTTTCCCCACCTAGTCCTGTCTTTCCAAATCTCAACAAAAAAAGACAAACCTGGAGGTTTGCTTGGACTTTTTCATTCTCCCTCTCCAACATGGGCGATGCATCCGCATGCTGAAGCGTGACATGTTGCAATGACAATTTAGCCATGCAATTCATAAATAAAGCATCTGTTTTAGATCAAACATGAAGCAAATTTCAGTTCAAATGACACTCCCATGAAAGCTGAACTGCCAAGATGCATCATTACACATGACGTTTCCCATTCCATATTGTTATACCTTCTTCAATTATAAATCTATAGGATGAAAAACACCCCCATCCCCCATTGCATTCCTGTTTTCACATCATCCATCAAGAGTGACTGGCTCATAAATTATTCCTAATCTGCTAATACGGAATGAAGCGAGTCCATCATCTTGCCAAGTATTAAGAGAAGCCTTCCAATGCACCCCCCTGCTTTTGTTTCCCACTGTGATGTAAATAGCAGCACAGGGGCCATGTTCGTCTTGAGGATGGCACACGGCTAATCCTGAGCGAAGCTTGGAGGGATCTCTTCAAATACTCTTGTCAGTGTTGATTTGTCACCAACAGGCCTTTCATTTCCTCTGTAAGATGACACCATGTCAGCACGATACCGCGATCGAGGCCTTGGGAATCGGAGGCTCTGCACCTTGAGAAAAAAACCCCAAAACAATCTAACCAACAAGAAGTTTGTTGACTGAACTGGGCTGGTTTTGAGGATGCCGGAAGGAAAAACAGCTCTTAAACACTGCTGCGCCACTTTATCTGTGCAATTGTTTGAAATAAGGGGACAAGTATTGAAGGTAATTAAAGATTCCAACCATGGCTTATAAATTTGGAGCAGGAAAAAAAAAAAGACAACAACAATTAAAAAACCTCAATAGGAACACCCGGCTTAAAGCGAGCAATCATGTCCGAGATGTTGGGCTTAAATGAGGATGTTGTTTTCTCTTTTCTGTTCTGTCAATCTCCGGCAGAAAGCGATTTCCTCCTGAAGAGTGGCGGCCAGGGCTAAAAGCATGTTTTAATAAGCACGCTGACACATCCATCTTTGTTTCCGAGAGATAAGTCACAAGCCGCGCACAGCAAAAGCATGCGGGGCTCGCTGGAAGGATGCCCATTGTGGCGTATCAGTCGAATGTGCTTATGTGCACAAATCGCACACAAACACAAATGTGAGCATACACTGAAGCCAACGTGCACGCGCTCGCACACAAGAGCTGTCACCCCAACTTAAATCCTATTTATCACCAAACCGACGGGATTTTTTTTTTCTTTTGCTTGGAGCCGAAGGTGGTTGGCATGTTCACTTTATGCCTCCTCGGAGATTAGTCAATTCAGCCCTGCTCTGTTCTCACTGAGTCTCCTTTTAAGTCTTCCTTCATCCCCCTACCTCCTTTTTCCTCTCTCAATCGCCCACTGCACTAAATGTGTTTCTATTTGTTTATTTTCTTAATGCATTGGTTGGGGACGAGGGGGGGGGGGGTAGGGTGTGCTACCTGTGACTTGGAGCTGGTCGAGGCTGGCAGCTGTGCGTGTGAGATTGAGGAGCGTGACAGAAATGTCCTCATTAGGTCTGCAGTGAGGAGAATTGAGGAGTGGAAAAGGGAGGAGGAGGAGAGGAGAAGTAGAGGGACAAAAGTTTGCGAGTTTTAGACACACTGCGCCGTTTATCTACGCGGGGCTCAGTTTCAAGCAGATGTGCGCCCTAGTCATGCGCAAGCACGCGGACGCAGAACACACACGCACACATATGCAATGAGTCACAAAGTGCAGTGGAGTAACTCTGTCATTATTATACACTATTAATTAAAGAGAAATAATAGAAGCCAGATGAACTTGTGTTCAGCCTAATTATCATGTCTTTGATAGCAAATTGTGCAGAAAAAGACAGTGAGAAAGCAAGAACGCTAATGCACGCACAGGGAGAGAGTATATAGGTTCAGATAAGGACTTGGGACTTTGGGAGTGAAAGTTACACTCTACTCCACTCTACTGGCACCCATAACCCTTCGTTTGAAATCAAAGTGGAATTTCTTAATTGCAGAATAAAGGGAGATGTACTAATGCGGGAGAAAGATGGACTGTGGGGATGGGGGGGGGGGGGGGGGACAAAAAGGGTTGGTTTAACAACCGGGGCGAAGTGGTGGTGTATGGGGGGGTGGAATTGTTGCTCTGGGGAACAACGGCAACAACAAACAAACAACGATTGCCTTGTTTTATCTTGTTTGCCTTGTTTTCCACACATCTCGTCCTCAGCGTGCATGTAGTGATCTCTGAACTGCACGCTTCCACGCCAACTCCCCTGTTGCCTTGTTTACATGTTGCTGGTGCTGCGGTGTCGGCAGGGCATTGATCATTATCATCATTATGTGTCTATGATACGGCATTGTCGAGGCACAAATCAACATTGCTTCCGGGCCTTTCGGTTTGATGATCAACACTAACTTTGCAATCTTTGCTTCTGTTGGGGGAGCGCTCCACTCATTGCCACTGCGATTGCTGCAAAGAACAAAAAGACACCTGTTTGCTCTTATTAAAACTGGTGTTCAAAGGAGTAGCAGGGCCATTTGGATAATGAGGGGAAAAAAAGATAAAAATAAAAATATGAATGCAGTACTTACTAAACTATTATATGTCATAATTAAAAGGAAAATAGTTATATTACAGGGAAAAATGTTTTTTACAAGCAGAAAGTTGCATTGGTGTTAAAAAATACAGTTTATGAAAATAAAATGTTGAAAATAACAACCTGCGCAAAATCTCAACATGTGATGATATACCGTATAGACACAATGAAATTGGTCAATGATTTGACACATCAACATCATCATAATGACCAGTTTAATTCAGTATAAATTCATGCAAATTCTTATTTTTTTTTTTTACAGCTATTTCACGTTAATGCCTGATGAATATCCATCCATCCATCCATCCATCCATCCATTTTCTCTAGCGTTTGTCCCTCATAGAGCTTGGGCCTATCCCAGCTGACACTTGAACAAGAGGTGAGTAAGAATGGTCGCCAGTCAGTCATGGACTTGATGAACAGAGTATATGAATGGAATATTCATTTGAAAGGTAAACGGTGGAAACTTAATTTAACGGACTAATTGGAGGAAGTTCGGATTTGTCCGTTACGTTGAAGTACTTTTTTATTTGTGGCCTAAAAAACCCCAATACAGTCGAAAATTATTATTTGGTTCTTATTTTTCGTAGCCTCAAAGTGTGCAGTACAGTACAAGCTGTAAATAGATAAAAGCTCCAAACTGTTTTCAAAATGTATCCAAATTTAGCCTGCTGGTGTGAAGTACTCGACAAAGCCAAGTAAGTTGGACCCATCTGCAAACTCAATTCAGTTTTACAAAAATAGCTGAACTAAACAAGGGCGCACGATAAATGTCGGAAAAAAACTGAAAGGAGCACGGCAAATTTGAGGATGTGAAATTGTTGGGCAAACTGTATCAAAGGTCAGTAAAACGTTTGAACAAAAACGCTATACACTGAAAACAAAAGGAGGTGGATGATGCCAAGGCAAGTAACAATGGTCGACGAAAATTCAAACAAAAAAACAAACGGTACAAAAACACGAACTAAACTGTAATTAACAGCAAGCAAGCAATGCAATCATTTGGCACCAGCATACTGCTGCAGCCGCCCTGAAATAGCCGCTGGATGTAACAGGTGACAGGCGTGTTGCCAAGGCAGTGGCCACTCGAGCTCAGCAGTACCCCGCAATAGAGGGACAACAAAAAAAAATCTGACAACAGACATGACAGTTGGTGTTTTTGGAGGGGGGGGGGGGGGTTGGGGGCTATGAAATAATGCTGTGTCACGAAGCTAGTGCTTCCCTTTTTCACCTTCATTACGATTACATAGATAAGGGCTTTACAAAAAACATCAACGACAAACTGTGTACGGTGCCGCATCTTGAAGAGACTCGCGCCTGAGTACAAAATAACCATCGACACGACTAGATAAATATGACATGCTGCTGATGGCGAAACGAAGCTGATGTCCACGCGTTCCTTCATCTTTGTTGGGACAGTCGCCGATGTTAGAATGGCCGCCGCTTTGACGGCTGCTTTCGAGTCCTCTCGTCTACTGTAAAGCCATTTACTGGCAGTGTGGTGAAATGCGGCCATTTGTGGAACGAACAGACTTAGACCTCGACTTCAGGAGGGGCATTTTGAGGGGATTGGACACTATTTTCTGTCCATTGTATCGAGAATTTGACCTATTGTTCATACTTCAACTTTAGTCTCCTAACATTATGGCTCTATTCTGATATTTTTTCACATTTTCTTCTTTACATGTGGCCCTCATTCGTCCCTGTAGCAGTGTGACACAGTGCTCTCGGTATATACTGGAGGAGGTTTGAAGCAGCGGCTTGAGCGATGTCCAGGCGCGACAGGAGTGACGACAGGGTGATCAGTGTCCGCTTTTGTGGAAGTATTCAGTAATAAATGCCGTGTGAATAAGTCAAAGACGGGGGGGGGGGGGGGATCGGAGAGATGGAGATGCGGAAGGAGGAAAAGTCAAAGAGAGACGGGAGCGAGGAAGAGGGAAGGAGAAAGTGGTGGCACAGCTGAGGTTGACACTAATGAGCAGCCTTTGTGATGGGACCTGACAGAGGAGAAGAAAGCAGAATCCCCCGACACCGATGCTCCACAACACTCCTCCGCTTAATTGGGAGAGCTGGAACCCACAACCAGGGTGTGTGTGTGTGTGTGTGTAAAAGTGAGTATATCTGTTTTATGAGCAATAAGTGAATGTAACACAAACTAGACGTGTATGCGCTCCCGTAATTAAACCTGCAGCGTGTGACTTTAAGTTATTGTGCTTGTGTAGATATTCACAGCTCGCTCCGTGTTCTTGGCGGATTTTCACACTTTTGGGTCCAGGATTTCACGCATTTAGTTGATGTTGGCAAGACGTGTCGCATACAGCATTACATAGACGCCGATGGCTTTGAGGTTCACACGTCGGATATCTGCCATCTTCTCACATTCTTTTCAGCTGACAGGAATCCGGTGTAATAAACCCGGCATTCTGTCTCGCATCGAGCGTACATGCAGATGAGACCTGCGCACTGTAGTGGAAGACACACAACACGCCGGCATGCAACAGAAGGACCGCGCTCCATGTTGCGAGTGCAAGTCAGCACACCCAAAAACATACAAGTGAGTACATACTTGCTCACTCCCTGCGGTGCACTTTCCATCTTTGACTCGGAATCAATCATTTTTCATTTATCAGAGGGGATTTGTGTCGTGAAGGCTGATGCCAACTCCAATAAGAGGAGGGTTGGTGGGGGGGACAACACAACAGCAGTGAAAAAGCTCGAGCAAATCCCTGCTTTGATGCGATTAGAACGCACAACCAAATCAGGGCTGACTTGAATAGACACAGAACACAAAATCATATTAAGGAAAATTCGATGTGCATGGCATTACATTGCTCTCAACCGCCCTCCCCCCCTACTCCTCGCCTTTTTTTTCTCATCTTTGCTCCCTTTTCCTGTCTTTGACTCTCACTCTATTTCTTCCTGCTCCGCTTTCTATCTGCCAGCATCACAATCTTTCAACATTTCAATGCTAGTGACCTGAAAAATCTGTTGCCAGTGACTTACACGGTCGCTTCCTCTTGTCTGAGCTGAAGCAGCGCTCACTGCGATTCTGCTTTTGTGTCATGACGAGCTCCTCGGGTCACAGCTATCACCTGGACTTAACTGCAGCTGGATGCAATACGGTTTTCATTAAATACCTCCAAATTGTTGACGGGCAACAGTCAAACGGCAGGAACGTGTTGGTCGGTAATGATAAAATAGCTGTGCTGCAAGCTCGTCATCTCGTGAAAAATTGCTTTGCGATCGAGAAAAGAGAAAGGTGAGTCAGGGTGAGAAAGTGGGCCAAAAATCCGTACGGCGAGTGCGAGCGGGAAGAAGCTCAAGAGGTAGATAAAGTAGGGTTGTTATGTCAGAAGCAGTCGAGTCGCTCTCATCTTGCCATTATCTCAAGCACCCTCACATTACCATAATAATGGCTTTTAACCAAATGTAGCACTCTCCAAAGCAGCGCAGGCAGAATCTGTCGGAAGCAAATGTAAAACACTCATCTGCGGGCAGAAGCAGAGGGGCTTAACATTAACATCACCATAGACAGACGAGTGCTGCGTGAAAGGCATGTGTGGGTTGGAGTGGGAGCCTCCAGCTCAGATATAGTCTCCTGATGTAGTCTTGATTATACACATAATGTACAAAGATCATTTTGCAAGTCGTATGTGCGCACACACACACACACACACACACACACACACACACACACACACGCACACACTCACCGATATCCATACCTGTTTAACAGCTCAAAAGATGACACGTCGCAATCTGAAATGGGCTTTTAGAGCATCAAATGCTTTCAAATGCATGATCAACTTCAAATAACCAAAACAAACTATTACGTTTTGTTGGCGGCGCGACAGTTTTCATTCGCAACTGATCTCAAATGTACGCAGCAGCGAGTTGGTTCACGGGCACAGAAAACACTTTGTAGGCGTTTAAAAACAACAATGTAAACCTGAATGTCATGTCAGTGGATGCTGGAGCAATGTTGCTGGTACATTTGTGCAGTGGCAGGTGCGTCAGTAAATTTCATCGGTCCATCATTCGCCAAGGGACGGCTCACCAGTCAATCAGCTTCAGTAGGTCATTATTTCAGGCAGGCAGAGTCCGTCGGCAGGAACTCCGTTACTCTGTCTACTTTAACCGCACTTCCGTCATCCCTAAATTACAGTTCATCACCTCTATTTCGGACCATCAGTAAACCGTGTTGCCGAATCTGACCCTTAATTCATAAATATTACTAAATATAATACATTCATTCATTCATTTTCCAAACCGCTTTATCCTCACTCGGGTCGCGGGGGGTGCTGGAGCCTATCCCAGCCGTCTTCGGGCAGTAGGTGGGGGACACCTCGAACCGATTGCCAGCCAATTGACGGGAAGACACAGACGAACAACCATCCGCACTCACACTCACACCAACTGACAATTTGGAGTGTTCAATCAGCCTGCCATGCATGTTTTTGGAATGTGGGAGGAAACCGGAGTACCCGCAGGCCCGGGGAGAACATGCAAACCCCACACAGGGAGGCCGGAGCTGGAATTGAACCCGGTACCTCTGCACTGTGAGGTCGACGCGCTAACCACCGGATCACCGAGCCGCCAATATGATACATTTTATCATATAGTATATTATTATTATTATTATTAGTAGTAGTATTGTTATTGTTGTTACTATTTCTAGGAAAACCTGATGTGCTCGTGCAAAAATAAGGGCGTATTTGGAATCCAAGCAAAAAAAATCATCTAGAAAAGTTTCCTTGCAAATTTGTTGACCAGTGTAATTTTTGTTGCTTTTCCAAACATTGCAAAAGTTCTAAAAATACATGCATGAAGAATGTTATCCAAAATAGAATTATGAATGGCACCTACATTTTTGGGGGCGGGGGGATGCATATGTGCAGGAGTGGGGAGAGGCATGTGCCGACAGTCATCATGCCACGCGACTGCGTAGGTGTGTATATGCACGTGTCTTTGTGCACGTTCCTTTGCGTCGGCCAGGTCTGGCCAGGTGCTCTGCGTGTGTTTCCCCTGTCCAGATGGCCTCGCGGCTGGTGAGGGCAGGGGCACAGGGTGTCCTCCTGGCTTCCCACCCAGCCAACGCAGAAGGTCGACACGACCGTGGAGCCTTCCAGAGGAAATGATACTGAATGCCGTCTTGCTCGTTCGACAGGTGTAACCACAATAGCGTCTGTCCAACCGAGCAGACAAAGAGAAATGCCGCTTTAATTTTTCAAGTCCTTTTTGTCTTTTGATGTCACATTAATCTCTCTCATTTAGCTCGGTCCTCTTTCCAACAAAGTGCATTTCCTTGTACATTGCTGCACTCAAAGAATATCCATCGTGTTATTGTGCAAGCGTGTTTGCAGCGCACGGTGCCAAGAGGGTGTGTAGACCCACAGATGGCCGGGTGCTTTCCACTCAGTGAGATCTGGGCCAGGGCCCACTCTCAGATTAGTGGGGCTCTTTCGTGAAGCACCACCCACACCTTTCTGGGCAGACCTGGATCTGACACAGAGTTTTTTTTTTTAACTCACTTTGACTATGTGCCCGCATTGTTCATCTCTTGAAAACTGGGATGTCGCCTTGGAATGTGACGCATATATGAATACATATGAATTGAAATTCACGATGTGGCATTAATACCACGTGGATTAGTAAAGGGGTTTAGATTAAGGAGATGACACCTTCAGTGTTGTCCATCTAGCTTTTGCGTTCAAATTCTGTTTAGGGGTAACCATATGTTGAAGCGTTGCCCACAGCCAACCACTGATGGAAAATTTACTTTTCTTGGAGTACTAGAATAACCAACCAAGTCTTCAGTTAAAATTGGTCTGTGAGTGAGCCGTTTGGAATATATAATCACACAAATCCTTTACTTTACACTGTAACTCAACCCACCCAACAGTGTTACTTGCTAGCTACGCTGACTGAAGAGCTGCCACTTTTGAGCAAGGGTCGGATTACACTTCCACAAACCTAAATGTAAACATCGCTCCACTGAGTTTTGTTGGATGTCCAGATGATCTTTGGTTGACATCATCAGCATCTGATAAATGGAACTTACGGTGAAGTTGTCGACATGGTGGGTATTTTTTGGCCACATACACAGATCTGCACATGAAGTGAAACATTGAATTTGCCATTTTGGGGATAAAGTGCTGACTACACCAGTGAAAATACAATCCAGCCCGTCCTTTTGGAGGTTCCCGTATGCCAAGGGGCTCAACAAGTAACCTCCCGCCCTACAGAGCCAGGTTTTGATCCAGTTCACCATGGCAACGAAAGCTCGACTCGACATTGGCCCAACGGTGCACATGAGCAGTAGCTCCTTTACATAAGACAGAGCCCTTCCCCTTCAAAACAGACCGAGGCAAAAAATAAATAAATAAAGGGTTGGGATATTTTGATGACAGTATGTCACAGGCATGTTTTGGGTGACATTTTTTTAAACTTTGATAACATTATATACGGATTGAATTGATGTGGATTGTTCATTGACATCGCCATATGTAGTTGACTCCCTCAAGACAGGACCTTCATTCATTTCTGCTAACTTTATTTTGAGAATTTATTGAAGTGTCTGTACAAACTTTGCTGCTTCATTAAAATGATCAGACTATGTTTATTTCAAGACATCCTCTTCTAAGGCTAATATTGTAAAACTTAGGTTTAGTCGCTTCATGAAAGTCATTGGTTTTGCCAATTTAGCTTCTGCTCATTTGACTGCAGGGAGCCTTGAGCAAAAACAAACGCACAATTATTCCCTACTTTTCTTTAATTTTAATGCATAGACTGCTCATTATTTCATTCGTACTTATGGCAGATGCGTGCTGTTTCTGCATATTGAACAAGTAATATTGCAAAATAATGTCTTAAGTTCCAAATATATATTTTTAAAGCTTTAAAGTGAATTATTTTTGTCTGTACTTCCAGCTCAGAGATATACAGCATTTTAACTTTATCTACATTCATCTTATTAAACATACACTTGATTAGTAGAGTGTCGAAGCCAAACAAGTTGGGGCCCTATTTTGGCGGACTGGCGGCCATGCGCTCGGCGCAAAACTTCATTTTCGTGCCAGTGCAAGTCTCCGATCCCCAAATTGGGTGCTTTTCTGCTTCCGCAATGTCAGGTATGGCGTTTTGATATAAATGAGGAATGCCACGAGGATAGGCCAAGAAAATGACTACTTCCATCCCACAATGGCGCAGAAAGGCGTAAAGGGCCTGGTATGCTCATTTCTACTGACACAAAGTTTATCAAAATACCAAAGAACGATATCTCCACCCATTCGCGCAGTTAGACTACGCTTTGCGCTAGACTCGTGCCCAGCACGAAAATAGCGCTCTTTGTCTTGTTTGGAGGCATTTTCATGATTTTCAAATGATTCTCAATTCTTCAACATTGCTGATCTTTTGTCCGAGTAAAGTTGCAAATGATTATTCACTGATGTACTGTACTTGTGAATATGATAACGCACCGAGTCCCCTTCAAAGATAACTCAAAAACAGCAACAGCAAAACAAAACAGTCCAGATTCTTAAACCAAACATTTGCACTTCACCATGATGCTCTTCAGCAGATGCCATGAAGATGGCCAGTCACTGAGGTGTGGTCCGTAAGCGGGCATGACAGGGTGTACCAAGGGGTAATGGAGTCACAGTGAGCGGAGACGCAACCTCTTGGATTAACCCCCAGCATGACATAGCGCGCGCACACACACACACACACACACACACACACACACACACACACACACACACACACACACACACACACACACACACACACACACACACACACATTTTTAGAGTAAGCCAATGAATTAATTACCACTCCAGCCAGTGTGTATGTGGCGCTAATAGGAAGTGACAGGGGCTGCGGCAATGTCCTCATCACTGCAGGCTTCCTGCATTTGTGCCCCCCCGCCCACTTTACCAGCACAATTTCTCCTGACACAACCCCTCCCTCTGTATGCAATCACCCTGTTCAGTTTGACATTTCTATCTTTGTACTTTGGTCACTTGTCATTCTTTGACCAGCCAAAAAGATCAGCTCATGTTTTTTTGCAACAGCATGAGAATGCGCAGTCAGTAGGTAACATGTGTAAGATGGAATCAAACCAACCGATTTTTAGGGCTGTTCATTTTCCAGAAAAATAAGGCAAGAAAGTTTTCTGAGGGTATTAATTTTGTCACAAAAAAAAATCTTCAAACAGGCAAATATTCAGATGTTCTATGTGCTGATCTTCATTTTTGTCTTTTTACAACATTTGTGGGTATAACATGTTTTTTTACTGTAGGTAAAACTGAAAATCTGTGACAAAGGAGAATACTTCATTTTGAAATATTATTTCCCACTGACTCCCTCCCTCTACTTTATCCAAGGAAGTTTTTTGATCCTCAAGGCAGATTTAACAAGTAAAACTCCTGCCACATTTTGGCGTAAGCCACAGGTGCTTCTACTCAACTGTCAGGTAAACGAGTTTGCTGCTCTCAACCGATTCAAGCATTTTCATCACCTGCAACAGGTCTAACCGATGACTTTCTCTTCCCGTCGCTCCTTGCAGCCTTTGTTTTTTACGAGAATATCCATATAGTATTTCTTAATTAATAGTCACACGAGGCCAACATGCATTTAGCATTACGGATGATGTGGATTCCTTGATTGGATGGACGACTGATGGAACAACACTCAAAGACGACCACTTTTCAGCAAACCTGACATCTGTAATCCCGCAAGTCATACTTCTGTTTTATCAGATCTATGATTTGGAACATAATATACAGTATGCGGGACAAATATCTGACACTGTATGGTACTGACCATTTTTGGTCAAAATAGAGGGAAGGTCTATATGGTAGGATGTTAAATATTGAATCTTTGCGCTGGAAGCAATAAGTAATCCATTCATCTCCTTTGACCTTTCATGCATAAATATGCAATCTTTATACACTTTCACTCAGAACCACATATAAGAACCCATGACCCCATATCAAGGCTATGAAAAGTGATGGGAAATAATGGAAATGTATTTTCTTTTATCAGCTGTACAGATATTTTAAATAGTATTTTAAAATTCTCATTGGTCTTACAATGGGCATCCTTTTTAACATGCTTCCTTTGTCTCTAAATTACAATTTGCCACTATTTTAGGTCACTCAGTAAAACAGATCATTTGAATTAGATGATTCCAGTTCCAATTCCAGTTCTTTGATTTCAGTTCCTGACGATTCTCAATTCTGCTTCTTAAACCCCCCCTATCCCCCCCCCCCCCCCCCAAAAACCAACAAGAAAACGAGGGAGCTCACTGGGATTACGTTTGGACAAATCACATGAAGTTTTTACGGTTTGTGAACTTTTCTTTACAAACACTATTCAAAGGGTTATTTTTAAGCAGTTTAAAAATGTTCACGAGCTTTATTTTGGAGAACCTCAAGAAAATACAACAGTGCAGCACTTACTTAAAGCAAGCTACAGAACACCAATTGTGCTAACCTAGTGTTGTTTTTTTTCCTTCAGAAAGAAAAAATGTAAATGACATACAGTACCTGTCAACTTGTTCGTTTTCCCCGTATTTTATACGTTTTTTTAAAATCATTTCAAATCATGTACGGCGTATTACAACTTTTATACGGGAAAAAAAATGTGAACCAATCTCACAAAGACCATTTTGGCTCAAATCCAGATCGTCTCACCTGCTGGTAGCCATTGACAATGCCGTCGTCGATCACTACTATTGTCACGGTAAACAGGCAATTAAAGTAATCCTCAATCGTTTATATTTTTTCATCGCTGCGTACGGTAGGATTGATAAAGCATGATGTGTGCATGTAAACCGTTGTAAGGTTTTTTGTTGCTTTGTAAGGGGAATCGTAATCATTTATAAGGGCAGCTATAAGCCGAGGTTGACAGGTTTCAGGGGCACTCAAGGAAAATGAATCAACTCTAAACAGTCTATGTAAACAAATGATGTATGTATGTTTGTATGTATGTAGGTACGTATGCATATGCTGCAGCTGTATATGCTACAAGCTCAATATAAGAGGGCATTGGCATTTGTGTTGATGCACTGTTTTAGTTCCAGTTTAACATGGTGGCTCATTGTTGGCATTATACGTACTTCCCCAATTCTGTCTGAAGCCTGATTTATGAGTCAGGTGGGAGGCATCGGCTGAAGCGGCCCGCTGGGCAAAACGCGACCGCCGCCATCGTGGTCCCGAGTGTGTCAGGTCCGCGCCGGAGAAAATTTCGGCAAGGATGACTGGGAACATTTTGTATTGTTCGTACTTCTTCCGCGCAGATCACTAAGTATTGAGATTTAGCACTGACATTTTAAAATCTGAATAATTCCGGGAGAACCGGAATGTTTGTCCCAGTTCAAGTCAATTCCCAGTTATCAATGCCCACCTCTAGTAACAGCACACAATTTAGAAATACTTTGGACCACTTTAAAAAAAACTTCTTATACCATTACTGGGGCGGCACGGTGGTCAACTGGTTAGCACATCCGGTCATAGTTTTGATTCCAGCTCCGGCCTTCCTGTGTGGAGTTTGCATGTTCTCCTCGTGCCTGCGTGGGTTTGCTCTGGGTAGTCCGGTTTCCTCCCACATTCCGAAAACATGCATGGCAGGCTGATTGGACACTCCAAATTGTCCCTAGGTGCGAGTGTGAGGGCGGATGGTTGTTCATCTATTTGTGCTGTACAATTGGCTGGTAAGCAGTTCAGGGTGTCCCCCCGCCTGGGATTGGCTCAAGCACGCCGGCGACCCTCGTGAAGATAAGCGGTTCAGCTCATAGATACTATAACTGCTCCTTCCCCTGCTTTTCATCCCTCAAGTGCCCTTCATCTTTGTTTTTCGGATCGGTGGTGGTCCGAGGACGGGCAAAATCGCTTTTATTGGCGCTTATTAGATTACTTACCTATTCCAGTTACTGCCGGTTGTCAGTCCGCCAGCGAAAGCGGGACTTCGTCAGTGATGGATTTAATTAAGATAAGATAAGATAAGAAAACCTTTATTAGTCTCGCAATGGAGAAATTCCCAATTCACAGCAGCAAAGTTACGAAAGGAAGAAGTAGAACAACAAAATATAGGAGCTGCTGGAAAGGCAGCCACTCACGCGGCGCCATTTTGAAGTCAAAATAACAAAAATAACACAACACAACACATAGGACACAGACAGTCGTGCAATCTTCACCACTTTTCTGCATACACTTTGTTGTCTGAAGCAGTTCTAGATGAAAGAGGAGAGGATCAAAGTGTCCTTTTACCAGTGGATCAGAGACGTCATGCTGAAAATGTGCACACGTCTGCTACAAGCTAAGTTTTGAAAGCAAACACGAAGCTGTAGCGTCCATTGAGGAAATTAAGGCCATCGGTACTGACAGATAGGTGTAAATTTCCACCTCTGAAAGTTTGATGACGTCCACCACACATGTTTGCAAAGCTCAGTATCTGTCTGCATTCACCAAGATCAAATTCGCTAAAATCACATTACACTACTTGCGCCAAAACTTAGATGTGGTTCAAGCTGCCAAAAAGTGTTAGTCTAATTTCAGCCCAAAAATTCTCAGGTGCGCCGGGGACATGTCAAAGGCAATACCCTCAGTACGCTGGAATGCTCAGCATGGCAGAGAGATGAACCAAATTCCCAAACAAGTGCATCATGGCTTGCATCGCCACGAAAATCAGGATGCGCTAGTTTTTATGCTTGAGTGCAGTTGCACTTTCAATGAATAGAGTCCTCACTGTGAGTGCCATGTAAATAGAAGTTAGCTACTTTTAATTTGAAATTGTGAAAACGATACTTGAATGTGAGTCTGCCTACTTGATGGAACCTCTTCTCTTCTCAAGTGCTTGATATTTACTGTCAAATTTTAATTTTTGTCTTATGATGAAGGTGACTAACGTCTCTGGAAATTAAAAAGTAAAGGAAATCAAATGCCCTTGAAGTCGAGTCTGTATGTGACAGATGTTGCATTCGTTCGCCGTAAGAGAAAGCGGAATCAATGTGAAGAGCACAGCAAATACCTCGAATGGCCTCTCAATCCATTCATTATGTAATGTGTTACAGTTTTCCTTCCCGCCAGCTCTCCTTCTCCTCGCACCCTCTTCACAACACCCCCCAACCGCCGTCCCCTACTCCCCCAGCCTTCACCTTCTGCTCACCACCTGTACGGGGAAATGAGTCCCTCCTCTCTCTCCGCATGGCGCTTCAAGCTGTTCCGCTCAAAGCATTTGATGTTGGTTATTTTATTTTACGTCTTATTTGCCACATTTGATCTCCTGCATGTGGCAGGCGGCCATTTGCATGACTGGATGCTACCTCGGGCCAAACGCAAAAGGTTAAAGGTCTGACATTTGAACACAGCAGAGACAGCGGGGTTGATGCTCATCATGTACACGTAATGTTGTCTGCGTGAACACACGTACACACGCATGCTGACAGGCATGAATGGGAAATATATGCTTGTTTCATAAGGATCTCTTCATCATAAGGAATGTCGCAGACTATTAGTCGAACAAACGGAATGTCCTTCAAACGTAATCCCCTAATTGCTTTTAAAATGACAGCAAGACAGGATGTTTTTGTGGTCATCACGTCTGCTTTATATTCCAAATTTGAAGGTCCAAGCTTAGGAAGTTGTCTTGTCCTGTTTTTAACTGGCAGTTGCCAAACAATTTGGACAGGACTTAAACAATTTGTAGATCAATCAAAATATTGGAAAAACATGTCTCTAAAGTAGCCTAAAGATGCCCTCAAGTTGCAGTGAGCTTCAGCGAGGATCAAAGGATGATCTTAGGTAAATTTATTTATGCGCCGCTGAATATTGGACATCGTGTATATGGTGGACCAGCCTTGACTCGCGCATTTACTTGGCTTGTTTGTTTGGATAATCCATCCATCCATTTTCCGAACCGCTTGATCCTCACTAGGGTCGCGGGGGTCGCTGGAGCCTATCCCAGCTGTCTTCGGGCAGTAGGCGGGGGACACCCTGAATCGGTTGCCAGCCAATCGCAGGGCACACAGAGACGAACAACCATCCACGCTCACATTCACACCTAGGGACAATTTAGAGCGTTCAATCAGCCTGCCACGCATGTTTTTGGAATGTGGGAGGAAACCGGAGTACCCGGAGAAAACCCACGCAGGCCCAGGGAGAACATGCAAACTCCACACAGAGAGGCCGGAGCTGGAATCGAACCCGGTTCCTCTGCACTGTGAAGTCGACGTGCTAACCACTGGACTACAGGGCCGCCCTGTTTGGATAATGATTATATAATTTGTTCATATGTAGAAAGATTAAGGAAAAAAGGAGTGGGATGGACGGTCAGTGGAAAGCCAGAAGAAGAAAGAACATCAGGTGAAGGGAGAAAACATTTCCAATCTGGCTCTCACACATGCACGCTCAAGATTATGGAGGTGTGGCAACAGAGGAGCCATGCTTTCAACTCCTTACCAAAAATGACAGTTTCATGGATCCACTTTTCTCACTTGTACGCTGTCCATTTATAGATGAAAGGCCTGTCTTATTCTGTCAAAGGCCTCAAGTCATCTGAATTAAACATTGATTTTATCGTCATTTTAGTCACTGCTTCCATGACGGCCAGCTGCCTCCTTCAACGTCTCATCCGGGATGCAGGCAGAGGGAAGGTGAGGAGTGTGCAGGAGATGAGAGAGAAGGCGGAGAAGAGAGGGGGTGAGTAAGGGAAGGCGAGTGCGAGAAGACAAGATCAGAATAAGAGGAAGAAGGCACACGGGGTGCCCAGGAGGAAGACATATGAGGAAGGAGAATAAAGAAGGAGGAATTGTGGGAGCAGCAATTAAGAGAGGAACAAGGGGGAGAAAAAAAAGAATTGATTGAGGTGGAGGTTACAAACAATTCTGTTTTTTTAATTTAATGATGAACTATTTCCTATTTTCCTGTTTATGGCCAACACCAACTGTCTCTTTTATACTCCGGTTCTCATTATAGCTCACACCATCGGTAAACACACACACACACACACACACACATACACACACACACACACACACATGCTCCTTTTCCTGTCATCTGTCATCTTAGATGCAGCGAATTGATCACAGATAGTGTCAGAAAAAGGAACATTTAATTTCACATCTATAACCTCTACTAGAGAGAATAATTAAAAAAACACAAACAGTGGCCCCTGATGAGCAGGAAAACAAAATAGGTTGACCCCTCGCTGGGATGCTTTACTCGCTCCCTAGGTCCAAACATTTTTTCACCTCGATGTTTCTCTCCTGTCCTTAATGGGTGTGTTTTTTTTTTTTGCTCACCCTGAAGAGACAAGGAGATAAAAGGCAGCCTGTCTCAGAGGAGCACCAGCGTGGTTGAACGAGGAGCCCGCACACTCCTGCAGCACTTATCCCCGCAGAGGCGCACCATCTCTGAGAGGCGGAGACGAGTTCGTTGCTTCACTCTTACCCACCCATGAAAAGTGCAGCGGTTGTGCACAAGGTCCGGAGAATGTTGTCTCCTCACTAGCCATGTTCACAGGGTGAGCCAGACTTCAGGGAAGTCTTCACAGATTAGAGCAGCATAAGTTAAAGACCTTGACTGAAACAAATAGCGTAATTTTTCTCTGATTAATAAAGATTTGTCAACACCCTTCTCTCCAGAGGCGTGTCAAGTAGCCTAAAATGTTTAATTTGTCAACTGTTCAAGTAAGAGTAAACTCTTACTTTACAATAATGTGCTCAAGCAGAAGTAAAAGTAGTTTTCCTGCATAACTATTTGAGAAAGAGTTCGTTTTCAGTAAAATCACCCGAAGATACTGAGTACCGGTAACTTCCCATTCATTGTTTAAAATAGTGCATGAAGGTCAAATAGACAAACATAAAATAAGAGGATGCAAATTCAAGTATGCCCAACAATATATCACTTTTAAAACACTGACACACACACACACACACACACACATGGCACACCAAATAGTCTTAAATGAAATTCAAGTTTACACTCACTAATTTAATCAGTTATCTTAGAAATTCTCAGTGTGGTATTCGTGCCACTTGTGTTACGTGTGCTTCCTCTAGTAGCATGCAAACTAATCAGTGTCTCTGTACCATTCATTTGCATTTAACTCTTGATTTCAATTTTATTTACATTTAATCTTGAAGAACAACTGTTTGTTTTAAATTTTTTATCTAGATTCTATTCTCACGTAATTTTTATGAGAAATAGATTTTAATTGAGTTGTTATGCAAGCGCAGTTTATTTTCAGTGCAGTCATGTGACTGCGTGGCTCTTTGGTGAAATGAAGTCAAACATCGCTGAAAGTTCCACAGAGTCATGTGATAAAACAACGTAGAGTACGCAAGTAATAATCATTGCTGGTCGACAAAAAATACAAGAATCAAGTAGCTCAATGTAACTTGGTGGAAAAAAAAAGACATTTGTTCTTTACAAAAATAATCAAGTAGAAGTAAAATGTCTGTTGCATTACACCAACTCTGATAAGTAAGATTTATCCAAAAAATGATTTCAGGAAATGTAACTGAGTCAATGTAGTTCATTACAAGCTACCTTCATTCCTGTCTGAGGTCTTTCAGCAGTACACGGTGATCCTCTGACGGTGCACCCCAGTCCGATGGGAACACACTGGCCCATTTGGGGCAATCACTCTCAGTCTCGATGAATTTCTCCTTCACTCGTGTTCTTTGCTGCAGTACTGTAGGTCTGAATAATTCAACCTGGATTTCCTTCCATGTCATGTCTCAGCATGTCATCCCAACCCCTCATATGTCTCTCAGTCATGCTCAAGTGTTCTAACACAAGTGAGTCATTTAGAGGACGTAAAAGGCTGCTGATCAAGGAGAGTCGAGTTCACTTTGCAATTCGGTGACTTACAGAAACTGAGAAATGACGAGCGGAAGAGAGGGAAAGTGAGATCAGGAAAATAGTAGCCAGAATGCGCAACTAAATTACTTACAGCAATCATTACAGCACAGGTGATGTTTCAAGTACAAATGTAATATTTTAACATAGGAAAAATGTATAAAATATATACATTTTGATAGAGAAGTAAGTCTTTATTAAAAAAATTTTTTGTTGTTGTTATTTTGGATGTATACTACTATTAGTAGTGGTATTATTAACAAAGCAATAATCAAGCTGCCCAACAATGGCATCAACTGTTGAACTCATGTGGGATGATATAAGTTCTTGTATTTTCTCTTCAAATTCTTTCAAGGTTTGATGACAGTAGCCTTGCTGGTTACAGGAGACTTGAAAAGTCACCAGGTGCCTCAGCTGGTTCCCAGTGTTGGCTCAGTTCTATTTTCTATGCGAACTTGTTCAATGTCCATTTCAACGTTTTAAAATAAGCTTGTTCAGTTTAGTTCATAGTTCAACAGTTTTAAGTAATTACACTGTTCCAAAAATGATGTAATTCTATGTAGTTCTTCTTTACATGTTATTTACAACCGTTCTTTGATACATATTTTGATTGTTGCTGCGAGCCATGACCCTAAAAAAGATCCAGGCATTTTCCCATTGCTGCCACCCATTCATTCTACACGAGTGGAGAGCGACAGCTTTCACCCTGCAATCCCAAAAACATGAGGAAAGCCTTATTGCTTGAATGCTCTTTTTTTTTTTTTTTTTTTTGAAAATGAGGAATCGCAACCAAAACAACTGTTGTCCTTCATGCGCATGCATACATCTAATCTAAGGGAGGAACCAGACTGAGGTAGGAAATGAGCTGTCATGCACTCTAACCCCACCTGAGTCTTCAGGTGACCATAAAATGATGACCCGCCTGCAGATTCCTGCGACCTCAGCCTTTTTAAAATTAGTTTAGGTATTTGTTTTATTGATTTTTTTAATGTATGTTGTCACTGCCCTGAGAAAAACACATATGTTCATTTTTTTACATTTTTACATTAATGCAGCGTCCGCGTTTCGGACATCCGGTTATATATTTATATTTCTCTCTCTCTCTCTCTCTCTCTCTCTCTTCTCTGTCTCTTTCTGTCTCACTTGCTCTCACTCTCTCTTTTACAATATTCACATGGATATTGTCTTTATCCTTTGTGAAATGCAGCTAACATGACCGAAAGATGATTTCATTTGATTCATGTTTTAAGTGAGTATGAGTCACGGAATGAAGTGGTCACACAATGAACATGTTAGCATTTAATCTTTCTGACTTCTAGCTCTCAACTCCAACCTGCCTAGAATAGTTTGGGCAGAAAAAATATCTATCTATCTATCTATCTATCTATCAATCTCTCTCTCTATATTTTTTTTCAGTGTTTCATGAACTTCAAATAAGATTCCTTTTTTTCCTTTCGACTGTATAACTTGGGAACCCTAACAAAGTCTGAGACCAGTTGGGTTGCTGTCCAAATTGCGGACAATTTTTTTCAGAGATCACCTGAAGAGTAATGTGCCGATTGAGCTTGTTCCTTGCAACCATTTTTCAAACGTACTGTAATTAAAGCACACAAACGCGCACATTAGTATGTCCTTGTATACCACTTGCACACTCACTTTCTTCCTGCCATGTTTCTTCTTCCGACCATCTCTTTGGCCGCTCTCTCTTTTCTGCCTCTCTTCCCTCAGGTGCTGTATTACCATAATGGCTCCTCGTGATGGTGATGCACAAAGCAGGCGTATGCAAATACAACATGCTAGGACGCACACTATCAGAGCTCAATGCATTAGAAGTCATTTGTGCGAGCATAGTCCCGTACAGTCGTTATGTGTTAAACAGTCAAGCGGAAAACAGCACGAGTGGCCAGACAACGTTGGTATTACGGCGTTTGCATGCAAAAAGCAGTGAGAATTAACCACTGGGATGAAAAATGTGGAATCAAATCAGCCTCTCGTCTTGATCTGCATACCTTCTCAGTGGGTACAATGGTGGCGTGTTTAGTCGCTGAACTGAAGCTGATTCGTGTGTGATGGCACAAACGTGATATAAATCTGCTCATAATGGTGTCAGACGCGTAGGAGCAGTTTGCATGACATGCTGGTGTCTACCAAACTCTCTGGTACATTTTCAATAAGTGATTATATACCGTACCCATTCAGGGAAAAAGCAGTGGTTCCGTGTAAGGAAGTTAAATTGGTCACCTCTTACCATCAAAAACTGCTTCGACTCTGGTTGCAATCACCTTCAGAGGTGCATTCAAATACCGAGCAATCCCGAGTGAAATGTGCCAATGGTTCAAGCTTCTGGAGATTTCCTGGTTCATGATGCCGGGTGGCTACAAGTTAGCATAACTAACTTCATTGAAAGGTCCTACAAAGTGTCATGCAGTATATCTGGCATGAAACGCAATCGAGTGGTGCCTTGACTTACAATTTAAAGTCGTTCTATGACCACGCTTGTAACACCAAACGCTCGTATCTCAAATCGCACTTGAAATAAATGTCAATGCAATTAATTTGTTTCAGCCCCACAAAAACAACACAAAGCAAAATACAAAACGTTTTGTAAATGTTTCCTAATAAGAATAATAGCACCCTAAAATATTTTACCTTTTTAAAAAATGCAGAATTATAACATAATTGAATGGAATGTAAAGAATTTTTGCATCATGTATTAGTGGTTTCATTGTGTGCCTCCTTCTGGTGTGCCCACCTTAGCCTCCAGGGGGCACACCAGGTGGCAGTGTAATATACAGTACATGCATGTACTGTATGTGTACAGGACGAAGAGGACTGCCTCGGTAACCTGCAGTGATAATATTCGTCCTTTTTTGCAGAGGATAAGGAATATATGCGTGAAAGTATCACACATCTGGTGAGAGATGAATTCCTATTTACGGCTATAGTGAAGAGCAGTTTGAGATTAACTGGCTGTAGTCAGTTTTTTTGCTCTTGGCCAACCGGGGTAAATCCAGCTGTGCTGTCACATGAAACAAAAAAAGCTGTATCGAAAATGGATCCATGGAATTTTCTCCTCTCTCTGCCTTGTGTGATTTTCAGGCGTGCAGTCCACTGACCAGTCAGAAGGCCACTCATTCGCAGTGCTAAGCCTATTACGTCACCGTTCCTTTTCCTTCCAAGAACATTGACCCCGGTCTTTTCATGCTTTATTTCCTCCTCATACAGTATTTGTGTTGCGTCAGGTGTGAGTGTGCAACCCGAGGTCCATTGCTTCACTGCAGCCGGACGATCGGGATGAGTAACTGTGTTGCCTGTCCTGTCCTCCTCATAAATATAGCAGAACATAAAGTGCAGAAAAATGTTCCTTTCTGAAAGTGGACAAAAAAAAAGGGGAAAATATGTACTGTACGTATATGAATATTTCAACATTTATGTAAGCACCAGGCTCCACTGCAGGGCTGTTGCAGAATTAAACGTTATACACCAGTTTAAAAAGTGACTCAGAAGGATATGTATATTTTTAGGGCTCATTTATTTTATTTTAGTCATTTCATTATTTTAGGTTCTTTGAATGCAGGTGAGGAAAGTTGTATTTTAAGTGCAAAAAAGAGATTTCGCAGTTCACTTGAGTCACGTGGCTTTATTGTTTAAATGACAAAAATGTGAAAGGGGATATAGTGTTTCCATCGGCATTGCTCGAGGGCATCACATAAAGAGTGCCAGAGAGACAAAGAGAGAAACACTCTGTCACCTATCAATCTCGACTCCACAGGTTTTTGTTTATTTGACTGCTTCTCAGGTGTATCTGAATTGTTTTGCCTTCAATCATGAAGGCTTATAACTAGTCGAAATTCAAGTGGGACAAATGTGTTTTTGACTTTAAGCTGTCAAGATGTCACTTTTCATTTACTCTGCACTTTCCGTTGACATTAGGGCTCCTGTCACCATTTCCCCCGTTTGCACCCAGATGGAACAAGTTGTGGAAAATCAGAATTTTATTTTTTACGGCTTAAGCTTCATGTTCACCGCGGACTCACATCATCATAAAAATCCGAAGCCCTGGCCGAGAAAGTCAAGAATTCCTTCATATGTCCACCCACTCAATCCATTTCACAGTCACCAGGGATCTAAGAAGACAGCCACAGACCAACAGAGGTGGGTAGAGTAGCCCAATATTGTACTCAAGTGAGTATACTGTTAATTTAGAATCATTTGACTGAAGTAAAAGTAAAAATCACTCTGCCAAATAATGCCCTGATGATGAGTATTAAATGGAAAAACTGCTCAAGTCTTAAGTGTTGAATAACTTGTGAGTAATTTCTGATTATTTCTTTGTTTTTCAAATAGCACATAGATGCCAAATAGACAGGAAAATAAAATGAGAATTTGCTCATTCAATTATTCTCCGACAAGTCGGAATAAATGGTTTTCAATAACCTTTCATTGTTGTCACATGTGAACCAGCGCAATCGGGTCACCAGGCAGATCGGATTAATTATGTCATTATATGCTTTTAATGAGTGGTCGACTGGTTCGCACATCCACCTCACAGTGCAGAGGTCGTGGGCTCAAATTCCTGTGTGGCGTTTGCATGTTCTTCATGTATCTGCGTGGGTTTTCTCCGGGTACTCTGGTTTCCTCCCACATTCCATAAACCACCACGGTAGGTTAATGGAACACTCTAAATTGTCTTGAGGCGTGAGTGTGAGCGCGGAAGGTTGTTCGTCTATGTATGCCCTGCGAATGGCTGGCAACCGGTTCAGGGTGTACAGGAGTAATTCCATGAGTGATGACATACAGGTCATCACTCCCTCTGATGTAATATTGCTTAATGGTTATTTAATTGGTAATGCCAAAAAAACCCCCAACAACAAGAAATGGTTAATGAACTTTAATCGGATAAAATTTGATTTTGCACACCACTTGAATGAAAAATCTATTTTTAGCCGCTGATTCAATTCATCGATGGACGAATCGATAGAAAAGCCAAGAAACACTTTAAAATGATCCTTTTCTTCTTGTTTTAGCTTGCTTTAACTCTATGGCTATGTAGCTCACTGCCAAAAAATGGATTGTGCTATATTTTGCCAGTCTATTTTATTACTCTGAATTGATTCACAATGAAGTTCAGCAGTATAACTTGAAAATGCCAAAGAGTTAAAAAAATGCTTGTTGCAGACAATGGTTGAAAATAGCTGGTACCTTCTCATAATGATTTATTTCACCTATTACAACATTATGATAAGCCTGTTTCGCAACCCCAGAGTGACTTTATTGTAAATTTGTGCCCCATATTGTCTATGAAAACTCATTTGAAGTGCCAATAAGAAGTATTTTTGTTTTCGCCAAGGAAGACTTTTTATACTGTACTTTGTGATTTTGTGAGGGCAAAAAAACCAAATCCTCTTGTGAAAGTGTGTCCCACGGTGACACCAAAGGACAGAAACCCTCCTTGAAGGGCAATCTCAAGCCGGTGATTTTAGTCTCATGACAAATAGTAAATTAGTCAGTTCAAATATCATCAGGGACAAAATGAAGCAATCTTCATCTCTCTTTTCCCGCATTGCTGTCGAGTTGTTGGTGTCTACTGTCTCCAGTTTTTGACACCAAAGGGGACAGATGGAGGAATCCCTTTCTCGTCGCCCACTCCTGCTTCAGCTTTCATCTCCTGGGGCGACTTTCATCTCCCTCAGCACAGAGGTGTTTTCAAATTAAATACTTTCTAATGAACTGGAAAACCTGCCCCTGTGCACGCGCGCGTGTCTTTGTGTGTGTGTGTGTGTGTGTGCGTGTGTGTGTGTGTGTGTGTGCAGCAGTCGTGTTTGGAAGTGCTGCGGAGAAAAATGAAAGAAAAACAGTGTGACAGATTAAAAGAGAAAAGTATTTGCATTGTAATCTAGTGTGTAGCGTCATGAAAGCACGTGCTCCTTAATTGTACATCTCTGCAGCTGTAATTGCTTTAATTCCCTGTAATTAATCAGTAATTGCAGCGAGGGGCCGCACAGCTTCGCCTCTGAACACACAAGTACTTTTCAATATGGAGTACATAAATATAGATGAGCGACATGAACAGGGTGAAATGGTAGGCAAAGGAAAGACAGAAGAAAAAGAAGGACGGAAACACTAGAACAGGAATGAGAATAGGATGGAAGGAAGGTGTAATGCTAGAAATTAAAATAAGGGAAAATAACCAATTTAAGGAATAATCGAAGGCGGGAAGGGGCGGTCACAAATGAAGGGATAACAGGAAACGAAGGCATGAGTGACAGAAGCAAGAAAATTAAGATTGAAGAAAGGAAATCCAAATGACAGGAAGGAACGAGCAATCGATGAAGGGAAGGCTATTTGTAAGAAAGAAAAGAGGGAAAGACAGAATACAGGGAGGCATGTGGGAAGAAAAAGTTAGGAAGGTAAAAAATAGTTGACAAAAGAATGAATCGACAGAAGGAAGAAAACTAAGAAAGCAAGGAAGGAAGAACAGAAAGAAGGACTGAGCGAGTGGACTGAGGGAAGGAAGGAAAACAACATGGTGGCAAACCACTTTGCTAAGCACCCAAAATGTGAGCTTCTAACAGAGTGGATTCAGTCCAAAGTTTTACCGCAGTCAGTCGTCACATTTTCCAATGTGATCCAACCATCCAACATTGAAGCGTAGTAGTTACCATGTAACTCGGTCACACTGTCATAGGTGTGTATGTTGACACACATCTGTTTCCAAGGAGATATGTATGTATGTTTGGCAGGGGGGGCGGGGGGTGTCTTAGAGTCCCTCCCACTAACCATATTGTTGCAAGATAATCCCCTCCCCTCTCTTCACTCCCATGCCCCTGGCTCCCTCATTAAGCCCCAATTAAGACGGCAGAACACACCTCCTTATTGCACATGAACGCTTTTCCTGGTCAGACTTTTCATTTACGCAGGGTTGAGCTAAGGCTAGCAGACTTACTCAACAGTGTGTGCGTTTGAGAGAGATATGTTTTAATGTGTGTATGTATGGGGGTCTGGGGGGTGCAGGTTCAGTTGTACAGTATAATGATTGCTTCTCTGTTGCTTTCCCCAATGCTAGATGAAAGCAAACGTTTTATGAGTATTTTCTCTAAATGAGAATTGGCCTGCTGTGACAACCCCCCGCCCCCCCACCACCACCACCATCCCTGCCTTCTACTTGCTTTTGTGTGAGCCTTCCCACCCGCACGTACTGCACCACATAAATAGGGCTGACTCCATCGTCAGTGCAGATATCCTCACTGATCTCTATCAATTTGTGTCACACCAAAGATGCGTCCGTCACGTCAACATCACAACCCAAGAGCCATTAGGTTTCAAAAGAAAAGCCCGCCAAAATCGCTCACAAAGCAAAAAGACCATGGGTGAGAGAGATCAAACCGATAATAAAAGGAAAGCATCTTTCATGTCAGTGCGGCCATGTATGAACTCCGGAGAATGTCAGTGATGCCACTGTTAAGTTGAAAGCTTGCTCCTTGTGTTGTCCTTCTTGAAAAACATTTCCCAAGATGCATCCCATCCAACCTGCTTGCTCTGCTCTCCAGCACCATTCGATTAGGAGACAGTCTGTCACGTTTTGCGTGGTGGTAGTTGGAGGACCCCAAAAAGCAAGGAGGCAGGGATGGACAGGGTTGGCTGATCGAGAACAGGTGCAGTCCAAAAGGACACAAATGTAACCCAAACAAAAACATAACAGTACCCCTCCCTTAAGGGACGGATCCCAGACATTCCAAAGTCACCCAATGGCTTGGCTCGGCGGAGACAGGGCGGCGGGGGGCCGCAACACTTGCATCGCCGGGAACAGGAAAGGAGGGCAACCACAACACTTGCGTTGCCAGGAACAGGAACGGGAGGCAATGGGGCCAGACCTCTGGTCTTGCGAGGTCCAGTCTGGGTTGGGTCATTTCGTCACGTTTTGCGTGATGGTAGAGGCGAGGACCCCAAAAAGCAGGGAGGGACAGGGAGGGACAGGGTTGGCTGACCGTGAACAGGTGCAGTCAAAAAGGGCACAAAACTTAATGTAACCTCAACAAAAAAACATAACAATCTTTGCAATGAACCGGTGCATCTTACAGAAAATATATGCACTTCAAATCAGGAAAGCTAAAAGCTGCTATTTCTTGCAAAATAACTTTTTAGTTACAGTAAATCTCTCACCACTGACTGTGAGAGAGAGGTTGGGTATAGCCTGAACTGGTGACCAGTCAGTCACAGGGCACACACAGTAGTGTGAAAAAGTATTTGCCCCCTTCCTGACTTTGTTTTTTTTTTGTTTGTTTTTTTTGCATGCTTGTCACATTCAAATGTTACCCATCATCAAACAAATTTAAATATTACAACACAAGTTAACACAAATGCCGACAGCTTCTCTGGATCTGAGCTCATCTGAGATGGCGTGACACAATTTGGAAAAATGTACTGTGGTCTGATGAGTCCACATTTGAAATTCTTTTAGAATTCATGAACATCATGTGCTCCTGACCAAAGAGGAAAAGGAGCATCTGAAATGTCATCAGCGCAAGGTTCAAAATCCAGTATCTGTGAAGGCTGCGTTCGTGCCCATGGCATGTGTAACTTGCACATCTTGTAAAGGTTTTGGAGCAACACGTTACCATCCAAGCTTGACCTTTTTCAGGGATGTCCCTGAAACCTCAAGCCGCATTCTGCATACGTTACAAATGCGTGGCTTCATATTAAAAGAGAGTGAGTATTTGACTGGCCTGCCGGCAGCCCAGACCTGTCTCCACTTGAAAATGTGTGGCACATCATGAAGCGCTAAATAAGACAATGGAGACCCTGGAATCTTGAATAAGTTAAGCTATGCTGTGTACCAAGCATGAAGTTTTAGTCTTTTTAATTCCCATCCGCTTATTGAGTGCCGTTAAAAGGAAAGGTGATCTTCACCTTAACCTGAACCCTATGTAAGACTTTTTAGGAAGGTGTTGCAAATTCAAAATGTGTGTGTAGTTGCAAAAAAAAGAAAAAAAAAGTTTTTCAGTCTGAACATGAAATATCTTGTCTTTGTACGTTATTCAATTGGAAATGAAAATGCATTGTATTCTGTTTTTGTTTACATTTCACACAATGTCCCAACTTCATCGGAATTGGTGTTTGTGATTTTGTTTCACATATGTGTTCTGAGAAAGTTCAGCGTATCATACTGATTGATTTAAGGAAGTCAATACGAGGGAGATATGTGACTGGAAAAAAATGGCTTCACCCAGAAATTCATCAACGCTGAGTATTTAGGCCCTAAAGTCTTTCATTTAACAGCAGCAATGAAAGGTCATGAACTCCCATACTGATTAAATTGACCATATAATCCCTTCACAGCCTCATTTTCAACAACCGTGGCCACACACACGCACAGCCCGCTCGAAAGCGTGCCTCTGCCGGCTCAACAGTAGCATTAATAAGATCAAACTTGCTCAGTGAAACCCAACCTTTGTTTTATCCGATGGAGGCATGAAATGAGATTCTATTAATAACCGCAGCCCAATTGGGTTGGCTGCCTGACTCCCAACGGAGGCACCGCTGAAAAGGTTAGGTGCAGCAATTACGCAGGTGGTGTTGCAGAGGAGATGAGGATGAGGAGGAGCTGGCTCTCCCTTGATCACCGCCTCTGAACAAGGTGTTATCAGCTGCAGCGGAGAAGGGGTGATGCCGGGTGGGGAGGGGTTAGAGGTGGGGTGTTTGTCAGAGCGGCGTTAATGACGCGTCTTGTTTTTTTCAAGCGAGGAGGTGCCTTTTCAAAGGCGAGGTAATTAGAAGGGGACTTGTTGGGCTGTGCTCGGTCTTCTGCTATATCTTCCTAAGCTTTCGCATATTGGCCAATCAATGCATCGCAGTACAGAGTGGTGACACACAGACAGCAATTTTACTGAGTGCGACTATACGCTGACTGGTGGTCATAATAACAAACACACCGTCACCATTTTGGTGTCATTTATTTTATTGATACTGCCAGAGGTATTTTATTTTTGATTTACACACCACAGCAAATTATCTTTGCATGGAACCAGTCCTCTTCATTTATATTCGTTTTGCATACGGCAATGCCTCTTCTGTAACTCATCATTGATAGTCATTTACTTTGGTTTTTCCCAATGACTGACATTCAGTCCCCCGAAACGGTGTTGGAAAATGTGTTATTATTTTAGGAGACCAAGATTGACACAATGGATCATACTATAATTCCAACATTTTGGAAACGCACTTCCCCAAATGTGCTATGAGCACACACTTTGACAAGACAAAAACAAATTTTAAAAATCCCTTCGAATGGGGGGGGGGGGGGGGGACAGAATCAGACACAAGATGGGATGGCCATCTGCTTCAACTGTCTGCTTTGTTGGGAAGCGAGAGGGGATGTGGAGAGTGAGATAAAAAAAAAGAAAAGATCATAATATCTACCATAATAACAAATGAAATACAAAATCCCCTTCCTGTAATTGATCAAGTGTTAGCCAGCAATTCTCAACCAGGGTGCTGCTGCCATAGTGTGCTTTGACAGATCCTCATGTGGACTGTGGGAAACCAAATCCAATATGACTTAATTTGTCTGAAAATTCAAATTTAATCATTAAAAACCTGTCTTTGTTTGCCTACCTGTACCAGTGTGACAAATACTGGCGGGTAGAACCAATTCAATGCTCTTCCATTAGTGTCAAGTGTCACGTTTGCGAGGTGGTGGTGGACCCCAAAAAGCAGGCACGAGAGAGGAGCAGGGTGAACTTGACAGATTGTATTAAAACACAGAAACTAAATCCAAAACAGGCAAAGTCCTAACAACAAAACAAATCCAAAGTATCAAACAAAAACCATGGCAGAAGCTCAAAAACAGTAAAAATAGTAACAGAAACATGACAAAACAAACAAACATGACAGCAGCAGAGCAGAGGGACAGCAACAATGACCCGACCACTCATGGTCGGGTGGGAGTCCTTTTATAGCCATAATTGGCTAACGACCAACAGGTGTGCAGCTGCAGGGAAAAGCCCCACAGTGCCACCTGTTGGTCACAAACCGAAACATGACAGAATTACAATAGGGCTGAAAGATCTAATTGCCATTTTATTTCCTCAGTATTGTGATTTAATCCTGATTATTTTTCCAAGGTCGTCTTCCCATGTACAACATTATTATGATGATTAGTATTATTACTCCAGCAATAAAATAATATGGATACCAATAATACATTTCAGCCTCTTTTGTGTTACACAAGTTATGCTACGCTAAAATAAAGATAAAATAACCTTGAATTTAATATGAAACACTTTGTAAACTAGTGAGAAAATTGAGGCAAGTTTCTCATTATTTCAATATTTCTGTTTGCAGCATTTTTATTTGTGGCGTGATGAAATTTTCCAAATGCAAAATGGTTTTCTGACAGTCTTGTCAGATGCCAGACTCATGCTGATGCACAGGTGACAGATAATTGGAAGCCTTCCAATCTTAAAATGCTGCCATGCTCAAAAGTAAAAAGATACACGGTGCGCCCTTTGTCTCTTCGGATTATCCGACAGCATAGCAACACACCCACCAATGGTATTCTGCTGCTGCTGACCCCGGTTGTTCAGTTAATTGGCTGTTAATTGCAATCCTCTCTACAAGACACAATGTATATGCGCGGCTATATTTAGGCTCACCACTTCAATGGCTCTTCATGCTAAATTACAACTTTCAAGCAGGCACTGAAGGCCCCATTGTGGTCTGTCGTTGTCCCCCCTCTGTGACTGACTGACAGGACACACACACTTCCACCCTCCCTTTATCTGTCTTGCATACTTCTCCTCTCTTCTTCCTCCACTTCCATCAGCTGCCGTACATCTCTGTGTGACACCTGGATCAGGCGACAGGCTTCCTTCTTTCTCTGTCTGTCTGACTCTGCTACCCCACCTCCTCATCTTAAAACGGCATCTGTCACGAGGGATTTTTTTTCTCGACTCAGCTGCAGCATTCACACAGGCATTTTCACTGTGGTTAAAAAAAAAAAAGAAGTCAGATAGGAATCGATCACAATGTGAAAAGGATGTTTTTGTGTTTCTGGCGTTACATGATGTAGGTTCAAATTTTGAATCTCTACTATTCCTGGACCTTTCTGTTTGGAGTTTGTCTGCTATTCCTTGACTGTGGAGCCTTAAAGGTCAAATCGTACTGGAGGCAGCAAGCAGACCAGCTGCATCTGACTCATGAGGAATTGCAACACTCATAAACACAAGGGGGCAGGGGAATGTTTGTCACCATTTGAGTTTGACTGATGACATGAGGTAACTGACAACGTCATTTGTTGGAAATCCCAGTTAAATCTGCCACCTCTCTATTCATCATCTGGCCCTCTGTTGAACCACTATTTGCATCTGTTTTGGTCTCTTTAGTGAAGGTTGCACAGAAGTCTCGAAGTGAATACGCATTTTGAAGTGAATACGATAAGAGGGTGAAAAAACAACCTGTGGGCAGGATTTAAGCTCTTGACTTTTCATTATAGTAATACTGTAACCCGATTAACCTTTGAGAGCGAGTAGGGAGGCCAGGGACATCACGGGAATTGGAGGCCCAATCAGCTTAATGTGTTCTTGCCCTCATTGTTGAGGTACTAGTGAAGTCAATGGCTTGATGCAGTTATTGCAAGGATAAGCAGATGCCACCCAATGTTATGATGCAAATTTAAAGTCTGCGATTGGCGGGAAACCAGGTCAGGGTGTACCCCGCCAACTGCCCGAAAATAGCTGGGATAGGGTGGTTTGAAACAAAAGATGCTCTGCACTGAGCGTTTAACACATCTTGATGTAAATTTCACGAAATCAAAGCTGGAATTCTGAACTTCTGTCTGATGTTCAGCCTTTGATGTGAAAGATAAATGTCTTCAGTATGCAAAAAGTAAAGAATTGATCTTGCTGTTTAGAAACTATGGAAGCCAGATTGCATGCATGACTGTGGTGACTGTCCACCTCAACACACTACCGTACAACGTCTGGCACATTTTATTCCTTTATGGCAAAACTCTGATGAAGTGTGCATGGGGTCTAATGCACTCTTGAAACTGCTGGGTTAACAGTAAGCCAATTTTGAACAACGCTCCTGCTTGTCGGTTTTCCTTTTGCCATGCTCCAGGGCACCTTGAATGTGAACTGACAGCATTCCTCCAACAACCAGTTTGAATCTCTGAGATGCTAAACTTCTTGTCTGCAGTGGTTCCCTCCAATCCCAGTTTAGACTTTAAGGATTGAGCTGGTGCTCTCTCTCCGCAGCACTTTTTTAAAGGTTGGTTTTCCTGAGACATTCGGGAACCAGCCATACTAAAGTGACTTTACCAGTGGAGTCGGTTACTTTATGTTTTGGACCAATTGTCTCCAATTTGATGTGACAGAGGGACTGTATTACACAAAAATTATTTCAATAGATGGGAACAAGTTCTGTCCAAGCAATATCTGACTGCGTGTGCCCCACTCTTATATAGATGTGAACATACACCTAGAAGGTCAAACCTGAAAAAAAACCCCACATCCATCATTGTGGCAATTGTTGAAATAATCATCATCGCAAGACACACCGTCGTTAACGTAATCAGATCTGTGGCGACACGCGGCTCTAATAGAATGCAGCATAAACTCTACTCAGAATAATTGGTGGAGAGGTTGATGCATGCTAGCCGCGAGTGAATTTCCAGTATTTACACGGTGCTATTATCCCAGCAGATAATACCTTGCTGATTATCGTTTCAATGGAGCTGTTGCTATCTTAACAGTTATGATAATAGTGTGGCTGTGATAATCCCCACAACCGGTGTGCTTTCAGATGCTAATCATGAAAGTGGGAGGTCCGAACACACCAAGAGTCATAGCTGCTTTTGCTAGTGACACAATTTGGTGGTGTAAATTTGTTGCATGTCAGGCCTGCTGGTCGCAAAACTGGCTGGTGAGAGGGTAAAGCAGTAGGGAAAAAACAAAACCAAAAACGTCTAGTCTTGGAGCCACTGCGCTGATTACACCATTTGCTTGGACTGATTAAATAGGAACAGTGAGACACCTGTTTGTTCCAATATGTTGGCCATACATTCAAGAAGCAAGTGCCCCTCAAACTCTGTGGTTCCCTTCCTTTTTGTGACCGGCTATCTCTGCTATGAATACACACACACATTCACACAAGCACGCACCTCCACTGAGTCTGTCCATCCGAAGTTGCTGAGATAAGAAGATTGAGTTTTCCACTCAGTGGAGCGAGAGTGCTCTTACGTCTCCCCCCCACGGTCTACCCAGCAGCACCTGTGTGTGTGTGTTTATATGCCCTCATGACATTTTGGGTCGAAAGTGGAGGCGGGCAAAACACACAGGTTCATTCTGAATGTCTGGAATTCTTGAATATAAGTGTGTGTGTGTGTGTGTGTGTGTGTGTGTGTGTGTGTGTGTGTGTGTGTGTGTGTGTGTGTTGGAAAGGTATCAATCAGGCTTTAGAGCTTTGCAATTAAACACATCATCATCATCATCATCCCAGGTGAGACATACTTGAGTTTGGCCTCAGCATGGTTCCAAAGTTGGACACTCCGAGGATCTTTTAATTGGCTTTTCTTCTTCAAAGTTTGACTTCTCTTTCTGCCTCCCTCGTTGAATTCGTCTCATCTTTCCCCTGGCCTCGGTTGTCTTGGCAATGTCTCTCTGTTTGTGCCTTGGCCCTTTTATCTCACGTTTGCCTTCAACTGTAACCTGAATGAATGTTCCTTCTCTTTTTCTTGCCACTGCTTCAATGACAACACACAGAGTAGGTTCCTGCAGTACAAGTCATTTAAATGTCAAATAATCTGACTGTTAAACCGCTTCTGAGTTGTTTTTCTTCAACTGGCTCTTGTTAGTGTGGCGGGAGTCGAACAAACGCACATTTCAAAATGTTATTTCAATGTGGCCTTCAGACGTCTGCTATAATTAAAAAAAAAAAAAAAAAACTTTGCTGCACATTAACCTCCAAATCAGTGGCTGCACAAGAAGATATGAACGTTCTGGATTGATCAAGTCGTATACAAGCGTGAGCCATGGGTATCATGCTCCGATGCGGGATCATCAGACATTGACTCTCTGCGATTACTGGAACCTTTCGTTGGCGGCATTCGGAGTAAGTAATGCAAGAAAGACAAAGACAATGGAAAATGAGTGCTGTTAATCTTTTAAATGCTGCTTGAACTCAAACATCAGGTGACGGTTGGCACAAGTATTCTGTTACTTTTGATCCTGCACAATTTTCTTGAACATTTTCGGTAGAATTTTGACATGTAACTGCTCAATTCCGGTGGTTGCACCGTGTTGGTACATATTTGATTTAGTTGGCCCAAAAAAAAACAAAAATCCTGCAACCCCCCACCCCCAAACAAAAATTTTCTTCTCCTCTTTTTTATAACGGCCGAGGATACATGTGTGGTAATGGCTCTGTATCCACAGGAGAGCCACCGCAGTTGTGATTGGAGTGTCTGCGTGTTGTCGGGTCGTAATGTTTCTCTCTGCTTTCGCCTCAGCTGTTTGTTTCTCCTCTTCGCTCTGGCAGACTCATTATCTACGAGACAAGCAGGGTGCGTTCGTCAGCACTGATTAGCGACATTTCATTCTGAAATCGTTCAAGTGAGACAGTTTGATATTTGACAAATGAAGATATGTCGGTCTCTCATCTTCCTCCGCCCAACTGAGTCAGTCAGCAACGATAAAGGCCCGGGTGAAGTTTTCCGTAGCATTAAAGCTCGGATCGATCTTAATCCAAAAGAGCCCATGTCAAAGGCGAGAGAAGGAGAGAAAATGAAGCGCTTGCTTAATTACTTTGTAAGTGCAAATACATCAACTGTAATTAAATTGCTGAGTTCTCAGAACTGCTGTGCGAATTTACATATCTAATGAACAGTCGTGTCGTAAACACAATTGATTTGCGGGCTTTTTCATACGCGATAATGACTTTGAGATTATTGTTTTAAATGAATAGCTTTGTTGTAAGAGGAGAGAAGATGATGAGCGAGGGGGAGACACTGTAACACTTTCAAAGTTCCCGAAGCAATGTTTTTAAACGCGCCATCAGATAATTAGACTCCCCTATAAACTCATTACTGTAGTTTTAATTCCTATTCAGATCAAACTGCGATCGTAATAAGACGGAGCCTCAGTGGGGATGTTTGTAAGCAAATGGGGGAGGAGAGGCACAATTGTAATTAAAGGTGGACTCGGATTTTTCTCATTATACCAATATTTACCAAAGAGATAAAAGTGCTGACATCCACTCCGAAGATACGCGTGAGTCTCTTTCTTTGGCAGTGAATGAAAGGAGCTGCTTTTCGTGGCCCCCGGTTCCACATCAGCTGCTGCTAACAGGAGGTGAGCCAGACGCACGTCCTCCGCGACAACGTCTTACGACAAGCTGATGCGTTGAGGCTTCAAAGTACAGGGCTTAACTTACAAAACAATAGGAACTTCCTACGCTGTTGTTATTGTGAGCAAGTGCCGCTAATGTTATTATTGCTCAGATCCGCCGCAGGCTTGTTCCCATGCTGCCAGCTAATGTTGATGATGGTCCTCGTTCGCTCGCCGCCCTGCGCACGAACAGCGTCGCCTCTTATGGTCTCAAAACATGTCCTTTCAGCACCACTGATTCGCTCTTATCATAATTTGATTATTTTAATGATCTTGTTACTAAACTACAGACACTGCACTTGCATACACCCGGAGGGGGGGAAACCACGGTTGAGCGCGCTGTATGAATCTCACATGAAGCTGGGGAAATGTCCGAGGGTGACAATAGACGGCCCTGTGTGTGTGTGTGTGTGTGTGTGTGTGCTTTAATGCGAGCATGCAAATGTGTTATGTGCTTCACTTTGCGCAAAAAAACACAACCTAGAAGCACCGATGCCCTACACGCCACCCGACGGAGAACGAGAAGCTTGTGCAGGGGAAGTGTTTGCATCAACCAGCCCCGTGCACTATCAGTCAAACACCACTGCCAGAGGGGGCTTGATTGTGGCGTTTTATCATCGCCTATTGAATTATCTGGATTAATTTAACGCATTTAGGATTGTGTGTTTTCCCCAGCTAGCGACTCTTCTGTCTCTTCGTTAGAGATAATTGCGCTAAGTGGGTCATCTCCGTCTTGTCTCGCTTCTCTCTTTCCACATTGTATTAGCATTTCCAACTTCTTCAACAAAGTTTGGCCAAATCTAATGATTGACGTCATGATTCACTCAGTGCTTGGTGGCTGAAAGCCTTGGGAAGAAAGCGGTTGACTCACATGGTGAGTGGAGGAGTGCAGCGATGAAAAAAACATGGCTGAAATGAAGGTTTTTAAGACCACCTTTGATTTGATTTTACGTTCTTTCACATCTAAGAGGGACAATCCTGGGGTGGCACTCTAGTTCTGTTCAACTCTGATTCAGCCCTAGAGGTCCATTAGCTGATGTAGCAGTTATTCTGCCTCATGCAATTGTGGAAAATTACAGTCAGACTGGTGGGGTAGCAAAATACACGGTGGGCGGTGCCTTTCAGACATAGGCCTTCAATCAGCACCAAAGTTTTAAGTGCAAGTCGTTGCTTTTGATCATGTTTAGGCCAGCAAAGAAGGCTTTGAAGGCCCGGACTACACACCACAGTTACGTTTCATTTACAAGAAAACAAAAAAACCCCCGCGCGTAATCAGAATGCCGGTACATTTATTAGAAATGTAGATTTTTTTTATTTTTCAGGATTACATTTTTAATGAGGATTGCATTTTTAAAGCAAGGAAAGAGCAGACACCCTTGAGTTATCCCCTGCTGTCAAACACGGTGGCCAAACAATCTTTTCCGGGGTTAAGTGGATAACTGCTCACAATGTAGCTAAATGGATCGCCGTTGGTCATGTTTTTGTTGGCCAGACTTAAGTGGATAACTGCTCACAGTATATAGCTCAATGGACCTCTGTTGGTCATAAATTTTTGTTGCCCACTAAACACATCACTAATTCCTGTCATAAACCACCCACAGCTTTATGCCATATAACCAATATCAGCTGCTACTGGTCACTTTAAAATGGTTCAATGATTTTCTGCACCAACTGTACAACTGTTATAGTATTGTATTCTACCACTGATCACTTTAGCACTGTTTGATACTTTGCACATTGTCTCACAGTTGTCATTGGGTGGTACCACCGCAAAACGGTTCACTTACATTCCGGAATGTCCTTCCATACTTATTTGTCATGTCCTTGTTTATGATGATACTAGTGCAGCGTGTACTACCGGAGACAAATTCCTTGTGTGTTCTACATACTTGGCCAATAAAGATAATTCTGATTCTGATTCAGATTCTGAACGAAGCCTATGATGTCATTTTCCATCCATTTTAAAAGCACTTGCTGCCATTGAAGTCACGGATAAGTTGGAGCCTATTCCAGCTGTTTGCCAGTCAACTGTAGAGCACATATAGACAGCCATTCAAACTTATACGCATATAGCCTTCAATGAACCTAACACTACGTGCGTGTTTTGGGATGTGGGAGGAAGCCAGAGTACCCATAAAACTATCACTCAGTGAAATGCTGCTATGTCACTGTAAATGTTATTTTATTCCAAAACAATGCAAATGACATTCTTTTAGTTAGGTATGCATCAATAATGGACGGTACTGTAAATCTGGCCATGGAACTTTAATATCTGTTGGACAACAGGCAGCTATGGGAACCAACAGTGGCTTCATTTGTCATTTCACCACTTTTACAAAAGCATGGCTGTGCTACATTTCTACAATTGATTTATTAACTTTGGCGACTATGGTTTTTGCACTCTAAACCAGCATTTTGACAAGAGACATAGATACATAGACACATTGTTTTACTCATGACTTTGGGAGGCAGCCTCAGCAACTCTCTACAGAGAGAATATTGCTGTGAATTCATTAGACGGCTCATTAACACATTTTAAAAAATGCCTAATTGATAGATGTTAGCTTCATGAAGCTGCACAGCTTCAGGGTGTGTGGTAGCACTAAGAGACTTTCTGGAAGCGTGGTGTAACAGGATTTATGGGGCCCTATTTTCATGTTCAGGACAAGTACTGTACAGCACAAAACACAGTTTAACTGTGCACATTGGTGGAATTTTATTTCTTTTGGTATTTTCCTATACGGGCGCTTGTACAAGGTGCCGTTTGCACCGTTGTGGGAGGGAATGCAGCGGACTTGTTTGCCAATCAATGGAAGCTGCTTCCCTCATTCCCTGTCAAATAAATGCAGGGCGAGGCATGGCAGAAGGACTCTATTGAGTCCTTGCTGGAGGTTGGGTTGTGCAAAATACATTTAAATGGAACTGACAGAAGATCTTCACGAGGGGATAATGTACAGTTGGCTGCTGTGGAGTGGGCACTTGGATCCCGCCTCCTACCCCAAATCATGCATCCGAGGTAAGGTGTATTTTATTCAGTTCATATGCTGATTCAGCAGTTTATGTTCGTCAGTTCACAAGGTTAGCAAAGCGACAGGAACACATTGTTTTGATCGCAAAATAGCCTAAGTCAATGCTAGCTTACTCTTGGTTTCAAAAGCTTTCTTGATTCTTGTGTGTGTCAGTAGCATGTGTCAAAATGGGTATTAATCCATGGGGGAGGGGGGGGGACAACAACTATATTTCAGAGTTTTTCAGACACAAGTACAAGTACTTCTACTTGAATGCAAAGTGTAAGCTCTTTTGCCACCTCTGAGCATTACATAGGAAGGAGAAAACAAATTCTCCCTGTAAGAAATACAAACACATAATCAGTTCCGATGAAATCTAATTAAACATGTCAAGCAAGGATCTCGAATTAACAGAAGCTCACCACTTAGTGCTTGACCTCCTCTTAACAACACGTTCTATTTAAATGTATCAATCTTCCGCCAAATATTAATGATGAAAGGAGGATGCACTAATCTCGTGCTGCTTGTCAAATTGGCTTAATTATGTCGAAGGCAACACTCAGGATGAAAGCAACTCACCGTTGTGAGTGCTGGAACCTAACACAACAATCAATGCGTGAAAGTTAATGGAAAGTGTGCTAGCCCCATATTACTTTTTCCACACGTGCCTCCTCCTACAAAGTATTTTTGTGCTTGTTTTTGCACTCGGCAGGCTCCGCTGTCATTTTGCGACGCATGCTCACCTGTGAATAATGCATGAGAAGCGGCGCGTACGATTACACCGGTTAAAAAGTAATGAGGCATCGATGTAATAAAAGCTTGTCTGCCATTGTTTTACCAAGTGTCTCACAGAAGCCTTTGCTGGCCCTGGGTTCAAATGAAAACATATCCTTGTTGTCCCTGACGCAGCGCCGCGTTAAGAACAGCAAAAACAAGAAAACAAAATCAGGCCTGTGGAGCAGGCGCTACTGAAGACCCCCCCCCCCCCCAACCCCAAAGCACAACGCCATGATCTATCCCAGGCTATGAGCTGTCACTGGGGGCTTTTCATGTCTGAGCTCGCGGAAGATCAGTAGACTCCCCATCTGAGCTGGGAGCCCTTTGATAATCGATGGAGCTTACAGTGGCGCTTTGCAACGACGGTGAACGTTCACGGCCCAATTAAATTGCACCGCTGTCCTCTCCTGTTTGTTCCTCCGGATTGCGGTGGCTATTTCCTGTTTGGCTTAAAATGAAGCCTTGCGCTTTGTGGACGCGTCAAGAGTTGACAACATGGGGATGCGTCTGCATCACAAAGCTCCCCCGTTGTGAGTCTTGGCACAATGTGTGTTTTTAGCTCAGCCTGCCGATGTTTTCTGTGTTGTCGGAACATACGCACAAGGCTGACATCATTCAGACATATCTGAAGCTTGTACTGGGCGACAGATTTGACCTTCACAAGAATGCGAGTTAAATCTTGAAAAGGAACTGTTAATCTTTGTTTCCTTGTTAAATTGCTCCATGTACAGCACTTTGTATGCAGCGATGGCTGTTTGAAAGTGCTCTATAAATACAGTTGACTTGACTTGACTTTCAGATAATTTGGAATAATATTCATCCATCTTTGTGTAATTTCTGTAGTGCTTGAACTGGAACCTATCACAGCTGACTTTGGGCACGCGGTGGACTGGTCATAGCCAATCGTTGTACTACTATCCTGGCAGAATTTGTAAAATGTTGGCAACTCTTTGCAAAATATGGCTTACCATGCAGAAGTTTTCTTTTATTTAGGTGTAGCTGTCAAATGAGGCCATTTGTTGTCACATAATTGGGAGTGCCTTTTTTAAGTCAGGAAATCACAAGGAACAAACAAAACATGACATGAGCACACGTATGCTCACACACACGCAGCTCACAGTGACCCAACAAAGACTGACAGAAGCTCAGGGAACTAAATACAAGCTAAGTGACGAGAAACGAGAAACACCTGAACAAGACACAAAGGGTTAAGGGAGCTAATTGGTTACACACAAGGGACCCTGATAACGACAACAGGTGGCGAAAAAAGGGCACAGGAAGAATCAAAACCAAACGTAACCAGACCGAAACATAGCACCCTTAGTGCATCAATTCCACAGAAAGTGTTGTCAGACCTGATAAGAAGATGAATGTAGAACATTGTCAAAAGATATTTTCCATTCATCACCAATAAAGATGCACATGGCATGCACTTGGAGCCCTCACACAAAGTCTAACTGTGCATGGGTTGGATTTTCTTTCCTTTGGTATTTTCAGAGATGCGTGCAGATAGAAATGGACGTTTGCACCATTGTGGGAGTGAGCACAGTTTGCTTGCTACCCAGCCAATGGAAGTGACTCCTGTCACTCTCCTGAAATTCTGCGCAGGAGAGGCGCATGGTTTACGTGGCAGATAAATGTGTTTTCTAGTCATGCTATTAAGAATGGTAAACTTCTTTCAAATAAGTTACTTGCAGATCTTGGGCTGTGCAGTGCGTTATGGGTAAGGTGCATTTTTTTTGGGGCTACCAAACAGCATTCATTCGACCAGTGGAAAGTTGATGCTTTTTATTTAATCTATTTTCAACATTGCAGAGCCTGTGTTATTTGATACTCAGTCCACTGACTGCCCTCTGCTGGGACACTACTTAGTTGAGTGCTTAATGACATTTGGTTGGATGTGTGCACCATAGCAGGGAAAACACAAGTTCAGCGAGAAGAAGGGGGAACACAAAAGCAAGGAGTGACACCCAGATACGAGGAAGAGACAGGTATTTTTTTCTTGAGTGAATGAGTATTTTTTCTGTACCCTCCACCGACCTCCTGCTGGTTTGCTACGGCCGTTGCCTCTACCGTGTCATCCTTGGTCGCATATTTCTCTGGACTTTATTACAGGCTTTCCCGTTTCAAGTGGATAATCGGTCATACTCACCGTGGTGGACCGATTTTCCAAATTAGCACATTTCTTGGCCAAAGCTTCCATCATCCCTGGAAAACACTCAGCGCTTCATCCGTCATATATTCAGGCTCCATGGTCTGCCTATGGACATTGTGTCCGATTGAGGTCCTTCGTTCATGTCACAAGTATGGAGAAAATTCTGCAGCGCTCGAGGAGCCACTGAGAATCTGTCATCAGGATATCACCCTCAGATCAATGGACAAAGTGAGAGGGTGAACAAACACCTGGAGACGGCCCGACACTCTGTATGTCTTCACCAACCGCCGTTCTGGCCCATCCATTTGCCTTGGGACAAATATGCCCACAACACCCTTGTCTCGTCTGCCACAGGTCCGTCCCCATTTATGGCTGCGCACGGTTACCAACCCACACTGTTTCCTTCGTAGGAAAGTCAAGTGTACGTCCACTCCTTACAGCTCCACTTAAGCGGGCCCATCGTGTCTGGAGAAAAACCAGAGCAGCCCTGTCATGCACTGCCACTCGTAACCAGCAGATCGCAGATCGCTGACTCCACCCTGCACCTATTGCCATTAGGGACAGAAGGTTTGGCTACCCACCCGGGATCTGCAGCTGCCTGGAAACTCCGAAAGTTAGGACCAAGATTCATCGGACCGTTTGAGGTACAGGCGACCGTGAACACGGTTGCTGTCAAACTCCGCCTCCCACCTACTCTCACTCGCTGCTCAACCCCATGGGGTTCAGTCCGCTCGTGCCACCGCCTACCCCTCTGCCTCCTCTTCGCATTGTTGACGGAAATCCCGTGTACGCAATCAGTTTTGGATTCCAGAGTCCTGGGTAGGGGTGTGCAGTATTTTGTCGACTGGGAGTGCTACGGTCCCTATCAGCCTTGTCAGTGTCACGAAAAAAGTAAACTGTGATGAGTGAGAAGAATCTCAGGTATGTCCAACCTCCATACTATTTCTGATCCACAAATAATTTAGTGGCTAATTAAGTATTGAAGGTGCACAGATGGTGCTCTTGACCTGTATATGTCCCTTTCAGCATGTGCACAAATACACTTTCTTCACTGTGTATATTGACTTGACTGGCAGAAACATATAGTGCACATAGTATACAGTATAAGAGTCTGGGCTTACACAATCAAACATACACGAGAAAGCAGAAGTAATAAGCCATCGGCGTGCCAATATAGTGGCAGTTTGGAGTGCATTTGTGTGTGATTGTGTGTGTGTGTGCGTGTGTGTGTGTCCTTCTGTTTGGCAGTGCAGTGACACAAATGATAGTAATGTGGTGAGAGTGGAAGACCAAACTAATGAGGGAAGAGGCAGAGACCAGTTTTTATCTGCGTCCGAAGACATCATGCGGAGGCACCCAGCGTCCGCGACTTAACACCGCAAGGCCATTTTTTTTCGCCATCGTCTGATTGAGTATGGGAAAAATGTACCGATCTATAAATGCACACTTACCAGGTGTGTGTGGATGCCTCTTCAGTGAGTACTCAGATGCATTGTTGAGTATCTCTCCCTCAAATTTAACTTTTTTTCCCTCTTACAATTTGAGCATAGACACCAAGAGACAGTTGCAACAAAGATGAAAAACACTTGGGTTGCTTTGTCGACTTTCCCCTTTACAGTGAACACCTGCTATATACAGTATATATTGTGCTACACCGTGAGCGCCTCTTGCTATAGTGCACATTAAAAGCTGATTTTTTTTAAACGAGTTTTTGCAGCATACAGACAAGTCTAAATTAAATTGCGCATCTTCAGTGTAGTACTACGTTGTGCCACATATCAGGCAGTTCAGAGATCTTGTGAGAGAAGTGCAAATTAACATCACATTGTAGTGGGAATGCAGTTTTCAAATCCCAATGCCCGCAATTTGGAAGGAAAAAAACACCTGCTTCATTTCAGTCACTTAGTGTGTGTGTGTGTGTGTGTGTGTGTGTGTGTGTGTGTGTGTGTGTGTGTGTGTGTGTGTGTGCGTGCGTGTGTCTAAAAAGTCCACATGTGCAGTCCACATGTTTCCATATTGTCTCATGAAACGTTGACTTGATAAAGCCACAGATTTGGATGCATTGTTGTAACCAGACTACTTGTTTACTCCACATGTTTGGGAGGATTTTGTAATTGTAAATGCTTAAATGTTAAAGAAGTTAACAACTTTTTATGTCGTGGGTAAATAAACTGTCATTTATTACAATTTATGACTAATTTGACTTTGACTTTTTTTTTACCATTCGCCTAACCTATAAGATGTAAGACCAAACATTTATCTAGAATAAATGTGATACTTGGAGTAGTATTTTTTTTTACTTGTGTTTGTTAAAAATACATTAGTAAAGGACCTTGAAAAAAAAACACAAATGAAATCACAATTGCAATCGTGAAGAATTTCAGCTCTAGAATATACCGTGTACTTGTATTCATGTTTACTCCAAAGCAGGAGCTGGTTTTGAAATACTGTAACATGCACGCAAATGTTACCCTGGTCCGTCTATTCTGTTTCGCTTTCCAGCAACGCCTTGATTTATGAGTTCCATTCATGATATGACCATGCTTGTAACTTCAAATACTTATCATGTTTGCCCATTGTAACGTAACGTTACAGCTTTTTTGCTCCTTCTGCTGTGCGCTTTGCCGACAGCGTCAGTACAAAATAGACACAGAGACACACATGAAAAAGAAGAACGGACTCACTAAGCTGCAATAATATCCATCCATCCACTTTCTAATCCGTTTATTCTCACAAGGATCGCGGGCTTGCTGGTGCCCATCCCAGCCGTCTTCGGGCAGTAGGCAGGGTACACCCCAAACCAGTTGCCAGTCAATCGCAGGGCAAACAGAGACGAACAACCATTCGCGCTCACACTCATACCTAGGGACAATTTTGAGTGTTCAACCAGTCAGCCATGCATGTTTTTGGAATGTGGGAGGAAACCGGAGTACCCAGAGAAAACCCACGCAAGGGAGAACGTGCAAACTCCACACAGGAAGGCCGGAGCCGGAATCAAACCTTGCACCTCTGCACTGTGAGGCGGACATGCTAACCAGTAGTGTACCGTGCCATCGCTGCAATAATAGCAATGTAATTTTTTTTTCACAGCGGTTGACCAAAATTGTTTCCGTTGCTTCGAGCTTTAAAACACTGGCACAATCCATGCTCTTCCTTACCCGGCCTGTGAGCATTCAGCTCGGGCAAATTCCTAAGGCAAAGTTGTGTGGCAGTTTTAAAAACGTGTGTAGTTCCATATGTTTTATGGTTAGTTTGACAATAAAATTGTGGTGGCAGTAAATGACTGAAAGCCTCTTTTTTTAAAAAAGATTGTTCACTATCTGCCGAACTGCTGCTTGTTGTGCCACGAGGTGAGCTCGCTGCCACCATCTAATGCTCATTCTGTATCTCATATTGTTGACTCGTAAGTAAAAGCCCCAAATGTACATAAATATTCAATGTTTAATTCACCTCTGTTTAATGTGTCAGTTTTACAATAAACTTTAATTGGAAGCCACAAATGTCTCGAAACAAGAACATTTGACCTTATTTGGGGAGTGGGAGAACAAGTGCGATGGAATACTTCAAATAGTGTACTTTAATAAATGGATATGTTGTCATACGTTTGTGTTTAAAATGAGTAGGAGTCTCATTAAAAATGTTTTTTCTAGGGCCTGGAATGCCGTAAATGGGTTCACTGCTACGCTACATCAATCTCACTATATAAGTGACATTGTCCCTTTTTTCATTCCTTTTTTTTCTTGAATTTTTCACCCTCGTCTTCATTGCCATCAATCGCTCTGTCTGCTGGCCTCACTCCTTTCATTTCATGCCTATTGTGGGCTGGTCAGATCAATAGTTCGCAAACATGCAGAGACACACAGAGACACAGGTATGAGAAGGAAACGATTCATGCCTTTAACAATCAAGTGCTTCTTCATGGGGGACGAATTTACTTCTTTCAATGGTTCGACACATCCCCTTGGTTACGATGGACAGGTGACAGGAAAATCGAAGAAAATGGCACTTGTATCACACGGTGCGCACTCTGTTCCAGTTTGTGAATGCTGGGCAAGTCAATCATTCACACGCATTTTGACAAAAATGCCATTAATTTCAGAGTAGTGTGACAACATTGCTTTTATTAATCATAGTAAATCTCAGTGAGTCCGTATAGAGTACAACAGAAGCTCCAATCTTGAACACAATGAATTCCGGGACATTGAATTTGATATCCAAGCATTCGAACTGTCGGCTTAATAAAACCTTTATAACGCACATTTGACATCTTTTTTCTTCAAGTACACTTAGTAGCCCACATTGGTTCTGTGAAGCAAAGCCACATCCAGGACCAGCGTTGGGAGGTTCAGTAACATGTTCAAGAACACTTCATTATGGCCCAAAAGGTCAGGGATCGAACCGACAACCTGTGGGTTGAGAGACGACCACTCTACAAGCCACCGAGCTACACTCACCAATGATCGATAATTTTCATCAAATCCAGAATTGTACAACTTCAGGCGTTCACGTAATTTTGTGAAAAGATGACGTCCCTCGGGCGATCATCGCAATTACAAAACATATTCTGTGTTCCGAATCATACACTTGTTCCCCTGTCCCTAATAACTATTTTTGTGATTTTTATTGAGAGGACTTCATCAAATAATTCACTCATTAATTCAAATGAAAAACAATTTTCACTACTCTAGTACCCCGGTTGCTGATATAATTATAAATATTGAACATATAAATTCATTATAAAATGTTTTTTGCAAAATTAATAGAAACAAGGCACCTGATGTCCAGTATTGCTGTACTTAGATTAAAGATATTTACTGGATAACCCCACAACTGCTGAATTTGCAGAAGGGACAATGAGTGGTTCGTCACACAGTCAATACTGTGTAATGCCAGATTGCTGGAATATCTGGCGTCAGCCACTAGGGGGCATATTTGTATGATATCTGTACATTGCTGTGATATGCTGTGATTTACGGCATTATAATCTGTAAAGTGAAAGCTTTTCTTTCTTTCAATCCTTTACGCAATTTGTTTAATCTGAATGGTCTCAAACACAGTGAGCTCTATCTACACTCGCTGCTTGAAAACAAATACACAGGAAAAAAAAAAGTAGAGACATATAATGTCTTTTTAGCCTTTGAGACCTCCCCTTGCCCTTGCTGGGAAGTCACAGTTACTCAGTGCAGGACTCTGGACCATTAGGCAGCATCTCACTCCAAGCGTGACCGATTCTTCTCGTCTTGCACCCTCACTGCTCCTTGGTCAGCAGACAGACGAGCCGAGGACTTCATTCCTTACGCTTCTGTCGTTTAAATCAGGTTGGATGAGTGTCACCATCCGTACCCCCTTACCCTCCGCCCCTGAAAGAACACAGTAATTTGATTCTGTCCGCTCATGCCTATATCATCGCAGTTCTCCTCTGGCTCCAACTCTTCCCCCAAACTGTGTCACTATGCCTTCATCACGCTTTTCGTATGATCGGATTTAGCCCTCTGGTGTGGCTCTGTGGGCTCCTGTGTGGTTACTTAGCTGTCACCGTGAGACTCTTCATCTCCCCTCAGTGATGCCGGGGTCGCTCCCTCAGCTATGACACTATGTGCCCACTTGCCCCATCAGCCCGGAACACGAAAGAAAAAGACAACCTCTCTCCTCATGGCATCATACACAATTGTATGCGTTGGTTCGTCGCTGTGATGGAGCGACGTTGGGCTTTTGATGCTTTTTCTCTAATATCGTTTCTCCCCATACAACTATGCTTATGTGAGCTACTGCCATGTCTTCCACAAATCAAATGGCGTATAAGCAAAATGCTTTGAAGCTGTTTTTCTTCAGCTGGGAAAAGGAATTATGACAAGTACAAAATAGAAGTCAGTGTTTTATCACAAAAACTTTCAATCGTCTGCTAGAAGAAAAAAAATGTCTGGGAAATCCTACTAAGAGTAGCTGAAATTTATTTTGGGTTTATAAGAGGCTCTTGAAATGAAATGATGGCAGATGGGCGCTGACTTCCATTTAACATGAGTTGAATGTGATTGTTGAATTTTGAACACAGCCGCATCTCCACTTATAAAATCATGTGCACACTTGTGCAACCACATTTTCTCTGTTATTTTTACTTCTCCTACAAACATATTTTATTTCCATTTGACTTATACTGTATATGTTGTAGGTCACATTAATGATGAACTGAGTTTTGAAACAATTTATGTTTTTTTTTTTAATGTAGATATAAGAAAAAAAAATCTGGCAAGTTGAACAGCTATATGCACGGCATTTGGAGATGTTCATCCGATGGGGTCAAAGCAACGTTGTGATTAAGCATTTCAAAACAATGGAACAAACTTTAATCAGTTTCAATATCGGTTGAAACTGAATGATAAGAAGCGTTGTGCTACTGCGCGTCACTAATTAAAACAACAAAGCTATTTGTTATGGTACAGATTATATGTTGTCAAGAAGACTTCCACAAATCCGCTGTAAAATTTGAAATGGAAAAATCATTTAGATTCCACATAAAACAGCAAATCACAACTTCACCTGATGAGATGACGGTGCAAATGAATGAGTGTCTTAACATGTTCAATTGGATTTTGATGTGGAATTTAGATTGGATCGGAGCCACATCAAAATTGCTTTGTCTAAGTATACACATGACATTACAAATTGGGTGCAAATTGGATTCGGATTTGACATTGATACAACGTTTCTTTTTCTCGAAATGATGGGAAGTTAGTTTCAATTGCATGGAATTGCAATCTTTAAAAAAAAACAGGTTGATATATCAGAAACGGTGGAAAACAAATAAACCCACGCTGAAAACATTGATATTGAGGTAATTATTCTCTTCATTTCCTTGCGAGAAGTTTCAACTTTTTGATGCATAAAAGTTTCAAAAACACTAAATGAACTCAAATACAAACTGAAATCTCTGTTGTGTCTTCCCACAATGTACATTGTGCCGCATACTAAGCAGCACGCGGCTGCAAATTCATCCACATAGATAATGTGTGCTACAAAGGCAGCGGTCGTGCAAACAGGCTGATGAGAACCGTGTTGTTGTAATTAGTCCTGACGGTGTCCTTAGACAACATGAATAAAGAACAACCTGCAGGACTCATGCATATTCCCGCAGTGAAAAATGTCTGCAGAAGAGCAGCTCACGTTTCCGACATGTAATTCATGCACAGATTAAAGTGATAATTGTGCAAGACGCTTGCCGGCGGGCGAGCGGCAAAGTGAGCATGTCTGGTTGGTCGGAGCAAAATAAGAATCTAAACAATGAAAACAATCCGATGATTGGGCCGGTTTGTCAATAAAGTACCAACTCCACATTGGACCCATTGAGTCAAACTGTTTTTCAGACCTTTCAGTCAGTCGGTATTCATCACAATTCATCAGCTTGGATGGAGATGGTCCTTGAGTGACTTACCTTCCCTGTGTTCTATTCCTCACTGCTGTGGCACTCAGAATAGTCATATACTGGTTTCCAAGGTAACCAATCAGGACCTGCGGCATGTCCAGAGATAGTTGACAGACATGGAATGAGGGAACAAGAAATATCAGCTGGCCTCGTAAAGTGCCCTTAGCGTTCATCTGACCTGTTATCAGGAACCAGAGAGTAAAAGCGATCATTACAGATGCTGCCAAACTTTTCTTCGAAATTTTGGGAGCTGTGTGCTAGTTTAATAATCACCAAATAGATGAAACAAACTGTATTTCTGGGAACTGCTGCAGTTCCACGCCCCTGCCCCCAGGAAAAAGACTTCATTTGCTTTTCCCCTGGGTCACTACACCAAGAAAGCTCCGTTAATGTAAAGAGTGAAATTAAAGGCTTACGTGGAATGAAAAAGAAAACTCAGTGGGCCAACACGAAGAGAGAACTCTGCCATTCATTTTCTAATTGAAGTATACGTGTGTGTGTTTGTGTGTGTGTGCGTGTGTGTGTGTGTGTGTTGTTGTATTCCCCCATTGATGTCCCCACACCGGAACAACGGGAAAGTAAATTCTCAGAGGTTCTCGTCTTTTCTCTTCATAATGTTTTGAGGGGTCTGATTATTCTAATCAGGTCATTGACGGAAGGTTTTATGTTGAGCCACAAATCAATACGCCAGAAAGAAATCTGGAGATCAATGGAAGTGAGGTTGCCTCTCCAAATGAGTGCCCAACAGGGGGTGCTGCTTCCTGACTTCTTGAGGTTGTGTTGCCATCTTGCTCAGCCCTTCTGTGACCATCACAATTTCTGTCACTTGATTCCTGGTTGATTGAGTCATTGCTACGTTCTCTTCTGCTGTTTGTGGCATGCACACGCAGGCCGCAACGTTAAATGCCCCTGCGCCCCTGCGGTCTCATTAGATCCAGTGCAAGAGGAGGTGTGTAGACCTGCACTCTCTAGGTCAGGTGGGTTTCGAGTCTTTTGGTTGGCGACACGACAGGGCCCATATCTTGGCAACAGTGCGGGAGAACGGACTTCTACAATGAAGTTAATAGCACTCCGAGAAGGGATTCTTTATGCTGTTTTCATCAGAACTCATTAGACCGCGTGTGCAGTTGTACCTAATGCGGTGTCCTTTGAGTCATTGCCCCTCCTCACTCGCCTCACAGTCACTGCTAATTGATTTTTTTTTTCCTTGGCGTCAGCATCTTTTTTTGGTTTAATCATCACAAATGTTTCATCTCGGAGAACAAGAAGAGAGAACTGCTTCAGTCTCATGGCTGATATCATTCACATTTCACATTTTTTGCACCGAACACTGCCACTGGCTATGAGTCTAGATATTATGTGATTTGTATGCTTTTTATTAGCTAAGGTGCATGGGACAGCCCTTCACATTAAAGTCCCAAATGTAAAAGCTGTATGTAATTACTTTCAGGTAATATTTATTCACCACACAGGCAATTGATGCATTTGTGTGTGCCTTTGAGGGGCGTGGCCTCATGCGCGATATCAGGCGCTGGAGTCAGGTTGGGGCTAAATCTTTTAGTTGTGTGTGTTGGCAGGATAACACGAAAAGTGCTGAACTGTTTTCCATGACTGTTGGCTACCAATTTCTCATGACCCTCCACGTGGCGGGCGTAGTATTTTATTTAACATGACTTTATGAATGGATAATTTGGCCTTGGTTGACTTTTTTCCCCCTTTTGCACATTAATGTGAAACATATCAAGGATGAACATTTTTTACATTCATTACCTGTTTTACTCGAGGTAATTTAAGTGAATGGGAACAGAATAAGGGGTACAGTAGTCTCATTGTTGGCATGTCTGTCTCACAGTTCTGAGGTTTGCAGGTGCAAGCTTGACTTCTGGCCTTTCAGTTTGGAGTTTGCAGGTTCTTCCCGTGCTACCGTGAGTTTGCTCTCATGTTCCCAAAACATGCACGTTAGCCTCGTTGAAGAAGCTATATTGTTTCGTGGTGTGAATGTGATTGCCCATCATTGTTTGTCGGCTATATGTGCTTTGTGATGGACTGACAACTGTTAAAAAATAAATAAAAATTGGTCAAAGTTGAAACAGGAACAAAACCTACAGTACATATTATAAGTAAAAGTAAAACAGCACAGTAAAAGTATAAAATAACTGTTTGGATAACTTGGGGTAGTGAAAAATAAAATCTTCTTGGCACACAAAATAGGTGCCCGCTTTTATTAACTCACATCGTGCTCGTACTAAGAATAAAGGGAATCAAAGATTAAATGCCCCCTGTTGTTCGAGTTACTTCTTGAATCAAACCATCATGTTTCAATGGGTTTGCTAACATTGTGAATTGATTAACAAATAACAAAATGCATCTGACTTCTCAGTCCAAATTCGACAGAAAGAATTGAGGTGTCTTTTTAAGGCAATAGGCATTTTTTTTCGATTTGTGGAACCGACAACATCAAACAATTCTCAAAGATGGGGAAAATCTTACTGCTCCAAATCTGTTGCCGTGGTCATTTATTCTGCCTGGTTCACATTCTACCATATCACTGCAATCCCTGTTTTTTTCCAATTCATCAGACCCTAAAATCTCAATGAATCAAGATCGCAACACAACTCTATTTTCGTGCATGGTACTGTTATCGGAGGTGGTTGTAAATAGTAACAAGGTAATGAATAGAAAGTACATATATCTGTTTTCAAACGTAGAGAGTAGAAGTAAAACAGATGATCAACTAAAGTACAGATACCTGAAAAATTTAGTAATGAATTACATCTCCACAGTGAAGATGGGTTAATCTCAACCTCATCCATGACCCCGAACGAGCAGTGGAGAAAATGGATGATTTGGAAAAAAGAAGACAAACACAGCATTGCTTGTCCATTCTTCCAAAACAGCAACAACAAAATGTTGTAAAAAGGCGTTGTCTTAAAAAATTCAGGTCATGGTTTGCAGTGAAAGTCCCAGTGTTACCCCCCCCCCCCCCCCCCCCCCCCCCCCAGGAGGACCCATTGAGCGTCAGTGCAAGTATCAGAGAAGCGTCGTCACTTTTTTCCCCATCTTCATTTCTCGTGCTTCGTTATCTGATGCGGAGTGGAACGGCTGAGAGAAGCGAGACGAGTCAAAGTAGGGCTGTCACCTCGCACTTCAAAACATTTCCCCATGCAAAACAGCCAAAAACTGTTATGTGACTTTGTTTGAACATTTCTCAAGCAGTTCAGGCTCGCTTAAACTTTGTTACGCTCCCTCACATAAACAAATCAGGTATTTGCCATCAAAGAGCGGCTGCTAATGAGACCCTCGAAAAAGTTGGCCCATTACATATTGGCTCCTGCTTTTTTGACAGTGAAGATCACTGTATTGCTTACTGGGGAGCGGCGAGGAAAAAATGTGTCATAAGCGAGAGGCGCAAACAAGTACACACACATGGTTCTCATATTGTGGAGGACAGCTGTGGGGGTGTGGGAGCCCGGGGAAAACAGATCATGGAATCACGCCAATCAACTTCCTCCACTACCTGCACGTGGATGTTGGTGTGTGGAGCTGCCGCCGCCGACAATTGCTAGTCATTATGGACACATAGGCGACCTCTACAGTATACATACACGGTCAAAATGAAACAGGTCAACAGGCACAGTTTAAGGTACACGAGAAACAACGCAGTGATGCTAATGCTCTGTTTAGATCAGGGTTACAGTAGGTTTGCATTTTTCATGATCGTTCGTTGTTATTTCATTTGGATTTCTGCTTTTTTATTGCTTGTTTATTTTCGTTCATTTTTAGCATTTTATTATTTAGAAAATGCTTCATTTTGGTTTCATTTTTATTAGTTTTGGGATTTGTTTTTTTTAATATATGATGTCACAAAATATTTTAAATTTCAAGTAAATGATAATTCCGCAAAATTACTGTTTGACCTTCCTTCGTCTCTACCAACACAAAGCAAAACCGAAATACATAGCAAATAAAATTTCTAAAGGAAACCCAAAAAGTCATGCATGATATGAATTGGCAAAGACAAAAAGGAACATTTTTGCTATAATCATAGTTCTATTTAGTTTTATCAACGTAAGATGTAGTTTCACTTGGTTTTCATTTTTGCAAACAAGCATTTTTGTTTAGATTTTTTTTTTCTTTAAAAACATGTTTTTCCCATTTTAGTTGTAATTATTTCATTTGTTTTCCCTTTGTTCTGATTGATTTGACACTGTTGGACAGATACTGGTATTAATTTGACAATATATTTATTATTGTGGATGTAGTGCATATTCTTCTTCTTCTCATTATTATTATTATTATAATAATTGTGAAGTGAAGTAAAAAAAACAAAACAAACAAACACCATACAAATGATTGTGAATAGCGTCAATCACAGTCGGCCATGATTGTAACAGTCCCATTTTAATATAACGTTGTTAATGGCTCACAAAAGATGCTGCTGTGCTGTGAAGTGTATTGAAACAAATTGCACATACGGTATTAAATCCTGCAGTGTTGTACATCCCGATACGGAGGATTTGACTGAAGTTTCACAGTGGTTAAGCAAATTGGAATTCACTTAAACCCTGTTTTGATGAAGACACACATCCAAACCCCCTCTCACATGCACAAAAGTGTTACCTCGAAATATTCCCTCAGCCAAAACGAAAGATGAAGAGATTTTGAGATGATGACAGTCACTGTTATTGTCCCAGCATGCACGTGCGCCCGCGTTTGCACACACGCATGTGTGCGCGTGTGGGAGCTGAAGGGGGGTAGACGATGCTCTCTGAAGCGGCCCGGGCAGGCATCAGCACTCAATCATGGCAGATCTGCCAGACGACACCAGCAGAGAAAACACATTACTGGTGTCGCATCGCCTCGTCTTCGTCTGTTAGCTTCTCTTTATTATATTTAGGGCTGCCTTGCCTCAGGGTCAGGTGACAATCTGCATTCTCTGTCGACAAGTTTTCTCAAAAGTGTCTGGAGTTCTATTCTCCACCCTCCTCACCCCCACCCCACCTCCATATATATCTTTATTTATTGATCTGCATTTTATTTCTCCGCTTTGCTTCCCTCTGTGGTAAAAGGGAGTGAGTTGTTGATGTTTTTTGTTTTTTTAATTCTTTCAGGAGCAGCCTGAAAGAATTCTTCGACTCTTTTTTTTTTTCGAAGACTGCTGGCACGGTGTCAGAAAGAAACTAACAGAGAGCACGGCGGCACGCTGAACAAAAGATGAATACCCTCACACAGGAGGGAGGGAATCCAGGCAACGAGGCCATTTGAAGTGGCTGTCTAAGTTTTAGTGAGAAATGAGTTCTTTCGAGTGGCAAATAAATATATAAACGAAACACTTAAAGACATTATCAGAGACTTTCATTGCACTTTGCTTTTTGTCTTCTGAATGAGGTGGGAAACAGAAGGGAAGTAAACACATCTGCATATCTGAGTCATTGGCTCCAAGGGAGCTGTTATGGGCTGTCTCTGCAAATCTCTTCTCTGCATCGCTCGCAGCCCACCAGCTACAGCATCACCCCTCTACGCCACCGATGCTGCCTCCAATATTTCAGCCGCTAATCTTATATTTGAGACTGGCAAATCTGATTTCAGGTACCTCCATTTTTAATTTCTCTTTCGTTTCTGTTTCCTCGGGTGGCGGCCAGCAAGGTGGTTGACGTGTCAGAGCCGTTTAGCGGCGAGTTGACGCAAAGTTGGCACAGGTGCCAACAGACTGAGCCAGCACCGGTCAAGGCCCCTGTCCCCATGTTCGCCATCACCTGGACAACCACGCCTGCTCTCCCTGCAGCCACATCTGAGGCTTAAGCGGACTGGCGGCACCTGGCGACAAATCTCAAGTCGAGGAGCGGGCACGCTTCATGGCTTATGCATGCTCATCACCGCACAAAAATGCATAAGTGTGATTCATATCAAAATGTTTTAAACTTGGAGATGAAAACAAAATTCCCGTTACTTGTAAAAAAACAATTCTTATCCGGGGCTTATACTGTTGTGAATGATGGTGGACAGCTACACTTTTCCCCATAGTAAATGATATTCGGTTCGGGGTCACAGTCTTGGCTGTGTTCAGATTCAAACAATCACATTTCAACTTATTTTAACCTTTTCAGGAGCGGCGGTTACATGGACAGCCTATCATGTTATCAGGTTACAGGTTATCATTATTGGTCCACAAAAAGGTTATATGTGAGTCAGCAAACAGCTGACAACATTAAGAGTGCCTCAGATTAACACAATGTTTCTCTGGGTGTAGGGTCAAGTGTTGTGTTTGTGCTAACTATGCTTTTTGGAATTATGGCGAAAAAGTTCAACTTTGGTATTAGGGAACCATAAAACTTTCCCACAAGTGTTTAAGAATTGTTTTTTATTTCTGGAGAGGGTTGGGTTGTCTTCTCTAGAATAACAGCATACTATTAAGCCACTAAGGATGTACTGCACTCAGGTCAAACTGAAGGCCCGGGGGCCAGATCTGGCCCACCACATCACGGAAGCAAATCATCAAGGATGTCAGCTTCCATGGTGCTTGCTAAAACCGCTCCCAAAATTTCAAATTCTCATTTGTAGTAAATAAGAGTGCTACTGTAAACATGTTCTTGTTACCAAACCCCTCATGACAGTAACTTAAAGAATAGGTGAATAAACTGTTCTTCTTGACTTCTTTATATGATTTCCGTCATAACGGCCCTCCAAGGGAAACTAACTAAAATCTGGCCCACGACAAAAATGAGTTTGACACTTCTGGTGTAGTGGAACATTTGTCTGAGTGTGATACAGGTACAGTGGGCTCAGTTCCACGTAGTGGTGTGAATGTGAGTCTGAATGGTTAACACTCTCTATATGTCAGTGTTTCAACAGTTATTTTCTGTTACACCCTCCCCCGAGGGAGAAGAAAATATTTTGCGCCACCCCCCCAACTTCCTCCCATAACTATAAATAGTATAATTTGTCCATACCATTCTTAAGAGTACACCTCTGCATAACATTGTATCCTTATTAACATTGAATCAAAAACAAAAGTAGAGAATAACTTTATTAATACTGCTTATTAGTCTCTCTCTGCCTTTCTTTTCATCCCTCTTGAATGATTTTTCTATGGCGTCTCTTCAGTGTTCATTGCATTTCATGTTTCCAACATTGCACGTCCCCCACGGGGGCCTCCACCCCAATAATTGAGAAGGAATGCTATATGCTGATCCTGAACAGTAGAACGCTGTAGAATCTGTAGAGAATGGATGGATGGATAGCAATATTGTGTGAATTTTATGTTGGAATTAGACATCTTTATTCTTGATAAAGTGTTTTTTTTACAGGGCCACAAACACCTGGATGCATGGTTGCCATGCTCAAAACTAAGAACTAATTTTCCATTTGACATGCCAGTGTGCCATCATGCTATTAAAGCACTTCTATTTTTGTAAAGGTGATTTCTTCCATCCTTGAGAATTTTTCTTTTTCCCAGTGTGTTGCTGTATTCATGTTTTTTTCCCCTCTGGTCAGGGAGAGGACTCTTTCATTATGGCTGTCAACCTCAGGACCAAGCTCATGCAATAGGAATAATGAGCAACTATTCGTTCTGTCGCAGAGTTTATGAAGGAGAGACTTCTCCTTCAAGTCACCCTTGACTCAGTAGGTCACGGCTGAGTTGCGACTCGCACTTTGCGTGTGCTATAAGGTGTGCATGTGGGGACACGCACACGCGCACACGCACATACACACACACGCACACACACATTCTCTTCTTTATGACTTCCAGTCTTGACATATATCCCTCGGGAGCAAGGGGTCACCATGGTAACCTTGTCTTTCCGGAGCAAATGGTGCCAGCATTGTAATGTGGACTTAGCCAAACTTTATTGATCCAAGATTTGGTGGCGCTTCCAAAGAAAAATCACCCCGTGAATTGTTGAGTAATCGATGAGAAATCCCTGGAAAGAAACTTTACAGCTCTATCCTCATGACATATTTATTGTTTATCACCTGTGATGTTATTGTTAGTTTCAATGGGGTTTTCCCCCTTTTTTGACAAGGTATTGTTTTATGAACTGGATATGTATGCATGTGTGTGTGTGTGTGTGTGTTTGTGTGTGTGTGTGTGTGTGTGTGTGTGTGTGTGTGTGTGTGTGTGTGTGCGTGTGTGTGTGTGTGTGTGTGTGTGTGTGTGTGTGTGAGAAAGAACGAGAAACACTTCTATGGTGACTTCCTGTGGGTACATCGAGGCAGCAGAGATGATTCATGAGTTTCACTGTTGTTTTAGAGGCAAACCTCACACTAGAAATGTGTTTCTTTCCACCACTCACTCATGAACACACACACACACACACACACGCACACACGCACACCCACGTACACACAACCTCTCACAGTTTAACTCCCACACAAATGAGCACATGCTCGTTGATGCTTTTTGGGACATTATTGATACAAAATGAATTAAAAAATCTTAACGTGCATTCATTCGGGTGGCGGCACGGTGATCGACTGATTAGCGCGTCGGCAGCACAGTGCAGAGGTGCAGGGTTTGATTCTGGCTCTGGACTTGCTGTGTGGAGCGCGCATGCTCTCCCTGTGCCTGCGTGGGTTTTCTCCGGGTACTCCGGTTTCCTCGCACATGCGTGTCAGGTGTACCCCGCCTACTGCTCGAAGACAGCTGGGATAGGCTCCAGCACGCCCGCGACCCTGGTGAAGATAAGCGGATTAGAAAATGGATGGATGGATTCATTCATTCAGAGTAGCAGCTCAGTTATAAATAATCACGCGATGATGACAAAAATGCCTTCCTCAATTCTCTCTTATTATAAATGAAGACATTTTGAAATAAATTATTGGTACTTTATGTAACAGACAAATTCTCAAACCCTGCCACCATTGAGCTTTATTAGGAAACACTGCAACGCATCGGCGTCCACAGTCCAAAGCATAAAGCCCTATTTTTTACATCCTGCGGAAAGACTGTGTGTTGGTGTGTGCTGCTGTGCAGTGCTTAAAGTGGAGGTCATGGCGAACAAAGGCCCACAGGAAGAAAAGGCCTCTGAAGTCATAACTGTAAGGAAAACAAGAGTACATGCATGAGAGTGAGAGTTCTCATCGGAAATCAATGTACGGGTTTGTAGAAAAGTCTTTGCTTTGTTTTTTGAAATGACCCTTTTCAAGGCAATGACGTGGACAGTAAATAGGAGGTATGTAGTCGGTAAGTCAGGGCGGCCCGGTAGTCCAGTGGTTAGCACGTCGGCTTCACAGTGCAGAGGTACCGGGTTCGATTCCAGCTCCGGCCTCCCTGTGTGGAGTTTGCATGTTCTCCCCGGGCCTGCGTGGGTTTTCTCCGGGTGCTCCGGTTTCCTCCCACATTCCAAAAACATGCATGTCAGGCTGATTGGACGCTCTAAATTGTCCCTAGGTGTGAGTGTGGGCGTGGATGGTTGTTCGTCTCTGTGATCTGCCTGATTCAGGGTGTCCCCCGCCTACTGCCCGGAGATGGCTGGGATAGGCTCCAGCACCCCCCGCGACCCTAGTGAGGATCAAGCGGTTCGGAAAATGGATGGATGGATAGTCGGTAAGTCAGTCAGTCAAGTAGAGTAATTAAAACATTGCGTGGTCATCTTTTATGTGGCAAATAAAATGCATGTATGTTTCCGAGCTTGTTTTCAAACTCCTTTCACTACTCATTGGTGAGTGCTCAGGGTCAGCAAGGCCTTCTCTGCCGGCCCAAACACTGCCGGAAGCACTGACCTATATTTACAATCCAAAGTCCAAAACACACTCCTAGTAATTCATTACATACAGTCGATTCTCTTAATTTCGTCGCATTTTATTTGGCTGCACTGCTTCCAATACGTGTAAGTTTATGTGGGTATTTTTTGTGCAGTCAGATTTCAGCTTCTACATTGACATGTCAATCGAATCTGCCTTCAGAAGTACTAGTGTTGACCAAACTGAACTTAAACTGCATTACCAATGGGATTGTTTCTTAAATCGATCAGATTTCAGATTTGTCCTCACGGGGGCATTGAGCTGGTTCTTGATGACATCATCATAATTTTGTCCTCGAATTGTTCGGTCAGAGGAAAACTTGTTACCGACAACTTCAAGTGGCAACACACATATAGTTAACAGCAAGAATTAATACATTTTAATAACACTGCTCTGCATAAAAAATAAAAATAAAAAAAATGCATGAACAAAAGAACCAACATCATTTTATAAGGCAGTTTCACATGTGGAATCCAAAAATCTCAGTTTTTCTTGATATGCTCCTGTAATATTCTGTAATCTGACATTTTTTTTAAGGGCATGAAAACCATTTTTTGGATGAAAAACAGTTGTAAGGCATGTTAAAGCAGTCGGGGTAAAAGAGAATTTGTATTTACTTGGCATACAATAATGAAGATAACGGATCACTTTTTTTTTTTTACTTGATGAAGGGGTGCACATGGACATTTACTCACATTTTTTTCAAACGTCAGTTTGTTCATGCACTTAATACATACATATAATATACATCCGTTAGTGCCAAGTCTTAATAGCTAGTAGTAACTTGCTAGTAGCCAATCAAAGCGCCCCCGTCCCCCCCAAAGAATTGCACATAACGTGTAACAGAAGAGCATGTGGTATTGCCTTCCGTGTGAAAACGAATCTATAAAATATTCATTTGTTTATTTTTTGATGCAGACCAGTGTAATCAGTATCCCTTATGACGAGCGTGGTGGTGGTGGTGGACCCGAGTAAGCAGGCAGTATATATGAACACATATTGTATATTATGTGTGCGTGATAGTATATATATATACATATATATATATACTGTATTTATATTTGTGTTGATGTATATCACGCACACGTAATATACAATATGTGTTCATATACTGTATGTGAGGAAGCAAATAATTACTGTCCTTCATTTCTATATGGAGTCTGCCAAAGTAGCTGCTGTGATTGAGACGATTATTTCATTTCATCATCTCGTTATCTTCAAGGGGAAAGTCCACAGACACAGGACAGGAAGCGTTACAGTGTGTGTACAGTATACAGCTCTGTCAACATTTTTTCCTTCAGATGTAGCCACTTCCTCATTGCTGATTTTCCACACCTCATTGTTGATCTCGTTCTCTCTTCCGAATGTTGCGTCACCGGGTTGCGGTTTTCTCTCACGAGTCATGGCACACAGGAAACGTGTTGTGGCAAAACGGGTCCTTGTCACTGTTTCCACAGAGCTAAATTTACTCGTCATAACAAGATCACAGGTGACCAAAAATACTCACTTCCACATGCAAATTGGTTTACATTTCACTACTCTGAGCTATTTTCTACCCGACTGTCTTAACATGCTTATGTCTGCGCTGAGGTTTAGTTAGCTCTGTGACGCAGATGGCCACAAAGGAAAGAGCCCAAGTCAATTAGAGCGTGCATCAAGTCAAGTTGCAACTGTTATTTTGCCAACTGGGCATGCGTTGCTCTGACTGAGTGTAGCTCTGATGGAGAGTCAGTCGTCCTCAGCCCATAGGATTAGTCATTTACTCTGAAGTGGACCAAAAGAGAATTGAAGTAGGATGACTGATTAATGGTGTGATGTGTGCTAAGATGCAACACAGGGAAACAAAAATAACATTCATGTCTTTTTAAAACATCACCACGCTCATAAAGTATTTTGTCACTTTATCTCTAGAATTTGAGCTACTCCATTAAAAAAAATAATTCAACTCAAAAAGGTAGTTATTTCGGGCTCTACCGTCCAGGCAGACGTAATGATATCACTGTGATTTTAATGTACAGCAACTGTGGTGAAACATTGTACAAAACAATATCTTTCAACACAAAAGGATTCATTTCAAACTTTGTCAGACGGTTACCAGGTGTAAATTCGAAATACTGACCAGAGCTCATACACAGAGATATGATTATAAAATGAATAGCGTCAACCGCATGCAGTACAGATCTAAAGTAAAATTGTGTGGCCGTCTTCAACACTTTCGTGTCCGGGAATTCATCAGGAAAGGAAACGGCAGTATCCGTATCAGGTCCTTTATCCCGAACAGCTCTGAGGCCCACTTGGTGTATTGTGAGACCTCCACTGCTTTCATATGTTGACAAGATGGGCGTCACCGAGAATGAGATTGGTGAACTTGGCCATCTTCCAGGGCCACACTTGGAATCCTTCCAGCTCAAGTTATGAGCTACGACTGAACTGCATCCAGTATTTCATTCTAAGTGGGAGCAGAACAAAATAGTGGGACCACTTCCACGGCATTGACTATTTTGTTCTGCTCATCCACATGACTATTGCGGCAATCAAGCACGTGGGAAATTCCAAAACACATGGTATACATGGCATTTTAGACAGAACATGTCCCTCTAGGAAATTTCAGTATCTTTGTCTATATTTTCGGCTCTGCAGCTTCTGACATTAATGAATCCGTCTCTCCATTTTCTCTCGTATGTCCTCATTAGACAGGGTGAGCGAGAGATCCATCCCAGCTAACTTTTTATTGTGAGGCGGAGTCACCTGTCAGTCATTTGGCATGTACAGACAAGCAACCATTCATACTCACATTCACATCTACCAGTATACTGGAAAAAAATGGCATGTTGAATTTACTCAATTTGATTTTGTCAAGTATTTGAACACAATAAAATCATTTGGATCCAGATATATATTTTTTTAAGTCGACGTTACATCGACTTAAAAAAAATGATCCAAAATTGCCCAAAATGGGCAATTTTGAGTCATCAATGAATCTAATAATCGGAGATACACAGTAGAGAGACCACATAGACATTTTTTAATTTTCCCTAATACGTGTGGTCCTCTCATGCATCTGCTTTGAAGTTATTAAAACACACATTTTGCAGTGTTCCTTAGCACCAGGTCTCACTCTAGCGTATACAGTTCTCCAAATAAGAGGCAAACGGTGCTTGCTTGAACCTTTTTGTGTCAGTGTAGAACCTGCACTCAAAAAAAAAAACCCAGTTCCACTATATGGTATATAATTCCGTTAACACGGCACAGAATTTCATGTCTATTTGTTTGTTTGTTTGTTTGTTTTTTTTGGTAATGAGTGCCTCTTACGTTTTTGTCAAGAATCTGTCGACACCAATTCCCTCGTATTGTCTTCCAAGGATCAGCAGATTGGTTAAATGAAAATAGAGATCTATAGTTGTCACTCGCAAAACAAGAGCCAAAGGTTTGAACGGACTTTCTAAAAATAAACAGCTTTAACTTCAACGCCTGGGTCAATGGCTTACTATGGCCACACAAGTTACCACACAGTTTGAGTATGAGCGTGTGTGAATGTAAAGACAGCAGCACTCAGTCAGTCGCCCGGCCCCTGCAGAGAGACAACATTGTTGGGTAACAGCAGTCTGGAGTTCCCCTGGACCGACTCCAGGCTTCGCTTCCCTTCCTTGCAGCCGCTTGTGCACGCTTGTCCTCCCCTCCTCTCCTCTCCACATGCTTCCCCTTTTCCCCGGTCCTTCCCAGGAGTGTTATACTGTAGGTTAATGTGTGGAGGGCTACACTCCCGACAACATGCACACACACACACACACACACACACACACACACACACACACACACACACACACATTCTAAGTGTGTGAGTGTGGCGGCTGGCTTGGTTGCTCTCTTTTCTATCTCCCGCCTACTATTTCTGATATCACAATTCCTCCCACCATTGCTTCTTTTCAAGTGTTTTGGGGTCGGCATTTACACACGTATGCTCTGACTCTTTTCATCTACTTCGCTATTCTTGACATGACATATGACGACAAAACAACTTGCGTGTCTATTTGTGACTCTGACTAAAGCATTCCAAATTCTGTCACCATCAACTCATAATTGTATGTATCAAATGCTATCTTTATGGTTAACTATCAATACAATGGCATCGCATCTAAATGCATAAATCCTTTGATTACAGCAATGTACTGTATATAGATCAGCTTCACAAATCACCACCCGCACTGTTCGTTGGAGCAGTTTTAACAACCTGTTCATTCCTGAAGTGGCCATTACATTTGGTCGATCTTGTTCATTTTCTGCCCCAAACAACTGCAGAATTCTGCAACAAAGAATAAACTTGTCTCATTTGTCCCCAAATCTTTGTTGACATAGTTAGTGAGGGATACTGTTTTTGAGCCTGTGTGGACTTTTTATTCACCATATCCTATGATGTAATGTACAGTATTATGTAAATCCCATTGTGTGGTTTTTGTATGTAGATTATTATTATTATTATGATTTATTTTTTTGCTTTTATTTTACTTTGTTTCACTCTGCTTTCAGGTTGGCATTTGCGAATGAGAATCTGTTCTCTGTTGCCTTACCTGGGTAAATAAAGGTTGAATCAAATAAATAAATGCATAAATAAATAAAGATCAAGCATGTGTGGCTGTTGTACACTATTATTCGGGTTTGAGACGGATTTTTATTTTCAAACAAAGTAAATCTCAGCGTTCCTCTCGATGGGAATGTTTGGGACATAATGAACATTTAAAGAATCCATTTCAAGGTAGAACTGAAACCATCACCATAACTGTGCCGTCATATTTTAGTCACATTTAAAAAGAAATGTACAGTATTTTCTCTCCTTCATAACGTGTTGTTCATCAAATAATCAAGGCAGCATGGCATCACGGTTATTGGCATGAATGCAATAATATGGTGTCATGGGTTCCTCCGCAATTCCCAGACATACAGTTCCCAATCGTTATCCGAGCAACACACGCTGTGAGAAATGTGTGGGCAATCATTTCATTGCTAGCGCTCTTCCAAATATCACTTTAATGAGATTTTCAACACACACGTAGATGATTCAGGCGTGTTTGGTCTATATTTGCACTTTTATTCTATTTGTTTTCAATTGTCAGAAGAAGGCCAGCCCAAAACCGACAGACCCCAGACAGACGAGTCAGCGGCGGAATGACGACAGATACTGGGGCAAAATATAGGTGGACCACTGAGAAACATGTCAACATAATTACGACAAGCGCCTGCTTTGGCACGTTTATCAGCGCCCACATCCATTCAGGATTTTGGCCTCCCTGCCAGGAGATCACGCCGCAGCACGTTTGTGCACACAGCACTAACTCACGCTGCCCCGCTCCCACAGCTGACAAGGTGCAGCGTCACACTTTCCAAAGCCTCTCCTTCCACTTTTCGATCCAATTTTATACGTACGATGAAACGTGTCAGACCTATGGTGAAATAATTGCTGTCTTAACATGACCCCAAAAGAGAAATGTCTTTCTTTTTATTGTTTGAGTCCTAAACAGAGGATTTCTCACAGCGACTAAAGAGCCATTTGTTTCAGAGCAACGCAGAGTGTGAGAAACTTATAGCAAAAGTCAGGACCAAGTCAGCAAATGTCAAAGACTTCAGCGAGGACGTGCCAAGTAATGTTCAGTGAGACAGTCATCAAGCCGGCGGTGGATAAAAGCCACATGTCCGTCTCACCGAATACGTGCTGCTAGTGTCTTCAATTGCTCCTTTTTGTTTATTTGTCTGGCCCACAACTCGTCTTTGACAGCTGAACCCAGAACGAGACAGCGTCTCTATTTTTTCTTCTTTTCCCTCGAACCACGCTTCCACTCAGACTCGCGACGTCACGGTGCAGAGGATGTGATGTCACTTCCTGTTTGGTTTTCTCTGCCAGTGGTTTGCGGAGGCAGCAGGCGGCCCGCTGACAGCTGCGAGGAGAGCTGGGAAGAGGCAAACAAACAGGGTTGAGGGTCACGGCGCGGAAGAGATCCGGAACGCATTTTTTTTGGGTAACTTTTACACACGTCTCACTTTGAGCTTGTGGTTTGTCATCAGCCCTGTACCCGCAGAAAACAACTTCATCATTTTCTTATCATGCAGGAAGTGAAGGTCAACGAGTTGGAAGGCGATATTGCTTTTTTAATTACCATACACACCCTGCACATGTGTAACCTGTATTCTGCCAAATAGGAAGTAGTAGGAAGACTTTTTATTCATCATCTGTCGCTAACTGTGAGCCTCCTGGTGACAGTGACACCCGGCCCTGGTAATAGAAGGCAATTATAAGCCCGAGTGATGGTTGTGGCAATGTGGGGGGGAAACTTTTGTACAGTACCCTCCCGAGATGATGACAGGCAGACACCGCGAAATTAATTGCTACAAAACATCTGACGAGTTTGACACACACATGAGTGCAGTCAAACTCCTGGAAAGGATAAGAATGCAAAACTACACATCATGCAACTTTGCACTGATGCATGAGGAAGAAGAAAGAAAACGAAACAGCGAGGGGAAAATAAAACAAAAAAACACAAAACAAGTAGCTCGCTTCCAACAAAGCATGTTTTCATCTAAATAAAGAAGCCAAACACAATAGACTCGGATACCTTGGAGACCGGAGGACTATTTCTCCATGGCAACCGGTATGGTGTGTGACAATGCCGCAGTGCAAGGGTTTGAACTGTTAAAGCTGTCTGGCAATGCAGAGATAGATGGAAAGCGCAAGTGAGAGCCACGGAGGGCTGTCTGTGCGCCCGTAATGAGAACACACACTGTCACAATCCCTCAGCCAGGGGGAGGGAGGGCTGGGGGAAGGAAGTTCATGACTTTTCAACTGAAGTCTATTTCTTCTTCACAACTCCTTGTGCCTGTTCCTCCTCAATGCTCAATTATTACACTACACCTATTCCTATTCGTGAACGTATCCAAATGGTCTCATGAAAACATTTGTCTGCCGTTACTATGGAGCTGTTTGGCTGTGAGAAAAAGCAGCAGCATGTGGCCTTCGCAGAAGATTTATTTTAATTGTGTGGTGCATTACAGCCTAGGGACTGCCACGCTGTACACTGGGTGTGTGGCACTTGTGGATACATGCGCTCTCGGACTTAATCGTGTCGTAGTTCAATATGCCTCGTGTATGCGGTGATTGATTTGTAAGACAAAAGCAAATATTGTGATGGGCACTTGCGTGCGTTTCTTGGTGGGTGCGTGTTCTCATAGAAAGCTGCCTGAGAACATATTTGAACCGTTCAGAACAAAACGTTTTTCATGCAACCTGGACTCTTTTCATCAACACCAGCAGACGAATCATTTTGATTGATTGGCTGATTAGATTTATTGGTGATAGCACAGAAGACAGCACAATAAAAGTTCCCGTCACTTCGTCAGGCATCACAGTGGATGATAAAAACACACAAAAGGCCAGGGGCTTATTTCCATTGTCGTCCTCAAAACACTTCGTTCTACAAACCCTTAGATTGGTGTGCTCCAAAACAGGCCGGCACTCGAAAGAGAGTGCAGACCTTCACCAAGGCTGATCGATAATAAAAGATGAAATTAGATAGCTGACATCTGTTAGAGAAACAAAGCAGGAAGCAGATTCTAATAAAATCATTCAGCTCACTCAAGAGACCAACGAGTTTAGTCAGTTGACAGGTTTGTGCACTTGCCAGGAAAATATTCACACTCATTTGGCACGACAAATTCTAAAAGTCGCCCCCCCCCCAAAAAAAAATAATGAAAGAGAGAGAGAGAGAGAAAGAGAGATTTTTTTTCTGCCAAAATATCCTAAGCTTGGAGTTTAGAGCTAGAACTCAGAAAGATTAAACACTAACATTTTCATTCAGTGACCACTTCATTCTGTGACTCACACTGACTTAAATAAAACATGAATCAGATGAAATAATCTTTCGGTCATATTAGCTGCATTTCACAGAGGATAAAGACAATATCCATGTGTATATTGGAATAGTGTCTGTCTATTTGTGTTGATGCACCATTTGTGTATAGTCGACAAATTTTAACACAGTGACTATGGATGTTTGTCATTAGCCCATCTTTAAAATCTTGGATTGTTTGTTAGCATTTAGCTAGCAGAAGGAAATGTGTGGTTGCTTTAAATACACAAGGTGACATTCTCTTTGTTTTAAGTTTTTTTTTGACAGTAAACTTCAAATAGTAATAGAATTAAACAGCATGAAGGGTCTTTTTTGAAGAGCTGTTCACTCTCTGCCAAACCGCTGCTTATGATGGAATGAGTTGATTGCCACCGTACAGGGCTCGTCTCTCAATTTTGTTAAAGCCAATAATCGACCTAACAATGGTTCGTATCTCCAAAAATGTGTAAGTCGTGTCGCTCATATCTCAAGGTAGCGCCAAATGCTTACTTACCTAACCTTGCATATTTTGTCAGTCAGCTCAATGCATTTTACACTTGTTTTACGTCATCATTCTTTAATGAAGACCCCAAAATGTGTCATATTTCAATGAATTATTGTTCTTATCTTTCACAATCAAACTAGCACACATGCTTCTAGAGTCCATAGTGCAACAATCTTTTACAAAGTGTACACTTCTGCAAGTCTCAACGCCATCCTAACTCTTTTGTACTTGTCAGCATCACCCAACAATCATCAGCATGCAAACCTCCTCTGTGTGTCTTTATTTTTATTTGCGGCGCACTTTACAGAAATTCATTAGTCCGTCTGCCGTGAGCGTAGGCAGAAAACTATTCCCCTGGCTGATCTGAACTCTCACCCTTCTTTAATGTAAACACTGATCACCTGTCACGATCCTCCCATTAAGGTGAATGCTCGCATTTTATTTGGATCTAGTCGTCTCTTTTATCCCATTGCACCATGCGGGGCATTTACAAGTCCTCATTAGATGATAATGAGTTAAAAAGCAACCAAGTATGACTATTTTCACTGCCGAAACGTTTTCATGATTTTTTTCCACTTTTGCTTTATACATATTCCACAAAAGCACAACAGATTATAACAGTCATTTTAGCTGATTATGTTACATGTCAAGTTGGATCCAGTGGGCAAGGAACGGAAATTTGGTTACAATAAAAATTAAAGCCACACGCCTCACAGTAGTTATGATTTTGCCTGATTATAAATATTGAAACAAATATGCCTCACTGTTCAGAGGTCCTGGATTCAAAATTTCCACCCTCCTGAGTAGACTTTTGATGTTCTACCCATGTTGGCTTTCTGTGGGTAGGGTAAAGGCCCCCTCCAAAGCATGCTGCCAGTTTGTTTTGGTCAGTTTGTAGCTCTTTTGTTCTCCCTGTTAATCATGGTTGCAATTCCACCTTTGACCACTATATGGTGGCATACTATTTTGTTCGAGACTGTAAATTTGCAAAGAAGAAGAATGAAAACAGGAAAAACTTCAGGTTGCAATTCCACCTTTGACCACTATATGGTGGCATACTATTTTATTCGAAACTATAAATTTGTAAAGAAGAAGAATGAAAACAGGAAGTACTTCAGGTCAGATTAGTGTCCCTGAAGGCGAAAGGCTGATTAGACCCTGAACTGGTCTCCAGTCAGTCGCAGGGCACATACAGAGACGAACAATCGTACACTCGCACGTGCACACCGTCACTGAGTGGGAACTGATCCGACGCTGCCTGCACACGAGTCAGGTGGGTCTAACACTGCACCATCAGCGACTAATACAGAGAAATCCAAGCTTCAAAAGCTATCAAAAAAATGTTTCGTCATGTGTCAGATATTCACATCTTCCTCCATTGCTTGATTTTCCTCCACCTTGTTTGTGTTGTCTAGACTGTCATTTCATCTGTGCGCCTCGTCAGCTGTCATGGTTGCTGGCACACGGCACTCTTGCTTAAATGATTATCATATGATAGTTAAGGCTTCTGGAGATTTCTGATGGAGACCTGTCTCCTCAGCCCTGTAGGCTATCCCACAGTTTTCCAGCAGCAGTGTGGGGGAGGTGGGAAGGGTGCAGGAGTAAAAGAGGGTGAAGGGGGTGGAAAGAGAGGCTTTACCTCAATCGAGCTGTCGTAGCTGCCCTGAGGCCCAACTGTCAACAAGCCGGCAAAAGTCACTTTCACTTTCAGTCTGTCGAAATCTCTACTCCATTATATCTTTTTGCCTCCGCATGCCACTTTATCTGTTTATCTACCATGCCTGCATTTCCTCACATGCCATAGAATGAAGTCCACGCTCAACTCAAAGCAAACTTTTCTCATCAGTTGTGGCCCCTGGACCAAAATAGGCTTCTGCTCTTAAAAGTGAAGTCGAATTAGGAAAAGCCCTGTGCACACCATCCAACGTCTGTCAGACACTGGGAAAGGAATATGGGGAACACGTTTTTGTTAACAGGTAAGGCTGAACTGTGGTCCAGTCCTCTTTTGGATTCATGAGCTTCATCTTATCCATCTTTTTATGTTCAACAATAAGTATCTTTTTGGTATTTTTCCATCCATACATTTGCTAATTCGCTTATCCTCACATGGGTCGCGGGCACGCTGGAGCTTTTACCAACTGTCTTGGTACACTGTACTGGTTGCGAGCCAACCCAGGGCACACAATGACGAACAAAGATTCGGGCTCACAGTCACACCGAGCCACCACCAGTGAGCCACCTCACCTGGCTCTTCTCGATGTGGAGGAGAAGCGGCTCTACTCTGAGCCCCTCCTGGATGACCGAGCTTCTCACCTTATCTCTAAGGAAGAGCCCGAACACCCTGCGGAGGAAACTCATTTCGACCGCTTGTATCCGGGATCTCGTTCTTTCGGTCACGACCCATAGCTCGTGACCATAGATGAGGGTTGGGACGTAGATCGACCGGTAAATTGAGAGCTTCGCCCTTTCGCTCAGCTCATCCAGTTCATATGCACGTTCAACCTTCATTCGTGAAAAATAAAGATCTGATTTTTTTAAAACAAATTCAATACATTAAAAAACACATTTATTAAAAACAGATAATCACGAATAAAATTACATGGCATACGATAAGAAAGATAAGATAAGAGCTGATGTAAAGGCAGCCACTCTCGCGGAGCCATCTTTGATCTAAGTATAGTTTTTTTAAATTGTATGACGTACTATTCCGACAGTCACACGGTGACTACTGAGCGAACTAAAATTTCCCGCAGCACTGATTGGACAAGCAATGTAATGTGATCATCTGCAGCCAGCGATGGCCAAGCGGGCAGGTCATAACTAATTGACATCTTGAGTCGGCTGTGTCTTAACCTCCATGGTAGAGGCTCCACCGAACCCCCGAGACCGATTCACCGAACCCCTAGGGTTCGATCGAACCCAGGTAAAGAACCACTGAGTTAGATACTATTTTCTCTACAAATGTATGTCTACTGCTGTTTATTTGTAGACTTACCTAAAAGGCTTGAATGGTAATTGCACTTCATCGTTTTAAAAATCATTACTTAATTAACATGTCAATCCATACAATGGTCAGAATGAAGCCTTGAATAGACACACAAAGTCATCAACAGTGAGAAAAGTGCTACACACTTATAAAATAAAAGTGACAGGGGAAATGCATGTCCTCTTGTCTGAAGAGGCTGATGAGCAATTAGCTGAAGAGTATGAACAAACGAGCTGTCTCATTGGCCAACAATAAAACATGTGACAGTGAGTCAAGCTGTGGATAAAGTGGAGAAAAACAACAATTTGTACCATGCAAACAAAAGTGAAAAAAAAATTGTCAGACAAAAATAAATGAATAAATTGAAATACTGTATGGGTGTACGAGGATGTCGACACTCCAGGAAACAACATGTAAAGTGATCACAGCAGGAACATTTGATTTTAATAATGCAAGCCCATGCCCGAATGCCATTTTAGAAAAGAATTGAGGCACAAATAAGCCAAACAATGATTAAGGAGAGGATGTGAAACAGGCTATTGAGAAACTATTGCTTTATTTCTGAAAATGCACATTCAACAAAAATAATCGTAGGAGGCAGGACTGTTGGTTTCTCACAAATGTAAACAAAATGACATTTTGCCCAGAAAGGTCACATGATGTGGCATCAAGGATTTTCAAGAAAGTTCTGCTGATGTTGGAGCTGAAGAGGTTGAAGACAGTGTTTTTATTTTTTGACACAGTTCACACTTCAAAATGTAAGATTGTTTTTTAAAATCTAATGAATATCAATGGAAATGACAATGAGTTACGGGAATGACTAGAAATTACTCTGAGAGATATACACGCTATAACTCCTTTTTTACACAGAACATATTATTGCCACGTTCATGTTCAACATATTTCATTCAAAATGTCTTTTTTGCAGCAGCAGAATATTGAGTAGTGATGCATCTGAGCATACTTATCAAACTCTCTTGTTGGGGAAATACACAATGGTACCATTAATAGTTTTTGCACGCCCCCCCCAAAAAAAACCAAAAACTACTACCCTTTTTGACATGTTTTATCAGGGTCAAATAGCACTGTTTCTCAGCTATACATTTCAGAACATATATTCAATGTAATAAAAGATAATCAAAAGAAAGTTTTTTCGAAATATAATTAAGTCGAACATCTCACAGGCACACGCGCGCACACACACACACACACACACACACACACACACACACACACACACACACGCAAGTGTATTTGTGTGTTGACGTGGCCGAGTGAGCTACATCACGAGCTCTGAACGGTTGCCCATGCTGCTAGTTCAGTGTTGGGCAGCGGCGTGGTGGCCATCGGGATTTTTGGGAGATTCCTGAGTGGCCGGTACATTTTAAGGCTAGACGACCAAACCCACATTCCCCCATCCACATCCCCCACACTTATGTTTCAGCGTGTGCCATCCCCCACAAGTCAAGGTACCACTGTATTGGAATGTGAGGTGCAATTATTCTTGAGTGGATGTAATCGCTTAAATGTGCATTTTTTAAAATAGTTCCATCAAGAATCTTTCACTTGACTAACAATGCTGGGATGAATAAGAAAAAAAAAATTGAAGGCACAGAATGTCAGACTGATGATGCTTACTTGACCTGTTTGTTTAAAGAGAGCAAACAAGCTGTTTCCTGTTGCAGCACAGTGACTGCAGCCAGACACCGTATAGGGAATCCCCATGTTTTAAGTGCATTACCGGTGACTCATGGAGAGCTGAAAAGGTCAGGGGTCAGCTCTTTTGTCACAAGCGTCAAACAAACAGGCCGGTAGCTCAGTGAGTCATGTATCTTTGGGGGCGTCGTCAGCTACTCTTCTGTGGGCTTTGTGCTGTGTTTCGTGGATTGTTTCTCTGTCACCTACCACCTCGAGGAGACTTCAACTGGCTGATCAGCAGATAGAGAAGCTATTTGACGCCGGGGTCCTGTTTTTGTGTGATACGTTGACACCGGTCCACCTCCAGAACCTTGGGAGGACGGGAGGCCTGCGGTGACTGTGACGTGCGAGCAGATCGTTTTTCACACAAACACTGAGGCCTGTAGCACTGAGTTGGTTAACTCCTGCAGTCAAAGACAAACCTTGTGATCTTTCAAAGTATAATCATATGGCGTCTCACGTCAGGTCCACGTTAAAGTCAAGTCTGCTTGAGGGACGCATTAGGTGGTGTGCTGTTATAGTCTGTATTAGATGGTAATGTAAGGGGGCAATGAGGTTTCTGATTTAATGCGAGCTGAGGTGTCATGTAGTCACAGGAAGTTCCTATGCTCTGCACACAGTGCAACCTCAAATAGAGTGAACCTCTGCTACATTGCAGTTCACATTGGTAAATGATCATATATGGAGTTTTCAACATAGCATCCTGGCCCTTGTTGTTGTCAGTTACGCACATTCACCACTGTGGAAAAGGTTGAAAACGTTGATTTAAAAAATAAATTCACTATCCACTTGCTTTCTACTTTTTCTGCGACACTGGGTTAACTCTGCCTCATACTCACTACCACACCAGCAAGTTTGTTTTGCAGTCGTCTTCCTGAATCAAGTCTGACCATGAGTCGTAAGAAGATGCAGTCCTCTTTTGCGTGAAGGGAAGGCAGCAATAGCGAATGTGATAGTTTAACATTTCAATGTTTTTAAGAGTGTGAATTAATGTTAAGAAATAATAATTGCTTTGTGTCAAATAAAACTTCATTAAATCAGTTTTATGACATGTTGAGGGAGGGGTCTGGAAACCTGGGGGATCCCAGACAATTGCATCCATTTGGCTAATGGTCAGTATGCGGTGATAAAAGGTCAGACAGCAGAGTCCGGCCGGCATCATTTCAAAAGCAGGCAGAGAAATTACATTGTGATAATGTTCCCTGCGCCTCTGCTCTCCACTCTCCAGCTAATATTCAGCCTATCACTCAACCCAAAACAATCAGGTCTCTGCTATTTAATTATCAACTCCCCCGGTGTGTCGCACTGCCACCAACATAGGATCTTTATTGAATTTATCCTCTTAAATTTCGCCACTCTCCACCTCCATCCAATTTTGCCACAACTGCATCCTGTGCTCCCCAACAACAAGGTCCAGACACTTTCGGTCTCTCTGCATCCCTCACTCCGTCCGGGTATTATGTAACGTTCGAGCTTGAAGAACTTCAGCTAGTCTACTTGGTAATTTTGGCACAAAAGCTGCAGCACACCTGTATGCTAATGGAGGGGTTACGCCATCGGTTTGTGTGCGGCTGGAGCAGGAGGCGAGGAGGTATGATGAGGATGAGCAGGAGTGTGTCTGTCTCCCTGCTGACAGTCCCAAACAAATGACATTCGCTACTGCGTAATGTGTGTGAGTGCTCGGTTTCTCCTCATCTCTTCTTCTTTTTAATACTTGAACTGTCTGTACAGCAGAAGATTTAAGGTCCAGCACCATCCATTTGTCTACAGGAAATACGGTACATAGGAATATGGGGAATAAAAAAGGGTCAAAGATTTGTCATCATAACATCTTTAACTGTACATGCAATGTTGTAAGTAATATTTAAACATTTTTGATTGGATTGGATTGGATACAAATTTATTGTCAAATGTGCACAGATGAAATTTCTTCCCTCTCAACATAAAACAAGAGGAGCCGCTGCGGGTGTCCGCGCCGCTATCAGAAGGAAATGTCTTACACTTGGAAATAAAAAAACAACAAAAAACGCCTGAATCAGTGTGAACATCAACCAGTGGCGGAGCTACATCGTGGCCACCCCTTGTCACTCTGTGGCCGCCCCTGGAAACCCCCACACTTAGGAGAAAATTCTGATGTTGATATTATTGATTATTTTTCTTCCATTTTCACATAGATGCAGTAGTCTTACAGCCAATGTCAATCAAAATAACTTCTTTCAGAACATAGCAAGCCAACAACACGGCCATGAAGTCATTGTTTCTCATAAGGAATGTGAGATAAATACATGGCCAGCCCTCACTGAGGCGTTGTGTCACCGTGGCTACCCCACTGAAAAATTTCTGGCTGTACCCCTGACAACAACACATAACTTATTCTTAGGCTTATGCTAGCAATCCACGTTGCGGCTAAACCTGAAAAGCGTCACAATTAACAGACATAAAGACTAACAAATAAACCCATCCACAAGTAAGTATTCACTGAGGTTTTGTGAGGAATTAGGTGATGTCATAATGGTGAGTTTGGTGTTGCTTCCAAATTTTGCTAAAAAGCCAAAAGAAGGAACCGAACAACCTCATTGTCTTTCCATTACATCGAAAGGTTCCCCAATAATTGCAACACAGCAGGTGATTATTATAGAGCACTTGTGCGTATTGTATGTGTATGTCTGTGATGAGGGGTGTGGCTTGTGGGTACTGTAATGGGAGAGCTTGGTCCAGTTTCATCAAACGAGAACTTCCCTGACTTAATTGTGTGGGCAGTAAAATAAACTAGCTGTCTAGAATCCACACGTAACCGTACCAAATTACAATGAGTATTTCTTTCACAACACACTCTGATTCGTCTACGTTGCCCTGACAGCATTTGGCTTCACCTTCATGCATCAGACTAAAGGGAGGCCCAGACAAGCACTGTCGACTGTTTATCATCTTTATTACTTTATTGCTTTTGCCACAGTTTCCCCACAACTTGATTTTATTACATTGTCACCAAATGATAACTTCTTTCATCTGCTCTCGCCACCCCATCCTCTTCACTGTGCCACAAATATAATGATCACAGTACCTTACGGCCAAAGGCAGCAGAGGATGCAGGCGGGAGTTTGGGTTTTGTGTCATCGCCTCCCCTACGCATGATGCGTTGTGTTGTGTAACTCTACATCATCGTGTCCCTACTTGCGTTTTTTCCATCCCTAACTTCCAACCTTGGAAGAGAGATGTCACTCCTCTTACATAAAAAATAAACATTGGACTTGAGTTTCACTGATGCTCAGCACCATCATCAAAAACTCACCACACAAATAAACAGCATTTCACATTTTCCAGCTCCACCCTCTACTTTGTGCCTATTTGGGATTTGGTTCAGTCTGTGCTCGAAATCATCACTAATACTGTTTATGATAGAAGTAAACAGAGAGCGAAAATACTTTTTCAACAGCTGAACTTGATTTGCGGTCAATCAGAGGCACTTGATGGTGGCGGGTGTCACATAAGTCTGAATGTGATTGGTTCATTCTGAACACAGACACATATGCAGTTCTGAAACGGTGCACACTGTTACCACCTTATCTTCCATCCATCCATTTTCTGATCAACCGGCTGTCTCCCGGCAGTAGGCGGGGTACACCGTGAACTGGTTGCCAGCCAATCGCAGGGCACACATAGAAAAAGTTTATAAATGATGTATCTTGGTCAAATTTTTTTTTTTTGAATCGCTAAAACCTGGCATTTAAATAGTGGTATGTAGAGTTTCTCTCCACTTTTTTATCCAATGTGCCTACCAAGTTGGGAGGAACAATGGATGGTAGTAGTCGGTAGTAGGTTGTAGCCTGTGTGCATTGTTCAGTCATACTTCCAAGTAAGCTTTCTGCCAGTCAAAGGGAACACACTGATTTCCTCATCATGGAGCAGTGCTGCTGTACTGCCCGGCACTGGAGATACAGCTGGAGGAGCACGGCTTCCCGCATGCGTCCTCGCAGCGAAACGCTGTGTTGTTGACAAGGCACATTAGGCTGCTGAGTGGCAGACAGATGGTCCCAATGTTGAGCAGGGGACGCACGTCTGCCTGATGGACCCTCTCCTCTTGTCAGTATCTTTGCAAAGAGCAGAGAGAGGATGAATGCCTTAAAATAGAGCAGAGGTGTGTACAGACAATAGGGAATACCTTCAACATATCCTTAACGTGTGTATGAGTGCATGCAGACATGTATGTTATCTATGTTGTCCTTCTTACTATTGTTTATACTATTTTCTAGATTTAAATGCTGCCAAATATACATTTCATTTTTCATATTCACACAAAGTGCATGAGTCCTCCTGAACGAGTGGAGCTTTAAATGAAAATAAATCAGAAGAGTCGGGACACTGTTGCTGACATGACTTATTGAGCGTTCTGGCCATAATTTTACTCTCCAGCTTCCCTCCGTGCCAAAACAGCGCCGCCTCAGGAAGTCCCAAATAAGGGCAGGCAACTGGAACCCCACCGGAGCCAGTCCTTATGTGGTCATGACCTTATAAGGCGCGCTGGAGCGGGGCTTTCCGGCAGCTGCGCAGGCTGCCTGCCGCACAGATGGGAAACTCAAATGAAATCTTTGGCATCCGGGGAAAGAGCGAGAGTTATACCGCTGTGTTCGGGAGTTTTTACAAAATGAAGACACATTGATCGAAAAGCTGCGTTGTCTTTGCAATTTACTGCTGGAGTCTCTGCGCGCTCTTCTTCTCCCTCCTGGCCAGCGTCTCGTGTCCTCCACCGCAGTGACTAAATATGGGCTTCCTCCTCCCCAAATATGGACATCTACGTCACAGAGTGAGAGGGTTTATATTCTGCGGGAAACCTATCCGCTCAGAGACAGCCCTGAGAGCCCACACGAGCAAGCATTAGAGCAGATAGGGAAACACATAGCACTCCCAAACTGAGAACATCGCACCAAAAGTACAAAAGTCAACAAAAAACATTCAATCCAAGAGGGTTAATACCTGTCTGGAAAGCTAGTTTATTATCATACGTATATATATTTTAAAAAACCCAATTGGTTTATTTGTTTTTACAAATGAGTAAAAAGGACACTTTGGATTTTCTCAAAAAAACTACTAAAAAGACAACTGGATCTTTTTCTCCTCTCTAAGAGAGAAGAAAAACAAAACGACACGTGGAGCACGAAAGGCAAGGAACGAGGCTGAGCACAGCACCTTCTTACCTGCGCTCAACCAGCGTGCAGCAGACAGCCGGTCTGCGCGCTTCTTCGGTCACTGGGCTCCAGGCTCCAGCTTCAGCCCTGCAACAGCTCGAGCGGCACCAGAAGAGGATGGCTGCAGCCAAGACTGAGATGCTCCTCCCAGCACTGCAGATCTCGGAGCCTCTGAGCTTCCCTCACTCCCCCATGGATAACTACCCCAAGCTGGAGGAGGTGATGATGCTTAGTTCTGTGGGGACACCCTTCCTCACGGCATCGGCGCCTGAAGGTGCCGGCTTTGGCTCCGGAGAGCCAGGGGAGCAGTATGACCACCTTGCTGGGGGTAAGAGGGCTGCTTGTTGAAATTCACCTTGTCATGTCTTGTGTTGGCTGAGCAAGTGCATTGGAATTGTGCTGTTTATGTTGCATATTTCTTTAGTGTTAATTGAATTACTTGTATCAACTTTGTCTCACATTAAGAATATATTATTTGTGTAATACTTATTATATACATGTGACATTTCCGGCAAGCTGCTCTAGATTTTATTTTTTATGTTATCATAGAACTGCCCGACGGGTTAAGTGACAAAGTGTCCGACTCGATGCCAATTGTTAGTTCACTTCTATGTTACCGCTTGCTTCCACAAACACTTTAATTGCTCCATTAAAATTGCATTCCAAAAACCAGTTGAGCTGCAGTTACCGTAAATCATCACCCCCAGGCCGTGATTGGCTTAAGAAAATGTGTGTTTGTGTACACTAATGTGTGTGTGTGTGTGTGTGTGTGTGTGTGTGTGTGTGTGTGTCATTTGTGCCAAACAGGAAAAACAAAATAGTGCAAACTGAATTAGCTGTGGTAGAGCAAAGGAAAGTAGTGAAATGAAAGATGATTCGAAAGAGATGGAGATGAACGCAGGTTTGGAGTGACTGTGAGAGTTATCTTTCAAAATTGGTGGCTACAACTTTGACTTGTTGCCTCTGACACTTTGAGTAATGTTGTGTCTTCTTCTCCTGGCAGATACACTCCCTGACATCGCCTTCAACTGTGAGAAGACAGTTGGGGAGCAGACGTACCCCACTCCAAGACTGCCTCCCATCTCCTACACGGGTCGCTTCACCCTCGAAACTGCCACCACCTGCAGCAACAGCCTTTGGGCGGAGCCTATTTTGGGCCTGTTCACTGGTCTGATGGGCAACATTCCCGCGAGCTCGAGCACTTCATCTGCAAACTCACAAAACTCATCCTCCTCATCCTCATCCGCCCCAACTTCATCCTCTTCGCCCTCTTCTACCTCCTCTTCGTCACAGAGCTCCAGCCTTACGTCCTCCATTCACCACAACGAGCCTAACCCCATCTACTCAGCCGCCCCAACCTACTCCAACCCCAACTCAGACATCTTTCCGGACCAGGGCCAAGCCTTCCCCAGTTCTAATGGAGGCGGGCAGTACCCTCCTCCTGCCTACCCGAACAGTAAAACCTGCAGCGCGAGCTTTCCCGTGCCCATGATTCCTGACTACCTGTTCCCACAGCAGCAGGGAGAGATCAGCCTGGTGCCACCTGACCAAAAGCCGTTCCAGAGTCAGTCAAGCCAGCCCTCTCTCACCCCTCTGTCTACCATCAAGGCCTTCGCCACTCAGACGGGCTCTCAAGACCTCAAGAGTGTCTACCAGTCTCAACTGATTAAGCCCGGCCGCATGCGCAAGTATCCCACCCGACCGAGCAAGACACCCCCGCACGAGAGGCCCTACGCCTGCCCGGTGGAGACCTGCGACCGCCGCTTCTCGCGCTCCGACGAGCTGACGCGCCACATTCGCATCCACACGGGCCAGAAGCCCTTCCAGTGCCGCATCTGCATGCGCAACTTCAGCCGCAGCGACCACCTGACGACGCACATCCGCACGCACACGGGCGAGAAGCCCTTCGCCTGCGATATCTGCGGACGCAAGTTCGCTCGCAGCGACGAGAGGAAGAGGCACACGAAGATCCACCTGCGGCAGAAGGACAAGAAGGCAGAGAAAGCGGCAGCGGTGCCTGTGTCAGCCCCTGTGTCGGCCGCCTCGCCTGCCTCGAGCTTCCCTTCGCCCATCACTTCATACTCCTCCCCAGTGTCTTCTTACCCGTCCCCTGTCACTTCCTGCTACTCCTCTCCAGCTCACACATCCTATCCGTCTCCCTCGATCGCAACCACCTACCCTTCAGTGTCCATGTCGAGCACCTTCCACTCCCAGGTGGCCTCTCCCTTCCCTTCTTCCGTCGCCTCCAACCTCTACAGCTCCCCTGTGCCAACCCCAATGTCAGACCTGCAGACCACCCTCTCCCCAAGGACAATCGAGATCTGCTAAAATCGCTTTCCATGGATCATTTGAAGAGATGCGCCACGGCATCTAAAGACTCCAGAGACTGTTGTCCCCCCCCCCCCCCCCCCCCAAAACAAAAAGAAAGAAAAAGAAGCACTTTGGTGACTGCTCTCTGTGCAGTGTTGGGTCAATCCTGAGATTTTTTTTTTTTTTAATCCCACCAGAGAAAAAAGGACACATGTCAAGAACTGGGCAAGGATTTGCTTCCTTTCTGCCACAGCTTTGACAAACAAATGCAGCACTTCACATGCATAGAGGACTGAACAAAAAGAGATGGATCCAGCACCGTTGGTTCTTTACTCTCAGGTACAAACAAAACAAAACAGAGAAAAAGTGAAGATTGCCAGCAGCTGCAGTGCTCAAACTCATCCGCCCTTTGGAGGCATGCATACAGTACAAGAGACAATGACTGATATACATAAGCTACCATTTGTATATTTTACTTGTGCCATGTTTCGTTCTTATCATTCTTTGATATTATTGATGTGAAAATGATTTGCATTGTATTATTTGAAGTGAGCAGGGCCACGATTTCTACATACTTTCTCTATTATGTAGTGATGCTGCTGTGATATGTTTTATTTAGAAAAAGGACAAAAAAAAAGCACTTGCGTATTCAAGCATGAGTAGGAGTGATGTTTGTCTCTATTTGTAAATATCATCCACCGGTACTCTTTTTCTCTTTCTCACATGTTACATATCGTTGAGTAGAGAAAAGTAAAAGAAAAGAGCATTTCCCCACCGCCAGAAAAAAAAAACACAACAAAAAGGACAAATGCTCCCGTTATTTGGTGCCTTTTGTGAAGCCTTGCTGATATTGTGAATCGGCTGCGTGCGCGAGAGAGGATGCGCTGCATCTCGCCTTAAGGACTGAGGGAATATTTTTGTTACAGAATGTAAATCACACTCGAAGGGAAGAAAATGGGATGAGAGCATTGCTTCGTTTAATTAGAATGTAAGCAAAAAAACAAAGAGAGAGAGAACATTTTAAAGTCTATTTTTATAAGTGTAAATATCCACATCTTCAAAAGCCGAAATGTTGACGTTACCTACTGAGTAGGCACGGGATTCTTTTGTATGTTCGATACATGCAGTTCATTATTTTGTGGTTTTCTTTATTTTGTATTTGTGTTTGTCGAAACAAGTGACTGTTCCTGGCTTCTGAACACAATGAATGCGCTTAACTGCCAATGGGATATTTGGTGTAAAAGATATCCTCCCAGACTTTAAATATAAATAAAAATGTGAATATAAATATAGATATAGTATATTTATTTCTCATGGTGCTTTATTATTTAGATCTATTCATTTTTAAGCACGTCCATAGGTTGCATTGCATTCATTTATTGAAACACATAGTGTCAAAGAATACATTTGCTCAGCGTGATTGTAGTTTGCTGGTCCCCAATCACAGCGATAAGACTCATGCATGACACTCGCAAGCCTATGAACACTGAGCATTTTATCTTGATTCATCCAACGTACTCTCCAAGATATTCTTCAGCTTATCTAAAACTCCGTTTAATTTAAGATTTTAAGATTTACATTAGATGCTCCCTAACTGTTGCATACAGTTTGCACACTCGCTTTCCAGCAATACAATCCCCCGCCCCCAAATACTTTTTCCCCCTTCACGCTGTTATAAAATAGTTTTGGCAGTCAATGAGGATCTTGACTGCGCTGAAATGTACATGGTTATATTTTTCCAGGCTTCCTCTGTCCTTTTTTTTCTCATCCTGTCGATTCAAAGCACACAGTTGGAGTTCATCATCTAACAATGATTTTCAACTTCCTCTATGTCTACCTAAATAAAAACCTATGGAGACCAGAGCCTTCCTCGTTTTTCAGCCTAGCTTCTGGAGAAATGAAGTGTTGTGACATCAAGTAAAACGATAGTCACAAATGCAAACTCGGCTAAATTTGAAGCAGGAAAACAAGTTGATGACACTGATGGCGGTAAATGGAAAATAATTAACATAATTGGTCTCCTGATCCCAAATTAAACTGTAAATTGGTTCTGCTCTGTTCTCTGGGTTTGTATCAGCATGTGTGTGTCTGTGTACCGTGTACATAATTGGCACAGAGATACATAGCGGCTACGATGCGTCGCTGTTGAGATTTGGCCATGTGGAGTGCATGGAAGCATGCTTCTGATCTTGGACCTTCTCGGGCCACCATACTACTACAGCTTGATCTCAGCAATATGGAGGTGAGTCTCACTCGTGTGTGTTCTGCCACCATTTTGGCTTCAATGGAAAACACATTCACTGGTGATGAGTTTATTTCTTTCTCCAATACTTTGCCAATAGTCAGTTAAATGTATTTTCTGGAGTGCAACGAAAAATGCAGACTCATTTTATTTCCAGTTATGAAATAATTATAGACTGGCCTTACCATAACCTAAAACTGGGTTTAGTTCTTAATGCTGTAGTTTGCATCTGCTTGAATTGAATCTTCAAATAGTTTCCTAGGGCTCGTACTGGTGTTGTTTCAAGATTCCAAAAATGGTGTCCATGAAGTGGATTGAGCTGTGCCTGGTTTGAATCTGTGCAAGTTTGGATGTTCCATGTGTGGGGGTTTTCTTTGGATGAATAAATTCATCAACTGCTCATGGCTGTGTAAACAGGTTTTGTGGCATTAACCCTAAACAACTCTTTTGTTCGCATTTCATCAGATTTTTGCCTCCATGCTGGACATACTGCACTGATCTGCGATTGGCTGGCAACCGGTTCAGGGTGTCCCCCGCCTACTGCCCAAAGACAGCTGGGATAGGCTCCAGCACCCCCCGCGACCCGAGTGAGGATAAAGCGGTTCGGAAGATGAATGAATGAATATATATATATAATATTGTAGACAGATGTATTTAAATCTTTTTTTCTTTTTTAATTACTGCTTTCATATCTTCAGACATATTCATAACCATCAGCAAAACACACGTTTTGCTCTTTCTCAGACTTGTTGTCAGACTTGTTGTCACAATTGTCTGAAAAACTGAGACTTGTTAAAGTCTCACAAGATTTGCTGAGGTCTCGCATGACGTCATCCTTCAACATTGAGATTACATGTGACTTTAGTACATATTTCTCCCCAAATTTTGGTTAAACTCAGAGTTTGTATGACTTTGGAGGTACCATTGTACAATATTGCGGTGGTATACAGGAACAAAATTTGAGAAATGGCAGTGGATAAGTGCTGCTTGATAGACGATTGTACATAGCCCATTTGAATGTATTTCGGCTCGGCGCTTTGATATAAACCTGACTGAAGCACGTGCAGCATTCATAGACAGACCTGAATCGCTATTATGTGGCTTGCTTAAAATGCAGAAATGTGTAGCTTCCTTCTTTGTTTATGGAATTATCTCGGTCTCCGGTTGCTGCTAAAGCGCCATTCTGCTGCTTTAGCAGCAGGCCGTTCTTTGTGAAAACAACAGGCTGCGATTCCTTTCAGCCTTTTTCATATGAAGGGACAACCATTTCAACTGGTGCGCGTTACAGCTGGGGGCCTGATGTGTCACAGTCCATTAGCGAACCCCTCGGAGGATAGACGGCCAACACATCAAGTACGTGAGGGAAGCGTGTTGGCCATCATTGTGCTCGCCCTCTGATCGGCGGATCATCCTCACGCTGAGCCTGTTCTGTTCGGGGAGAAAGTTGCGTCGTGGATCAATTCGTTTTTGTAAGCCACAGCTGCGCCACCTCGCGCCCCAATGGGCTTTCACATCAAGAGCGATGCCTTTGTTCAAAAATGTATTTGTTCTCTTATTCTTTTTGGGAAATGTGTAAGACAAAAAAAGGAAGAGCGGGGAGTAAAAGTACCACTCTCTCTCCCTCAGCCATCCCATCCTATCCCATCCCAGTCACACCACTCTCCCTCTCCTTTTCCTTTCCTCCTCCCTGCTAGCGCGTAAGATGCTAATGATCTCTCCCCTTCTCCATATTCTGATGCAAGGTCTGTCTACACTTTTCCCTTTCATCCACATACAAATGTGCTCTTATTGCCTCTTGGCCCTCAGGCCTTTTAACATGGCTTTTTGAAATATGCTGTTTGATAAGCACATCGTTGGCCAAGTCCCCGCAGTGATTAGAGCGCTCTTTAATGTGAGCAAGTTAGAGAATGAGTGAAGGGCTCGAGGGCCAGCGGCCATCCGTTCTCTTGTGCCGGCCCTCTTTGACATGTCTCGGGCCATCGGGGAGCGAGGCTAGCTCGAATGGCCCTGACGCTAGTGTTGTCTTGGGCCCCCGCATGAAGATGAAACATGGGCAGGTCGCCTTCACGGAGACAAGGTACGGTGGGAGGCTACAATCCTCTGTTTTATCTCAAGGACTGCTCTGTAATCTTTTTTCAATATGCTTTGTTGGTCTCATGTCGTGAGCCTTGCACTTCCTCAATGGATTTTTCATCTATTTTCTTGCCAGTGGGGAATGCCAAGACAGTCATCTTGCGCTTTCTGCTGTTCTGCCTCTTAAATCCGACACCTGTTGATCCATTTGGGAGAAGTAAGTTCGATTTAAAATACTTGATTTCCATCCCCCTCACTCACATTTCAGGAAGATTGCAACACTTACCCATTCACAGTGCTAAGCCCGTGTGTGCTCATCAGAACGTGTTGAAACCAATTTAGTAAATGCAGTCAACCAAATTATGGGTCACACAAAAACTTGGCTCGCGTGACCTCTCGAGAGTGAGCAGTCCAAGTGTGTTCTGCTTTTTCTTTAGCTTTTTGTGATGCCACCACAGAAGAATAACAGTCATGGCCAATAGGTACGTTGCGTCAATAAACATAGAAGCGTAAATTCAAAATATCGCGTCACGGAACGTGTCTGGCTATCTGAGCAATACAATTACGCTAAGTAAATATCAATGGCATGCACTCGGATAAATTCATTGAAGCAGATGCTGTCTGAAACAGCATGGAGCCAACAGTAAGGGCAAACGGAGTGCATCAAAATTAAAGTTACCTGCCAAATAATGAAATCATTCAATATTTCACTTTGTGAAGCTGCTGAATGAGTTTCACACTTAAAGTTTTTTTAGGTTTTTTTTTTGCAATATTTAAATTGAATCACACCTATAAATATGTGCTCATCAAGTGTAGCAATTCAATGACAGTCCAGCTCTCACCAAATGTACCAGTGAATCTATATGCAATTTTCATGTTTGCATCTCTGACCTGAAACAACAGATGCTCCACTTTCACATCCAGAAATACATTCAGAAAATGAATTTGCACTACCCACTGAGTTAAAACGTGTGAAGCGTTTGTATTTGCATGTTCAAAAAAACACGAGAGATGTGAGTGCGCCACAACTGAGATTCTTTGATATTATTTGCGGTACACAAAAGAGATGTTTGACACATCACTTCCCCATCCATCTACAGGTGTCCTGGCAACTTTAGCTCGACTTAATAAGCCATGCTTATTTGAAGAACATGACTTTGAAGAGACAACAAAACACTGCATGCTTAAGTACCTCCAAATATGACACCCTTTCAACACACCATCAAGTGCACTCCAGCTTTACAAAAAACACCTGGGTTGCTCTGAAATGCAAACAAGCCTTCATAAGACTTTAGGTGTCAAAGCTAGTAAGAGGGCTCAAGTTGTGTTGCTCAAGTTGATGTGACATTAGGTAACCCTGCTGGATTCAGGAACATATGACATAAGAATTGTTCACAAGAAGAGGGGTACAAGTTGTGTAGCGCCACAGCTAGCATTTGCTTTGTTTAAAAAACAAACAAACCAGCTTTTCCTGTAACTCTGATTCAATTGCACAATTTAATAGGAAAGGCAAGGCAAGGCAGCTTTATTGATGTAGTGCATTTTATATGGGAGGTGAATCGATGTACTTCACATAATGAAAAATATGCAGCATTTAAAAGCATTTACAAATAATTTAAGACATTTAAAAGAAAATAAATAAGCAGCTCAATAAAATTACTAAAAGAATGTACAGCATAAGAACTTATATATACTATGTATATATAAGTTATGTATTACTGTAAGTATTGTTATTATTATTATTATAATTAGTAATTAGTAGTAATAGTAGAAGTAGTAGTAGCAATAGTAGTAACAGTGGTGTCACACTCAGACAGGCAAACAAATTAATTTTAGCCTATGCCGCATGCCTCTAAAAAATGGATGACAGGCCACAAAAGGTCCCCCAGTCAGTAGTTTGGACAGACCTGGTCCACATCAGCACACCACAACCATCCTGCAGAAACGTGTCCACCTACCATATGATCAGCACCATTACCAAGAACATGCACAACAAATGCATATTTCTCCCCACTTTTCATTGTCCATGCAAAACCACAAATAAACTCCAACATGCACTAATACTAAAACTGAAATGTAAGCTGCCATGAAAAAGAAGCTCCAATCACACAGCTGGAAACAAAATACAATATCGCCAGTTCTAGGCCAAAGATAATAGAATGGGGACAAGAGGTAAAAGAATAATCCTTTGTGTCAGTGTTTTATCGTTTTGGATTTCAATGACAGTGTGTGGTGTGCTGGAGCTGATGCACTTTCATATTGCAACTTGAGGTTTAACAAAAGCGCAGCTTGTCATCCAGCGGTTGCTTAGCCTCATTAAAAGATGGAGGCGCAGAAAATAAAAGGAATATTCCTGTGCGGATAGAGTGCCGCGTTTGGGTAAACAGGTGCGTGTGTCTGCGCAATGTATGTCACATGTGCCAATATGCTGCAGCCATATGGTGCGACCAGTCTCAAGCGTGACAGTAGGCTCGCCAGGGAGTAGGCGAAGTGAGAATTGGGGAGGAGGAGGCAAACTGTAAATGTGTATTATCATCTGGCCAGGTTTTCTCTTCCACCTCCTCAGTACAGATGTCCTCCAATTCTGCTTCTATAACTGTCCCACAGTGATGAGGTGGAACTAATGGCTACTTTCACACCAGCTGATGTCATCAGTGTGCTGCGCCTCGGGAGCAGGAGGGACCCCGCTAAGAACTGCTTGTGGCCTTTCAGCACAACCAACAGTTTAGAGATACCATACCATCCACTTTTGCCAGGACATTTTCTCTTTTAGGATATTACAAAAGCAGCCTGATTTCATGATTACTATTATCTATTATCGTGAGCTTCCCTTTTATTGTGGTGAATATGTTCCGCCACAATAAAAGTGTGCTTGTTATTCAATTTGTTTTACCATTATTAAAAATAATAATAATAATAAACACACGTTTACTTGTATGAACAGGGCCTGAAAAATGGGAGATGCTGTTATTGGTCAGACTATACAATATGTCTGTCATTGCACACAGCAGTGAGAACCTAAATATTATGACAAAACATCCTCTACTCTTTGGCAAAACACACCACAAGGACAAAAACATAAATCTATCTATCTATCTATCTATCTATCTATCTATCTATCTATCTATCTATCTATCTATCTATCTATCTATCTATCTATCTATCTATCTATCTATCTATCGATCGATTGATTGATTTTTGTGATAGTGTGACCACTGCTCCAGCCCACACACTCTGCGTAACATCAGTGGTCAGAATTCCATGTTGTGAGCCTTCAAATCAATCTGGAGTATTTCTGTCGCGCTGCCTTCCAAATGGCTAGTTAGCAGTTAGCAACATGGAGTGAGCTGCATCCCCTGTCACATGCTCATTTAGTCATCATGACCACATGCAGTGGCATGTCAGCATCTGTCAGTTTTTCCCAGCGTGTATTGCATGGGGACTGTTAGGCTTCCTAATGTGAAACTCTTGACGGGTTATTAGTGGCAAACTGAAGTCATGAGCCTTGACCGCTGCTGTAACCCAACTGTGAGCGGAGGGACATTTTAGCTGAATGGCAAAATGCTTCTCCCCCACCATCAAACTAACTTTCTTCAAAAATTGTGTGAATGCTGATCAATGCTGTCTCGACAAAGACATGAGGGACTCCTCATGTCTTTGTCGAGACAGCATTTATGATGCTTGAAATCACAGCATATCATAACCTTACTGGAAGCAATATTTCTCTTCTGTGCATGGTATGACTGAGCAATCACATTCTTATCAATGCATGTAAACCACTTAAATACTCAATGTATACGACAAATATCATATTGAACCAAAAGTGAGCAACAGTTTCTTTTCCAACCACATGGCCGAAATTAAACTTCCATTGACCAGTATGAAAGTGTGAGGAAGATAAAACTTTTGTCGTTGATGTTGTGAATTTAACACACCTGTGCTCTATTCACATCTGAAAACTTGTAACGCCAACCAGTCACACAAAACCAGGAAGGGAGAATGTCTAATTGGGTCCAATTTGTGCATTTTCATTGAGTGGTGTACTCACTTTTGTTGTCAGCAGTTTAGACATGAATGCCTGTGAAGCAAATTTACACTCAGATACAAGATCTACCCCGACTACATTACATTGCAGCAATTTCTTTCGTACTTTATCATGAAAATCTTTTTTAAACATTTTTTTAAATTGTGCACTTAATTTTGTGAGATACTGTATTTTAGACCATAATCACAGCCTGTCCTAGCAATACAGTATCATGCACATGCAATGTGTTGGAAGCATGAGAGGATGCTTAATGCGTCTCCTGTGTTTAGAAAAGCATGAGTGTGTATCTTAATATTCACACCATCAGAAAAACAGCATTTATTTGAAAACTAAGTCTACTGCAAACTGCTCTTCATTTCCACTTGGTTATTCTGTGATCAGATCATGAATGTGCTGGGCTATCAATGGCTTGGATAGAAATACCTCAGTGAAATTACCCCTGTGAGATCCTAACCTCTCACCCACCAATCATTTTCATCCTGTAATGTATGTGAAGCTGCCATTAATGGTGTTTTATTACAAAGAGTGCGTGAAGCTCATGCAAGCTTTTTTTTATGACTGAGATTTCCCTGTAGTTAAGTGTAATTCACACATAGAAGGCCAAACGTTTGACCAAATGTACGCGCGCGCACACACACACACACACACACACATGCACACACACACACACACACACACACACACACACACACACACACACACACACACACACACACACGCCCACACATGCACACATGCAAAACTCAACATCAGAATGTGAGTATGCGCACATTTAGTACAGTATGTTGCTGCCTCCATAATGTGTATTGACCCAAACCTTTGCTGGTGTTCTTACCTCAAAACTGGGCTAAAAGCTGTCGTAGAAACGGGGCTGATTATGGTTTGCGTTCTCTCTGACAATGAGACTAAGGTGAATTTACTCTCAGGGTACTTGCTTAGGTTCGCTGTTGTTTTCTATTCGTACTTAGTTAAAGGTAATCCTTATCAGTGTCCAAGCAATTCACAGCACCATTGAATCAACCGTTTTTTGTTTTTTTTTAGAATCTGATTAAATTTCAGAGTCAGTATATGAGAGCCTGTATGATTCTTTTGGGGAGATCAGACTAGTCGACTTCACTACTTCACTTTAACGCTTCGGTGTTGACCAATCACTCATAATTTCTTTTTGGCAGCTTCTTTTCCAATCAGCCAATTTACAGAGAAATTTCGCCTGAATGTCTGCTGCCATCGCTACAACACACTATGATGGAGCATCAAAATGTCTAACCAAACAAGGCAACATCGTCTTCATGCTTCTGCGCGGGTCTGAGACAGTACAAAAAAAATATGGCTGTAGATGACAAAGCGGCTCATCTGTTCTTCAAATTCGCTACCGTGAATGCAGTCCACGGAAGCTACATAAAGAGGAGCCTTTGAAGCCACTGAAGAACCCGACCTGTGAATTGTCTTTCTGGAATTCGGGAACCACGTGCGGTCGATTTGAGCCAGGCTGAAAATGCGGCCTTCAGAGGTCGCAGCCTGGGAATATGGACACAGCCGTTGACATCTCATGCCCATATTAATGAAGGAAATAAGAGACGCTAGCATTTTCAACATGGAAACACAGTCCCTAAATTGACTTTGTGGAAGCTAAAGATGAAAATATTAAAGTTGGCTGTGCATTCCGTACTATAGAAAAGTGTTATCTACCATAAAAAAAAAAAAAGAAAAAGAAATTTGAAGAAACATTTAGAGTTGCAAAATGGTGCAGTCAGGCTTACGGTAGAAAGTCTCAACAGGTTGTGTGAAGCAAAACTGTGACAAACGCAGGAGGTCAGTGAATTTATTTTCTTTATTTTTAAACATTATTCTGTACAAATGTTTAGTATTACTAGTACATTAGCAACAGTTAACTATCCATCAATCCATTATCTGAACCGCTTTATCCTCACAGTTACTTTTTCAAGGTAACTGTGGCAACAGTGCTCATGACAAAACTCCCCAACTTTTTTTCAGTTATCAAACACTATGCAATGCAAACCAACTAGAACATTTTGGACCACAAAATCCTCAACCAATCTGTTTACAGTGAAAACAACAGAGCAACTTTATAAATGACTTGCCTATCTTTGGTCCTAAGTACTTTCTTCCGTTTTTCTTTTGCACAATATTAAACTCAATGAGGGGGTAGGAGATTAGTTCTACCTGGCAAAAAAAAAAAAGCAAAATATGTCCTGCATCAGTTCAAGTATTCATCTCTAAGAAAAACAAAATCCTGTAATTCCTGTAATCCGGTAATTCATTCCAAAGTAGAAAGACACACAACCATATACCCGTCCCACCAAAGTGAGAATAAATCCCAAAACAGTTTTGGGCGAAGCAGACCTTAACCACATGTTAGAACAATGTGTGTGCACAGGAGTGTGTGTAAGTGCATAGTTTGAATGTTGGCCTCGCGAGCGTGTTTCAGCACTCATCTGCACACTACACAGAGAAGTGGAGGGAGAGGGAGGGAGCTGAAACCAGAGAGCGGGCCTGGCCCGACTGTGGGCTCCGCGCCCCGCAGCCTCCCTCAAGCCTTCATGTGATCCCTTCTCCAGAAGCCAAGCAGCAGAGGAAATGTCAGTCTGCTAGTCTGCCAGGAAACCTCCATGCCCAAACAAGGAGCTTCCTGTCCTGACACAGCTCTTCCTGTCGGCTATGTAAGGACTTTCCTTCCTCTTCTTCCGCCTCCTGTTACTCCTTCAGTGGCTTTCCCATTTGTCTGCACATTGGCAAGATGCCGTAGTGCAATCATTCTTATTCAGTGACCTCCTCCGAGGTGTGTTTGTGCACATTTGGCCCATTTAACACTTTATTGCATTAAAAAAAAATTCTTTTTACAATTATAATATCAAACATTCCCACGGTGTTTATGTTCTCTTGCACTACGTTTTCATTTTCCTTTCGTGATACTGTAAAGACTGCCTCACAAGCGCCTGCTGAATTGATGGAGCAATTATGTTGGTTTTTTTTTAGTTGTTTTTTTTAGTGCTTTAGTTGTTTATATGCCTGTTAAATGTCTATACCATAACAATGATTTTCTGGACATTTCACTGAAGGGCCGCCCGCCTGTTGATTATATATATATCGATCGTTTGAGCAGTTTTTCTTGGCTCTGAGTGGCATTCCTAGTCATTTATGTTCCCTCTGAGCGTCTCGTTTATCTGACTGTAAATAACAAGTGAAACACTGGCCGAGCAGACTGCGGCTGTTTTATTGGAACAAAGAAGAAAGTGTAGCACTGAGGGGAGCGTTCAGCCTCTTATATGGTTCCCCAGTCAGTCACATCCTTTGTCATAACTCTAAGTTTAAGACGAGTGTGTGAAAGTGTGAATACTTGTACCTTATCACACAGAGACAACTCCCTGTCTGCCACCAAAGCAGTATGAGGTTCAGTATTTATCTTAGAGCTGTAGTTAGCCCCGAGTGGTGCATTTCATCTGTGCCACTCAGTTGTATTCAGACGTGGGAGTGCGGCGGGGGGTGGGGGGGGGGGGTTCTCTTGCTGTATATGTGTCTGTCACAAAACACAGCTGCCTGCTACTGTAACATGATCTGATTTATGACAAAAATAACAAAATAAAATAACGGGGAGACTAGTGAATGCTTTTGCTGCTCAGAGCAGGTACATCAGCTGTACATCTATTCTACAGAATGCAGCTTTGTATTTGAAGTAAAGATGACGAATACAATACATACTCTCTCAATGTACTGATTCATCAGTGTTCAATGGAAGGCTGGTGAGTGAATACAATGACAGAGGGATGGAAAAATAAGAGATGAGTGATAGACAGCCAGATAGATAGATAGATAGATAGATAGATAGATAGATAGATAGATAGATAGATAGAGACTTAATCTACACTGAAATCTATGGACCGGTAATTCATTTTTTAATGACTAATTTACAAAGCAGATTTTTTGTCTGGCATGCAACAATCATATTAGGTTCAAGCATTTTAAAGCTCAAAAATAACATCCATGAAACAAAGATGTCAGCAATTAGCTCATTAAAAAATTAGGAGCTGCTGCAATCTAGAAGGTGTTGCCAGTCTGAGTGACAATTGGCAAGGAGCGGCACACACAGGCAAATGTTGAAAAAAAAAGGTAATCATTGTGTTCACATTGTTCATTACTGTTTTTTGACACTTGTGGAAGGGAGTAAAGACATTTTGAGATAACACTAAAAAGTCAGACTTTCCATTAAGTGAGCAACCGATACTGAAATTGCTGCACCATTTACATATCTGAACAATTGACGGTTAAAAAAAACCAACAACTCCTTTTTACTTTTGTACCAAAGCACATTCCAGGCTGCAATTTTTTTCACAAAACCTTTACCTTAGACAGGTATCTGTATTTCTATTTGCGTACAGAGTGTGAGTGCATGCTTATGCCACCGCCGCACATCAGGCTGCTACTATTTGTTTTTGTGCTGTGCCTGTGTGACAGCCTGACAGGACGATTCTTGTCATGCTTTTTAACCACCTTACAAGACCTCAGCATCGTCATCATCATACACATGCACACACGTACAGACACAGGCTACAGCAGCATTACTTCTCTCCGATGGCTGCCTGTCTTGCAGCACGGACATGATGGGCTGTAATTGTCAGCCTCTTCAGACACACTTCAAAGGGAGCGAAGTGCGTCCATGGACGCAATTAACAAGATCAACGAAGCCCACATGAGCTCCTCTCCCCATTGTTCTCATTTTCACTCTCATTAGTGAGCGCGCTGTGGGTGGGGGGTGGTGGGGGCTCCAAATGGTGGAACACCTGTGGAAGCGCTAGGTGCGCTCTGTGCAGAGTTGGGACTGGCACCCGTGCTATATGGGGACCTGATGCTAATGATGGTTGTCAAAGCTATATTTGGGGGGGGGGGGGGGGTGAGGTGGGGAGTCGGGAGCAGTGAGCACATGCCCGTGTCTAGGCATGTGCGCAAACTGAGTTGATGCCTGAGAGACACAAGTGTATGAATGTGACTGGTGCACCTGGGAGACGATATCACCACGGCAACCGTGCGGCTCAGGAGACCACTTGTCACACAGGCAAAAGCGCTGCGCTTCCTGAAGAACCCAACTGGTCCATGAACATTTCTAGTGACACCTAGAGGCAGAAAGACCAACATGGACAGACAAGGCACAACGTTTGATCTTTACTGTTGTTTCATGCACAACGTGATACCTCGGAAGAAGCTCATATCTTTCTACATTTCCCAGATGACAAGAGGCAGTGTCCGCTATGTTTAGAGTAAGTGGAGATGATGCTACTCAGTGTTGGAGACACCTCAAGCATGTGATGAAGCCCTACTGTTCATCAATAGCTCCACACAATCTTCATCTGTCACTCATTTGTCTTCATGGCCGTGCAGCCCCTTTAAGATCTGAATATTACGTCTGTGGTACCAATTCAATTTTCTGCAAACAATAAACTAAATGAGCATATATTTCTGTATCATTCTGCACCGGCAGAAGGAAAGTGTTTTACTTGAGCATTATTTCACCGCCGTATTTCCTCTTGTCTGGAACACTTGAGTTGAGCCTGTTAATCGAATGGAGCCTGGGAAACTCGTAAAAGCCTATTGGTTCAAGCTTTTAAGAGAGTGTTTCATTTGTTTCTTCTGAATCTTTAATGAGGCTCAGGGGTGCATAGGTAGATTTTAAAATATGGCGATGTAAGTGTGGCTCATATGTGGCTGCAGTTGGCTAGCTTTTACCTTGTTGGCTTGAAATACATTATCACAGTTAAGGACTACCTCTAAGATAAAATATCCAGTGCCCACATCAGAGAAATTCTAACACAAGAGTGCAACAAGAGTGAGGTGTGTTGCGAGGGGGTGGCAGTTGCTCATCTGTAACGACTTGGCCTGTACCTGTATATACTGTATATATATATATATATACTGCACGATCGCGAAAACATAGAAATATGAATTCCAATGCAGTAAAAAAATCAATATGTCGATAAAATAATAACCATTTAAAATACATCGCTGGATGTACATTCTTTTGGACTCAGATCGGCTGCTGGTAAAATCAAGCACTCTCAGAATGAACACGTTTGTTTTTGTTCTAAGCAGAGGTAGACATTCCATCAGTACTAACAAAAGGTCCATCACTGCCAGATGCCTGTTTTGCTGACGAATGACGAGCAACTTAAAATAAATTAAAAAATAATAAAAAAATAAAACAGACTATGCACTGACCGAAGTGGGTTTTCGTCAGTCAGTGTAATCATCACTAAGCAGGTCAAGTACCGATGGACCTCTCAGTCTGTCACTGATGGACGGCCATTTCGCTGATGACTCACAGAAACACGCCACCCCTATCTCTTGTGTTTGTTCACTGGGATGAATACAACGTGGTTGCTTGAGTGGACTACATTGATGATCCGGAAAGACCTCACGCTTCCTGTCCAAAAGGTGTCGAGAGAAGGAGAAGAAGAAGCATTGATAGTCATAGCAACTTGGTTTCATGTTTCCACAAGGATTTCTCTCCCTGTGCAAGAGAGGGACTTGGCTGGTATATGGAGGGCTAAAAAAAATTGATTTAAATGATCTCCTTTTTTTTTTTTTTTAATGTAGTGCCGTGCATGCAAGGCACATTCATCGACCATACCTGTCGTTTGTCTACAATGTGACAGAGAATTCTGGTTAAGGCAAACAAAGCTTTAAAGCAGCGTTCTTCAATCTTGTTCCTCGAGGGCCGCTTTCCTGGAAGTTTGAATCAGGTGTGTTGCAGCAGGGAGAGATGGAAAATATCCAGGAAACTGGCCCTCGAGGAACAGGGTTAAAGACCCATGCATTCAAGTAAAACATTTTGCTGTTTTAGCAGTTAAAACAGCAGTAGGTAGCCACCAGGATCCCACAACACTGAACAGTTCAATAGATTAAGTTGGTAAATACTCAAAGGTGTCTGTGAGGCTTTGTAAAGCTCTTTGGAAAGCCCCCAGATGATGTAGATACATTGACATATAGACCGCTCAGTTTACCGTTATAATCAAATTGGATTTGTCATCTGTTTGACTACGTTTGTTTGTTGTTGTTTTTTTTTTTTATCAGACTGACGATTGACATACTGACGTAAGCATAGTTAAATTAACAATGATGGACTGACGATGGCAGTTTGGTTCGCCTTCATATGATGATGAACTGATAATGACGGACGGGTACTCTGGCGGCTGGGGAATGGCGCGCCCACCTCTGGTTCCAAGTATTCCGACAGCTCGCAAGAGTCCTGCATTTTGTAAGGTTTGAATGTATGCCTGGTGCTGAACCACCTAAAGAACGTCACCGGACCCCTGCTGGACCCTCTCCAGTTTGCCTACCGGGCAAACAGGTCTGTGGAAGACGCAGTCAACATAGGTCTGCACTACATCCTCGAGCACCTCGACAGCACAGGTACCTATGCAAGGATTCTGTTTGTGGATTTCAGCTCTGCGTTCAACACCATCATCCCGGGACTCCTCACCCCCAAACTTCTCCACCTCGGTGTGTCCCCTACGATCTGCCAGTGGATCCTCAGCTTCCTGACGGGACGGACACAACAGGTGAGACTGGGAGCAACAACATCATCAATACGCACCACCAGCACTGGAGCCCCACAGGGATGTGTCCTCTCTCCACTGCTCTTCTCTCTCTACACAAACGATTGCACCTCAACAGATCCAGCTGTCAAACTCATAAAGTTCGCAGACGACACCACGGTCATCGGTCTCATCAAAGACGGCGACGAGTCTGCGTACCGCCAACAAGTGGAGCAGCTGGAGCTCTGGTGCAGCCGACACAACCTCGGGCTGAACACGCTCAAGACTGTAGAGATGATCGTGGACTTCAGGAAACATCCTTCTCCACAGTTGCCCCTCACACTATCCAACTGCCCTGTGTCAACCGTCGAGACCTTCAAGTTCCTGGGAATCACAGTCTCCCAGGACATGAAGTGGGAAGTCAACACCATCTCCATCCTGAAAAGGGCCCGGCAGAGGATGTACTTCCTGAGGCTGCTGAGGAAGCATGGCCTGCCACAGGAGGTGCTACGACAGTTCTACACGGCAGTCATCGAATCAATCCTGTGTTCTTCCATCACGGTTTGGTTTGGGGCCGCCACAAAAAAGGACAAAATCCGACTTCAACGGACAGTTAGGACGGCGGAAAAAATCGTTGGCACCGCCCTACCCACTCTTGAGGACTTGCACACTGCAAGAATCAAGACAAGGGCACGGAAAATCCTCCTGGATCCCCCGCACCCTGCCCACCACCTTTTCCAGCTACTCCCCTCAGGCAGACGCTACAGATCCCTGCGCACCAAATCCAGTAGACACTTAAACAGCTTCTTCCCTCTAGCCATTAACTCCTTAAACAGTCACTGACGTAGTCACTCTTCTTGTACTACAAATACTGCTACTGGTTACTCTAAAATGGTTCAATGATTTGTTGTTTACGATGATACTAATGCAGCGTGTTATACCGGAGACAAATTCCTTGTGTGTTCTACATACTTGGCCAATAAAGATGATTCTGATTCTGATTCTGATTCTGATTCTGGAACGCATCGCCTATGATACACAGGGGTTCCCTGTAACTGTGCAAGAGAAGATAGTCTGCATTCTGACTTTGTTGAGGTTCGCTTGAGCAAAGCTCGAATTCCAATCCCCCAATTTCAGGCTAAATGTTTGCCCCATCAATGTTCTCTCTTATTTTTCATGCGCCTGAGCATTCACATAAACTCCCTGAGCATTCCTTGAACCACGGTGAGCAATATGAGACATGCCCACGGCCACCAAACCAGTGTCACACCTCTCCAAAACATGAAAGCATAACATGACACATGATGTAGGCATGTTACAAAAAAAAAATCCAAACCACCTACATATCAAAATAGAATACTGTATATCATTGAGGAGAGATTTGTGACACAAATATATCCAGACCAAAAGTTTTACTTTTATTTGAAGTATAATTCATTAAGCCTCAATGCATCTTTTAATAAAATGAAAATGTCTAGTCATCCGACCTCTGAAAGGAGACAAAGCGCCTCATTTAAGGGGCTCGTAAACTACGCCCATATTTGGACTTCCTGCATGGAAGAAGCCCCGCGTAGTTTAGTTTGCAGCGTCTGGTGAGTGGTGAGTGTGAGTGAGTCTGTGTGTTTCGCTGTATGCTTCAAGTTCAAATTCTATTAGAACAACTAAGTGTGCACGCTACTGAAACTGTAAGGGAAGTGGTGCCTTGTTAATCAATTAAACTGGGGTGGAAATGAAGGAATGAGTGCCCAAATGAAATGTGTGTGCGTGGCGTCACCGTGTGAGAGGGCGAGAGCAGTGCGCAGTTTCTTTGAGGGAACATTGCCCATCACTTTTTCTCTCTCCTTGCATGCCTGCTTATGTCTGACCTCTATGTAGTGTGCAACAAACTTATGCCGCAGATTGAATAGCGATAAAATAAGTAAAATAATAAATAGTGATAAAAATAAGTACCGATGATACATTTTAAGAATTAAAGTCAACTGACATTTAAGTAATGCAGTGAGACCACATCGCCAGCAAATGATTGTTACTAGTTATCATAGTGAAGTTTCACTGGACTTATATTATTATTTTTACATTTTGCTATTATCCATCCATCCATCCATCTCTTTTCCAATCCGCTTATCCTCGCAAGGGTCGCGGGTGTCCTGGAACCTATCCCAGCTGTCCTTGTGCAGCAGGCGGGGTACACCCTGAGCTGGTTGACAGCCAATCACAGTGCACACATAGACGAACAACCATTCGCTCTGAGGAAACCGGAGGGCCTGCAGAAAACCCACACAGAAATGGAGAGAACATGCAAACTCCACACAGGAAGGCCAGAGCTGGAATTGAACCCTGCACCTCTGCATTGTGAGGCGGACGTGCTAACTAGTCCACCGTGCCACCTGACAGTAAACATGGAAAAACTGTCATCAGACACTCCCACTGGAAATGTTTGATGTGCTACTGTGCTTAACATAGAGAATGTCAAATATATTGAGAGGTGAGGCGCACCTGCGACAGATCATTCATCATTAGTTCCTTACGTACAGTTAAGTACAGTTAAAAGTGGTGAACTTTGTAATGACAAGTTTCTTAAAAGGGGCCAGTTTTCTGACAGCAACAGTTTCACCTTGGATCAGATCATTTCCATATCCATTGCTCTCTATGGTGAAAACTGCCTTAGAATCTTAATGTTTTATTGGACATGTAATTTGGGGCATGATTAAAACGAAGTTGTCTTCACTTTGAAAAATACAGAAAAACAATTCTAAAACCCGTGTAAATGATGCTGCACCGAATGCTGGATACCTATGCCAAACCACAAGAGGAGGAGGATGGGGGACCAGGGATGATGGCTACAATAACAACAACTTGACGACTTGTGTTTACACTAAAAAGGTTGGCTGCCTCAAACATGCTTTTGCCATTTGGCTTTCTTCAGTGGAACAAAATACTTACTTGTGTGAAAACAAGATTAAAACTCTGATGTGTGTCTTCTTATGGCAGTTGGCCTGTTGACGCTAATAGGACGAGCTGCTGTGAGTTGTCTGTGTGGCTGCAATTTGTACAGCAAGGCAACAGCCTTTGGAACAAATTGTGCCATGCGGCCGAGTATAGAATTTGCAGCACTATCTTGGCTGCTTTGAGTAGTTAGGCCTCATGTGTAAGAAAGAAAATCTTGGCTGTGCTTGCACGCGTGTGCACACACACACACACACACACACACACACATACACACACACACACACACACACACACACGCACACACACACACACACACATACGCCATTGAACCATTCTTGGCTGGTAGAGACATGCGACATACAGCACAGTTTGGTAAATGTCTGTCTCCGCAGCTTAGAGAGAAAGAGAACACTGTGTGAATGTGTGTTTACATCTCAACTCCAATGCTGTGAACTTCATTTCACAGTAGCCAGACGGAGATTTAGCTTGTGAACATGCACTCCGCAGCGATGAAAATACACATAGCGAAAGGGACTAAAAACAGTGTGTCAGCACACTGATCAGGTCTGACGGCGAGCATCTCCTCCCTTTCCATGTCTGCTTGAATAATAGCTCAATATGATCTGTTTGAATTGTATTTTTACACTGGATCTGGTAGAGGACAAGATCTGCATCAAACACCGACCATTTTGTTACATAACAGCATGTCCGTCAAATGTTTTTAACACACATCCCATCTGAGTATGATTTTGGAATTACATTGGACAACCAGTCACACACACGCACACACACACGCACGCACGCACGCGCACACGCACACACGCACACGCACACGCACACGCAGACATCACCCCTTGGCTTTAACAGGCCCTTTTGTAATTATGGTCAACCACATGTCCCACCGCCACCTTTATTTTTAGGGTTACAAACACAGTGGGGCTTACTGGGTGCTTTTCTCGGCACATTCCAGCACATTTGGGATTGTTCAGCAGGTAGGGTGTCTGTTCACATATTGTATGTGACATTTGAGGTTTAATTTTATTTCCCAGGAAAGCCCCAGAGGTTCCCTTTCTTAGAACAGCTGTGCTCGTGTCCTCGTCTCTTGGCTTCGGGGAGTTCTGATCGAAATGGAGAGTAAGTCATCACAGGCTAACATATCCAGACAGAACTCATAAAAAACACAAGAAGTCTCGATTTGGTCAGAATCAATATGGAAGGACAACCTCTGACCACAAACCTCTGAGGACAGCGGACCCACAAGTCCAGGAGCCTTTAGGCATCAACCACAGTGGGCCAAGCCAGCCGTCACCTCGGAGATGCAGTAGAGTGGAAGCAAAGAGACGTGGGAGTTAACATGAAGTGAAAAGAGGAAACACATGGACTTGTGTCGATGTCGACAGACAGACAAAAACACCGGCTCATTGAACTGGATTACTTCATAAGGGCAGTTGAGTCAGGTGTAATCAACCGCTGAATCAGATATTATTTGCCAAATTCATATTCATAATTCAACACCTTTATTTCCCTTCATGTCTAGTGGGAGGACTATAGACTGGCATATTTACAAGATGTGCAGTAGACGAGACGAGTAAATATAAAAAAAGAATATATATGTATATATTTTACAGGTAAGCTATTATTTTAAGATTATAATGGTGAGTCTGGTGTAATTACCCTGAATTCGATTTTTTTTTTGGGTGGGGTTCGGGGGGACCTTTCACCAAAGATACTGTCACCTGGTTTGAGGCACAGCAATGAGAACTGGTACCCTTTTCCAGTGTTACTTTGACAGCATTTCCAGCCCTGAGCTTTCCTTTTTGATTCAATTGAGCACATCTGTTTCACAAGTGAGGGAAACGCAAACATACAGGATATCCTGTTGTAATTGAAACTCTTGCTTGAATGAAAGACAAAAGATTCCGTGTAGGAGGGGGGTGCTCATGTGTAATGCCTGACAGCGGAGGCATGACACACGGTGGTGCTCTAGTGGAGTGCTCAAGAACACATGAGCAGGTCGTGTGTGTGTGTGTGTGTTTGCTTGCGTTCGAGTGATGTGGTGGAGAGGGCACAGGGCTCATATTGAGTGCAGGTGCATCATAAGGCCCCATATATAACCCCAACCCCACAGCAAATGTTTGCAGTGTACACAGTACACAGTTCATGCATGCATTCTAATCTATCGTCGACACAATAAGAACGACTGTTCCTACATCTGACCACGACACCCATAGGAACTGGGATTCAGTTTCTCTTCATTCAACATTTTTGACATCAGAAGTCTGTGTGGGCGAGTTGACTGTGACCAAAATGGTCGCATGTGCGACTTTTCTCAAGTGTGTGTAAGAATTTCATCTGATCAATTTTTGTGTAAGTGCATGTTTATCAATGACTTTTGACACAGGCGCTGAATAAGATATTGTGGTTGAAAGTCACCCGCATTTTCAACCTTCCATAGTTTCCTGCATTGTGCGTACACAGTTCCATCCTTACTACATTTAAGAGTTTACATTGGTACACATTCAATGTAAGTGCATTGGTCCACGCATGCCCGTGAAGAAACACTTTGAGTTATCATCCAAATGGCAACCCCGCCAAAGTGAAAAGTAACAAAGCTCTTGTGTTTGTTGTTATGTTGGAAGGGAATACCGCCGCTCCTCAAAACAAGCGTCCATTGATTTTGTTGTTATTCGTTGCTCTGGTGCATGGAGAGATGGTGCATTTATATATATTCATTCCATGCAGACTGTGGAATGGTGATAATGTCGCCTCTGCCCCCGACATATCATTTTTGATCATTATAGACAACCCCATCTCCAACAGAGTGTGAGGTTATCGATGGACACACTCAGAAATGGACTGGGACCAAAATTCTGCCGATAATATTCCTCAATGGCCAGGGGGGGGGGGGGGGGGGGGGTTTACCGCCGGAAAAGTTGATCGGAGGCAGTCGTCATGCTGTTTGACTGGCCCACAAATGAACCACCCGTCAAGGGAAAATCATCACATTTTCCCGAATTTCCCGATGGCCAGAATGCCCCAGAATACCGTCCAACTTGGCCACAATCAGGTTGCACATGCCTGTGCAGAAAGTAGCATGTGTTTCAAGTTAGAAAGTGTTTGGCCCTGAAAATGCCAGCATGGTCATGAATTATCACCACTGTTGTCACCATGCGGTGAAAATGGTGCTTTTATACTTCTGATAAGGCCAGTTCTGTCCTGGGCTGCTCCCTCGACACTCTGGAGGAGGTGGGCAACAGAAGGATGCTAACTAAGCTAAAAGCTATGATGGACAGTCCCTCCCACCCCCTCCAGCCCGCCCTGACAGCACAAGGTAGCTCCTTCAGCCAGAGACTGTTACACCCGCGCTGCAAGAAGGAGAGATACCGACGCTCGTTCCTACCGACTGCTGTCAGGCTGCTGAATAAAAATAATAACAATAATAATAATAATAATTAAATGATGTGAAAAACAATTGTAAATAGCACTGCAATTTATCCATTTTGTATTTACAGTATATTGCACTTAATTGAACGGTGTTTGTCTTTTTTTCTTCTTTCTTCTTTCTACCCACAATCTTGCTGCTGTAGACTGTAAATTTCCCCAGTGTGGGACAAATAAAGGATATCTTAATCTTCATCTTAATCTTAATAATTATTCAACTCACGTTAACATTACTTCTACTTTTTGCATGAGAATATTTTCAATGCAACATGGCTCAAGTAATTGACTTCAATATACCCTTGAATCTGTTTTACAATGTGCAGTATTCATGTATTGTCTATCTGGGGAATCAAGTGCTGCTTTTTGAATATAAGTTGCATTCCTTGCAAATGCACCAAAAAATAACATACGCCCCTGGACTTGAACAGATTACAAATATGAAAGCATTTGAACTTCATCAACCAAGGAGAAAGGAAAAAAAAAACTTGATCAGGAGACTTTTCTCAATGGTTGGGTTTACCTTTGTTCCGTCTTCCAGAGATAATTTTAGGAGAGGAAGAGCGGCAGAAAGTTAGACAGAGTGCAGAGAGACTAAAACTAGCGAATAACTGTCAGGAGGCAGCCTGTCTCCTTCAATGCTAGGTGTTTGTGCTGACAAACGCACAAAGGCAACTACACGGTGGTGCACGGCTCCATGAGTGCATGCACATGCGTGTGATGCTCTTTGTCTCCAAGACGTGCAAACTCTGAGAACGGACGCTTTAATCGACGAGTACCAGTCATTTGGCAAAGTGCGATTGGCGATGCACCTTCAAACTCAAGTATCAGTGACAAGATCTCACATCTATCCATCACTGGATGTTGGCTCGCAGAACTGGGAACAGATTCCTTAAGCAGGATGAGAAAATACCCAAAGAGGGGTCAGTGCTCCGGTCAAGCCTCTGGCAGTGGGTGCGTGTATGTGTGAAATGGAGATAGAGACAGTGAGTGGGTATCGAGGTGACATGTACAGGTGGTTGTGGGTTTATTGCCCAATTCTACAGAGACAACTCAGACTATTGTCAATATTGACTGTCAACCACCCGTGAGCTTGGACGACATTACAGACTTCTGTGGGTTCTGCTGTAACTGGGGTTGAGGGAAGGTGTGGACATATTAAAATCCTACACTCATCACACATTTGGCCATACACACACATGTCAAGTACATATGTAGCAGATTTCATTTGGTGGGCATGGGTGGGGACGAGGAGACCTGAAAGTGAACCCGGGATTCCTTTGGAGCCATTAACAACTGCGAGGAACAGCCGTGTGCCAACAACAACAGTAAATCCAAACAAGCCAGCCAGTCGTACATTTCGGTGCCACTCAAGGGGAACTATGCTATGGCTATACACTAAACGGTCCAGAGTTGGGTTCCATGTGTTTGGTCAGTTCCAACTGAAATTGTCCGTTGCACATTCGCTGCCCGTGATCTGTGGGATATTTTCATATTAAATTCCGGAGGATTCAGTGGAGAAGGGCAGTTCAGACTAAACAAGTGGTCTGCCTGCAGTCCCATGGGGAGCTGCATGACAGAACAGGCACATAAAATTGCGGGAACATTTTGGATTTGAAAAACCAGAATCCCCTCAAGTCAAGCGGGTCCCCACTGAATTTGTTTACAAGGCACAGCAGTGTGGACATTTTACTCCTTGTTTAGGTCGTTCAATACATTTTAAACACATATAAACAGGGTTGTCAGTGAGAGAAAAAATACAGTGGGCAAATAGTGAGGAGGTGGGGGGGTGCAGGCAGGAAAAAGTGTCACGATCATCTTGGAGAGACTGCTCCCTTGTTCTGATACATTAATCTGCTTTTCTCTCGTTCCCCAACTCAATCTTTTGATCCGCTCTTGGATCATCCCCTTGATGATTCACGAACAGCAAAAGAAATTAAATACATCAGATTGACGAATATGCCCCTCCTCCCCATCTTTTGCCACCCTTTCCTCCCTCCTCATCTTCTGACTCCCCGTGCCTCCCCGAGGCTTCCGCTCTTCAATAGATAAGCAGCCAGTGCGTTCTTTATCGCACCACTCTCCAATCTCTATCCATTTTCCTTCCTCTTTGCGTGGCTCTCTGTGCTGACTTTCATCCCAGCCTTGCAGTGGATGCGTGTCGGAGATGTAACTCCATTGTTTAGCATGCTCCTCTCAGCTCCCCCACCCCAAACTCTGTCACTCCTGGGACCACATGCATATTCATCAGTTCCCAAAAACAAAAGGCAGATCACACTGTTTGTCATGTTCAGCAACCGTCGCTATTCAATATTCTCTCTTCTTTGCTGCTTGTCGTGGATTAGCGAATGTTAAACATATCTCAGACAAACAAATCCCAATTGTAGGCATTCAGAAAAAAAAATAATAATCTGCAGTTTTGCTAACATGCAAGAAAATCTCCTTAGTTTCCCTCACACGAGGACACAGAGAAGGCTGGAAAAGAGCTCATTGCTTTGGCCGGTTAAAAAAAAATATATATATAGAACATCAGTAGCCTTTCAAAGTGGGTTGAGATTCGCAAAGAAAGTCCGGAAATCAAAAAGTGACAGCAATACGATAGGATAAGACCATCCATCCTTCGATTTTCTATACCACGTATTCTACCTAAGATGACTTTGAGCGTACACGTGTACACCCTTGACTTGTCGCCAAGCAATCAACAGACAAAACTGACGAATCAGCATTCATTGTCACATCAATTTAAAGTTTTTATGTTTTTGAAATGTGGGAGTAAGTCGGAGAACCCAGAGAAAACGCACACATGTGCAGGAAGAACATGCAAACTCCACACAGCAAGGCCGTAGCGGAGACTCACGCCTCAAAAAACAGAACTGTGGGACAGACCTTCGAAACACTAGTACACCCTGTTGCGTGGTAAGTCAACAGTAATAATTTAATTCCCTGTTAAGTAAAAATAAGCATTTATATTACAGGGATGTCAAACTCATTTTTTGTTGCGTGCCACTTCGGAGCTACGGCTTCCCTCGGCGGGCCAGTGCAAAATCTCAACGTTATTTATTACCCATGACAATTTGACATTTCGGTTCAGATTTCAGCAAGAATCATGATAGTTGACACATGTGATTTTTGCTCCCACGGGCCACATAAAATGACGTGGGGGGGTCTGATCTGGCCCCCGGGCCTTGACTTTGACAGCTGTGATTCATAACTTTTGTGTTGTTAGCAACGCTGCCAAATTTGAATTGAAATTGAAACAAATCAACTGAGACTCTAAAATGTCTCTGCAAAATCAACGACATTGGATGCTACTATTTTAAAGCTCATTTTCATGGCATCGCTACATGCTTTAGCCGCAAAAAATACAGCCGCCATATGTTTCTCTCGGTTAAGAATGTTCAGAAATTAATCTGATATTGCCTTTACAGTTAATAGGGTTGTTATGATAGCACCATTTTGACCCTATTTTATTTTCATGACTTCCGATAGGAATTTGTGATTGCATTTGACTTTGGACATCCACAACACAAGAGAGTGTTATGCAAAGAGACACATGCCTCTGTGAAACTGTAGGCAATTCATGCCTACATGCAGTAGGTAAGTTTGTGCCACGAGTAAGAGTTGATTCCCCGGTTACTCTGCAGTCTTCTGGGTGCTATCCAGGATGCACCGGCGCAAAGCTCCAGGTTCCAGGGCCAGACAGATGTAAACATGGCCTGACCGCACTCAGAGAAGCAGGCCTGCCCTCACCTTACGTATACACATCCAAGGAAGCCACATTGCGGACCAGGGGACAGCCAGCTCTGAACTTGGCTGCAGGCAATGTGGCATCAAGGGAGGAAGGAGGAGGGGTGCGGGTGTGAAGCTCGAGGTCAGGAAAGAAAGAGGCCAAAAGAGCATGAGGGCAGAGTTGTTTGAGTAGTTCGCATTTCTAGTCAGGAATGCCATGCCTTCAAATGATTATTTGGTCTTTTCGGAAAAATGTCAATTTCGAATTGAAGCGCATGCAACCGGTTGTGTAGTCGGGTGGGATCCACTTGGATATTTTTTTTCTATAACACTCTGCCACAACAGATTCAACTGTTTGATTAATGTGTCAGGACAAATATGGGTCAAAATGAAGCATCCAACATAGTGGCTTCTTCTTGCTTGTTCTTCTTTCTTCTTTTTCATTCTCTTTGTGCTTTCTTCGTTTCAAAGCTCCGCTCAGCGGGGCTCTGTGGCTCCACTGTGCCACAGGTTGTGTGCGCCTCAGTGTGTGCATGTGTGTGCGTGTGATACGATGTGACAAGCGCCTTCATCCTCTCCTCAGACACCGCATTCCCAACGCTCCGCCACCAGCTCGGTGTGGCGGGCTTTTCATCTTTCCTTTACCGTTACTTCTTCTTCTTCCTCTCCCACTTCTTCTCTCGACGCGCTCCTCTTCTTATCGCTCTCACAGGTGGAAGAAAGACGCAGACGAAGGAATGAAAGGGACACGGTCCTAATTAGAGGGGGGAGGCTGAGACAAAAGTGAGGGGGATAACGAAGGGAAGCCGTACGATAACACATGTAAAACACAAAGCCTTAATCTTAGAGAGCGTTTGGAGGATCACTCTTTTCTCTCCCTCAACAGTGATGCCAGGGAACACGAGGGGATAGGATGTCATTATGAGCACACAGTTGACAGACATCCTGCGACTTTGTGTGTGTGTGTGCGCGTGTATGTGTGTGTGTGTGTGTGTGTGTGTGTGTGTGTGTGTGTGTGCGCGCGCGCGTACATCCATATATATGCGTGTATCCTCACTCTTTGGCTTTTCAGGACCAAATTAAAAAAACACAGCCCCCAGACTTGCAACAAAGTTCAGATTTACCAAAGTAACAATGTTAATGATAATGGCTTCTTCTTTATTCTCCAGTTCCAAATTAAGTGTCAGCCTGCTTTTAATACTAAAAACGATGTATTCAACGTCAAATCAAAACAAAAGATGTCTGATGACTCCGATAAGCTATTACCTTATTTGCAATGCCTTGACAATAAATCATATCTCTTTTGGTTGTCTTGCAAATTATTCTTATTCACAATTGCATTGAATAATTTTATCCAGAGAAGATATAACGCTCATTAGCATGTAGTACAGCTCATGCTAAACGCCAATTTCTAATGCAGTAGTTATTAAACTTTTGACACCACGTACCACTTCAAGAAATACTTAAATCTGCAATCACAATCAACAAGTATAGTAGCGTAGAAAGCCCTAGTGTTCATCAAAAATGAAGCCGAGGTACTATTAAAAAAAAAAATCATAAATATTACCATAAACTGCTGTAATATTACACACAAATTTAAACATTAAGACTGCACATTTACAAAAAAACTACTCAAGCAATCCATCCATCCATTACCTGAACCGTTTTATCCTCAAGAGGGTCGTGGGCACACTGGAGCCTATGCCAGCCGTCTTCAGGCAGTAGGTTGGGTACACCTGAACTGGTTGCCAGCCAATCGCAGCTCACACGCACACCGAGGGACAATTTTGAGTGTCCCATTAAGCTGCCACACATATTTTTGAAATGTGGGAGCAAACCCAAGTATCCGTAGAAAACCCACGGGGAGAACATGCAGACTCCACAGTAGAAGGCCGGTGGCCAGAATCAAACCCTTGACCGCTGCACTTTGAGGCCGACGTGCTAACCACTGTGCTGGTAAAATAATGACTCAATTAAAATGTGTTGCACAAACAAGAGCAAGAAAACTGTAACTAAATAGAAGCTGAAAAACAAACAGTTGTAAAAGATTAAATGCAAATGTTTTGAACTTTCAAGTTAAATACAACTTATAGGTATTGTACCTAAACACTGAAAGACTTCTAATGCAAAAGTAGACAGTTTCTCCCTCAACATCGACAGCTCCTTAGTGTCCCCCTCCCCCCAGGTCAAGAGTCTGGGTGTCATCCTGGATAGCATGCGCACCTTTCACTCACATATCAACACCATCACCCGCACTGCTTATTCCCACCTCCGCAATATTACCAGACTTCGCCCTTCCCTCACCCCCCGCACCACTGCTATTCTTGTCCACAGTCTTGTCACATCCCGCCTTGATTACTGCAACGCTCTCCTCTTCGGCCTACCTCAAAAGTCCCTCCATAAAATCCAGCTGGTTCAAAACGCCTCTGCTCGCATCATCACAAAAACATCTTCCCAGCAGCACATCACCCCCGTTCTCCAACAGCTCCACTGGCTCCCTGTTCAACATCGCATCAATTACAAACTGCTCCTATATACTGTACATATATGGCCATCCACATCCTGGCCCCTCCTTACCTGTCCGACCTTCTCCAGGTGCATATCCCCACTCGCTCCATCAGATCCTCATTCTCCCTCCGCCTGTCAGTCCCCCCTGCCCGCCTGAGCACCATGGGAGCCAGAGCCTTCAGTCGCGCTGCTCCAAAGCTTTGGAACAACCTACCTCCGGACCTCCAAAACTGCACACCTCTTTCCACTTTCAAGTCCCGTCTAAAAACACACTTGTTCAGGATTGCCTACAACACATAGCTCTTCCATTTCCTATGTTTTTATGATTTTATGTCCTGTTTTTATATAATATCTCGCTTACCAATTTTTACATTGTATTTTCTTACTGTCTGTACAGTGTCCTCGGGTGGCGTGAAAGGCGCTTTTAAATAAAATGCATTATTATTATTATTAGCTCAATTTTTTTGTGAATTGAGTAAAATAATTTTCTTCTTGTCATTATTTGTCGTTCCAGATTAACACTAACAATTTTTATTGAGGATATTATATGCAAATATATGTTAAGTAATTACAAAACTTGTTTGAAAATAAATCCAACTTTTATTGAAGTATTTCAAAGAGGTCAAAGACGTCATTTAATTGGAAAACCAGATAAATCCAGTAAAAAACAAACAAGCACAAAATAAACTATCAAGCTATTGTAAACTATAAAATTAACTGAAATGTTATTAGCCTGTGCTTTGTGAATAAAACATTAATATAAGGTGAGTGTATAAGAATTAGAATCTCTTAAACTAACCTTGAAGCATAAATCGAATGAAGCCTTAATCTTAACCCTTCGAAAGGACAGACAAGTCACACTGATTGCATGGCGCCAGTTGTCGTCAACGTTGTTGTAGAGAATCTGTAGACCTTATCACTAACACTTCGAAGTGAAAGATGGGAGCGTTCACGATGGGATTATTTGTGGCTGCGATTTATACATCACTACTCGATTAAGTTTCATGACTTAATCTCTCTTCATCACGTTTTACGCTCACTTTCGGGCACAATGAATGCTATAATTGGCACAAGTTAACGAGAAATAACCGCCACAGACATGCTTGAGGCAGCGTGTGTCGAGTGATGAATTGGTGATGACGTTAATACAAATGGGCTCGTGATTGATTTACGGGAAATGGAAAAGACGAAATCTGGAGCAAAATGCATCTGGTACTTGTCACTTTCTGCAATTCTACCTTTAATTTTGATGAGTTTTATTCAGTCGTTTTGCAAGGATTAGGAACTATACCAACGATCAATGCTGTGATTGGGAAACACGGCTGTTTTTGTTGAAATGGCGTTTGTCGGCTTTTACATTGGAACACCTCTGTTTTAACATTCAATTTAGTGATTCTTTTGCATATCACTACAAAGAGCCCAAATACTTCTGGCACACCAGACTTTGAGATTCATTTTAGTGTATGCCAGGAGTGTCAAATTCATTTTTGTCGCGGGCCAGGTTTTGGTTACAGTTTCCCTATGAGGGCCATTAGGACTGAAACCATATAAAGACGTAAAGAGTAACGCTTTATTCACCTATTATTGAAGTTACTATAATGAGGGTTTTGGTAACAAGAAAATTATTCCAGTATCACTCTTATTTATCCATCCATCCATCCATTTTCCGAACCGCTTGATCCTCACTAGGGCACGGGGGGTGCTGGAGCCTATCCCAGCCATCTCCGGGCAGTAGGCGGGGGACACCCTGAATCAGTTGCCAGCCAATCGCAGGGCAACCATCCACACCCACACTCACACCTAGGGACAATTTAGAGTCTCCAATCAGCCTGACATGCATGTTTTTGGAATGTGGGAGGAAACCGGAGCACCCGGAGAAAACCCACACAGGCCCGGGGAGAACATGCAAACTCCACACAGGGAGGCCGGAGCTGGAATCGAACCCGGTACCTCTGCACTGTGAAGCCGACGTGCTAACCACTGGACTACTCTTATTTATTCCAAATAGAATTTAAAATGTTGGTGGGCCACATAAAATGATGTGGCGGGCCAGATCTGTCCCCCGGGCCTTGGTTTGACACCTATGGTGTATGCAATACATTCAGAAACTGTTTTCGGTGTTTTAGTGCAGCTCTGTGGAAGTTGCCCCTGTTTTGCCAGTAAGCAGTCCAAAGCACAAGAGAAAACTTGAAATACACACCCTTTTTCTTTTTCGAAACTCTTCAGCATTTTCAACATTTTACTTTGCATATAGATTCTGTCCTTGCGCTAATCTGTGGCTCCACGATGCTCCCATGGCACGGTCACTGCACCTCCACTTAGCCCCTGGAAGATCTGTTATGACTGTGTGTCTTTGGTTCACTTGCCACTGCTGTGAAACTCAATTAGTGTAAGACGATACAACCGTAATGCAGCTGCTCACAGTAGGATGTCAGTAACTTCGTGGTAATACCAAGGCACATTTTTCTTGATGAAAGAAAGTTAAATGTGCCTCTTTCCAAACTCACTGGATGTGTCATCGTATAGCGTCTCTGGTCTAACGGGATTTACATACACCAGCTGTCCGCATCATTATGATCACTTGCACAATCCAGTAGTTGTGTCCAAAAATATAGCCTGACAAAGAGAATGTAAAGTTTGTCAAGGGTACTAATTCGCGAGATCCTCCCAAGAGGTGCTTCTAATGCAGTGATGAGATGAGTTTTTGGAAATACGAATTGTCACTTGGCCAATTGTTTGTTTGTTTTTTTCTCTTGATATATGAACGAAAATGTGAGATATGAGTGCAGTTTAAAATCCCACTCCGTGCCCGTGGCAACAACATATTTTACATCTGGTCACCATCGATTCAAATTTGTTTCCTTGCAGTGGAAGGAGAATATCAGTTTGGAGTGAACCATTACAATCGTTTGACAATCATCAATAAACCCTGAAGAAGGAAGTAGGCACAGTTGTGATTTTTGCTCACATTTGCCGTTTGCAGGTCATGTGGACAGCAAATGCTATTATGTGTTTTTTTTACAGTGCAATTATGTTGTGAGTCGGTCTTCTTGTGAGAAACGGGTTAAAAAGCAAATTTGGGTGTTTTGGGGTGGCACTGAAACAGATACATAGCATTTAACTGTCATTTCTGTTGACTCGTTTGCAGCACTTGGTGGGCATTGGCGGTAGCGCTCTTTTGTGTCAGCCTTGCCTGCTCTGAGTCACGTACTACTCTTCTGTCATGTGGTGTTCCACAGGGCTCAATTCTGGGGCCTCTGCTGTTCTCACTGTACCTGCTCCCATTGGGTTCCATCTTAAGGAAACATGGTATTTCCTTACACTGCTATGTAGATGACTGTCAGATCTATGTCCCACTGAGCAAAAAAGATGCTTTCTCATTTAGGCCACTTTTATGCTGTCTGGAAGAAATCAAAACCTGGATGGCACAAAATGTCTTGAATTTCAATGAAAAGAAGACAGAGGTGAAACTGTTTGGTCCCAGTGGCCCTTGTACATCCCATTCTGTAGACTTGGGCTCCCTGTCTCCTTATCTTAAATCAACAGTCTCAAACTTGGTCTTAAACTGGACAGTGATTTTAAACGTGACCGGCAAATTGGTGCCGTTGTTAAATCCAGCTTCTTACATCTTAGACAGCTGGCTAAAGTAAAACCTCTACTTTCTCATGAGCACCTTCCACATTTCCCACCCAAACTGCAAGTTTCCCCCTATGAATTAATCCAACCATTATTCAGCCTTACCTGCCATGAATTTATGCAGGAGTTTTCATGGATCCTCCACATCTCTGTCACCATGGTCATTTTGATGCCGTACACGTCTTCAAAATCAGTCTTCTTGATGACACTTGAGATTGGGTATTCATCCATGCATTTTCTAACCTCACGAGGGTTTCACGGGTGTGCTGGAGCCGATCCCAGCTGTCCTCAGGCAGCAGGCGGGGTACACCCTGAACTGGTCGCCAGCCAATCGCAGGGAACACAGAGACGAACAACCGTTCATGCTCACACTCACACCTCGGGACAGGTTGTATTTGGAATGTGGGAGGAAACCGGTGCACCCGGAGAAAACCCATGCAGGCACGGGGAGAACTCCACACAGGAAGGCCTGATAATAATAATAATAATAATAATAATAATAATAATAATAATAATAATAATAATAATACATTTCATTTATAAGCGCCTTTCAAAACACTCAAGGACACTTTCCATCAAAACAAGAACAATAAAACCACAGATAAAATTATAAATAATAAAAGGAGAGATGAATTTAAACTGAATATGCGATTTTAAATAGTTGACGCCGGCAACATAGCCGTCGCAAGGGTCGGCCAACATGCCGAGGTCCGCAGATTGGCTGCCGTTTCTGCCGTTGTCTCTGCGTGGCCGGCAGGAGGACGACCAAAAGGAGGTGATGCCCCTAGAGCCATCGAGGTGGGAGCCCCGACGAGGTCCGTGGCGGATGCACCCCCGGGAAGGACGAAGAGCGACGCCCGGGAAGCGGTGCAGAGCAGGCGGGGAGCCCGACCACCAGAAGCGGAGCCCAAGAAGCCCCGCCACCGAGCACCGCAGTAGTCCCCCCACGGGCAGACGGAGGAGCGACAGGACGGTCCACAGCAGCGTAGCCCAGACACAGGCCTCGTCGACCCCCACCACAGAGCGCAAAGGGGTGGAGAAGGCACGGGGGCCCCGTCCGACAGCCGAACAGGCAGGATGCCGCGACAGCGCGACCGAGGACAACCGTGCGACGACCGACGGTCCAAAACCACAACGAATCGCGACAGGAGTGCAGAGACTCCCCCATGGCGAGAGCAAACCGCACAAACGACAGAAAAACGCAAAAAAAACAAAAAAACGCTTAAAAAAAGAATCTCTCTTCAGATTTTGGTATTTTTGTAGTTGGCCACAGTTAGAAAGGAGTGTTTGCGCCAATGTGGGAGTGAACACAGCCGACTTGTTTCCAGTCCACTGAAAGCGGCTCCACGCATTCCCTTTAAATTCAGGAGAGGTGTGCAGTGGAGTCACTGCAGAAGATCACAGCATGCAAGGTAAAAAGTTTAAAAGGAACTGCAATCAGATCTTCACTTGCAGATAATGTCAATTTGGCTACGGCCAGAGCACCACTGTGAAGAAAGAATGCGACCGCCGTCTCCATGACCATTCATGCCCATGACCCCGCATAGCTGTGCTCGGTCAAGAGAGGTGTTTTCATATTTATGAATGACATCACCGCCACACCTATATCAACTGAGCGGAGAATCTGTCTGCCTGCACCGTGATCAAACTCACCAAAATCATGTTCCTCCATCTGCGCTAGAATATAGAACTGCTTTTACCTGGTCTAAAGTCTAGTGTACTTTCTGTCACCAAATTGCCAAGTGCGCCAGCGGCATGTAATATAGAAAATACCCTCCGTGTATCAGAAAGGTGCAGCGTGTTCTACCAAATCCCCAAGCACCGTAATCTAGACTGGTCCCGGCACAAAAATGGGCCAGTTTTTACGCTAAGCGCACATGCACCTCTCGATGAGAATAGAGCCCATGGTTTGTAGTTTAGGTTTAAAATATATCTTTTCTGCCACCTTTTCATGAACTTTTGTGACACATCTTGTACACCACAGCAAATTACAACCTCAATTTTACAAATATCGTGAGGTGTTAATTGTTTCATTCCAGTAGGTGTAAGAACCACAACTCACACTATTTCTGTCCATGTAGAGTACATTCAGCATGCCCAAGTCCTTGCAACAAAGTTTGTAATGTATGAGTCACTTGCAAAATGAAAATTGAAGCAAAGGATAAGCTGCAAACGCTTCCCTTAGGTGATACAGACAAATGTCTTGTTTGTTCACCAGTGAATGGCCATCATTCAAGGGAGGGCGCATGCCAACACAAACGCTCAGGGGAGAAGAATATTATTTTCCCGTATGAAGTAGGTAGAGAGAATATTACGAACCAAAATCATAACTGTTGCCCAGAGGTGGGGGCGAGGAGAGACTGCTGTGTAAGTGAATCATCATCAGGTATAGACAGGCAGACAGACCGACAGACAGACAGACAAATGGATAGATAGAGAAATAGATAGCACGCTTGAATATGTCACCAAGCAGGTTCCCTGTCCTCCATTGATAACAGCCACTAATCCCTTGATGTGATTACCCCTCTCTCGCTCTTTCTCCCGCTGCTCCCTCCATCCTTAAACGCTCCTCTTATTCAAAAGTGCACGTCACGTGTCTTCTATGGCAGAGCTCAGCTGCGCCAATCCTCTGAACTGATCCAAGACTTCCACTGTGTTCTGCTGCCAAGCTGATGGAGATCTTCCAGTTTGACGATTTTCTTGAGCGGAATTCGCCTCTGGGCAGGTGTATAAAAAGCTATGACGTTAGCTGAGCGGATGCAAAGAAATCTAAAGAGATTAGGAGCCATGCCTGTGTTCAAAGCGCCGACACTTAATGCTCTCTGAATGAGAGGTGGCATGTGATATGAATCGTACAAGCAGTGTGGTTCAGGAGGTTCAAACGTTTATGGAAATGTCTGCGAGCGTCGAAGATTATGAGAGTGCTCAGAAATGCAACAAGCATGCCGTTATAGTTATTTTTGTCCCCAATGACAGGTTGCCAAATGATTTTTCTCTGGTATTTGATGAACTCAGAAAATCAACCTGAACTCCAGCGGGTTTCTATGGAAACTTGCCGAGGAGGGTTAAAATGTGCTACTCGTATCAAGATGTGCTCAATAATAACATGTAATATATGTGGTTAAAGTTGTCAATCTACATATTGCATCCTGCATTCATTGGCACTTTCTGTAACAGGTTTGCTCGAACAAGCAGAAACGTTCAGCACACAAAAACAAGTAAAATGCTTGAATCAGCAACAATAATTTGACCGATATATGCCTGTGGAAACAATATGGGGTCAATTTGCCATCGTTCCTTGAGATCCCTAAAATCCTGGAATTTCAAATCAGTTTGCAAGCATTTAAAGGATAAACTCCTCACTTCACACCTCAAGTGTGTTTTGTCTTTTTCCACAGAAAACGATCATTTTATCATTCATCAGATGTATGTATTTTTAGGATGGGATAGAATGCTGCTCCCACATTGGCTCTCAATACACTGTGTGCCAAATCAAGAGTCACATAAGTGTATTTTGGTCATGAATGTGAAAACAGAAAGACGGTATCTTTGCTAGAAGTATTTGAAACCAGGCAAATTTCCGAACTATGCTCTCCGCATGGGTTGATGCAGATCCCTCAATAAAGTGGCAACACTGCACATGGTTTACTTGGTCTACTTGGTGTCTCCATGGCAACTGTTACTGTATGTATGACCTCAGATCTTGTCACAATTGACGGGCTTGGAGGCGATTTTTACAGTAGACTGTTTTTTTTACCGCGTCGACTCTAGTTTTTATCTGGGTTTCATTTATTTATTTTTTTCCGGCGATTTTACTCTGTTACTTGACTCTTGCTGTAACTTGCTCTCCCCTGCACATTGACAAGCTATGGCTCTAATAGGATGAAATGTTCCCTTTGAGCTGTCTCAGTTAGTAGGGGGGTGCTTGGCAAGACTTGAATCAATTAGTGCTTCTTTCATCACCAAATGAGCCACTGGCTGCGCATGGTTTGACAAACTGCATCCGTGTCTCGTCTCATTTTTGTTCTAATTCACCTCCTATTTATTTTCAGCTCTGACGCTGTCATCTGCTCTATGAAGGGCCAACATCTGGCGGCGCCTTACATTCATCGTGGCAGCGTGGTCTGTAGACCAGCCCCTCCTGTGGAGCTCAGCCTTTGGTGTGTGTGGCACCGTTCAGTCTCCACTTCCTGAGTGCCGGTGCCTTGATGTGGCCAGAATGTTGGTGCATGATTTATTGCGCCGGTCGCTAATACTGCCATTGTTCTGGCCAAACGCACTCTCGCCTCTTTTTCGATCTCCCACCTGTGGTGTTATGCTGCAGCCCGTATCCAACAGTGTTGACATTGCTTTGCCTGCATGATGAGCTCAATGCAGATGCACCGGTAAATGGTAACTGCAAAAGGCCACTGCCATGGAGTTGCCATATGCATCATGAGCTAAGTTGAACCATGTGCTAAGCTAAAGCATGTAGCTTACTAGGCAGGCAGCCCAAAGTGGCAGGTTTTTTTTTCTCCAAGAGTCTTCACTAGCAACACACTTTCTCTCTGTAATCAGACACAATTTAGTAGAAACAAATGTATTGATATTGAAATGGAGACATTCTTTTTAAATTACATTATTTTTTTTATTTCTTCAAAACATCTATTTTTTTCAGATGAATATGACTGCAGATCAAGATTTATTTCAAATAGAACGTTTATTTGAACACAGATGCTACTTCATCTGAGAAAATGTACTGGATCATGTGACTGTCAGATTTGTGGGCCAGATGCATCCTATTGATTCGATAATTTGAAAGAAAAATTATTTTCAATGCCTACACTTGGTTACAAATATGTATTTTTTCAATGAAGATCTTTTTACGAGTTAGAGCCAGAGGTAATATGGAAACCTGTTGTATTGCTAAAAGGAAATGGAAAATCAGTCAGAGCCAGAGCACAAACACCAACTATAGCCAATATAACAATTTGGGATGTCCGAAAGAAGAACCTAACCTCTTGTGTGCAAAGTAACAGAATTTCTGACATGGGCTCATTAAACAACATGAATGATTTATTCAATGACGGCAACAGCAAAATGTGTTAAAAGGTCTACAGAAACATTTTGTCGACCAATTTAAGAGCGTAACCAAAGTGTAACCAAAGTGATTTGAAGATCCTTCACTTTGCATCAAGATAATAATCCCCGAAATACAACAAAGGAATTCATCATCTGAGGATAGTGGAAACGTTTAGATTGGTCAATCTCCAGACCTACAATTGCATTTATTTTACCCGCTGAAGAACAAGTTGACGAGAGTAACCCCAAAACAACCAACCAAAAGACTGTGTGTTTGTGTGTGTGTGTGTGTGTGTGTGTGTGTATATATATATATATATATATATATATATATATACACTGTATATATATGTGTGTGTGTGTGTATACACACACACACATACACACACACAGTCTTTCGGTTGGTTGTTTAACGTATGAAAAACCAAAAAAACCTAATCAAAATCATCTAACCATTCCCACCCACAACCACCACAGATGTTTTTTTCTTATTTAATTAAGAGCCACACAGAGCAATGAATGTTTGAAGAGACAAATGAAAGAACAGTTGTGGACATGGTGCTAAAGACTATGAAGCCTGCTGTTTGTGCAAGGTTTAAGCAAAGGCAGTACGGTGGTCGAAAGATGCATACGGCGCACAATGTGATTTTATAGGCCACAATCACACTCTACAGTAACATGCTGGCTTTTAGACATGAAGTTTGTGATGGGCTTTGTTCTATAAGTAACATCACCAGCATCTTCCTGTGTATGTTGTAGAACTCGATGGATATATGATCAGCTTCTTTACCCATGCATCTCTTCTTCCATATACAGTATAGCCATGACTAAATATTGTGCCATGTGCTAAGAGCTGAAAAAACAGTACTTGCAGTCACTCCAACGCTGCCTCATTGTTGGGTGATATCCTGGCACACTACTACCACAAATCTCCAACATATCAAATTCCTTCCGCCGATTTTGATATTTATGAGACAGATGGATAGAATTCGACTTTGGCAACAGTTGCTCCTCATGAGAATGTGACACTGATGGTGACGAAACTGCAACGGACTCTATTGTGGGGCCGTAACGCCCTCTGCTGGCACTTGGATACGACAACATGGCAATTCATACCGGCTACAGTACAGGTAAAATTAATGTTACAAATTGCCGGTATTGTCATTATCCACATCCATCCAGCCGCTTCTCCTTCACGAGGCTATTATCACTATTATTATTTTAAATGAAGGAGCATGAGTTCTCAATGACTTGCAAGCCTATGACTTCAGTGGTACAATATAAAACACGTCCAATGTATTGATTTATTGATTGATGACACACTAATATACTGGGATACAGTAACAATAATAATAATAATAATAATACATCACATTTGTAAGCGCCTTTCATAACACTCAAGGACACTGTACAACCAAGAGCAATAGTAAAACACAGATAAAATAATAAACAAAGAAAGAAAGATTTAAGGCGGGTAGGCAAGTCTGAATAGGTGCGTTTTGAGCTGGGTTTTGAATATGGAAAGAGAGTCAATGTTACGAATGTTGGGAGGAAGTGAGTTCCAGAGTTTGGGGGCAGAGCGACTGAAGGCTCTGCACCCCATTGTACTGAGACGGGCAGAGGGTAGAAAAAGGTGGAGGGAGGATGAGGACCTGAGTGAGCGAGAGGGAATGGAGATTAGAAGAAGATCTGACAGATAGGGGGGCGCAAGGTTATGGATGGCTTTGAATGTATAGAGAGGTAATTTGAAGTTGATTCTAAGTTTGACAGGAAGCCAGTGGAGCTGTCGGAGGATGGGGGTGATATGATGGAAGGAGGGGGTTCTCGTGATGATCCGGGCTGCTGAATTCTGAACAAGTTGAAGTTTATGGAGGAATTTACTGTAACATACTGATAAGGCTCCACTATGGCAAGCCATTTATATGGGCCATACTCCTCCATGTTTCACAGTAGGCATACAGTACAAAATGAAAGGAAAGCATATTGCTATTGCTGGTATTCATGTTGACATCTTTTAAAGAGGCATGTCTCACAGCTCCTGCATGGACTCAGATCCTCTGTAACGTATTACTCCGCTGCTCAGCCACCTGTAAAGGAGAACGCATTTGATCAAGTCAAACATGCCTTTGAAAAGGAATTTAGTGACTAGGATGCAGACACTCACAGGCTGGGGTTGCCTTTTTTCACTTTCGTACCTGTGAGGGCACACACGCGGGACAGTTCATCAAAGGGACTTGCTGGATCCGAAGTATCTCTCGCTCATTTAGCATACTCACGTCTCAGGTGCCATGTAGTCACTATGGCAACAATCAACAACACCAGCACAAGTGGAAAAACGATGGCAACAATGCGGCCATTTCCACCGTCCTCAGAGTTCGTCTAGAAGACAAACGGTCACGTTTAAAGATTCAAAAATAATAATAATAAACCACCTGTCCTTCATTCATCTTTACCCCACAAGGGGGCAATGCAATGCAGATCAGCTGTTCATTTTACTGTACTGTATATGCCATTTGTAAGACAGTGGGCAACATTTTTTTTAAAAAAATTGTATTACCACACACAAGGACTAATTTTCAGCCACTGTGCATATGCAAACTACATGAGCTAAACTTCTCATGTGAGGACATTCTACCAAAACACGAAAATTAAGATTAATTTCAATTTAGCAATTAAAAACTATATACTGTATTTCTGTTTCAGAATAAACCACTTTGTGGCATTTTCTAGAAGGTTATTACTTTGGTGTCATCAATGCAACACGACACGTCATTAGAGAAGCAACATGCCGAGCATGCTTTGTTGAAGTGACAATTAACACTTGTGACTGTGATTAGAACACTCTAAATTGAACCGAGGTGTGATTGTGAGTGCAAATGGTTGTTCGTCTATGTGTGCCTTGCGATTGGCCTGCAATCAACTAGGACTAATGAAGGCTTTCTTTGCTGATTTCACAATGAAACTGCGGGCCATAAGATGAAACCTCTTGGGCCGGTACCTGAGCATTCAGCAACCCCTAAATTTGCCCGGTGCACAGAGAAATTTCCCGGTGCTCCAGATGGGCCACTCCAGGCCTGACCACACAGTGTAAAACTGAAATATGTTGATTCATACTTACTGCAGCATGAGTATTACTGGTTGTGGGTGTTGAGAAAACATCCTGCTGGTGACCTGTGGAAGCCACAAAGAAGATTACAGAGTAAATTTTGGGGATTGAAATTGTATTGTTCAGAAATAAAGTCATGTTGTTGTTGTTGTTGTTTTGCTTAACAAAAAAGTTGAAAAAATATTAATTGTACAATGTAATAGACAAGTTTGAGATTAAATATTTACAATCATGAGTGAGTTTTGACATTTTTTTCTAATAGTTTTCATAATTCTTGAAAAATTTATCAATACATTTAATTCTTGTAACTTTTTCTTAGAACAATTCAAACAAATCTTGCAATGCTCCATTTTTCCCCCTCTTCCCAAATTTTCCTTGATCCAGAAGAGGTCCGTTTTTTGCATCAGCCGGTAGTCCCAAGAAGAAAACGGCAGTTTTCCTTTTGTAAGAGAAATTGTTATTCAACATGGGTAACATTGTTCAGAAAAAGTCACATTGTCACCTGTTTCTCCAGTCGTGAAAGTAAGGATGTTGCTGGCTTTACTTGTACCCAGACTGCTCTTGGCAAACATGCGGATGTTGTATGTGGAGGGATTGATCTCTATGATGGTGGCCACTGTCTGGTTCGGGCTGAAGTCCACGACTGTCTTTTTAACATCCCATGAGCCTGTCATTGTTGGAACAGAAGTCAATCTTGCACTAGATAGACAAAAAAGTCAATATTTGCTTTATAAATATTGTTTGAGTAATTTTACTGATTATACTATATCTCACCATTCAAGGCTTTATACTCAAGAAAATATCCGGAAATGGGGGCATCTCCGCCATACCCAGGAGTCCAGGAGAGAGAAACTGTGTTGTCTCGAACCTCCTTCAACTCAACAACAGGGGGATCTGGAGGAACTGACAAAGACACAGGTGGCCAAAACATATATTCAGATTGAATCAAATTATTCTGCCTGATCATGGATTCTATTTCCTGCGGAAGAGGCTAATGCGGTACCTGAGGAAAAACCTGTTGCGCTTTGTTCCCATGCTGTGCTGGCATTCACATTTGCTGCTGGAGTTGTGACATCTGTGAATACAAAAAAAAGGTGCCACGTAGATTTCTACCAGAAAGAATATGTAACTTCAGCGTGCTTGGAAATACTTAAAATGTTTCACCACAGAAAAACATTGTAACACAGTACAATAGTTTATGCATTTATTTTTAACTCGGTTTACTATGGTCATAATCAGAATTGTCCCATTAATAATAGTGATTTACCAGAATATACTATACTTACACTGTACCTTTTCTTCATTATTTTTTTCTGGTTTGCATAGGAAAATTGTGTTATAACATTTTTTAACTTAACATTTTTAACCGAGTGTGTGTCATAAGTACCTGAGATGAACCTTGTGGTGTCTGGCATCGGCCATGTAATGGTGAAGAGTGTGTTGACTGTTGCCTGGGTGGATGTTGGGAGAGCTGAAAAGAAGTTAGGCCAATTCCTAATTATTTTCTATATGGTGTCAAAAATCATTTGAGTGTTTGTAATGTAAAGTCACAAAAAGTGACTGTATGCGCCTTCATGCGAGATCCACATTCTGTATCTGTAAATGTAAATGTACATTCTGACTCTCCGGTCTACTTTGATGAAGCCGTAATAAGTCTAGCACCCAGGGAAGGCGAAACATCACACCGTTTTGCACATGAAGTTTGGATTTTGTCACAACATAGCCACATGGGTTAAGAAAGCTCTCAAATAGAAAGACTGAACAACAGAAAATTCTATTAATTGGCAGTGATGGACTCATCAGTAAATTCCGCCAGTCCATCATCAGCAGTCGGTCATTAATTCAGACTGGCCGAGGATGTCATTCGTCAGTCCGTCACTGTGTAATTGTTAATTTAACCGTGCTTCCGTCATCGCTAAATTACAGGTCGTCACCGCTATTTTAGGACTGTCCATAAAAATTGGTTGAGAGGGAAACAGCGCGTAGTTTTATTCATCAAGAAACACCAAATAATAAGAATGAGAATAATTGTTATATTATTACTGCTCCTCATCCTGATTGTTCTCCCCAACTTATTCACCATAAATGTCATGTCAACGTTCGGCTATCACTAGAACATAGTAGGAACACTCAAAACGTGCAGCATGATGTTTTGCATTCAAAGACGCTCGACCTCAGTACAGCCTCGAGAGTGCAGGTGCCAAAAGACACTTAAGTCTGAGAGAATGTGGGCACTCACGGATTTGTTAGCGTTACATCCAGAAGGTGCATAAGTGACACTTTTTAGATGCTGGAAGAAAGTGTGAAGCCATGCAACTTTTCTGAATTAAGCACATGGGAGAATAGGCCCATAATTCTTTCGCTTTCACTTCACTTTCACTTTTTTACTGAAATAGCATAAGTGACACTTTTTAGATGTTGGGAGAAAGTGTGAAGCCATGCAACTTTTCTGACTTAAGCAAATGGGAGAATAGGCCCATAATCCTTTCACTTTTTTACTGAAGTAGAGTTTTCAGACTCCAGTTTATCAAGATGCACCCGTATAAAGTCATGTATAATTGCATAAAACTAAAGAAATGTAACGATGCTTTCGAGTTTTGCACAGTAGTGCACATTTACGGTAAAATTAATTCTATAAGAACTCACTCTCAGCCAAAGTGGAGCAGAGGGGTGCGCTCGATGCAGGCCCGAGTCCTGCGTTGGTCTTGGCCTTTATCAGCACGCTGTACTGGGTGGAAGGCCTCAATCCACTCAGGATGAGGCTCTCTTGCGGCTTTGTGGCCATGACACTTTGCCGCTGCCACCATTTGAAATGTCTGCCGACAGGGTCGTACTCTCTGTAGCTGACGCTGTAACTTTGTATAACACCATTTCTCAGGTCGGACCTAGGAGGCTACAGTTAACACAATCATTATCGTTATCAACACGTTTAAAGTTCCTTTAAAAGTGAAAATAAATGTAATCAAAGTGCGACACACCATAGGTAGTTGTTCACAACTTTACAAATCTGAATCGACAAGTACTTCACTTAAAATGAGACTTCAAAATCTTACCAGCTAACCATGGGGACATTTTCAAAGAGTAGCAATTTACTAAAAATGCTTTTTATTTTTTTTACATTAATCCATCTGTTTTTGTTGAGGGATTTTTGGATATAAATGATCAAAAATAGCTACCTTCCAAGACACTCTGATGCTTGTGGATGAGAACGCTTGGAGATGCATGTCTAGTGGCGGGCCATCTGGCGCTAAGCAGCAAAGAAATGAAAGGACAACAGTGATATAAAACGGAGGAAAATCTCACCTGAATAAGCCAAAAATGCTACTTTGTAACTTACTACTTTACCTGCTTCTTCTGTGGCGACTGTGAGAACATTACTGGCATCACTTATGCCCTGACTGTTGATTGCAAACATGCGAAGGCTGTAATACTTAGCTGGCCGCAAGTCCACGAGGGTGACCCGAGTCAGGTTTGGATTTGACATGTGAGTTGTCACTGCGGTATCCCAAAGAGCTGTGTGGCAGAAAAAAAAACAAAAAACACAAGTGTGAAATGAGACACTGTCCTCAGGAAATGAAAGGATATGCTAAGGTTTGGCGTACCCTCTTTGCTCTTGAGGTCAATCCTGTAAGACTCGATGGGCCTCCCGCCGTCAAACACATGAGACCAGCTCACGGTGACAGTTCTGTCTCTGACCTCTTGCATCTCCACCTTGAGTGCATCAGGCTGCGCTAAAGAGGTAGAATTGCTATTAAGTATGCAATCACAATGAAGCTGTCGTCACTTTGGCTGGAGAGCTACACAGTCCGCACATTTTCTGACCCTTTCTTTGACCAAGGTGGTCCTCGAGGATGGTTCAAAGACAGAAGAAACTCAGTAAAAATAATCATTGTGCTTTAGTAGGCTCATATTCTGACAAAGTTTGAATTTTGCTAATTTGAAAACGGATATCTATACTTTCTAAACCTCACTTTGTCCAAAATTATTTTCTGAACTATGCAACGTAAAACAGGTAAACAGGTACATAAAGGGGTAAAGTCAATCATGGATTTTTGGATAGCGTGACCAGTATTATTATTTTTTCACCTCTGTATGAAATAAGTTGCTAAAAGAGGTCAACTGTTTTGTGTGCCAAAGTTTACCAATTTATTAAAAACGTACTGTATAGTTGACTCAAATACACTTCAGAGGCAGTCATTTTTAATTTATGTTTTACTTTAGTAAAGGAGTTGAATCATTGTGCATTTAATATCATGTCATTATGAGTTTTTCCATGCCTGGATGAGCTGTTTAGATCAGGCTATGTTATTGATGTGTGCGAACTGTGAAGCCTTTTGAGACTCTTTGGTTATAACGTTTTTTATAAATAAATGCAACTTGACTTGAATCAGTTCCTTTATGTCTGTACCAGAGCAACTGTGCCGTATGTCTGAAGTACAGAGTGTGAGTACTTTTGCCTCCTCACTTCACAGTACAATCGAATGCAATTTGGTTCTCACCCGGAACCACCATCAGGCTCATCTGATGTTTGCGGTCGTTGAACCAGCCTGGGATTTCCACACGGCAGCCGTACACGCCCGAGTCGCTCTCCACAACCCGTCTGATGGTCAGTGACACATCTCCCTCCATGATGTTACCCATGAGCAGGTAGCGCTCTGAAGATCTGCTGGTGACCGATGCTCCGTCCGTCTTGATGACCTCCTTGGCGCAGCCCCTGCTGGGGAGTGGCCCTCGGCCCCAGCACACTGACAGCTTGCCATAGTAGCGAGCGTCGTACTTGCACGTTAAAGTGATGTCTGCCCCAACTTTAACCTCCACTTTCACTGCAAAGCTGCACTCTGCAAAGGCAAAAAAAAGGGTGAAACATGATAAACGCATGACAATATTGATCGGCCCAATACCTCTCTTCTTACCTAGAAGAAGGTAGAGGATGCAACACAAACTGAAGTATCTACTGACAAAGTAAGTCATGGTAACATCAGCTCAGTGAAGAACTTCATTCACCTGCTGCTGGGCATCAAAGTGGACCGCAGAGAGGTTGCAGCTCTGACAAGTTTCGAAGTCACATGCTGGTGTCTACGATGTGCTCACACTAACAGTTTTGCCGGCCAAGGTGGGATGTGGAAGAGGTCTGCTTCCTTCTTTGTGGTTTTGGTTCCTTCTCCTTCAAGTGGCAAGCAGTTTCTAAGTGATGAATAGACGGAATTGAGCTTATCAACAAACTTTGGAGCTCAGCTAATGTGAACCTTTGACTGTCATCGGCGGTAACAAATGAGGCAATCTCAAATCAGAAATCAATCAGTCATTCTTGAAATAGGAGCTACAAATTTCAGCGAGCGCATTGGTTGCTCCGTGGGCGCCCATCCATCTCGAAGAGGCCATTTGACACAATTTTGCAAATTGCAACTCTGAAAGCCTATTTTGGAAGAAGAATGTTTTGCTTCATTTTTACAATATATTACACAAACACAGGAAACGTAATGTTCCAGAACCTTTGCCTGTTCTGATCGCCCATTCAAAAACACCCCTCGTCTCGAATAGGGGGCGAAAGGGAGAGATTGTCCTTCAAAAAACAAAAACAAAACGGTAATCATCCATGCATCCATCCATTTATTACACTGCCTACTCTATTTAGGATCATAGTGTCATGGGAACGACTTTAACCCATAAGTAGAAAAGAGACAGGACACGCACAAAAAAAAGAAAAAAAGAAAAATGCAATTTAATTGAAGCGTGCTTGTAAGGAGAGAGTTCCAATACAACCTGTTGGCTCTAAGAAGTGTCTGGCTATTTCCCCTAATGGCAAGTCACACATACAATATACAAACATGAACAGACAGTTATCATCTGCCTCATACAACTGGTGCCTGCCAACCACTGCCATGTTGCTTTGAAATGACAATATATTAAAAGAGAGAGAGAGAGAAACACGGTCAAATGTCTTACACTCAAGCAGGATTATTTCAGGTTATAGTTAAAACAGAATAAATTTCATGAGTGCAAGGGCATATTTTTTTCCTGACACACTGGGAACTGGAGCCGATTGTAACATCGGGCAAAAAGCAGACTGCACCCTAGTCTGGCAGCCTGTCAATCACGGGGCACCTGGAGAGACACTCACATTCACAGCATCACGGAATGGAGAGTCAACCCATGCTGCCTACATGGAAGTCAAGAGGGAAAGTCATTCTAGCTTCAGAAACACCTAAAAGTAACAGATTTCTGATGAAACTCAAATGTCGAGAGTGTGAGTTGTTCAGGGGCGATCAGATGAATGTGACTTTTAGTGAGCTGAAAGTCTAGTTACCCCAAGACAACACTTCCTCTTTGGCATCCAAAAATAAACAGCCAATAGCATTAATGCTCATGCACGACAACTCATTGCCTGTCATTGCAGGTTGGCGTAGGATATCACAAAGGGCTGCAAGATCAACTGAATGAAACGCTTTGCGAAAACATATGTAGGCTAAATGAGAAGCGAGGTGAGATAATGCATAACGTAAAGACATTCGAGACAAGAGGTGTGGTTTATCGTCCCTTTTATTTGTTTTGACCGACAAAGCACATCACCACATAGAGCTACAGGAGGGGGATAATCTGCATCGGTCAACAGTACCAGATTACACTGGAGTTATGTCAATATAAAATGAAAATGTATCTCAAGGAGTTTGCATGTTCTCCCCGGGCCTGCGTGGGTTTTCTCCGGGTACTCCGGTTTCCTCCCACATTCCAAAAAAAAAACATGCGTGGCAGGCTGATTGAACTCTCTAAAATTGTCCCTAGGTGTGAATGTGAGCGTGGATGGTTGTTTGTCTCTGTGTGCCCTGCGATTGGCTGGCAACCGATTCAGGGTGTCCCCCGCCTACTGCCCGAAGACAGCTGGGATAGGCTCCAGCACCCCCCGCGACCCTCGTGAGGATCAAGCGGTTCGGAAATTGGATGGATGGATGTATCTCAAGATCATCATGAACTTTAGGTTCCCAATGACTCGCCATACATTGCTGAATGAGAGAGCGCTCACTCCTTCAAAATGAACTGCATGGAATGAAAACAGAATAAATTCCGCATACTATACAGGATACATAACATAACATGAAACATGCAAAACGAAGAGCTTTTTTAAAATGTACATAATCAGTTTAATAGTTCAACCTTGAACTTTGACTGCATACCGTATATGTAAAAAAAACTGAGTATATGCCTAGTTTATGGCACAAATGACAATGTGAATCATTTTATTTCAAGGCAATTTCATAGAGTTCACATAATTACTGTAGAAAGCATTAATAAAACAGAGTATGTACATGAGAAAGTGTGTCAGAAAAGTTCCAGCACTGCTCTCACAAAAGTTATTTCAAATCCAAATTACGAGTTTGATTGAAGCACCCTCTTCACACATATTCTCAGGTTTCTCTGCCTGGCCTTTATGCAGTCCTGGAAGGATTCATCCAGAATCCTCCTCAGCTCTCTCATCACAGCCATCTTCAAAAAAGGTCTCACTGATGACTCCCTTGAGCTTGGTAAAAAAGTGTGTGTGTGTGGGGGGGGGGGGGTTAATTACTGGGAGTCAAGGTCAGGTGAGCAGTCCAACATGACGAGGTTCTGCTCAGCCAAGAATTGTTGGATGTTCAGGGCATTGTGAGCAGATGTCATGTTTTCCTGGCCAGACAGCCGTTGGCGTTGCCGTACCACAACTTTCGCCTCTTCAACTTCATAAAATATCACAGAATTTCTTCGCAGTGTGGCCCACACTGAAGCGGGAAACTTGTAGTTTGTCGTTTGAGGGTGACATGTACGGTACAGCAGTCCCTCAGCTTTTCTGTCGAGCATCGTATGTTCATCGACTTGAATGTTGTTTTTACTCTTTGTATTTAATCATTAAGATAAGTAAGATAAGATAAGACAACCTTTATTTGTCCCACACTGGGGAAATTTGCAGTCTACAGCAGCAAAATGGGGGGGGGGGGGGGGCAGTGTTTAATTGCACAAAATAAATGTTTCAGAAAATACAATAACAATTATAATATTACAAAATTACAATAACAAAAAGACCCAGAAGAGCAAAAGCAAGTGATTTTAGATCATTTCATACACATTCTCTCTTGTTGATGTTTTTAGGTGTGTAAGTGGCCGAGGTCGTTTCTCTGCTGTGAGAAAATGAACACAGGAATTAGTTAGCTCTGTCAAATGGCCTGATCTTCATCTACAAGACATATTACAAACTACATTTACCACGTGATACTTACAAGCAATAAAGATTGGGATTATGAGCACAGTAAGAGAAACAATTGCTGCGATTCTGCAAATGTTGCCCACTTCCTGGAATGCTCTGGATGCCTCCTGCAATGAAAGTTAACCGAATCATTGGAGGAAACTGCCAAAAGGAATTCAATACTGTACAGTAAAGATGGTGACATCTTATGGTGAAAACCTGCAATAACTGCTTTGCGCCCTTTAAATTACAATCATCGTTCTTAATTAATTACTAAATGTGTGGATATTGTATAGTAAGTTTTAGGTACGATTTATAAAATAGGGCTTGTTGCAAAATCTAAAAATCTTCACTTGTAAGATGTATGATGCGTGCTGCAATATTTAGCCCAACTAATGTTTTCCGGTCACGTTTCCTCACAAGCACAAAAGCAAAGAGTCATACCTCAGCTCTGCCTTTCCTGTTTAATGTCAAATCATCTCCTCCAGCATGTTCAAATTCAGACACTTCTGAAATGGCTTGAAAGGAAGATGACACATGCCAATGAATGATCAATGTTTCTTTGATTGCAATGATTCCTGATTGACTGTGCTCACCTTGTTGTCTTTTAGCTGTCACTGGCAGACTGACCTGAGTAACAGGTTGTTGCGAAGGTACTGTGGAAAATAGAGAACAAGAAAAAAAAATGTCTCAGCCGCAGAAGTTGGATTTGTAAGGCCTAAAAACAAACACAGGAAAATAGCAAAACACAAATAACAAGAATGGAACGGTGCAAAGACAAAGGCTTTGACATTTAACACTGATATCACTTCATTGATCATGTATGTAAAAGTAAAATATCAGATCTGTTCGACATGGAAGCAAACATTTGCAAAGAGGTAGTGGGAAAAAGAAGTCAAACTCAACATTGTCAAAAAGCTTAAAAGATGATCTATATGTAAAATTGAGTGGTGCACCCTGAACTGATTGCCAGCCAATCGCAGGACTCTAAATAATACGATAAAATACGATAAAACAGCATGCATACAGTAAACTGAACCGCAGGGCAATATATATATATATATATTTAAGATTAGAAGGTACTAGCTATACTGTGCTACTTTGCATGAAAAAAAGGACTTTAGAGGTTCGTAAAAATTAGACTGTACCCAGCCCATCTCGAAATAATGTGAGAAAAAAGCCATATGAACATCTTCATGACCACATTTTATGTCCACTGCTGTGCAAAGCAGAAGGGGGAGAGAGATAGACAAGAAATGAAGCCGCAAGTGGCAGTGCTTAAACAGAAGAAGCCACATGTTCACCTTCCTCCACAGCCAAATATATGTTGACTTTATAGTCGTTGAACATCCCTGGTATCTCGACCCTGCAGCCGTACATGCCAGTGTCGCCAGGTCGAACATTCAGAATTGTCAGGGACACGTCTCCATCACTGAGGTGGCCCAGGAGCTGATACCTGGACTCGCTGATGAAGCTCACCACCCCATCTTTAGCGTAGATGATCCTGTTTGAGCATTTAAAAGTGGGGACCTTTCCTCTACCCCAACAGAAGCTCAAGAGACCATGAGCTTGGGCACCATAGGCACAGGGCATTGTGACATTGTGCCCTACATGACCACTGACTTTGAGAGCCTCGGCGCGAACTGCATAGGACGACACTGGATCACAGCTTTGAAATGTGAACCCGTCACAGCACACCTACACAGAGCTACAACAAGCACCAGATATTGACTTACCTTGGCTCAGGACGGACAGGAATAAATACCACATAGCAGGCATGTGGAGACTCTTGTATAACTATAGAGTACACTGAAATGAGGCACCCTATCTTCCCCGGCACAGGGGCATGATGTGTCATCTATTTTCAACTTCCCTGTCTTGACAACGAGGAAGGAAAACGAGCACTTAGATAAACCTTCGAATTCCCTTCCGATCAATCGTGAAAAAAGAAACCTTATAAATAATACATCCATCCATTGTCTAATCCGCTTTTCCTCACATGGGTCGCGGGCATGCTGGAGCCTATCCCAGCTGTCTTTGGCCAGTGAACTGGTTGCCAGCCTGTCGCAGGGCACTAAATAATACGCAAAAATAAAATAACACAGCCAGCAGACAGTAAACTGTACATCAATACTAAATGAAGAACATGGTTTATACAGTATGGATAGGGTAAATAGCGCTCTCTCTCTCTCTCTTTATATATATATATATATATATATATATAAAAGATAAGATAAGATAAGATAAGATATCCTTTATTAGTCCCACACTGGGGAAATTTACAGCCTCCAGCAGCAAGAAAGTAGGCAGAAAGAAGAAGAAAAAACAAACAAACACCGTCCAATTAAGTGCAATATAAATACAAAATGGATAAATCGCTGTGCTATTTACAGTTGTTTTCCACATCATTCAATTATTAAATATTATTGTTGCTATTTTTTATTCAGCAGCCTGACAGCAGTTGGTAGGAACGAGCGTCTGTATCTCTCCTTCTTGCAGCGCGGGTGTAACAGTCTCTGGCTGAAGGAGCTACCAAGTGCTGTCAGGGCGGGCTGGAGAGGGTGGGAGGGACTGTCCATCATAGCTTTTAGCTTAGTTAGCATCCTTCTGTTGCCCACCTCCTCCAGAGTGTCAAGGGAGCAACCCAGGACAGAACTAGCCTTCCTGACCAGTCGCTCCAGTCTCTTTCTGTCCCAGGCTGAGATGCTGCCTGACCAGCAGACAATGCCATAATGGATGGCCGAGGCCACCACCGAGTTATAGAAAGTCTTAAGGAGCGACCCTTGAACCCCAAAAGACCTCAGTTTCCTGAGTAGGAAGAGTCGGCTCTGTCCTTTCCTAATCAGGTTGTCCGTGTTTGTAGACCAGTCCAGTTTGTTGTTCAGAAGAACACCTAGGTACTTGTAGGAGGTCACCCTCTCTATGTCCATACCCTGGATGTTCATCGGTGCCGGTGCGGACTGTTATATATATATATATATATATATATATATATATAAAGAGATGCAAATGAAGCTATTTATTTTAAGACCAAAAAATTGGTAACAATCCATAGGATGCATTAAAATCAGTTTTGAATGTTTTGTCATTGTAAGAAATAAATGGTGTTGCTACCAAGTTTCAAATGATATTTTCATTCAAGTGGACTTTGTAATAAAATGATTTCCTCTACTCTTTCTTTCCTAACAATTATCTTTACATCTTTATCCGGACTTCTCTCCTCGCAAAGCATCTGACCAGAAGAGCGGTGAGGTTAAAATGAGACAACCCTAAATGCAGGGGACGAAAGAACATGAGATGTTCACATGGAGGTAGTTTAATAATAGGTCTCGGTCCCTGTAGAAATGTGTCTGGGGACAATTCAGGATCTCTGTGTTGACAAGAAAATGTGTAGAGATGTCAGCTTTCATTTTAGGGAACCTCGGGCATTTTGCCTTTCATAACCAACTTCTATGTGGTTCGTTCTCTGACATCGATGAACAATCCTTGGAGGTTTAAATGAAAAACTCGGGCCAGATCCCATGTGACCCTGTCGCTGGGTCTGCAAATGGTTGCTATTTTTCAGAACCAGCACGAGTGTCCTCGTTTTAACCTCGAGCTCCTGCCCCAAACTTTAGCTGGAGAGATGTTTTGTTTACTTTCATTTTTTGTCCAGTAGAAAATTTGAGACTCTGTTACACCTCTGTAGAGATAAAGCTTCAAACTTGGGTTCAGCACTGTCAAAGTGCTAATAAGTCCTAAGAAGCCAAAGTGTCTCACAAATCAATGCCTGAGCAACTTCTGCTGATGTCTGATAAAACACGGAGCAAACAGAGAAGAAGAAGTGAGACTCTAGAGGTCAAGTCTGAATTAATTTTAGCATTGGAGGAGGTGGGTTCCCACACATTCGCATTCTGGCGAGGACAGAAAACTTGCTGCATTCAGTGTATAGTTAAGGTCTGCAAAGGTGAGGAAAGAAAGAAAAGCTCTGATCTGAGATATGGTCAACATGCTGAGCTGCCAACGGCTTTCGTCAATAAGAGTTCTTGTCACCTGATGTCAGTCAGACGAAAAACTGCCAAAACACCCTGTCAAACTGTCGTCACTGACGTTTATTTGAACCACATGCACTTATCATGCTGCACAACAAGACAACCTAAGACAGAAAAACATTGTTTATTGGGACACTTAAGCTGCGCTTAACTCGACGTTTCTTTGTATTGTTATGTCAGCACACTAAGTGCTTCAGGAAAAGGTCTTTGTTTTGAGTATCCCAAATAGCTAAGAGCGGACACTTCCTTAGGTTAAATATTTAGGCTTACTAACAATGAAGAGCCTTCACAGGAAAAACCTTTAAAAGCACAGAAAAATAAATCTGCATGATTTAGTATTGAACATTTCAAGGACCTCAAACAAATATAGTTTGCCCATCTTAATCAGCATGTGAAAGATAACACACTTGTCTGCAACCTCTGCATCATCAGTTCGATCACAATTCCGAGGAGAGCACCAGAAATGACTTACTGTGAAGTCTGAATCATTCGACAACGTTGACATTTGTTAATTTGTTGGATGTCTCAAGGTGACAGGTTAACCTTATTGCAATTGAGGCTGTTGCCCTATTACTATGACACCATTTGACATGGCACGTGAAATGTGGTCAAAAAGTCTGCAGTGAATTTGCTTTTATATTAGGAAAAAAAAGCCTCTTAACAGTGCCCTGCCAATCTCAAGAATCAAGCTTGCCATTGAAGAGCACTTTTGCACCTATAAGATGCTTTTAATATTACCTGCTAATTCACCTACTGATGACGCAGCATCAGGATCAACTTGGGATTTAAGTGTCTTGCTCCAGGACACTGCGACATGGTCACAAGGGCTCACGATCGAACCGACAACCGAAATGCTACTGGTTTACGTGCTGTCAAAATGGAAAAAAAAAAAAAAAGAAAGTCAACAAGAAGAGTTGAGCAAATGGTGGCCTGTGACATGTGTGTGTGTGTGTGTGTGTGTGTGTGTGTGTGTGTGTGTGTGTGTGTGTGTGTGTGTGTGTGTGTACAGCTCTACCCCATTACTGGCTTCTTACTTCCCACTGTTCCCCCTCCTGGGATTGTGTCAAAATATCTCCCTCTTGCCTCCTATTCTTATCCCTCAGGGGGGTACCAGAGTGCTTGAGGAGTTTGGGAGCGGAGACACCTCACTCCTGGAAAAGAGAGTTGGATGAGAGTGGGGTAAAAAAAAAGCTGGACTGAGACTATTGAATGAAAGGAAATAAGTAATTTGTTGCAGTGTTGTTGGGAGGACATCGTTACATTTCATGGACTGTAGATTGTAATGCTGAAGATGTTTCCCACTGCCATGTCAGAGGGTTCTTTATCAGTTGCACTGAGCTCTTAGTGTCTAAAGTGTGACGGCACATGGCAAGCCATTTGAGCATTTATTCCACATCCCTGATATCAGACATGAGTGTGTTACACTAGTTCGATCTTTTTCAGCACTCGTTGGACACTCAGCCACACTAGTGACACACTTTGTCGAACTCGTTGCATACAAACTGACTAGTCATTCATTTTCAGCAACATGTTAACTTGTCAATCATGGATTATTCTAACATGTTAACTAGTGACCCGTGTGTTCAACTAGTGCTGAAAAAGACCGAACTAGTGTAACACACTCATGTTTGACATCAGGGATGTGGAATAAACGCTCAAATAGCTTGCCATAGCGGCATGACAAAGGCAGATATGATTGGGTGCAAAAAAAAAACACACCGATTTTAAAGTCATTGTATTGTCTCCCCGTTAGTTTCAGGATGGATTTTAAAGGGGGGGGGGGGTTGTTGTTTTTTTAAAATACTGTATGTCTCAATGATCTTCGACCATCATATTGATCTGATATGCTTTTATTATTTCAACTCTTGTGGGCCATGAGGTCCTCCGGCACAGGACTTTTAATTGTTCCCAGAGCTAGAGGCGCCATTCACCCGTTATGGCCCACGCCTCTGGAGCAGGTCATCAAAACCGCAGAGACTGATGATATTTTTAAAAGGAGGCTCAAGACATACCTATTTAATTTAGTTTTTAACAAATTATTATTATTATCATTTGCGGCACAGTGAACTGCTCGTAAGCATGCCACCCTCACACTGCAGCGGTGCAGGGTTCGATTCTGGCTCCAGCCTTCCTGTATGCAGTTTACAGTGCCTCGGTATCCTCCCACATTCCAAAAACATGCATGGAAGGTTAATGAAACGCTCCATGAAATAATAAAAGCATATCAGATCCCTAGGTGTGAGTGTGAGCATGAAAGGTTGTTCGTTTGTGTGCCCTGCAATTGACTGGCAACCAGTTCAAGGTGTACCCCGCCTACTGCTCAGAGACAGCGGGGATGGGCTCCAGCATGCTTGTAACCCTCGTGAGGATGGTCGGAACTACCTTTTCTTCTACTTGGGTCAGTGCGTAATGTGTAAGCTAGGCAGGACACCACGCTGCTCAATTAGGCAATCTGTCTCAGTTTGACTCTTGACAATCGCATTATGGTAGAGCATGTGGAGGAGTCATGTGAGTCTTTTTTGTTTGTTTGTTTTAGCTCCAAACAGCCAAGATGCTGCCATTTGTGATGTTTTTGGAAAAAAACGGTGAGGAGTTGTGGCAACACTACAAACCTTGTGAAACACCTCTGGCTGAATCACAACAAAGAATATGATGAGGGTTTGTTGCGGGCAGAAGAGGAGTACACAGTATCTTTCCTTTGGTGCTGCAGGCAGGGACTATCCAAGTATAAAGGGAGAAAATGTCAAGCTTCGAGTAGTGCTAAGCACTGTTACAGTTTAAAAAAAAAAAAAAAAAAAAACTTAGAAATATGAGCGTTTCCTTAAAGCTCATATTTTGTTAATTTTGGATCACCATAAAAACTGAATTCTTAAATATTATCACGACTTATTCTGTTAGATATTTTCAATTTGACCAAATGTTTTTTTTTGTTTAAAACAACAATAACCCAACAATAATGAACTTGACCTTATCTTAAATATTTTTTTGTTTCACATCACATTGTTGAACATTGTGAAATTGATTGAAATATACTGTAATTAAATGCTTTTGTCCTTATTTGAACCATATGCTTCACTGAGAGTCAACATTTAAATAAAGACTAAACTTCTATTTTGGGTTCATATTTTTATATCTGACTCCAGAGGCATTAAAGTGCCACACCAGTCATGAATCTCACCACATGTCACTGGGTTTGGGCCGTCTACAAGCAGCTGAACTGCATATCTTGATTGGATATTTGTGTCCACCTCTGGCGTTTTCTGCTCTTGTGCTTTGTTGTAATTGTGACACCTGTGTCATTTTTCTTCTTGGCCTGTGTATTTCTTTTATAATTATGTCCTCCTCGGGCATTTTCTGCCGACGTGATGTTTTGATTTGTTGTATTGAACCACCTGTGGATAATTTATCCTCAGCATGTGTCTTTTTGATCAATTTTTATATATTTTCCGACTTTTTTGACTAGTTTGTGGTTTTATTTTGTTATATTGAACCACGGGTGGTGCGTTCCACCCGATGTGGTGTTTTTGATTTAATAGTTGTTCACCTTTGATTTCCTCAGGTGTGGATTTTATTTTTGGCGGCGAGGGAGTGGGTATATTGAGCCAACTGTGGCAGTGGGGAGCACTTTGCCAGCATGTGCCAAAAGGTGGATAGCATTAACGCGAGCTTGTTCGTTTGAGCACAAGCCTTGAGTCCTTGACACAGACCAAGTGTACTGCAGATGATCTCGTCCGGCAGGAGGCAACCCCCTTTTGTGAGTACAGTAAACACCCTCACCGTGTATGTGACTGTGATTTCTTGCTGGCCTGGTGGCTTTCATGGTTCCACTGTGAGCATTTCTAATAATCATGCATATTTTAAGGAGACATTAAGTGACCTGTCAGTCAAATGAGGTGGCACCGGGACCTGATGTGTTAGCAATATTTTCCTTTGAATGACTCACTCTATTCTGCCTCTGATTGGCTCATTAGTTCTCATGTCAAAAGTGTTAACAAGAAGATTAACGTACTTGGCGTTTCATTCCACGAGCTTCAAGAGGCTAATGGGCTGCACCAGCAGGTCACAGGTGACTTTGTCATTAGTAAAATCTCAACCTACATATCGCTTGTATTTGACCTTAGACGTATTACAAAAATGGAAACAACATTTCAAAAGGCTCGTATAATATTGTAGGCACGATGTAGTCACATGAGGACACTCAGGGAAACTTTCCTGTACGGGAATTTGCAAACATAAACATGCCCAGATGCTCCCAAGATGTTTAGGAACGCAGGGTAGGGAAGAGTTCTCCTGACCTGTCACTGATCCATATCCTGCTCTGATTCTACTGGGAAAACAAGTTATGTCTTACATGTGCAGCCACCCTTGCATTATGAGGACAGAGGGATGCTGAGAAAACACAACATGAGGAGAAGACCAGTGGGAGAAAAATATCATCTTCACTAATAGCTTGATGCTTCCATTTTTCATGAAGCTGAAGAGAGAACCATGAGAGCAAACAGCGACATAATTGGGGTCAAAGAAGTGCAGGTTAGAGGTTTAATTCCTCCAGGTTATTCTCTTATCCCCGCCACTGCTTCTGTCAGATTGTTTTTTCCTGTCGGCAAAGCTGAGCCTCAATACAGCGAATCTCAACAAGTCTGGAATCTGTGTCACCAAAGAGAGCATGAGTCGAGTTTCATGAGAAAACGGATGTTTGTCTGCCATTCAGCACATCGACAGTTCAATTAAGTTGTGTAAGTGAAAAATGCTACCCTGGGCAGAATCCAGCAATTTCTCATATTCATATAGCCGTTCGGTGACTTTATGCTCTACATCACAGGTGTCAAAGTCAAGGCCCGGGGGCCACATCTGGCCCCCCACATGATTTTATGTGGCCCGCGAAAGCAAATCAAGCATGACAAATTCCATGATGCTTGCTGAAGTCTGAACCAAAATCTCAAATTGTCATATGTAATCCACAATAACAGTCATTATTCTTGCCTTCTGATTTTAAAACTAGTTATCCATCAATTTGTTGTGCGCTGTGTATGTAATATGTGGAGGTGATTAAACATTTATATGGTTTCCCAAAATTTATAATGGCCTTCCAAGGGAAACCATAACTACAATGTGGCCTGGGCCAAAAAAGAGTTTGACACCCCTGCTCTACATGGTTAACCTCAATCAAAAACTATAGGTTTCTATTTGAAACATGTGAACAATGGGTTTTCTCTGATAATGACCTTTAAATGAATGTGAAATTTATAATCATGGAGAGGAAAACATCACATTACCCAAACGCCATTCCTATGTTAGTCACAGTCGCTAGGAGGCAGACAATTTTGTGTTTGTGTGTGTGTGTGTGTGTGTGTGTGTGTGTGTGTCTGACGATCGTCATACAATGACCATTGTTTTTTTTGTTTTTTTTGGGGCGGGGGCTTTTTAGTCCATCATAATATGTCATAAAAGTCCACATGCAAACTGGTGTTGAAAATGTATACTCTGAGGTTAAAAATACACTCTTCGAAGAGCGTTCACAATGACAAGAAAAAAAAATTGGTGAAACCAAGATTGAGGAAAAAGTTGAAAAGCTTCAAATACAAAATTGCAATATTGCAAGACAAGTTATATCCTTTTAAGAAACAACATTCAATTAAAGCAGGGAAAGTTAAAAAGTGACACCCAATTATAGATGCCTTGAAAATTCCTTGCATTACTGCATTAAAAAAAAGTAGTACTTTCTGTTATGGCACTACTTTTGCAATTTATGCAAAATGCTGCCATCATTGTTTAAGGCAAATCAATCTAATTTATACGCAGTACCAACGGAGCACTTAACATATGGAGAAGTCCTTGAAGCCGGCACGAGCCAGCATTATGGTGATGGAGGCAAAGAAAAACTCCCTCTTTGAAAGAAACCTCATCGTGGAGTGTCCTTCTGCCTCCACTATATTGGCTCGAAATGAGAGACAGAGGGCCATACTAATGAGGAAAAATGCAATCGAAATTTGATGGATGCCCTGATGATTAGACATAATAATGGCCTAACATTTTTAACATAACTATGCTAATGGAATTACTTTTTGCTTTACAGTAAAGGTTTCGTAAATGTTCCAGAGTCAACATCGTTAAGACGTACGCTGCACTCTATGCTAAAGTGTATGAAGTTTTCATTTATTTCTTGAGGATTCACCAACAACTGGAGAACGGAGGAAGAAATTTATTCCGTTCTGATGCCAAGGCCAGGTTAGCTGTGGAATGCCTCCCCAATGGCATCATGTTTTGTGTGCGTGCGTGTGGTTATGTGTGTTTGTTGATTCGTGCTATCGGCAGAGACAATAATTGAATGAATGGATGCATGAGAGTGGGATCGGCAACCGACTCAGATCGCATGTTTGGTCATGATAGAGGTCAGGCAACCTATTGCCACCCTGGCCAAGTCATAAATCGAAGTGGACATGAGTTTTTGGAAATACCTGCCCAAGGCTGGATTTAACACTGTAAGTTACAAGTTACACAATTCTTATTCTTTGCTTTCAATTGGGCTATGCGCCATCACCATATAAACAGAAAAAAAACTGCACGGACTCGGATATCCTTAGAAAGGAATCATTCATTCATTCATCAACTTCCAAACCGCTTGATCGTCACTAAGGTCGCGGGGGGTGCTGGAGCCTATCCCAGCTGTCTCCGGGCAGTAGGCGGGGGACACTCTGAATCGGTTGCCAGCCAATCGCAGGGCACACAGAGACGAACAACCATCCACGCTCACACTCACACCTAGGGACAATTTAGAGCGTCCAATCAGCCTGCCACGCATGTTTTTGGAATGTGGGAGGAAACCGGAGCACCCGGAGAAAACCCACGCAGGCCCGGGGAGAACATGCAAACTCCACACAGGGAGGCCGGAGCTGGAATCGAACCCGGTACCTCCGCACCGTGAAGCTGACGTGCTAACCACTGGACTACCGGGCCGCCCCAGAAAGGAATCAGTCCTCTTGAAAAACATTCATGTGGCATCCAATTCAGCCTTTGACACAAATAGGTAAGTGAAACAGTCACATCCAAAGCAAAGCTTGTTTTTATTCATTCAATTTTATTTGGGTTTGACCGATCACATTGATTGGATTTAAGAGGTTTTTCCAATGCTGCCACTTTTGGAACTTTATCACATTTGAGCAAGTGGAGTAGCAGGGTCACAGTCAGGGTCAGCGTCGGAATCTGTACTCGGACCAAATTACTGACTCGAGGAATGTCAGGAATTTATATATACACACATGCACCTTGCCCACTGAGCTAAGGGTCTATCTTCAGCACAGATTGCTGTTTAATGAAAGGAACGGAAGGAAGCTTGTGTGCACAGGCCGACACAATGGCGAGGAGTGGAGAGGAAGCCGAGTTGGTGGAAGAAAAACTCACCCGGAAGGTCAATTTGACCATTCCTCAGGGAGATTTGTGTTCCAAACGTGTAGCTCACACCAAACAGTATTTGTATTTTCAAACATAATCCAAAGTAGAAAAAAGCTGTTGAATTTATGCGATTGCTGCCTTAAATTCTGAACTACAGCGGAATCACATCATTGAACTCCCAAAAGTCAAACTTGTCAGAAACTAATCGCAAAAGAATTGAATTTCTACTGCTTCTAAACCTTATAAAGCATTAACTAATCCGAATAGTTTATATAAAGGTTTATATAAATGAATAGACAAACACATTGTAGAGGAATCAAGCGTGTGGGAACAACCAATGAAAATCTCAACCACAAATGATCGTCAGCTGGTATAAAGCTGTGATTCCCCACAGCTCTGAACAGGACAAGTGTGTGGAAAAAAGAATATGCGTTTTAAACTTTGCATTACTGATACTCAAGTGGTTCCTCTTCCTGCATTTCATATGTCAGCAGGACTGCAAATCCGGGAAATGGCGGGGTTGCAGCAGAAAAGGAAGCCAGGGTAAAAAGTGTGCCAAACAAATCTTGACAGCAAGTCAACATGGTCACCACCGATATGAGAATGCATAAATGGTTATTCAATTTTTCTTTTTTTTAATACTTGAATGATAATGAATTTAAACATATTTATGAGTATTTTGAGAGATGTTTGTTCTTCTAGCGGGTATATTTAGAACAGTTAACTTATTTTGACACTTACAGTACATGGCAGTTAAGAATGTTAGACTGTTACTTCAAACATTGAGCATTAATTAATAATAATTTGATAAAGATGATGGGGAGAGATTGACAGTGGAATGTGACCTTATTTCAGATTTGAAAAATACTTTGAAATCTAAACATTCTAGGTTCTAGTGGATTGGCTCAAATGCGAGATAGATTATTTAGTTGCAATGGTGCAAGGCTGACATCGCCCATTGTCATTATATCCTTAATTAATTTTGGTCTGTCAAGGAGTCATTTGTCACATACAGTTTCCATAAAATGCGTCCTTAAATCAGTGGCACTGTAGGCCCCAAAAATAGGCATAACTTTGTCAGAATATCAGGATATTAAAAGCCAGGAGGTAAGGGAGTGCTGTAAAATAAATGATTCACAAGACCAATGCCTCCTCTTACGAGCAAGATATAACGACAAATGAACTCCATGTTTGAGAGATGATTGGTTTATTAACATGTTGTGATTGAATCGAGGATCTCATCGATCATCGCTAAGGCAACAAGTTGGTGTTCTTTGGCTGGTTGAAACTAGTAAGAATATTTATCCTATGCAGTGTGAAAACAACTTGCACGGACGATGATCAATCCTAACTATCTTAATAATAATAAAGAGTTACAAAAAAAGACTGACGTCGAAGGCTGTTGTGTGACGCTGTCGTGGGTCGGGAAATAACCCTACCTGTGTCAACAGAGATTAGATAATGTCTCGGGGTCACCTCACTCTCCTTTCTGCCAAATATGAACTTGTGTTATTAGTGTTATTATCAATGCAGTTTATCATCATAACATCAGTGTTGCAGGCAGCACACAGTGCAGTTTCATCTACCGTACACACAACACAAAAATTCTGAACAAAATAGACCTTGCAATACCTCGGAAATTCGGAGGCTGACCTCAACCGGTGTGTTTCTCATTTTCTTTCGGCTGTCCCTGTAACTAGGGAAGGCAGCCACAGGTCGGTTCGTGGTCTTCTGCAAGTTCCGTAGTCTCTCTCCAGGTTACTCCATACAATAGGTTTAATTAAGGAGTAAGTTGACAAAAATAAGAGACAAATGGCATCACAGAGTGAACTGATTGGACTCAAGGACACTTACACCCCACAGGTTTATTAAGCATTCATTGAAGATTTTGGAAAATTGTGATAGTTTTATCACAGTGAACAGCAGCAACAATTGACTTGTAACAGTTAAGAACATTAAAATGCTACCCAAAGGTGTAATGTTAAGTATGGATCCCACAAACGTAGACAAGGATAAGATTATGGTACAAAAAGGTTTATTAACAAAACGCAAGACCGACAAAGTACACATTTTGACGCTGGTCCAAGACAAAAACCAAGACAAAATGAGAAGAACAAAAAGCGCTTGCTGAAGGTAAGAACACACAAATGGAAACAGCTTGTCTTGTCCTCAGGACAAGAGGACCAAAATACGTGAGATACCAACAGAGTATAAATTGCCGACTCCATTGGTTCGGGCATGATCAACTAGGAGGGCGAGTTGATCAGGGATGTTCTCCTTCCTGCTCTTTTGCCAGCCTGGCGCAAGCGGCGTGGTGGACAAGTCAAGACCTGGGCCACCACGATGAAAGAAGACGTCGCGTACCTTTCCGGCGCCCAGGTGGTGGGTCTGAGACGGTGCAACCAGGACTGGCTGAGGCTGTCGGTTGACCTGGCACAGGATCGCCGCGCTTGGGCCGCCATGATCAGGGATGTCGTGCGTGCCAAGGAAGAAGCCGGTTCAACCCGCCCAGGGTGAAGGCCGTTGCAAACAACAACAACAGAGTATAAACTTACAAATATAGAACACTACTTACACAAATCAATACAAGACAAGGCAAGAGAAATACAGAGCGAAATATGGAACGTCAAGAAAACTGCAACTTGAAAAAGAGCTGGAGCAAGGTGAATTATCCAACACCGAACGGTCAGTGTTCGGTGTCTACGTTAAGTCGTCGGTGATCATGATGAGTGAATGATAAGAGACAGGTGCGCAGCTGGAACAAATCAGTGCACCTCTGCCACCTACTGGAGATTAACAGAACGGAAACATGACACAAGGAATTGCCTAAAATCTCAAGTAGGGAGTTTGGTGGGAAACCTTAGAGGTTGCAAAATTCGATTGTTAACCTTGTTGTTTGTGAGAAGACAAATATATTCGGTAAAAACGAGCCACTAAATCGAACCAAATCAGTTGAAATGTCATATGAATGTAATGTTAACAGAAAATGACTTAAATGGTCATGTTTTGCTTTGTTTACTTGAGATCCTGGATTCGCTATTTTAAGACTAATATAACCAAAATGGTACCTCAATACAGACTGGAAAAGATGAGTCTTTCAAAGTGATTTCAAAGTTGTCTCTTACCCAAGAGGAAGGGTATGTTGATTAGACCCTCCTCCAAATTTTCTCTCTCCCCCATTTGGCACACAGCTTTCAAGTAAACACGATCATTTACTGGCACAGAAATGGACGACCAATCAGTGAAATGACTCCCGTTATGAAACGGTGACCTCTCATAATGCAATTGTGCTCCCTGCCGTGGACAGAACATGGAAATAGTTCTATCAAACATACTGCCGTCTCCTTGGAGATACGCTGGCTACAACTGTGCAGCTCTCTTGGCCCCACGGCTCCAAGCTTTCACGGACGCATTTTGCATTACAATGAGGCAGAGAAACAAAAGCGACCATTCGGTGCCGTTCCAGCAATGTAAGAAAACAGTTTGAGGAAGCAACACCTTGCAGATGCCGCTCGTTACGACCAACAATGACTGCGCGCAGCAGAAAGGTTGAGTAGTGAGCACTGATCTTTAGCTTCTATTGTACTGATGTTTGGTTTGGCGGCGCTTTGTGGATGTCAACAGTGTGCTGCGGGGACACAGTAAGCCTTTGCTCATCATCATTAACATAGGTTTCTGCTAAGAGTAGTTGAGGCAGAAATGTGTAGTTTGAACTGGAAGGTTGCTAGATGTCCTTTGAAATAAAAGTCACTCCAATGGACTTTATGCATTTTCAGCAGCTGTTTTGTTAAAGAGCCTTGATGAGGTTATTAAAACAGAGCAGATGTAATCCTTCAATTTGTCATTGATGTAAGATGGAATATTTGAATCAAGAATTGGTTTTGCATTTCACATCTTTTTTTTAATTATATGATACATTTGTTTTTAAATAGTGAATCTATTGATTCATTTCTCTCAAAGATTTTCTTCATGCCCTATATTTTTAAAAAGAAATCCCTGAAAGCTTAAAATGGTGAAAGCTTGAAAGGCGCTTATAAATAAAATGTATTATTATTATTATGTAAATGAGGAATTCATCAAAGCAATTTTCCAAACAGGTTGTATCAAGATGTTAAACTCCAAACCAGGTTGGAAATGCTCTGTCCTCCAACAATGAGAACATCGATGTGTCAACCCCTGCAATGAACACACTCCCAAACACAGTGTGTACTGTACTTTTGATTTGACCATGTAAGAAATACATCAAATCCTTGAAAAAAAAAAGCAACGAGTACTTGTGGAAATCCCAATATTCATAATGTGTGACACATCAGCAGCTGTTGCAACACCACGCAAAACACTCGGCTGTTCGGGCAGGGATTTTAATTGTATTTGCGTACGCTCAGCACAAGTAACAAACCAGAATCCAAAGTAGCTGTCCAGTCTTCCATGTAGCTAGAGCACTATTTGTGGTGTAGTCCTTTTCTTTGAGCACAGCGCTGGAGTGGGGGACTTTTTTCAACTTGTTACTGTTTGTTGACCATTTGTGGTCTGACCTTGACTTCTGTTGCCCAGCTTTTTCAAAAGGGGATAAAGGGTATGCTTGTTTGCTCCATGATTTTTCCATACCGGCAGTCACTAAAAATGTCTTTGGGTGAAATAAAGGACACACAGTTGCTGGGATTGTTTGAACTCTGAACTTTTTACCCCACAACTCATTCACTGCCAGGTGTTTTCAAAACAGAGTTGCCCATATCCCGAGCCGTTGTGGAACAAATTGATTGATCTTTCCAGACCCACAGAATGCTTCGGTCTGTGGCCATGTAAGCACCTCACCTTCCCAAAGAAAGACTTTCTTCTTTTGTCAGAACAAAGTTTGTTTCTAGCATTTTTTGTTTTTTGGTAATCAGCAGTAGGATGGTTACACCAAAAACAATGATTCTGACCAAGCAGAAAAAAGGAGCTTTAAAAATAAAAACCAAAACATGTCAAGCAGAGCAGTGACTTTAAAGCTAATATATACTGTATATTTTTTGTGATGTTGAATATGGATTGAAAACAAAATCTGTACTTTCTAAAATCCAAGCCACATTCTACAGCGACATGCGAGTCATTGATCTTCAAACATGAGTTTCACCAAAAAGTTGGGCGAGACCTTGTTTCACATCGGCCTATCAATTGAAAAACATACTTGATGAATATATATGTATATTTTAAAGAGGACAAGTAAAAATAAACAACTGAGATAATGCATTGGGAAATTTCATAATAGCTCTCCATGTTAACACAAAACCAAAGCAAAAAAATATTCTGCTAGGACAGTGGAACTTTATTTGGGGTGAAACATGGGAGTTGTGTGCTTACACCCGTTAACATGAGTTTAAATGTGATTGGTTAATTCTGAACACCGCCACATCCTGACTTATAAAAGAGTAAATACACATTTGTGCAACCACACTATCTCAGTTGTTTATTTTTACTCCCCCACCCCCCCTCCCTACACTGTCATTTGTTTTTCAAATGAATTGTACAGGTTGGAGGTCACAGTACTAGTGGGAAAGATTTTGAAATGGTTTATCATGCTCTCAATTATATTTACAGTACATGGATGTAACGACTTTCTGTATTCACTTTATGAAAAATACTGTCGACTGTATACCTCCATTTTCCTTAACTTTTGTTAGCTCTTCAACCTTGGCACAGATCTGCGCTCCACTAAGTTTTTTTTTAAAATGGTTTAAATTAGTGAAAGGGCAAAAGTGAGGAGACACCATACAGTGTATTCTATTACCTCAGCAGATCACCTGAAAAGGGCTGAAAGAGTTGTAGGTGGACAAATGTGAAAGTGAACAATGAAGTATATCAATGGAAAGGAATGATGACACAGTCTAAGAGCTGACTGTCTTGCTTTTCCGCATATTCATTGTGATGACATTGATTAAAACAGGGAGAAAATAGCGGCTCTACTCCCACATGGGCTGCTAATATCCATTATGAGTGTGAGTGTGTTTTCCACAAAGGGTGGCGAGAAAGAAAGATGTGTCATTGTGTCTGGAGCCTGCCACAGGGCCTAAATGGCCAATTAATACCACATCCCAAAATCTATTTGTTTACAATTCATTTTGAGAAGCCTTTCTCTATTGACCTCGTAGTTAAAACTTCAACAATATATCTAAAAAATAAAGGAGGAGGGAGAGATAAAAAACCCCTCTCCAAAAAAAAATTAAAAATCACCCCCACTGTCTTCACACCTGACAAAACAAGCGCTGCTCAAGTCACCAGAAACAAAACAAGGTGGGTGTAAAATCATGTGGGATGAGAACAAGGCAGCTGCCAACATGAAGAAGACGAGGGAGCGCAGCTGCAGACGCACCGGCAGAATGCCTGCTGCACATCACTTACTCAGTTGGTATTGTATTGACATTTCATTACAGACTGGGGGCCCTACTTTGTGCCGAGTGCAAGTCTAACACGTATTGGGCAGCAATGCATAGACTGGTCATCCTGCATGAAAAATATGACAAATATTACAAAAGAAATTACAAAGCAATATAAGAGCTTCTACTTCTATCACTGTAACCTGGTGCAAATATGATCAAACAAATTCAAAAATTCGAACAACCGAACCTCGCCCTGGAACACAAATTACCATCTCAATCTTTACATGACTCAGCTACGCTGAAAAAAAAACCCATTTCCACATGATTGAATTGTGTTAAACTCACACATATAATTTGTTTATTTATATATAAAAAATATATAAAATATAAAAACGGAAAATATTCAAATTAAGTAAATCCAAAGGATTCTTATTTTTTTCAGTGTAGGCCAGGTGTACTGAGAAAAAGATCTGTTGACTTTTGTCTTTGAACTACACACCCCTTCCTCTGCCTCTGGCCCTTCTGTCTGGGTCTTTTTGTGGCAGGATGGTCACAGCATTTTGTTTTTGAAGCCATTGCCTCACTAATCTGCTTCTGGAGCATGAGCGTGCGCTCCTCTTCATACGTGATACGACAAGGTCTTTGCCCATCTCCTTGAATAGCTAGCGTACATTGTTCACACCACCAATGCAGTACATCTAATTATAGCGTTGTTTGATGGAGTCGGTGTAGGCAATGAGGGTGGCAACATCCAGCATATTGTGCCAGAGAAGCACGGGCCACCTTCACATTCTCTTCTTGGCATGAGTATTTGCCACCCATCTGCTCCACTGTATGTGCACTCCCCCTTTTGTTTTGATGAATCACTTCAGATTTTTGTCATTCTCTGTTCCATTTCTTGCAAAACAGGTGTTAAAGGATGCTTTTTAAAAAATTCGATTTTTATAGATTTAAATGTGTTAAAATAACATCAGCCTATTCCTATAAATGTTTTGTTGTATGGGTTCTCTTCTATTTTGAATCAGACATTTGTTCTGGTTCATTTTTGTGTTCACATCACATGTTTTCATCACCAGAACATACAGTCAGTTGCCCAGTAAATAAAAAAACATCAAACGTTTTTTTCCGCAGTTCAAGTCCCGCACTAGAACATTGTCCATCCATCCATCAATTTTCTGATCCGCTTTATCCTCACAAGGGTCGCGGGGGTGCTGGAGCCGATCCCAGCCGTCTTCAGGCAGAAGGCGGGGGACACCCTGAGCTGGTTACCAGCCAATTGCAGGTCACACAGAGACGAACAACCATCCGCGCTCACATTCACACGTACGGACAATTTAGAGTGTTCAATCAGCCTTCCATGCATGTTTTTTGAAATGTGGGAGGAAGCCGGAGTACCCGGAGAAAACCCACCTAGGCCTGGGGAGCACATGCAAACTCCACACAGGAAGGCCGGGGCCGGGCTCGAACCCAGATCGACGCTCTCACCACTGGACCACCGGTCCCCCCGATAGAGCATTGTGACATATTAAACTCTGCATTCATAGATGGCACATAAGTAAATGGCGGCATATTATCATTTATGTGCAGGCATTTGGCCAACTCTTCTGCATCATGCTGAGTGTTCTGGCTTGGTGTGTGTGTCCTTTTACATGCACTAAGTGCCACTCACAACTTGTCTGCAAAAAGTTAGCTAAAATCATGTCAAAGTCCGGCGAAGTAGTTAGGAATCTGGTCGAATGTTATTTGGGTGAATTTGATCAACAGACAGAATTGGAGTTCCATGGACATGTGTGAGGATGTCATTGTATTTTATTCATAAATATGACAACAGCGGGCATTAAACAATTTGAATGATTTGGAAATGAATTCATATGAGTTGATCATCTCAGTTAGGGTGGGGGGCGGGGGGGGGTGAATGTGGCCCTGCCCATCAGGTGTTGTAATTTGCATACTCTACATATCCTGAGGTATCCTGACTTCACACAATATAATCAGGGTAATGACTGAAGACAGCATCTAGCAAGCTGCTTCTACATGGTAGCAGTTTCTTTGTGGTTTTATGACCAAAACATGCCTTCTGTAGTTACTTTCCGTGACCTTGCGCTGTTCAGACAAATGAGACACGTAGACAAGCAGGAAAATAAACGGTCAGCTGGTGTCCTGATGTTACATTGTTATCTCTGCTGCTTAAAGGCTAATTGCTATTGAAAGACAGATGGCCAACTCGAAATGCCCCATATCGTGGACAGATACATGACAGTGTAGGAAAACATTACTATTTGATGATGTGCATAATGTGCCAGAGCTTATCAATATTTAGATGGATATCTTTGATATGCGGTTATGTAAGATATTTAAATTAAATGCAGGCAAAGGTTCAGGGCACCTTACAGGAAATACAAACGCAAATATAGATTCAAATGTAAAGAAATGTCCAATTGAAATTACGACAACGAAACCAAATAAGAGCTGCTATTGTTCCTGCTTTCTATTAAAATGTTTGCTTTTTACCCCTTTTTATAATAGATTTCAAACCCTAATTGTTCATTGCGTTACTGATCAAATTGTTTCAACTTTACCTCACTATTAAAGAACACATTATTATTATTGTTGTTGTGACTAATACTCCAATATTCCCACATGCCGTATTAAACTGCATTTCTTCCTATTACTTCCTGTTTATTGCTTCTTTCATTTATTGGCGGATTCTGTTTATTTCAACTGGCAAACCAATGTTCGAAGGGGGACTCCGATGTGCCTCGAGTCGCGTACATTCCCACCATGTCTGAAGGAGTAAGTTTGCTCACAGTTGATAGGTCTGTCTCGCTCGGGCCCGATCCCAAATGGGCCGAGGCCCGGTACCGGTCCGCGGACCAGTGGTTGGAGACCCCTGATTTAGATGATGATCTGGAAATCAATAACTGGTGGAGCAGCAGAGGCTCCTCTGGGATGCAGAACAGAGATGCATTTTGGAAAGACAAACTGATAAGAGGCGGCCCGGTAGTCCAGTGGTTAGCACGTCGGCTTCACAGTGCAGAGGTACCGGGTTCAATTCCAGCTCCGGCCTCCCTGTGTGGAGTTTGCATGTTCTCCCCGGGCCTGCGTGGGTTTTCTCCGGGTGCTCCGGTTTCCTCCCACATTCCAAAAAACATGCATGACAGGCTGATTGGACGCTCTAAATTGTCCCTAGGTGTGAGTGTGGGCGTGAATGGTTGTTCGTCTCTGTGTGCCCTGCGATTGGCTGGCAACTGATTCAGGGTGTCCCCGCCTACTGCCCGAAGACGGCTGGGATAGGCTCCAGCACCCCCCGCGACCCTAGTGAGGATCAAGCGGTTCGGAAAATGGATGGATGGATGGAAACTGATAAGATGGATGATAGATGTGTTGTTTGTGGCTATTGGAGGTTCTGACAGACTTGTCATCAGCGGATCACATCACAGACGGAGCAAGTGGAACTCAGGCGTTAAGTGTTTCCTGCATTGTCTTAAAAAAAAAGAAACACCATGGGCAGCTTTATTAAGCGGTCAAATGACTGATTGCTAGCCTTTGCCACAACACAAGATAAAGGGAAATGTTGGTCACCAATTAAAAGTAGAGTTAATAATTGCCATGTGTAATATGAAAGATATGGAGTTGTGGTGTGAGTCATGTCAGTGGTGGCTCATTTCTGCACGAAATGTTTTGGAGATATGCTTGTTTGTTTGCTCCCAAGTGAAAAGTCGATGAAAATTTGTGTTATCCCTTGTGAGTGTGCTCTTGACAACTATTTCTTTGTTCAAATAGTCTTCTGGACAGAGGATTCTTACATACTTTGGAGTCAGCCAGTCCTCCATTAGGCGCCTTCAGCTGGTCCAGAATGCCGCTGCTCGCCTCTTGACTGGTACTCGTAAGAGGGAGCACATAACTCCTACTCTGGCATCCCTTCACTGGCTCCCCATTCATTTTAGAGTTATTTTCAAGATCCTCTTATTTGTTTTCAAATCTCTGAATAATCTCGCGCCACCTTACCTCTCTGAGCTCATCCGCCCCTACACACCTGCCCGGCGCCTCAGGTCTGCGGACCAGACCTTATTAGAAGTACCAAGAACTAAACTGAGGCTCAGAGGGGATCGAGCCTTTTCGGTTGCTGGTCCCTCTCTCTGGAATGACCTCCCACTGAACATTCGGCAAGCCTCCTCGCTGCCCATCTTCAAAACCCTCCTCAAAACTCACTTGTATTCTTTGGCATTCGACTCAGCATGACTTCGATTTGTTCTTGGTTTTACTGTTTGGTGCTTTCTACCGCCTTTATTACCGATTTGTCTTACTGTTTATTGTGCATGTTAAATTGCTCCATGTACAGCACTTTGTATGCAGCGATGGCTGTTTGAAAGTGCTCTATAAATACTGTTGACTTGACTTGACATACAATTCAGAAGTCATCTAAAATTTATGATAAATATATACCCCTGAAGTCGCACAAAACATTGGTTTTCAAACCACAGACCTCTACATACACGTTTTGCTTTTTCTTGGACTTACTGTGATGTTTTTCTCATTTGACACTTGATTAAGGAATGATCAGTGCAACACTGTACAATATGCAATTTTCCCCCTCATATCCATCAACCAGAATACCGGAATAGATTGCCTTTGACCCTCTCGTTTCCACTTATATGGTAAACTTTCACCAAGCTTGCCTTTAGTCAGAAATGTTTGCAGCTATTGATCAATGTGAGCGACAGTCCCGTCCCTTCTCACATGGGAAGCAGTTTCTAGTCTGCATGCGCGATGAGGACAAAGACAGATAGAAGCTTTTTTAATGACCGCTTGCATACCAGACTGTGCATGAACATGTTTAAATTACCCATAGGCCAAGTGGTCAAGTGTCCGCGCCCCGCTTTTTAAAGTACGCAAAGAAATCCCCAGTGCCTGAGTGCGCATTAAGAGTCTCTACACGTTGAACTTCAGTTAAATCCATTTGCGCTCTCAAGTCATTCCCTCAAGTAAATTACTAATTCATAGATCCAAGGTCAGGCTGCGCTCTCCCTGGGCAGAGCGTAATCTTCCAAGTCAAGCTTGGAATGGTATTCCTATGGGATCTGAGCTTTGTCCTTGCAATGCTTGTTAGGCACAATTTCGAGAGAAGGGAAATGTTTCCGAATGAACCAGAACATCACCCATCGCAGCCTTGTCAAGTTGTCCACAACACTGTTTGATAGCATGAGCAAAGATGCTTAACACGCTGAAGAATTTCCGCAGTTGGAAGCCGGATGCTATTCCAGTATTGTTTTCTCCTCAGGGAGGTCAGGCCACTATATCCTTTGGGGGTTGTTTTTATCATCAGAGCAACTCGTAGGGAGGTTGAAAAACGTTGTGAAATATGTACTGTTTAATAGTACCTCCTGGTGAGGAAGCCATAACATAAAAAGCAGAGAACTTACAAAGCAACGAGTATCGGAAAGTGTCAGTCAGATCGGCAAAGGCACGGACGGCTGAGATTATGATCAAGGGGGCCAAGAGTTGCCAGACTTCAGTAATAGAGGCAGAGCAGGAAAAGCTAAACAACAAGTTGCACTTAATTTCTTACACTACTCATTCAAGTGAAGCAGAGCAGCCAAGGCAACCAAGTTGAGACCTTGAGACTTTTAAACATGATTTCAAAACCATTTTAGAGTTTGAATAGGGTCGTGCTCAGACCAAAATTTGGCTGGGGAATAGTCGTCACTTGCCCAAAAAAATAATTGGCAACAATTGTGCCTTCATGTGCTGAAAAGTCATCTTAGACTGGCCGTCATATGCTGAAACGTATCAGGCGTGGGGAGGCGAGGAGGAGTGGTGACTCAGACTAGCCCGGAAATACACTGATCGTTTGTGAAAATGAACATATTTACCCGAAATTCCTGATGGTCACCCGCCCCTACTATGAAGGATTTAAGAATTACTGCAGTACTTAGTTAAAGCAGACATAGTATGGAAAATAGAATGATCTAATTACATGTATAAAATTAGTTTTGTGTCTGGAATGGCTGCCTACCCATCAAGTGTCAATCAATTATGAAAGCAAATCAGGAGTTATTTGCTTACTTCTGAAAGTGGGAAGATCCACAAGAGCATATCACATAAATTTGGGAACTGTTCTCAATTGTGTATGCGTGTTGGGGGTCGGGGGGCATTATACTGTATTGTATATGTCAGGGGTGTCGAAGCAAGGTAGGGCCAGTTTGATTTACTTTAACTTATTAATCACACTAAAAACAATCAATAGGATGCTTACACATTGTTTATATAATGTTATTTCGAAAAACTACTATATGAAGACTTTCTGCCGAAGGTGATAAAACAAATACTGCATGATTTTTTGAGGTTTTGTGTCCTCTGAGAATAGATCCATACTTCCGCTGAGCAGCAGCTGAATGCCATCTCCACATCCAAATCAAGAGCAATCTTTAGTCAGCTGATCATATTTCAGCGTCTTTCATGTGATATGCTCACTAATCAGAACTTGACACTAATCAGAAAGTGAAGGAAAGCAGTTTTGTTTGTGAAATTGTATTATCTTTATTCTCCTATGTTAGGTGCAAATTTGCTAATCTAGAAAAGCTTTATTAATAGTGGTACTTTTAGTCCCCATCACGCACATCTCCCCACTTTTCAACAGCCATACATCTAAATACCTTTTTTTAAATTGTATTGCGGGTCATGACGAATGTTCCTTTTACTGTATGCCGCGGGCCAGAAAAAAAAAGGTGGGCGAACCGTAAATGGCCCCGGGCAGTAGTTTGGAGACCAATGGTATATGTCCTCTGACACCTTATAGACTGAGACCGCCTTCTTGCCAAATGGAAAACACACAAACCGCTTTGCGGTTTTGCTCATAAAATAAATAAATGAATAATTATTATTTCGACTTAAACTGTCTCTATTTTTATCGAGAGGATGTGCCATGAACAGGCATAAACAAGATCAGTACTTGAGATGAAGACTCTCAAGTTCTCCCACCCCAAATTCATCCAAGCTTACATTTATAGACTTTGCATTGAGCACGGGTCATAGTTGTGATAGAACATCAACCACATGTTGAAAGCCGACACTGATCCAAAAATGCATCGATAAGATGAAGAATTTCAATTCAGAGGAAACTAAGGGGCCTCAATACTTTGTTTACAAAGCGCATCCTTTGTGCATTCCTTGTTCCAAGACTAGAAAAAGGAATCACACCTAAACTCATAAATGTAGCGTGAACAAATGAAAACTCTCTTCACATCTCACAGGAAAGTCAAATTAGATTTGTTTACACAGCTTTAATGACTTTGGTGGGCCTAGACTTATTTTGTCATCATCTACCAAAATACTTCATGTCCTCCATCTTTCTTGTTGGACTATCTCATGGTTCACTACAATTCTCATGATGAAAATATCTCCATTCTCTAAGAGACTTGGCAAGAGAAAGTCTGTTTGGCCTTATTTGGGACTTATTTACAAACTTCCATGCAAAGTTTATTTTGACTCATGTACTTTGTCCCATTTGGAATCTCCTCCACAAAGATTCAGAGATGATTATTTTATACTTTTAATACTCATGTACGTTTTGAACCAGGATGCTTCTCTACCTTAAAATAAGCTACAAATCAATAGTATCTGATCCTCTGGAGCACATTTGGAGAATATGCGTGTTCCATTGCCAGTTATCAATGTCCCACTGTGAGAACCCACTTCATATCTATCTTCGCTGGAGGCCCGGGTATTGAGATTTATCACAGGAGCAGAAACACGGGAGCCTAAAAATGAAGCAACTATCTTTGGGAAGGTAACGCGGCTGTTGTCGGGTCATGTGACGAGGACCTTTCAGTTGAGAGTCATCCCAATCACAGCAGTCTACCTTTCCGCCCCACAATATCTAACAATTGGTGCTTTGGGGGAATCATATTTGTAACACCTAACAAACGGTTCTGAAAATTAAATAAAAAATAATTCTGGATTATTAATCAGCCTAAAACTGCAGGCTTTCAAGAATTCATTGGTCCCTGACTGTGATGATGTTTGATACCAGCAATTTTGTTCCTGATTGACTGTAAATAATACCTTGGTATTGGTGTCTTTTATCTTTTTTTTTAAGCCAATCTTGTCTTCCAAGTTCACCTCTTTCATTTCCATTTGCTCTGTATAATTTAAGTGACACCTAGTCTATATAATCCACTTTCAATTATGAACTTTTTAGAAAACCTTGTCTGAATAAATCTATGCTATTTTAATTATGAGAGATCATCTTGCGGATAATAAATAATTTATATAGCTGTTTGCTGAAGCATGCATTCAGTTTCTTTTCATCTCCAACAGCAAGAGTGCCGAACACCACTTAAAGTGCCACATTATCTCCCCTTGCACCTGGATAGTGCTTACCTGCAACACAAAAGGAACAACACTGTGCTCTTCTGTTCTGTCTGTGACTCTTCTTCATCACAAATGCCTCGTATTCTGTGCTGTGGGTTCACCTAAGGTGTTTCATGAGGTTTGTTGTGTTGCGACAATATCTGACCGTTTTTCCATAAACATCACAAACAGCATCTTAGCTGTTTGAAACTGAAATAGCGCAACCCATTATTGCTCTTTATACTCATAATGCATTTGTACAGAGTCACACTTAGACTGACTGTGCAGGGTGTCGTACTGCTTCGCTTATGCATTTTACACTTACCCAAGCGGCCAAGTGGAAAAGAAATAGTCATTCCCACCAACCATGCATCATTTTCTTACTTTCCACTGTGTTGCCGTTAATGACTTCCTGTAGTTTAGGGTTTGAACGATTTAAGTGTCAATATTTTGATTTGAGAATCAATTTTAGAGCATAAAGGTCTAGTATTGGAGCTATCAATCTTTCAGTATGTTTGCATTTTCATCCATCCATCTGTACTATTAGGGTGGTTGATGAGCTGGAACCTATCTCAGGTGACTTTGGGCAAATTAGTATTCATAAATTTACAGACAATAACTGTGTGCTAATTACAACTTCATCTGTCATTGGACAACAAGCGTCATGATACTGCACTGTGTTGTTCTACTGTCAGTGTCATACTGTAGTACTTTCTAGAATACGTCAAACGGTCACGGCTCTTTGAAGCATCCCTAATGGCGAGTGACATTTGTAGTCATTTGTTTTTATTTTGGTCCATGAAAGTATCTCTTTGCTTGAAAAGGCAAGAAATTGGTGACAACCACACACACACACACACACACACACACACACATATATATATATATATATATATATATATACAATATATAAAAAATATATACATAAAAAAAATATATATATATTTTCTGATCCGCTTGGGCAGTAGGCGGGTTCCACCCTGAACTGGTCGCCAGCCAATCACATGGCACACATAGGCAAAACAACTATTCACACTATTAGTCACACCCAAAGACAATTTAGAAAGTTCCATTAACCTGTCACGCATGTGTTTGGAATGTGGGAGGAAACCGGAGTACCCGGAGAAAACCCACGCAGGCACGGGGAGAACTGGCAAACTCCACACAGGAAGACCGGAGCTCAGGACTGTTGATAATCCCATTTGCGTGTCAGTATAAGAATTAACAGTATTTTTAAGGGGTGAGCAAAGACCGTTTTCAGCTCCATGATCTTCAGACTGAGTTGAGTTAAATGACACAGGATGTTCCAGCTCCTTGGAATTTGTTGGACACTGTTGCCGGGCCAATGACCTCTCACTTGAACAAACACCAACCAAACCACAGCTGGGGGGTTTTTTTTGTGTTTTTTCTGTTTTGTTTTGTTTTTTTTGGGCGTAGGGGGGTGAAGGCAACTAATATTTTTAAGTAAAAGCAAAATGAAACATACAGTTTATACTGAACACTTTGCCCTCACTGTTATCCAAGAGTTTGGATGCAACAACTGGAACGTTGTTATCAGAGAACTGACTGGAATGATCCAAAGTATAATCACGGAAAACTTGCAAGCACTGCTTGATATGTTTTGGCAGGTCAAGGCGAAAAAGATTAAAACAAGAATGACTATCGACGAGGCTGTGTACATTTGAATATAAAGAAGGAACTCATCAATAAAACAGGTCAATTTTTACAGACTGCGCAAGCGGGTCAACCTTCACTTATTTAAGCTTTGGCTTACGTGATCTCCCTATATTTGGGTCTGAATTGTTTTTAGGCAACAAAGACAATCGGCTGGTATTTCTTTGCCCAGACAAATGTGTCAAAAATGTGCTTGTGTAGTTGTGATACAGTGAAAGAAATACTCCATCAAAACAGACGTATAAAAAGAACAAACATTTTCTGAGGAAAAAAAATAGGGTTCAAGATCACGTAGCACAGAACTATTGGAAAACTTCTCTTTACTTGAGTCTGCTAGTTTCTCACAAATTGGTGGCGTTTACGCCACTGCAAGTAATAAGTACTGTATTCAGACGCAACAACTCAAGCCTTTTTCTTAATAAGCATTTTTATGAGCAAGTTAATATCAATTTGTATGAATGTTAAAGCATTATATGACAAACACTGCACACCTTTCCTGCAACTTCGATGTCTCTCTGGCTGCATGAGATTATATTTTGGCGACATTTCGAAGAAGTTAGGGTCCTGACTTACTTCTCCATGTTTCATGAATGGATTTTCAAGTTATTACATCACAAACATTACTTTTTAAGTGTGATTTTTGTGAAATGTTCATTTTTTTCACGAGAGACATTTTGGTAACATAATTTTACATGAATAAAAAATGGAATATTGGAAGTGATCCCTTGTATGCGTCCAACAGCCAGTCCACATTTTTACTACTTGGTCTGTATGTACAGTCATTAAATTAGTCTGCCTCAGCATTTTGAAAGAATATTTTACATACATTTCATACACAGAGCCCTTTTCTGAAAGAACCTTGTGGGAATATAAATCAAGTGTTTAAAAAGCTGCCCCAGGGCCATGCTTTAGAAAATGAATTTAGATGAATCTGTTCATTACAAAAAAAAAACTAGGTCAAGCAATGCAAATCCCAAATATGAAAGCTGAAGCAGCAAATTTACTAAAACATGAAATTTGAGTCACTACTAAAACTTATCACGACGACTGTGGGGTTTTTTTCACTGCGGTTTTCAAACACTCCAGTGCGCGAGCCAAAGCGCTCTCAGCCATGACTAAACCACCAGTGCTCCCATGCACTGTTTCCAGAGTTTGATAGAAAAGAATTATATCTAGTTCTGAAAACACAGGCCCATGCTTCAATTGATACATGATGCATGGACTGTACATTTCATTCAAGGTGTCCCCTGTTAATCTTCTTGAAGGTCTAAGGCAAAGTCATGGAGCAGATGAAAGTACACTCCAACTGCACATAGCTGCTGATTGCTCCAGTATTTTTTTATGTCCCGTGAAATCAACGAATGAACAACTCAAGGAACAAAGGAAGCTAAAACACTATAATTGATCTCAACAGGTGTGAAGTTTGGTGTGGAAAATTTTAGAAAATGCTAGAGTTGTTATCGTTTGCCTTTTCTGAGTGCATTTGCCTGTGCTCAAATATATTTGGACAACTTATTTGCCAAAGCTTAATTGGCGAGGTTCGTTGACTTGCTACTTTAACTTGTTACTAGTTCTTCATTTGGCTTACCTAAATAATAAAGCCCTCATCAGTATTTTTTACCAAGCCCTTTTTTTACTGACTATTTCTAAAACCCACACCTCCGCCTGTTTTTCACTGTGCCTCAACTGCAGGAGAACACATTTTATGACATACAATGGGTTACCGAAGACACACACACACTCACAACTTGGATCCTGAAGTCACAAGTGTCACTGCCCTCGCAAATCCTCGGAAACAATCAACTAATGCTCCGCTGAGGAGTCTACTCAGCAGCATTGTTTTGAGGCCATTGGACTCAAGCCAGAGGCCGCCCGCAGCCACAAAATTCACCTCCACCGTTCCACCCTGGCTCATCAACTAACTACACTCTCACACGGCTACTTTGTCAAAACAAGCTGCTCCAACATATTGATTGTGCAGGAGTGATTATCTGAGGTAAGGTCAGCCAAAAGCCACATAAGAGCTTTATCAAATGTAAGTGATGTCTCATGACCATTATTGGCTCCAAACCCCTTTTGGCCAACATAAATACTGGTAATGAAAGAACTGGACTTGCAGTTCTGTCAGGGGAGAAGGCACCATATTGCCAGTTAAACTGTTTCCATTCGGTCATGTAATGTAACCACTTGACATGTTACACTCATATTAAACCAGTTATTCCCAACCTGGGTGCTGTGGTGCACTAGTGTACAGTGACAGATCCTCAGGGACACCACAGGAAATGAAAACATTTCGCTTACGTTGTCTGAAAATGATGAGTTATGAATCGAAGTACATCTTTGCTCTTTTCAAATGGAAATGGCATTTAGTTCAACGCATAACAATTAAATACTCTTCCATTCTACGGCACAAGGTACAGTAAATTTGCACATCCACCTGTTGCCACAACAGTCATAGATCTATAATTGATATCATGATCATTTTTTTTCTGACATTTTTGGATTATTTCCAACCAAATGAGTTTTTTGAATCTGAGCACATGACACAAGAACGGCTATTGCACAGAGTATCCACAAAGTCTGGGTACATAGGGAATGTCACATTTACCAAACCTTTCTCCCCTTTATTTTTTTTTCTGGGGTATTCGAAAAGAGATTGCACTCGAATGAAGATTACAGATTTAAACCACATGAGAGAACGCATAACCAGGCAATGTGCTAAAATCGACAGCAATGCAGTTCACCTGAACTTTGCAAAGTACATCAACTATGCCTTGAAAATTATGGGATTCATGTTGAAAATATGCTTTATCAACACTACAAATAAAAGTGTTTTGTTTTTAAGAAGTATGTGTGTTTTACAATGTACCCAGACTTTATGGACACCCTGTAATATGTACACTCCACCATAAACCCACTCATCCAGGTGGGCTGCTATCTATTTGTGTGCAAGCAGGCTCTGTTACCAGCTGGCATTCAGACAGATATTCTAGGGAGAAAAACCAAAAAAACATACTGCATACGGTATAAATAGCAGTGATGCAATCACTTTCTCCTGTAAGGGTTAACCATAGAAAATGTGTATGAAGATATGCTTTTGCAGCCATTTATCATAAAAATGCATTCTCTCACCAAATTCGCTGTATTCGTTGCATTGACCATATGGTTGTAAGGTCAAAGAGATACTATTACCTCTCACCTTTAACTTTTCACAGCAAGTAAGGCACGTATCCACGGAGAATGAAGCCAAAAAGGGTCACTGAAGAGGATCTGGAAAGGACTCAAGCAAATGTTTACTTTATATCATGGGGAGCCACTTAGAGCTAAAATAAAACTTCACTTACTCAAGTTGGAGGGACAGTCCCTTAAATGTGAGGGGTTCAAATAATATACTTTCTCATATTCCAAGAAAAAAAACATGAGAATAGTATGTTGCTTGATCAAGTTTATTAATGTTACATGGATTAAACAAAAATGACAAACTACTGTGGAAAAGGTCATACCCTGACAACTTCGATATCTCAATGTACACATGAGTTTCCTTCACTGAGAAATGCATTGTATTATTTAAACTTGACTTATATTCATCCATCCGTTTTCTGATCCGCTTATCCTCACAAGGGTCGCGGGGTGTGCTGTAGCCTATGCCAGCCGTCTTCGGGCAGCCAGCTGAACCGGTTGCCAGCAAATCGCAGGGCACACATAGACGAACAACCATCCACGCTCACACTTCGGGACAATTTAGAGTGTTCAATCAGCCTGCCATGCATGTTTTTGGAATGTGGGAGGAAACCGGAGTACCCGGAGAAAACGCACGCAGGCACGGGGAGAACATGTAAAGTCCACACAGGAAGGCCAAAGCCGGAATGGAACCCTGCACCTCTGCACTGTGAGGCCAACACACTAACCAGTCGACCACCGGGCCGGCTTTGACTTAATTAATTAATCACTTTTTTTTTTCAGCACTGCTTCCGCATGATAACACGCATGCTCACAATGCCCTGAGCACCTGACATTCCTGGCCAAGAACATTGCGAGCTTTGCCCAAATTGCTGCTTGAGAAGTTCACTGCTTTCATCAGTGGCGGTAGTAACAATTAATATTCATCTTCCCAACCGCTTTATCCTCACTAGGGTCGCGGGGGGTGCTGGAGCCTATCCCAGCTGTCTTCGCCCACACTCACACCTAGGGACAATTTAGAGTGATCAATCCGCCTGCCATGCATGTGTTCGGAATGTGGGAGGAAACCAGAGCACCCGGAGAAAACCCACGCAGGCCCGGGGAGAACATGCAAACTCCACACAGGGAGGCCGGAGCTGGAATCGAACCCGGTACCTCTGCACTGTGAAGTCGACGTGCTAACCACTGGACTACCGGGCCGCCCTAACAATTAATATTTCTCATTAAATATGTCATTGCTCCCTTGCATATCACCAAAAGAAGAGGACTTTAGCTTTCATGTGGCTTTTATTTACTCTGACCCTGACTGTAAAGCACAATGGTTTTATTGTCAAAAGAAAATTGACAATAAACACAATTTTGACAATACATTTTACATGCATGGAGATCATTGTTAATAAAGGCTCATGACTCATGGTGTCATGTTTGTTTTGATGTAAGAGCCAAAAGGACTTCAAAGGAACATTTAGACCACAAGTAAAGCTTCATTATTTCAACCGATGCTACGCTGACCCTTACACAAGGTAAATAAAGCAAAACTAAAATTAACTCAAGGATCATTTTTAGGCTTTATGCAACAATTTTATTTGTCTTCTTGTTTCATTTCATGTCATGCAAATGTAAAATAACATGTTGAATTACCTTGTGTATGATTTGTGCTCTACAAATAAACTTGCCTTGCAAAGTTGGGGACCGCTGTACTGTGCTGGAAAAATATCAATGATGTCACTTGACTGTGACTCAACTTTGATAACATTCGCGTTGACGACAGCAAAACATTTAAGTGACAGATCATCACTTGTCTCATATTTATTTACTTTGTACGCTATGTGTGCCCATGACACATAATGATAGTCAAAAATACAAAATGCTCTTTAATAAATGACAATTAAACTATGTATCATTTTTGGTGACATTTGTGTTGTTGGTGTGCAGTATAATTTAAAAAAAATAAAAATTAATAAAGGTTAATAAATCTTCTCATTGCAGTCAGGACAGCAGTTACATTTCTGTGCTATTTGGATCAAGCCCCCTCCCACAGTGGGGATGCACAAATAGAGGGGCATGTAGGGGCACTCCACCAAACATCCTCGAAAGTTTCCTCGAACTTTTTTGTGTTCGGCATCATGCCGGAGTGATGCGTTGGCTGAGTGGGTGACATGCTGGCTCCCCCCCCCCCCACCCCCTCCCCCACCGCGCCCCCGGCTCACTTGTCTACCGAGCAGTCGGACTGCAGCAGAAAGGGGAACGACGCTTCACGCGAGCATTTCAACTATGCAAGTTGGGTGAGTTGCAGCGAGCCACGCCGGACATGTGAAGCCTGCTATGGAGGAGCCGTTCGGTCAAAATGAGCATGAGCACTCACAATGTCACTCATTTATGGGGAAATGAGAGCTCGGGGGGCAACCGCACAGAACGCGCCGAAGTGGACCTTCGCCGGGCCATCCCGCTCGGCTTGGTGCTGGGTGCTTTCATCGTGTTCGCCATCGCGGGCAACATCCTCGTCATCCTCTCGGTGGTGTGCAACAGGCACCTGCGCGCCCCGACCAACTACTTCATCATCAACTTGGCCATCGCCGACCTGCTGCTGGGCACCACGGTGTTGCCGGTGTCGGCCACCCAGGAGATCCTCAACTACTGGGTGTTCGGCAGAATCTTTTGTGACATCTGGGCGGCGGTGGACGTGCTGTGTTGCACCGCGTCCATCATGAGCCTGTGCGTCATCTCCATCGACCGCTACATCGGCGTGAGTCACCCGCTGCAGTACCCGGGCATCGTGACGGAAAAGCGGGCACTGCTTGCCATGCTCGGGGTGTGGGTGCTCTCTGTGGTCATCTCCATCGGACCCCTGCTCGGATGGAAACAGCAGCCGCCGCCGGACGACACCGTGTGCTCCATCACCGAGGAGCCCTTTTACGCGCTCTTCTCCTCCCTCGGCTCTTTCTACATCCCTCTGGTCGTCATTCTGGCCATGTACTGTCGGGTATATATCGTGGCCAAACGGACCACCAAGAACCTGGAGGCCGGGGTCATGCGCGAGAGGATGAACTCCGGCGAGCTGACCCTGAGGATCCACAAGGGCTCTCAGGGGCACGACGAGCCGGCAACTTGCGGCAGCAAGGGCCGCGGACATCAGGCCAGAAGCTCCCTCACCGTCAAACTGCTCAAATTCTCCAGGGAGAAGAAAGCGGCGAAGACTTTGGGAGTTGTGGTGGGCATGTTTACACTTTGTTGGCTGCCCTTCTTCCTCGCCCTGCCCATTGGTGAGTTCTCGTCGTCAGATTTGATTTATTTTTCTTTTTTCCGTTTGTGGTTTATACTGTGGAATCCAGATAATACGGGGGTTTTTTCTTGGTCTTGCAGCATACGTTTTTCATTTCTGTACTTTGGATTTGCCACATCGACCAAAAATAACATTTGCCTATCACACTCACCCAAAAACTTGAATAACAAGATAACATTTTATTTATTTGTGAGCGTAATTCTCCATTTTTGGGTACGCTTTTGTTCGTGTGTGCGTGTGTGAGTGTGTGCGTGTGGGTGTACGTGCGCGCGTGCGTGCGTGCGCGTGCGTGCGTGCGTGTGAGTGTGCGCGCGCGTGTGTGTGTGTGTTGTGTGTGTGTGTGTGAGTGACTGTGTGTGCGTGCGTGTGATATTCTGCTTAGTTTATGATGGAAAAGTCTATTAAAATTTGTACCCTCACTGTATTTCTTGCCTAACTTCTCCAAATCAACTCACACATCTGGTGAACAGGGCACATTTGTTGGGTTGTTTTTTGTATTATAATGATGAAAGATAGATAATAATGTTCAATTCACCACATAGCAAAATATTACAAACGCAAAATAAAAGAAACACCTGTCTGGATGATGCAATGCGGTTCTACATTGGACCACATGAATGAAACATAATGAAGCTGATAGGCTCCAGCACACCCCACCACCCTTGTGGGGATGAAGCGGTTCAGAAAATGGATGGATGGATGGATATCATGAAGCTGACATTTGGAAAAGCTGAATGTCCACTATAGTCCTTGTATTGGATCTCATTTATGTATTCTCTTCAATGTGCTTTAGAGATTTAAAACTTTTGCAATGAACAATATGTTGGGTAAAGTGGTATTATGAAGTGATTGCTCACACTCATTAGAATCTCATTTTGCGACAGTCATTGTTTGCAAGAGTTTGAAAAATCTTCACGGTTTGCCAGGACCTCATTAGCACTTCAGAGTATTCCGTGAGCTACTGAGTAAATTAGCAAATGCAAGAATAATGCTCAGGCAATTAGACTCTGTGGACTCTGACTGTTTTTTGTGGACAACGCCAAAGCTCTCTGATGCGGCTGACAATGGAGTGTAAAAAAAACCGCAGTGTAATTAATTCTAGAATATTTGACATCATTTTAAATCGGAATATTTGACATGGCAAGTGGCATTCTGTGAGTTTCATGTTGAAAATAATTGTACCGTATTTATCAAAATTCCAACAACGTATCAAGGATGTATAGATTCTAAAAAAGAATTTCAGAAATCTCTGCCATTGTTCAATATGTGCACTGCCTATAATACGATTTCTTTTTTGCATGTCCAAATGGGCTTTCCCAGTTGGTGTATTTTTATTGACGTTCCTCAAAAATGCATGTTACACACTCTTGTTTGACTGTGTTTAACCATTTTCTAACACACAAAATCTCATCCCATTGCTCGTGAATGTCATTCTTCCCAAAATAAAACATTAAACTAACATCAAACCTTAACTTTATTAACTTTCTTTTAATCCATCCATCCATCCATCCATCCACCCATCCACCCATCCATCCATTTTCTGATCCGTTTATGCTCAGAAGGTTTCGCAGGGCATGCTGGAGACTATCCCAGCCAATCACGCTACTTTTAATACATTTCGTTAAAATTTGAGCTCATTTGAGCAAGTTATGTTATTAAACTATGAAATGATGTTGAATGGCAGCAAAAGCCAATCCTGAAAAACAAGGACAAAGGTCTTTTATAAAAAATGTTTATTTACAATAAGCGCAAGACCGACAAAGGACAAATTAAGTTACTGGAACACAGAGTCAGGATGAATTGTAAATAACAAAAAGGGGTTGCAACTGGCAAGGAATAAACAACATTAATCGTTGTCAAGAAAAGACATGAAAATCCAGCACATTGAATAAATACTTTAAATATACTACTCAGAACAAACTATACTATCAACAAGAGCGGAAAAAACAATATCATGAGTGTCTCGGAAATTATACTTGGTACGTGAGTCCTGAACAAGGTGAGTAATCCGACAAGAAGAAATTGGCAAACAAACAGAAACAGATGGAAACCATGACACTTGTAGAAGTAAGAAGTTTGCAATAATTCTTAAGGCGTCATCTTTTAGTCCATTGCCAGTTTTGTCATTTCCGGCTAAATGTTCTTACTCAACAAGTACAAATTCCCTTAATTAATGCAAAGGCTTGCCAGGGGATAAATCATTTGGCCTTAAATGTACTGTATATCAAGTTGTTACTGGTATTTAAAATAGGCGCATGCACAAGTGCACACTCAACAAAATGAGGGTAACAAGCATTCCAAGACTGACATATCCAAGATAATGTCAAATCAGGTCACTGACCTATCGGAGCACTGTGTTATGCTTGTAAACATGTAAGTTCCACATGTGCTATAATTCACTGCGGTCATATAAGGCCAGTGTAGCTTCCACAGGTTCCCATAGCTATGTCCCAGAGCAGGGATTACTTAGCCTCCGTTCATTGTTAGAAGCTAAAAGTACGAAACAAATACTCAAGTTGTGATTTCAAGATGGAAGTGGCTTCACGGAGCACATAGTCAGGGGACAAGAGGAGACTGTTTACATAACACTGGCTGACCAACTGCCAAAACAAAAACGTCTGAGAGCATTTCTCAGTACCATCTTTGGTGGAGCATACTGATTAAGTGTGACAAGGCATCAAACGTTTTCACATTATGACCACTTTAAACTTGGATGAAACTAAGGCTGCACAAACAATCTTGCAGCTCATTCACATATTGTGCTGTTAAGACTCGAGTTACATGCAAATGTACCATTTCAAATCAAACCATGAAGAAAAAAAATGGATCAAAAGCGAAGGAAGGAGAAAGAAATAAGTATGAGCATGTCTGCACTTTGCTTTACAAGCTCAGGCAGTTACTGGATAAAATGATTAAAGTGTTTGCTTTCCTGTGAACCGCTGAACAAATATTTCGTTTTTTAACTCCTGTTTGTGAGAATTGCTTCACATCACATTTGCAGTGGTTCAACCTATGTATTGGTTCGATTGGACTACATTTCACAAATCCTTCTGGATCATGTGACACTTGAGTGATTATGTTACTGTGCTGCAGAGAACTCTTGTCTTTTTGTTCAGACTTCAGATACCACTAACCAGTACCGCTATCTTACTGTTAACCTTGATGTGAAATTATTGAAGGGGGGGAAAAAAATCCCTTTAATGAGTCGTTCACTGTATTTTACTTAGCTGTCAAAAAAGCTGAAATATTTATAATCTCGGGGCCAAAAGTCGTGTCTTATCAAATTTTGAATTAGTGCGATGTCCTTTTATGGCAATCACCTGGAGCAACATTTGGTATACAAATCTCAGTATTCTAAAGAACAAGTAAGCGTTACTTCAGGCAATTTTCCTGAAAATTAAACACCCTCATTTAGCCTCAACATAAATGGATATCCACACACAACCAGATTTGTCCGAAAACCTATTTTCCTTTTACAGTCAATAGTTTCTATGGCATATTGGAACGACATAGCCAATTGATTACAAATGAGACTTGTTCGTGTGCACTCACTAAATAGTCATTTTTCTTACATATGCAATTGATGCGACAAAATGCGTGCACACATGAAAGTCTAATGCTCAATATGTTGTTCTAATTCACAAGAATTCAACCACGGATGAGTCTTATCTTCATCAAAATTCAGAAAATCGCTCTCGTGTTCACTGAGACACATTTATGTCGACCACTATTACATACCTGTCAACTCATACGGTTTAGCCATAGTTCATACGGATTCTGTGGTGAATCTTACGTATATGGCCGTATCGCACAAATCATACGGATTCTGAAAATCCCCCCCCCCCCCCCCCCAGAATGGTGCTAGTTCATTTCCAAAGTAAATATGAATGGATGCTGTAACTTCGAGCCGATGGGTCAGCATTTGGAGTTGGTGAAAAAAGTAACGCAGGAATACAACTCTGAACACAGTAATGCCACTAACTAGAATGATGATTAGACATTAACCAGACATTGTATTATGGAGATCTACAATATATAATGTCATTGAAAATTTCGTTGGTTTTTTTCTGCCGTTATTTTGACATATAAAATGCTTTGGTATGTTATAAGGATTTTTTGCTCTTTATAAGGATTTTTTTGGTAGTTTATACAGGTTGGCGCTCCGAAAAGTTGACAGGTATGCTATTATGTCACTTTAATCCATCCACCGCTTATTCTCACGAGGCGCACTGCAGCCCTATCCCAGCCTTCTTCAAGAAGTCGGCGGGGTACACCCACAACTGGTTGCCAGCCAATCGTAGGGCACACATCAACAAACATCCATTCACACTCACAATCACGAGGGACAATATGGATTGTCCAATTAATCTGGTGTTTTTGGCATTTGGGAGGAAACTGGAGTAACAGGGAGAACATGCAAACTCCACACAGTAAGGCCAGCGCCCATAATTGAGCCCTTGACCTCTATACAATACTATACAGTACTATATTGTGAGGCGGACATGCTAACCAGCCATCCACTCCGTTCATCATCATTATATTGAAATGAATCAACAACAAAGTCTTGACAAAAAGGACAAAGCAAAACATTATTTGCAAAATTGTTTTTTCTTTTGTAGTCAGACTCCACTCCAAGTGGAAAACAGCTCCACTAATAAAGCATTTTGAACATATCATACCGAGAAAATTATATTTCGATATTTACTTTCAATGAGCTGTATATTTCTCATTAATGGGAGAGGAATCATTAGAACTCAGGGGATAGCCTACATGCGTTACTTCACATCACACCATCCCCGCAGCTCTTCAACACCCCAAACAGGCACTAATGTCCTGTGAAAGTCTTGCCTTTAATGCTGCAAGCACCGCGCCTCAGAACGTGACAGAAACAGTTGAACGTGTGAATCAATTTTATCTGTACAAACACATTTTTGGAAGAAATATTCTTTGCATCTGTGTTCATTTCTGAGAGCTCCAAAGGTAATAGAAACATTATAGAGAAGGAGGAAACCTAATGAGCGTGTCACAAAGCAATGAAGAGTAAAATTGGCCACGGGTCATGGGGCTGCACGGTTGATAGGACAAGCTAGCGAGACGTTAAAACCAATTTTCCATAAATGTAATCATGTTGTGGTTTATTGGAGAGCAGCCTCGAAGAGCCAAAATAGTTCTGTCCTTTTCAATTAAAGTAGATTATTAAATTGATTATTTGTAACCAGGGCATGTTTATGAAACGTAGCTGCTAAATTCTTGATTCTAAATTCGAGAGTTTTGTGTGTAGAGTGCATAAAAGTATTGATCCTTGTGAAAACATATGTCTTGTGTTTGTTTTTGTTGGGTTTTTTTTTTTTTTACAGCTCATTGTTGTCTAGACTATTAAGGGGATTTTTTAAATCTGCATTTTGGTGCACGGCTGCATCGTAACAACATGTAGAAAGAGTGAAGTGTATTGTATAATGGCCATTCCTTATGTTTCCATAAATCTTTAGTTGGGTTTAGTTGGGTCCAGTTTCTTCCCACATTCCAAAATGTGAGGGTGGATGATTGTTTGTCTCTGTGTGCCCTGCGATTGGCTGGCAACCGGTTCCCAGCTGTACTGCCCGAATACAGCTGGGATAGGCTCCAGCACCCCCGCGACCCTTGTGAGGATAAGCGGATCAGAAAATGGATGGATGGATGGATGGATGGAATACCAGGATGTCAAACACACATGTCCGCACAGAGCTGTATTTGTCTGCTTGTTTAATAAAATACAGCAAAAGTCCTGGAGGGCAAACCAGAAACTCACAGTGAGGCATAGTGCGTCTACCAAATTCACAAAGACGCTGAACAAGACCATTGCCCCTGCACGAAAATGACAATGCACCCGTTTTCATGCCCAGCGTAGACTATTTTTTGTTCTGAAATTGTTGGACGAGTCAGGGGCGAGGTCCAGACAGGCACAAACATGGTTCGCTGGGCTTGTACAGGCACGAAAATAAAGTTTCCGTCCATTTTACTGCCGAGCAAATGGGCACCGGTCTACTGAAACAAGGCCCTGGTGTGCTTTTTCTTAGATTTTAGTTTTGTTTGGTGTTTTGAGATATTTTCCAAAATATGGATGAGCATTAACATGGGGAATGTTAGAAGAAACATTAACACAATTGAATTTACGTTGAGTAAGCTCACATCAGTAATGTTCGAATCAGGATTCTTCCCAACTTGCTGATGAAGCGATCATTTGAATCAGGTGTGTTGAAGGAGATAAACATCTAAAACGGGCAGGACAGCGGCCCTCGAGGACCGGAGGTGAACATGCCTGCATTAGATTAAAATGCAGGGAGGTGCACCAAAGTGTCTTACTTGAAAGAAATGCACAACTACCACTCTACTGTATATGTGCATGTCTCAATTAAATTGCCTTACGTTAAGTTAACCCTAGCATTGGCAACCCTTCTACTGAGGTCAATCATCTATTTCCATTTGAGAGCAAAATTGCGCAAAATCACCCAGACAACTATTGTATCAAGTTTGTAGCAGGTCAAATGAAAGAACCCATTACATCTTGGGCTAGAGCCAGAAATTTTCATTCACTACTCAGCAAATGCAACACACACTTTTGCAGAGGTCTGCATTTCCTCATAGTAATTGAAATCAGATTCATTGATTCACCGGACGACTGTAGCCTACCCAGTTATTTGTACCTTCTGCCATCTAGTGGAGTAGCATTTTTCTGCAGGCCATTCTTGTGGCACTCCTCCCATGACGCATTGTTGGGAAACACTGCTGGACATTGTGTGGTCTCGACAAATACCTATGAGATTGATCCATGGATTGTTCAGAAAAAGCACTGATCAGCTTTCTATGTCCATGCTCCCACTCAGTGGCGACACAAAATTTACATCAGCTTGACTGTGACATGGACCTAAACCTAAAACACGACCTAAAACAGTTAGCATGTCTATGTAAGGTGAGATAGTCTCAGTGAAGCATTGCCAACAGATAGAAATAGTCAAAAGAAAAGGGGGGGGGGGGGTGCATTAGTGATAAATGTTCATGGTGGGGGGGTGCATTAGTGATAAAAGTTCAATGTGGCCCAATGCACTAAAATACAACGGGCCACCACACTGAATGTGTTTAACACTGCACTAGTCAAGTACCAGTACACTGAATGGTGTACTGAATTGTAAAGTGGCTGCAATCAATAAAATCATCTGGCTCAGGATACAAAATCCAGATGATTCTATTGTATTTTCATTTAAATGCATACAGCTTGTGCTGTTGTGTGTGTGTGTGTGTGTATATATATATATTTGTGTGTGTACAGACTTTCAGTTTTAATTTACGAGGTTTCAGAGAAACAGTGTAACAAGGAACTACAGCAATTACGTACATAGCATACCAACAAACAAATGGTGCCACAAAATAGGTTAGTTTTGTACACTGCCACTTAGTGGAAGATCATTTTAATTGTTCTGCCTATACATCGCTCACATAGATGGACAGAGATACCATTAGCAGTAATAAACAGCCTTAACCTCTGACAGCACATCAATATTCCACAGCACACTGGCTGAGTATCACTGATCTACTGCCACTCAATGACTAATATTTGGCCTGTCCTGTGGTTTCTGCATGAAATGACATGGTTCACTCTCTGTTTTATTTTGCAGGCTCTTTCAATGTGAACCTGCGCCCACCTGACCTACTCTTTAAGGTCATCTTCTGGTTGGGCTACTTCAACAGCTGCCTGAATCCCATCATCTACCCTTGCTATAACCGAGAGTTTAAACTGGCCTTCATTCGCATCCTTCGGTGCCAGTGTCAGCAACGCAAACGCCCTACGTGGAGTTCATATAATTACCGTTCCTCAACGTTCAGCTCCTCTGGACATTCACGCAAAGGATCCAATGACCACACCCCTGGCTGCTTGAACGGCAGCCAGCATACTCTGGGTTCCTCGGCCAGCCCGAGCCCCAGCTATTTCAGCCAGGCTCTACCATCGTGCCCGGAGGGCGAGACATTGTACACCTGGACTACAAGTCCTTCACCCTCTCCCAACATCCTGCCTGGCAGCCAAACAGACTGCCAGCGGGGTTGTCTCATCACAGGTGTGAAGGGAGGAGAAGTTAAGGAAGAGATGACTTCTGGAGTTTTTTCTTTCTCCTTTGGAAAGGAAAAAGACAAGGGAGCGGTTGGAAAAGACTGTACAGACCCATCTAACAATGTGTGACTGCATCCACTATAGAAAATGACTATTTATCCATCTCTGAAAAATAATGGTTCTGTGGTCAACACATCTAGCTGCTGGGACTTCTCCATATTTGGTGACACTGACACAATTAAGGAAGAGGGACAAAAAGCGGTGACTTGGGAAATTACAAAAAGTATTTGCGCTACAAAATCCGCATCTTATCTGTAATGCCTGAATGTGACCAGATTGATGTACAGTAAAATGTTGAAAACGGTATTAATTTCAGTCTTTTGCTTTGTTAATGTAGTGTTGTGAAATTAAAGTATAATATGGTTTGTACAATCGTGTACCCGTTTCCTCATTTGGAAAATTGATGTTAGAAGTGATACAACACTGAAAATGACAGCCATAACACTATTGCTGTTATAGAGTGTTATTGTCACTGCATTGCGCATTCCATGTGTGAAGGGCAAGAACACTGAAAATTGTTTATAACATTTTATCGGCTATATATACGTGTGTGTGTGTATATAAATAAATAAATATATATATATATATATATATATATATATACATTTATATATTTATATATACAGTACCCACTGTATGTGTGAGTTTTATTTCATGAAACCATGACTGATGGTATGATGAACTCATAACTTGCTTGCTATTGTGTGAAAGTTATGGTTTTGATTGACGTTGGCTGTAAGAATTAAATGTCTTGAACTGACGACAGATTCTTTTACAGTTTGCATTCAGATCAATTGTACATTTGTTCTTTAAAGATGCAGTTAATAATTCATTCATTCATTCATTTTCTAATCCGCTTCATCCTCACAAGGGTCGCGGGGGGTGCTGGAGCCTATCCCAGCTGTCTTCGGGCAGTAAGCGGGGGAAACCCTGAACCGGTTGCCAGCCAATCGCGGGGCACACAGATACGAACAACCATCCACGCTCACACTCACACCTAGGGACAATTTAGAGTGTTCAATCAGCCTGCCAAGCATGTTTTTGGAATGTGGGAGGAAACCGGAGTACCCGGAGAAAACCCACGCAGGCCCGGGGAGAACATGCAAATTCCACACAGGGAGGCCAGAGCTGGAATTGAACCTGGTATCTCTGCACTGTAAGGTCGACCCGCTAACCACTGGTCCACTGGGCCACCCTGCAGTCAATAATAATTTTTAAAAAAACATGGCAGAGTATGAATGCATCTAAGACTGCATCCATTTGAACATAGAAAAATGACATACTGTATATCAAAGGTTTCCCCTAGGTGTGAGGATGACCAGGGTGGTGACCAGAGAGTGACAAGCCATCCCTGGCTAACATGTAGCACCGTCCCTGCATGTGTGAATTTATTGGTAGTAATTAATTAGTTTTGCTTTGAAAAATGCATAAGAGCTGATGAATATGTGTCTGTATCGATAAGCAATACTGTATTTCCCTTTTATGGCAACATTTTTAACATGTCGTCTATAATGGGTCCAACATTGGTAATTTACTGAAGGAGAACAAACACACATTGGACAACAAGGACGACACAAAGAAAACAACGGGATAATGCAGAGCAAAAATTTGCAAATGGTCGACCAGACACAGCAAACAAGGTGCCCAATGACATGTTATGGCACAATTTTTACAAAACATATACTTACGCATGTTTTGTCGAACTGCACAAGAAAGAACAGGCAGACACGCACAAGTGCAGGGAACATTTCCGGGACAAGAAGTGATTTATATTTGGAGAGGAGACATTAAAAACAAACACAGTGCCGAATATATTTAACAAGCAATAAGTGGGAGATGAGCCTAACTGCCCAAGGGATAATCTTCTTTCTCTCAACCCTTTGCAATCCTTGGCTGGCCTAGGTGGCAGCTTTGTGGGTGTTGTGTTCACAGTCCACGTTCGGAAATTAGGCCGATGAGACAAAATCGGCACACTGATCTTCATGTGAGTAAGGTAGGGGGACATATTAATTACAGCATTGTCCATACATCTGTAGTGAGCGAAGACATGGCAGACATGATGCTATCTGCCGCACTTCTACTCACTCCCAAAAATCTATTTTGGGTTATCAAAAGACGATCTGGCACTGCATCTTTTACATCAAAAGTGGAATCTTATTTCATAGTATTGGCTGGAAACAATATGGTTTCATTCTTTCTGGTTTAATGCTGCAGATGCATTCTAGTCAGCGAAGCTGTGTGTGGATAATATACAGTAGTATATAGTACAGTACCTTATTATTGACCTTGATGCTTGTCAGCTTGTAAAATTGCGGATTACGGTACTTGTTTTACGAAACATTGACAACTCCAGTTTTCCTGTGTGAACGTGGCAGGATCATGGATTTCTTGGTTCCTGCTTCTGCCTCACAGTTTTGAGATTCAACGTTCAAATCTCAGACCAGGCCTTCCTGTATGAAGTTTGTATGCTCTAAGCATTCATGCTTTCTTTTTTCTTCCCCTCTTGATTTTTTTCTTTTTTTGTACAGGGTCATTTCACTTCTTACCCAAAGTCTGCTGGAAAAATCTCCACTTCACACACAACCCAAATGAGGACATGTGGTAGAAAAAAATTAACTTGACATGAATTTGTGTCACAAAAAGCAGCTATGTAATGTCTTTCATAAGAATGTGAGAGACGCCTAGAATGAATCATTTAATGACTAAAATAACAAAAGCAGCAAGTGTCGTGTATGACAAACAGAAATCAGGGAAAGTGGTGGAAGTCCATGGTGTACCTCGCCTCTCACCCAGATGGCATAGACTCCCGCGCACACACAATCCTAATAAGGATAAGAGTTAGAGAACATGGAAAACACCCACAGACAACAGTATTTAGGCGCCATGTTATAATACCTTCAGTATATTGAAAATACTGTGACTCTATCATATACTGCAGGTGTGGATATGCAGTATTATTTTCTTTGATTTCAGTCAATAATATTAATAATAATAATAATAATATATTTTGCTGTTTCAAGATTCCCCCCATTACCTGCTGAACAGGGGCATGTTTTTGCGGGAACCTGTACAATTGTGCTGAGAGCACAGACACCTATCGGAGCTGTTTCAAGTTTGCTCTCGAGGACTGTTACTATTGTTTGAGAAGAAATACACTTAATAATAATATATGACTAGAAATCATTAACTGTTTCAAGATTCAAAATACAACAGTTGCATGTTTCTGCAGGACCCTGTGCAAAAGTGGTGGAAATACAGACAGTTTTGAGGGTTGTTTCAAGATCCCTTTTGAGTACTATCACCAATAAATATTTACATACTGTATTTATGGCATGTACAGTTTTACAATTTTAAGAGTTCCACCATTACCACCATTTGTCTTCGATCAAATACATATGGGTAAATTGAAAGCACCTGTACAAATATTTTTCTCTTTTGGGTCATTTAGGAAAAGTCATCACATTTCAGGGAGGAATGTAAAGTGCCAGGGCACCACGGTAGTCGGCTGGTTAGCCTCACATCTGGGACAGGCTCCAGCATGCCTGCCCCCTTGTGAAGATAGGCAGATTAGAAAATGGATGGAGGGATGAGTTTAGAGTGTTTTTATTGCTCCCAAACATCAAAACGGGTCAAATTTGACTCGAGCATTATGTTCAAAGAGAAATTAATTATAATTTGTAATCTGATGAATGGCATAAGGGTTGGTGTCTGGATGTGGCCAAATGTCTCCATTGGGCAGGTCTCGACTGTGTTCAGTACCCTGTGCCATCATTTCCACAGTCAGCATGGGGGCAGCGAGCACGTCCGCCGTGCGATATGACTGAGTGAGGTGATGAAACGATGAGAAATCCGAGAGCGAAAGTTCATCATCGTCGTAGAGGTCCTCTATGAGGTCCTTGTGCTGCCGACTCGGTGCTTTCAACTCATTGCGCAGATCTGACACGAGCTCCTTCACGTCCTTCACCAGCGTGGAGTGTACTCCAAACAGGCAGAGCAGGAAAACCAGACCAGCACAGATCCCAGAGACAAAATACAGAGCCACTCGTTCAGGTACCTCTGAAAAGGAATGCAGGTATAGCTCAAATTACTTTTAACATATATTTGATGCATGCAACTGTAAAACCAATAAATGAGGAAGTGCTAACCCACCCACCCCACAAAAAAACCTCAAAAAACACAAAATAAAACAAATGTAGCCTGATATAAACAAAACGGCCTTCAGATCTTACCACTAGGATTCCAAATTTGTTCAGCATTTGAAAGGACACATTGCATGTTTTTTTTCCACAGGTTCCTTGTTCACAGTCACACTATATTGTTTTTGTACAGTTTAAAGGCTCGTTTTGTTTGGACTCCCGTTTATTTTGGGTGTAATTGCACTGTTGACCATTAGATGGAGGCACAAGTATTTTGTTTGACACTATAAATGCGAAAGAATAAGAATGAAAACAGGAATTTTTGCACCTCAGTCTGGTTTTGTGCTCAATATTATTGAAAGTGATATTCGGTGTGTCCCCTACGATCTGCCAGTGGATCCTCAGCTTCCTGACGGGACGGACACAACAGGTGAGACTGGGAGCAACAACATCATCAATACGCACCACCAGCACTGGAGCCCCACAGGGATGTGTCCTCTCTCCACTGCTCTTCTCTCTCTACACAAACGATTGCACCTCAACAGATCCAGCTGTCAAACTCATAAAGTTCGCAGACGACACCACGGTCATCGGTCTCATCAAAGACGGCGACGAGTCTGCGTACCGCCAACAAGTGGAGCAGCTGGAGCTCTGGTGCAGCCGACACAACCTCGGGCTGAACACGCTCAAGACTGTAGAGATGATCGTGGACTTCAGGAAACATCCTTCTCCACAGTTGCCCCTCACACTATCCAACTGCCCTGTGTCAACCGTCGAGACCTTCAAGTTCCTGGGAATCACAGTCTCCCAGGACATGAAGTGGGAAGTCAACACCATCTCCATCCTGAAAAGGGCCCGGCAGAGGATGTACTTCCTGAGGCTGCTGAGGAAGCATGGCCTGCCACAGGAGGTGCTACGACAGTTCTACACGGCAGTCATCGAATCAATCCTGTGTTCTTCCATCACGGTTTGGTTTGGGGCCGCCACAAAAAAGGACAAAATCCGACTTCAACGGACAGTTAGGACGGCGGAAAAAATCGTTGGCACCGCCCTACCCACTCTTGAGGACTTGCACACTGCAAGAATCAAGACAAGGGCACGGAAAATCCTCCTGGATCCCCCGCACCCTGCCCACCACCTTTTCCAGCTACTCCCCTCAGGCAGACGCTACAGATCCATGCGCACCAAATCCAGTAGACACTTAAACAGCTTCTTCCCTCTAGCCATTAACTCCTTAAACAGTCACTGACATAGTCACTCTTCTTGTACTACAAATACTGCTACTGGTTACTCTAAAATGGTTCAATGATTTGTTGTTTACGATGATACTAATGCAGCGTGTTATACCGGAGACAAATTCCTTGTGTGTTCTACATACTTGGCCAATAAAGATGATTCTGATTCTGATTCTGATTCTGATTCTCTGCAGTACTGTTTTTACACCTATACAAACTGGTGACTATCTGTTCATTTTTACAATCACATCTTTGGGCATGGTTGGTGATGTACCGCATATCGTGAGATGAGTTTGTTAGTTTGTAAAAAAAAAAAACACCACCACCAACAACAACAAAGGGGAGTGGTTTGTTGACAGTAAACACACAAGGATTGGTACACTGAACAATATTTTTCTGTTATCGATTGCTCTTCCTCTCTCTTAATATATGTGTTTTAATGTATTTATTTTATTTTTAAATTGTTTCAAACGCCATAAAAGAAACAAATGTTATTTTAACATGCCTGGGGAGTATTTAACTAAGGTATTTCTCCATCGAAGAGCTCCTTCACATCCTTCAAAAAAACAGTTGTAATATGGCAAAAATCTGAACACAAAACATAAATATTTGTTTAACTCTGTTACCAAGCTCTCACGGTGAGCAAGCCACATTGAACTAGTCCCTTCTTTTTTATAAACATACTCAGTCAGGTACTGTATGATAATCAGTGCACATACCCAACATTTTTTCTACCATCTCCAGAGAATTGGTTAGTAGCACATTTTGAGGCCTGTAGATGGGGCCAGTGTACCATCCACCTGCAGGTGAAAGGGGCCTCCGCTCAGATGCCAATCAAAGTCATCTGTACTCTCAACAACTTGAATGCCGCAGAGTAGTAGTGGTGTTACAGTTCACTCTTACCGTGTGTGTAGTCTGAGATCATGAAAGGATCTGTTGTCTCTCTACCCACGTCTTCCAAAAGATACCTGGGAACTAGATAGATAGATAGATAGATAGATAGATAGATAGATAGATAGATAGATAGATAGATAGATAGATAGATAGATAGATAGATAGATAGATAGATAGATAGATAGATAGATAGATAGATAGATAGATAGATAGATAGATAGATAGATAGATAGATAGATAGATAGATATTAACACTGATCAAAATAGTACATCATTCTTCCTCACCCTTTTGCATTTGGTGGAAGTAAAGTGTCATGTACAAGTGTCAGTTACCTAAAGCATACAGCAAATGACAGTTGGCTTCTCACCACAAGTGTAGGACACTCGCAGGTGTTTCCTGGTGCCGGGGAAACACGGGTCCCCAAAGGTTTGAGTGTCAGCAAGCACTGAACAGTTCGCTTGGCCGTGACACCGACGTGAAACCTTCCTCAGAGCGGACGGCGACAAACACTCTGAAATGCACAATTGTGGTGTTTTCACCAGTGGTGGGAAGTCAGCACACTTAGCAGAAGCACTGACCTACGTTTACAACCTAAATTTGAATATGTGTAAGTTGTATAAGTTTAACAGTCTATCCCAGCAAATTATTGTGAGGGACTCATTAGCATGATCACTGTCTTTGTACAATCATTAATTATTAATGAAGCCCATAATAACATTGTTATTATGTGGCAATTTGAGTGTATTTGTTATTTCAGAAGTGTGCGTCAAACTGCCCTTTGCATTGTGCAGTACAGAAGTAGTTCAAAAAGGCTGGACTTTTCTCTTTGTTTGGTAACGTTTCTTTTTGCTGCACTGCTTCAAATTTGTAAACGTGGATGTTGATTTTTTTTTTCAATTCGATTTTGTCATGGCGGCCCGGTAGTCCAGTGGTTAGCACGTCGGCTTCACAGTGCAGAGGTACCGGGTTCGATTCCAGCTCCGGCCTCCCTGTGTGGAGTTTGCATGTTCTCCCCGGGCCTGCGTGGGTTTTCTCCGGGTGCTCCGGTTTCCTCCCACATTCCAAAAAAAAACATGCATGTCAGGCTGATTGGACGCTCTAGATTGTCCCTAGGTGTGAGTGTGGGCGTGGATGGTTGTTCGTCTCTGTGTGCCCTGCGATTGGCTGGCAACTGATTCAGGGTGTCCCCCGCCTACTGCCCGGAGATGGCTGGGATAGCCTCCAGCACCCCCCGCGACCCTAGTGAGGATCGAGCGGTTCGGAAAATGGATGGATGGATGGATTTTGTCATGATCCTGTCCTGTTTACTTTGGTTTTTTTCAATCTCCAGCTAGAGAGTGGCCGTTCCTTCATGAGCCGCACCTGAAAGTAATCGTGCCTCCTTACCAGTTGCCTATATATACTCTGCTTCACAGACAAGTGGCTGTCAGTTTATTAGCCTTGCTTAATGACTCTGTCCTCAAGTGCTTAAATTTCGTGGCGTCTTTAAGATTTTGCATCAAGCCTCTCGCCACATTTTTCCAAGAATCTTTGCACACAAATAGTTGTTATATTTCGGTTTCTATTCTGGTGTACTGAAATGTCTTGTCCTTTGAGTTTGACAAGCAATTTACGTTTTTCTTGTTCCTTGCCTTTTGCAAGCGTTTTTGGTTTTCAATTTTCCCTCGTCCTTTTGTTACCAGCGTCCTTCGTTGTACTTTGTCGGTCTTGCGGTCTTTGGAAATTTATTTTTTCATTTACCGGTATTTATTTTTGAGTCAAATCTCTTGTCTGTGCCTATGTTTGTGGTATCCAATTCTGTCCGGAGCATTCCGGACACTTGACAGCTTCTGTGTGCTTTCAGCGCCTTCAGAATCAGAAATGTTGTTCAATCTAACTTTAACTATATCGAACAAATTTGGTTTTTAACTAATTTGATTTAAAATCCATCTTCACAGGACCAGAGCTGATTCTACCTGCTCCAGGCGTTGTATCTGGAACAGTTGCATAGTTCTATATTTTGTTTTTGTCTAGATGTTTTTATATTTGCAATGCGATATTGGTGATATTAAGAATCAAAGGCACAGCCGCCGCTGGTTTTCAGAGTAAGAGAAGTGAAACAATGAGCTCTGGGTCATCAATGACAAAATGAACACCACTTGGTTTGTTGTACTGTAAGTGTTGCTGACCCATGTCCACCAGCGAGCCCCCTCCCTGAGGACACAGGGGGCTTCCATGCAGCAGGTGTCCAAAGGTGGCTGAGTAGATGGCCAGTATAGTGTCATTCTTACACGCCAGCCTCAAGCGTTGATTTTCACACACGAGTCTTGTGCGGTAGTACTCTGAAAACACAAGACACCCAAGCTACCCTTTAAAGAATGAAAATAACATGTTGTGGATTAGAAGCAACGGCATTGCTTAAACTTCGCTGAGCAGAATGGTTCCAATTATGCAAAATACCACTGTTGGCTCATGGATGGCATCTTTGAGCAACAGACATTTGAACACAAACGATGGCACAAGACATGTAACAATACTCACAGGCATATTATATTTGATTCTCTGTGAAAAATGGTGAATACTACTGCAACTTATTGAGTATCTGGGACTTTCTCCATGTACTATATCCATATGTCTGCTTTATACTGCCCCCAGACACGAAATTTTGAACCATTTGAGTTTTTGTTCTTGCATCCATGGTAGAAAAGTTTGATAACTTGCCATATACCTCTTGACTTGTTTCCACCTACCTGGTCTACACTTGTAGTACACTAGGAGGTACTTGCTGGTGAGTGGGCAGGGGTCATGCCCAAACACGGGGCCAAGGACGGGTATTTGACAGGACCGCTCATCCTGACACTCTGACAGCACCTTCTGCATCGAAAAAAAGATAACCCCAGCAAACAACAACACAAAACACAATAATGTTCTCAGAACAGTGAATGTGCCTCACTGGCACAACAATCACCTTGATAGCGAGTGGAGATGAACACTCTGCGTCCTCGGTTAGATTTGTCTTTTGGCTGGGGCACAAATAGTGTTGAGGAACGCGCCGTCCAAAGAAGGCTGATAAGACGGCCACGGATGTCCTGGCAGGACACTCGATGGTGAGCGTTTCCCCTGCGCACGCATGGGCCGTGTGGTTTTTCAGAACACTGTGGAGATACACTGTTGGAGGAAAGTGAAAGAATATTTGTACTCACGCTATTCAAAATAGTATTCAGGTTTTAGTAAGATGGTTTGTGTCAATGATGACAAACGACTATATTGCATGATTCATTTACTGTATTAAGTATGAATAAAAACACAATTTGAAATCTCGATTTCCAAATGGGTGGCGGTGTCCCAGTCGCTGGGTGGAGCTCTGAGACTTACTGGACTCTGACCACACATGTAGACATGCACAACAATACACAAGCGTGTGCGTGTTTGTGTGTATGTTTATTTTGGGCAGTACCAGGCACTAGCTCACAATGAACTATTATTAGGCCTAGAACACACACACACACACACACACACACACACACACACACACACACACACAAAATGCAATCTTTTCAACAAATAGTCAATCACAACAATATTCACAATACAATAAAATACAAATGAAATGAGCCATACCAAAGAAGTACAATCATGTTACTTTGAGAGCACAGAATCGGCATTCATTTTGACTTTTTAAACTCTCCTGATTAGTAATTTTTAGATTAAATATGTATCCTCGTTTTATGATCTTGTGTTAAATTCAGGTGAAATAAATTGTGTTTGTGTTTGTGCGTGTTTGTGTTGGTGTGAAGGGGGGGGGGGGTTGACAAATCATCAAACTTCCTAATATCCAAAGTCATTTTTTTCTGTTTTTCCAGAAAACATGAAAAACAAATGCTGATTATATTATATTTATTAATCTTATTTCAGGCCAGGGTAGAACTGAATGATCTATTTAAATTAAGTATGTAGCCGATTTTAGCAGAAGTGGCCAGCATCCCAAAGAGACGTTTAAGGCAAAAGAAGAATATGGTGTAAATATGACTCACGCTATTATTTTAAGAGGGTGACAATATGTGAAATATAGTGTAGAATGAGTGTATTTTTGACAGGAAAGAAATTTGATAAATTAAAAATTTCTGCCCCCATGTATGCCTGCTGTGTGGGTACTGGGTGTATATATCAAATAGATGATGCATGGGGACATATTTCCAAATGAAAATAGAATTTGAAAATATATAAAGAAATGAGAAATAAAAAGAGGGACAATAATAAAGCCAGAAAAAAATAATGAAAAAAAGATACTGTACATCTAATACAAATTATAAAAGAATAAAAAAATGTAATGTCATCCTAAATATTTTTTATAACAATGTTAAAACCTTTTTTTCTAGATGGACTTTTTTTTTTGCAATTTTAAACTGACTCCTTTGCACCCGCAACATAACTGGAAGGTTAACTTGATACTGCTTATCTCTGTGTAAGTTTCATCCATTTTCTGCTTTCAACTTGAAAAACAATAGATGACCATAAGAGTACTTACAAGAGAAATCAGGGGCTGAATGTGCAGTGTTGATCTCCAGAGCCAAAAAAGAGAGAAACCAGCCGAACCTCCTAAACTCTGTCATTGTGCTCTCTTTTGTTGGAATCGCATCTCGCATTTCTGTTAATGGCCCTGCAGAGAGATACTTGGATCAATGATGCCATTGTTTTTTCAGTAAGGCCACATTGAACAGAAAATTTGGAACTCGGAATAAGTGAAGTATGTAGCACATATAGATACAAATCCTGATTGATTGTGATTTTATATTATCGTCCAAAATAGATTAACAAAAGTGATGAGATTTATTTTCCTGGTCATCTGATTTGTTTGCCCACTTGTTGCTTTGCAGAGTTCAGATCCCTCTGTTAGAATTGGCCCATCAGTCCATAAAACAAACAATCAAATAAAACAAACTATGCTCACTAAGTTACCGAAAATGGAGCAGATACATACAAAAGAAATCCATCCTTCCAGTATCAGAACCGCTTTATCCTCATGGGAGTCATGGGCATGCTGGAGCCTATCCCAGGGCAGGTACACCCTGAACTTGTTGCCAGACAATCACGCCATGTTTTTATGGTTCAATAAACACGATTTCAGCACAGCATCTTATATGTGGATCCAAAACCTGATAGAGGTTTGCAGTTTTCCCGTTGCATTGTGTCGGTCAATGTGCAGTGCTTAACCGCTTGCCGGTAAAGAGACGCCATTTGTATATTTACATTGTACTATATTTCATTCACTTTTTACATGAACGTTTTTATTTGTGCTGAAGCAAACTAGAAGTGTTTTTCTGTTTGCATTGCAGTCTTTGATGGCAAGCTAAATCAGGCTAGGCTTACCTAACATCAACAGCTCCGTGCCTAATGCAGATACATCTTATGACCATTTTCTTAGGACCATAGGATGTGCTGGTAACTGGAGTCTGTCTGAGCTGAGTTTTGGTGAGAGATGTATAATTCTGCTGATGCATAAATATGCTCTTTTACACTTTTTCTAACATGTTGTCATGGTTCTGGTTTTATTTGATAGACAAAATTTAGTTTTATCTTGGTTGCAAGATTTATTTTTTTTCATCGCGGTAAAAATCCAGTTTCTCTTGTTGTCAACATAGAAGGCCCTGTTCACTGAGATAAGGCATTTTTTTTCAGGATGTTACTTCCAGTTACTGTGTGTGTGCAGAAGAGATATGTGTGTGCCTCTTAATCAGAGAGCGCCTTCCTATCTTTTTGTGTATGAGAGAGAGAGAGAGAGAGAGAGAGAGAGAGAGAGAGAGAGAGAGAAAGAGTGAGAGAGAGAGAGAGAGCATGAGAGAGAGAGGGGCGGGGGGGTAAGTGAAAGGTCAATGGCAAGCTCCCGTATTTCCCGTTTCTCTGCTGTTTCCAGGAAGACTGGAAATTCCAAATGGGGGAATATCCTTACAGCAATGCCAAAATCAGCACTTTTCGTTTTCTATTTGAACATTTGTTTTGATGTTCTTCCTAAAGCATGCTGTTGTCACGGTGACCAAACACTTGTAAATGTACACCCCCCCCCCCTCGTACATTTCCTTTGCGGAAAGTTGAATGGAATTATTTGTCACACAATCACGAATAAACACTCTCTCCATGGCAACAGAGTGGACGCAATAATGATGGCTTATCATTTCATTCAATATTTGTGGCACTCCCACATTATTGGGTAGGTAAATTCCATTCACCTCCGTTAAGAACGGTCAAACCCGACAAGTTCGGCTGTCCTGGAATACTATGAGCCGCATAATCCAGATAGCAGGAACCCTCCCTCCCGCGAGTTCCGGCAGTGGATCATTAATTTTAAGGTTTTCTTTGGAATTTCAATGTGATATGTCCATATTCGTCATGCTCCCAAAAAGTGATAAAAACTCCTCAAATCATTACCGAGGCAGATAAGCAGAACTTACTTGACACTTGGTATTATTTAGTGTGTTCATTTCTTCAAATTTCTTGTAAGGAGAGGAAGCACTGAGGAAGGGAGTTTGAAATTCCACTTCCTCCATTTAAAGAAGGATACACACTTACAATGAATGCCCAAAATGAGTGTACTTCTCCATTCTGGTCTCATTGACGTACTATTATTGTTAAGAGACTGCCACTCAATTCAGTCTTTGCAGAATTATATTTTTTGTGATAAGAAAAAAGATAAAAATAATTGGTTTATAATATAGGGCGGCCCGGTAGTCCAGTGGTTAGCACGTCGGCTTCACAGTGCAGAGGTACCGGGTTTGATTCCAGCTCCGGCCTCCCTGTGTGGAGTTTGCATGTTCTCCCCGGGCCTGCGTGGGTTTTCTCCGGGTGCTCCGGTTTCCTCCCACATTCCAAAAACATGCGTTGATTGGAAGCTCTAAATTGTCCGTAGGCGTGAGTGTGGGCGTGGATGGTTGTTTGTCTCTGTGTGCCCTGCGATTGGCTGGCAACTGATTCAGGGTGTCCCCCGCCTACTGCCCGAAGACGGCTGGGATAGGCTCCAGCACCCCCCGCGACCCTAGTGAGGATCAAGCGGTTCGGAAAATGGATGGATGGATGGTTTATAATATAATGCCTTACTAATTATTCTAATCTAATCTAATCTAATCCATTTTAAATTCACAAATCCCAAAAATAGAACTGTGTCATTTCATGTTGAAAAATACCACGTTGAAAAAAATTTGGATTTGATTAAACTGAACATGTTAATATGTTAAAATGTGGTAAACTGATGTAATTCCCTCAAAAATAAAAAAGTGTTGTGTGTTGGATTAATAAATTTTAATTGTGTACAACCAAAAATCATGTACTTTTTCATACTTGATGGACGGACGCCCACTTTTGGGACGGAGGACGAGAAGTTTTTTTTTTAAAAAGACGGGTAAAGCAAGGACGGGGGTTTTCGTCATAATCGTCCCTAACCGTCTTAAGCATGAGATGTGGAAGGCAAAATCATAAGGCCAGAGTGTAGCCAAACACTGTATTTTCTTAACAGGCAATTTCATCTCAACAGTATTTTCTATAGCAACACTGCCACCTAGTGTACAGTCAGAGAACATAACAAAGTGCCTACGGACACCCATTCCCCTAACGATCAATCCAGCTGGTTAAGAAAGCTGGCTGTGCACTATTTCTCTCGGTACCCATCCACCATGCTGATGGCAAGGATTTCAAAAAGTTTGTATAATTTTTTTATTTTATCATAGTAACTAATTTTGTGTTGTCAAATAGACTTCTAAAATATTTAAAATATAAATAAACAGGGCAGCCCGGTAGTCCAGTGGTTAGCACATCGACTTCACAGTGCAGTGCAGAGGTTCGATTCCAGCTCCGGCCTCCCTGTGTGGAGTTTGCATGTTCTCCCCGGGCCTGCGTGGGTTTTCTCCGGGTACTCCGGTTTCCTCCCACGTTCCAAAAACATGCATGGCAGGCTGATTGGACGCTCTAAATTGTCCCTAGGTGTGAGTGTGGGCGTGCGTGGTTGTTTGTCTCTGTGTGCCCTGCGATTGGCTGGCAACCAATTCAGGGTGTCTCCTGGGATAGGCTCCAGCACACCCTGTGACCCTAGTGAGGATAAAGCGGTTCGGAAGATGAATGAATGAATGAATGAATGAATAAATAAATAAACAGTGATGTAATTGTTGTTTGATTGATGGCCAGTGTTATCTGCAACAGCCAAACACAGTGTGACTGGAAAAAAAAGTTCGATAGGCAGGTGTATACGCGATGAACACACCAATCTTTGCATGGGAGAGTGCTGCACATTTTTCAAAGTGTGGCATTGTGTAATGTTGCAAGACATGTCATGTGTTTTGCATTGTGGATGACGTGTTTCTCTCGTTAAGTGACATAAGCTTTGTAGAGGTAAACACCCTAAAATCCCTCATACTTGGGCTTTCATTCTAATATTTTCTGAGGTTGTTGTGAGCATTAAGTAAAGATGTCATCATTAATTTTGGGTGACTATTGATTTTAAGCAGGTTTTCACCTATTTTAACATAGCTACAGTCATACTGGCCAATTAAATTTGTCGGGCCCTAACAATACCATTATTGAAGACAATTTAACCACATTTGTTATTTCTGAATTGTGGATCAAACTGGTAGCTCTTTGCATTAATCAGTGCCCGAGAATTCTTTTCTCAGCCTCAAGAAGTTTGATGACCCCTGGTCTTGCAAAATATCCATCCATCCATCCATCCATTTTCGAATCCGCTTATCCTTGCAAGCGTCGCGGGCGTGCTGGAGCCTATCCCAGCTGTCTTTGGGCAGTATAGACGTGCCACCATCCCCTTCCAAAATATCAAAAGAAAGAAAAGTCCACTCATGTGCACAGTGAGACTGCCCTTTGCGCTCAATTTGCGTCGGGAACAAAAATAGGGCCTTGATTGTTCTGACACACATGTTTAAGGGTTTTGAGAAAGAAAATAGTTTTTCCTCCTGCTTAGAATCATAATAAAATGCTTTTTAGGAATCAAACTTCACCCTCATTTTTGATGAAGACTTGTCAATTCTATGATATTGGAAGAGGTAGAAAAATATTACAATTAAAAACTTGGTTTTGGAGGTGGAAATGTTAGAAAACCACTGCTTTAAACATAAGATTTGATGTCTCTTCCCCATGTCCAATATATGATTTGTATTAAATGGTGAAAATATTTCCAGCGAATCCTGCCCCACCTCTCTATTTGTCTCATAGTACTGGAATGTGAGTCGACCACAATAAAATGTGTGTTTTGAGTCATGGCTTTATCAACTCCTGCGTATTGCAATTTGTGCATACAGTGGCTATTTTAAGCCCTCCTCACAGATTTTATAAGAACGTGAACCCCGCCCCTTCTCTGGGTCCTCCCCCTCCACTGACTTGTCAAGTGTGTTGAGAGTGATAGCAAGCAACCAGCAGCCCTGAGGTGTCCCTCACTCTCCTGACGTTCTCTGCTTGCTTCTCTTATCGCTCTTTTGACTTATTTTTGAGGCTGTTTTGACTTTGACGTGAATTAAAAACCTCTGTTTTGGGGACGGCATGGCATTGCGACAACATTCAGACAAGGAGCCGAGCATTGAGTTATTTGTTAAGGTCAGTATTTCAATTTTTCAATAACAATTATAACTTTTAAAAAAAGGTACTTTTCCACAGATTATTTTTTCCACTTGGAGAAAGGCTGTTTGCCATGAAGGAGACACTATTACTTTAAAAATGTGAAAGGCCAAAGCAAGAATCCATATAATCAATAAAAGGACATGTCCTTTTAATTTGCCTGCATGCACTCTTGACTTTTTAATGTTTGTATCGATCAGATGAGCAGTCGGTCTGTTTTTATCAGAGGACAGGCACAACCTTATCACGGCCCAAGTGAGCAGAGAGCATGTTCTGTGATGACAGGCCCCCACAGCAGGCACACCCACTCACCATGCACATGCAGTCAAGAAAATGGGTCCTTGTTTCCCAACAAAACCTTCATTTTCTATACCGGGTCACAGGACAGCTGAGTTTGGGTGGGGTATGTGCCTGGAAGGTTAGCCCGAAAAGCCCCCAAGCTGCAAAATACCTAAGAGTTGTGAAATGTGCTTTCTTGGCTGTGTGAGAGGGAAGGGAGGGACTGATTTTGTCTGGCTTTATTTCTCATTAAAAGCCGAGTTATGGTGTTTTTGACTCTTGAGAATCTCAGCTATTTCAAACATGACACAGGCACACCCAATTTCAATCGATCAGAATTTTTTTTAATAAGCTGTGACAAATAGCTGACCATATTTTATTTTTTGTGCAGTTTATGAATCGTGATCATAAAACCTGTCGGTGCAAAAAAAACTAACCATTGTTATTAGATTAAAAAAAAAATTTAACCAACATTAAAACCCTGACCGAGGTATTAATGGTGACATCTGGAGCAGAGATGCTGGACAAAGGTATTAAAACACCCTGAGTAGTATGACCATCCCATTCAGATTTAGAGGTTCCACTGTCCTTACAAATAGGAACTAACATCAACATTAAAGAACACAATACGAAACAGCGGGGACGCTCAGGTATTTTTTCACCTGCAAATTCATCCTGCAGGTCTGACTGAAGCCTCTCGCAGGCAGGTTTGCTCCACTTTGGTTTGTCTCTACTTAAAATAGTCCGTGGGGTCACATTGTGAGCACATGTTCATTTCTTCTGCTGTAACACAATGCCTGCATCCCAGCTTCCAGCAAACACCCCTCCCTGCATGTGCCTTGGAAAATTAACAAGCAAGAAAGAAATTGGTGTAGTTTCTCTTTGTACGGCAGGCCGGCCATGACGGCGAGAACGTGGGCAACTGTCCCTTCTGCCAGGGGCTCTTCATGGTGCTGTGGTTGAAAGGAGTCAAGTTCACCGTGACCACTGTTGACATGAGGAAGTAAGCACGCCTCCACTTCCTGTCAGCGTTATGTGCTCAAAGACCTTCTATTCAGAAAAGAACTGTCTTTCCCCCCCCCCCCCTCAAAACTTTTCACACCATCGGTGTGTAATAAGAGGTCTGTATCGCCTCCAAACATGCACCTTTTTTTTCCCCCGCATTGTGTGAACTTTGTCATTAGTGATGGAAAAACAGGATCAGGAAGCCTGTAATGGACTCTGGTACTGTAATTGAGAGTGTCAAAACACAAAACACAAAACATGTCCCACTAGTAGGAGGGGCGGGGGGTCAGTCATTGTTTTTGTTTTATTTTATTTTATTTTATATATACACAACAGGCGGCCCGGTAGTCCAGTGGTTAGCACGTCGGCTTCACAGTGCAGAGGTACCGGGTTCGATTCCAGCTCCGGCCTCCCTGTGTGGAGTTTGCATGTTCTCCCCGGGCCTGCGTGGGTTTTCTCCGGGTGCTCTGGTTTCCTCCCACATTCCAAAAACATGCATGGCAGGTTGATTGGACGCTCTAAATTGTCCCTAGGTGTGAATGTGAGCGTGGATGGTTGTTCGTCTCTGTGTGCCCTGCGATTGGCTGGCAACTGATTCAGGGTGTCCCCCGCCTACTGCCCGAAGTCGGCTGGGATAGGCTCCAGCACCCCCCGCGACCCTAGTGAGGATCAAGCGGTTCGGAAAATGGATGGATGGATGGATATACACAACAGACCAGTGAGTTATTTCTCCATCCTGGTGTCTTAACTTCAGGAAGCCCACAGAGCTGAAGGACCTGGCCCCCGGCACCAACCCGCCTTTCTTGCTCTACAACGGCACCCTCAAAACAGACTTCATCAAAATCGAGGAGTTCCTCGAGCAAACACTGGCCCCTCCCAGGTAGGCTACACGTATGCCTTTAATACCATCTGATGAGCTCCAATAGAAGAGTTCCATCAAACCTAGCATGGTAATCAAAACACATCCTCTGTTCAGATAATTTCAAAATGACCCACAAAAAGTTGTCAGCGCCTACATTTCAGAGGATTCATTGGTTGAAATATGGCCAGATTATACCTGTGTATATGACATACCATCTTCCCATTTTTAAAAAAAAAGGGCCAAACACCAGCCACAAAATGAGGAGAAACACCATTTTATCTGTTTCTTTATTCATTCCTGAAATCAGACAAAGCAAAATATCGACCAATTTATCCTCTAGTTGCAGCCGGTGACATCTTTGATTCGCTTAAAATCATGTGAATGGAGGATTCGTTTTGATTGGTCATCTGAATTTCTACTCTCATCACGTGGCTCAAGTTTCGCGCTCACGGTGAGTTTTTCACCTTGCAAGGTGAAAATGAGCAAACATGTTAGATTTTCGATTCATGCATCAGACAACTCACTTGAAATTAAAAAGGGAGCTATCTGCTGTTCAAAAGATCTCAAACAGCATTTTGCTCAGGAGATAGTGCCAGTGAGCGCCACACTTTAGGCTCACTGAAGACCCTCAATTGTCCATAGGAGTGAATGTGAGTATGCATGTCTGGCTGTCTGTATGTGCCCTGCAATTGGCTGGCGACCAGTCCAGGGTGTACCCCCCTTAGCCCGAAGATAGGTAAGACAGCCTCTAGCTCCCTTGCAACTCTAATGAGCAAAGTGGATGGATAATGTTTTATCAAAAAATATAAATACATACAATCGATGGATAATGATATTTTGATTCTCAGGTGGACTGTCAAGTCAAGTCAAGTCAACAGTATTTATAGAGCACTTTCAAACAGCCATCGCTGCATACAAAGTGCTGTACATGGAGCAATTTAACATGCACAATAAACAGTAAGACAAATCGGTAATAAAGGCGGTAGAAAGCACCAAACAGTAAAACCAAGAACAAATCTAAGTCATGCTGAGTCGAATGCCAAAGAATACAAGTGAGTTTTGAGGAGGGTTTTGAAGATGGGCAGCGAGGAGGCTTGCCGAATGTTTAGTGGGAGGTCATTCCAGAGAGAGGGACCAGCAACAGAAAAGGCTCGATCCCCTCTGAGCCTCAGTTTAGTTCTTGGTACTTCTAATAAAGTCTGGTCCACAGACCTGAGGCGCCGGGCAGGTGTGTAGGGGCGGATGAGCTCAGAGAGGTAAGGTGGCGCGAGATTATTCAGAGATTTGAAAACAAATAAGAGGATCTTGAAAATAACTCTAAAATGAATGGGGAGCCAGTGAAGGGATGCCAGAGTAGGAGTTATGTGCTCCCTCTTACGAGTACCAGTCAAGAGGCGAGCGGCGGCATTCTGGACCAGCTGAAGGCGCTTAATGGAGGACTGGCTGACTCCAAAGTAAAGGGCATTGCAGTAATCGAGCCGGGATGTGACAAAGGCATGAATTACCATCTCAAAGTGTTCATGTGAGAGGAGAGGTTTTATTTTGGCCAGCTGTCTAAGGTGAAAGAAGCTGGATTTAACAACGGCACCAATTTGCCGATCGAGTTTGAAATCACTGTCCAGTTTAAGGCCCAAGTTTGAGACTGTTGACTTAAGATAAGGAGACAGGGGGCCCAAGTCTACAGGATGGAATGTACAAGGGCCACTGGGACCAAACAATATCACCTCTGTCTTCTTTTCATTGAATCTCAAGAAATTTTGTGCCATCCAGGTTTTGATTTCTTCCAGACAGGATAGGAGTGGCCTTAATGAGAAGGCGTCTTTCTTGCTCAGTGGGACATAGATCTGGCAGTCATCTGCATAGCAGTGGAAGGGAATACCATGTTTCCTTAAGATGGAACCCAATGGGAGCAGATACAGCGAGAACAGCAGAGGCCCCAGAATTGAGCCCTGTGGAACATCACATGACAGGGGAGCAGTGCGTGACTCAGAGCAGCCAAGGCTGACACAGAAGGTTCTATCAGCTAAATAGGACCTAAACCACTCAAGAGCACTGCCGCCAATGCCCACCAAGTGCTGCAAACGAGACAGCAGAATACTGTGATCCACTGTATCAAATGCTGCAGTTAAGTCCAATAAAACTAGACACACGTGGTCTCCAGAGTCATTTGCCAGGAGGATGTCATTAGAAACGCGTAACAGGGCTGACTCCGTGCTATGCATCGTCTTGAAACCTGACTGGAAGACCTCCAAGATGTTACGTTCATCCAAGAAAATTTTCAACTGCATGTGCACGACTTTTTCCAGAATTTTGGAAATGAAAGGCAGCTTGGAAATGGGCCTGAAACTTGACAGTACAGACTGTACTATTCATGCCCTACGGCATACATGATTCAAACGCCTAAGTAAAAATTGTGTCATTGTTATTGTTTAGATGACAATTGAGATGTCAAACTTGTCCTTTTTCTGTGAATTTGGGTACATATACAGTATGTTAAGAAGTTGTGTGACGCTATGACAACACTCACGGTTCAGTGTGTACCACGGTTCTAATTCGGATTCAGATTCAGAAAACTTTATTTATCAACGTGGGGCAATTCGAGAGGTCACCAGCTACAATGCGGGAACAAAATGTAAAACATGAAAGTCATTTTCTTTTGCATAAACACACATAGACTTGATGAAAATTGACCGCTATCTGTAAATCCTAAGGCAAGGTATGCTGTATGTGCAACATGCACATATCTGTACATTAACCGGCAAGAATAACTTTTGTTTGGTAATGAAGTGATGCCTCCATGAGTAAAAATGCTGTCACTGCTCTAACTATATTTGCTGCACAGCAGTTTGCACTCACGTTTTTAGACCTGGGGTTCAACAATTAACCAATCCCAAGAGTTGGTATGTGGCTCATCTGCATGAGACAGAACTGCTTCCTCAAAACAGGCGGATTTCAGGGAAGCTTGAAAAAGAAGCTTAATAAACCTGCTTTAAGTCTTTTTCCTTGAGTTACCGGTACTTTTTATTGATGAAGTCACATCAGACTTATTATGACGCAGAGATCTGAAAATGCACAATAGGTCTCCTTTAAGTATTTCACAAGAAAACAACGATTATGGACCACCCCATTTGTCCATTTACAAGACTACAAAGTGTTTATTGATGAATTTGCTGTATGCACCACATGCACAGATACACATGGGAATTGACAAGTGTCATTTGTTAGCTTGGCGATGAAGTGCAGTTTTCATGGGTGAAAATCCAACCGGTGCTTTGGATTTATTGTACTGCAGTTCACACTGACGTATATAGACTTTAGGTTCGTGACGGAACTCATTCGGACCTCGGGGAATCTTGGAGAAACAGGTGGAACTCAAACTACAAGGATAGGTAGGAAAGTTCTTGAAAAGGTTAGTGCTGTAGAAAAAAAGCACCAAAGGTTCACCAAGTAGCCCTGCTGCCATGTCCATATCTTTTTAAAGACATTGCTTTTTGGTATATCACTCAAATTGCATTGTATCTAATAAAATGTCCCATGCGTGCATAAACTAAGAATGAGAAGCATGTTGAAAACAAACACGTCCTCCCTTTGCAGGTATCCTCACCTCAGCCCTCTAAACAAAGAGTCCTTTGACGTGGGCGCTGACATTTTTGCAAAGTTTTCTGCCTTCATCAAGAACACACCAAACAATGCCTGTGAGTGGGCTTCCTTTTGGGCACTGTTGAAGTTTTATCCGAGATTAAAAAATCAGAACAAAATTCTATGTCTGATCTTTCAGTTCAAGAGAAAAACCTGCTACGTGAGTTTAAGCGTCTGGACAATTACCTGAACTCTCCCCTACCCGAAGAAATCGACCACAACTCAAGTGAGACAGTCGGTGTCTCCAAGAGGAAGTTCCTGGACGGGGACCGCCTCACTTTAGCCGATTGCAACCTTCTCCCCAAACTGCACGTCATCAGGGTGAGACAATCACAGAGAAGAATCATCATACATACTGGACTAAACAACAAAGAAAAGAAATAATACACAGGCTAGAGGGTCAAGAGCTGCACCTGCAAAAACAAGTACTTGCAAGTCGCAAATAAAAATACACCATCCATTTTTTCGGAAACATTGATGAAGGATGAATCATTTATTAATGCCAGACTGGCTATTAATACATTTTGCAAACATGTGTAATGTATAATTGAAGATCGACTGCATAGTAATCCCGTTTTACATTCCAGAACACCCACCACAGATGAAAATCACCTCTACCATTTATGATTTGTACATGATACCAATATAAAAGATGCATGTGAGGTGCAGGGATTACAGTATTTCTGTACACCAGAGTCGCCATCCTCATGTTATAGACTGGATTATCTCTGACTTTGAATGAGTGTGGCTTCAAAAGATGTGGACTGGCCTGTTGAATGATGTCAAAGCGAATGAGAATGTACAGTAGGACGTGTTGGCTCAGGAGTCTGAGCTAACTGTAGCTAACCGTTTGCCAGGCTGCATGTTGAGTAATTCAGTGGAAGTTGTGGCCGCTGGTTGCTCGTGAGAGAATGTGCTTCTTAAGTGTTTGTTTTTCCTACTCTTTGTTCAATACAGCCGCTGAAAGTGCACTGGCAGTAATGTTATGGCAGACTGGCTAACAATGTTTACAGCAGACGTGCAGTTATGCAAGCTTTGCACTAGACCAGGGGTGGGCAATTATTTTCCGGGGGGGGCCAAATGAGAAGCAGAAAATATTGTGGAGGGCCGGGCCAAAAGTTAGAAATAGAAATAGAAAATAAAGAAGATAGCACAATGTCTTTGTATGCCAGTAATAATGTAACATTCTCATCCACCATCACACTCAGCACCGGTTCTCCTCAAGGATGTGTACTGAGCCCCCTGTTGTTCACGCTCTACACATTTGACTGCTCTCTGACTCTTATTAGCGGTACAGTTTGCGGAAAGTTTTTAACATGATAACAATCAAACCATTCTAGTAAATGTTCATTTACTCGAGCCACAAGCAATTCACTCTGAGCATGGAAATTGCCAGAATCGGACTGAGTAAGAATTCCTTCCTTGTTTTTCAAAGTCTCATAGATTTGAGTCTTTCCGACTCCAGGCGTCTCCTGAATGTTTCGTACTTTGTTACCCGCTTCGTTTAATCAGATACATATCACTTTCCCTTCCATGGTCATTACTCTCTCCCACTTTCTTCGTCTTCCCCTCCCTCCCTGTGCTCTGCAACTTGAAGTAACTGTGCCACCTGGTGTTGAAATACCTGTCATTACAAGTCCAAACGAAATGAATGCAATCAAACCTTAATTGTGCACCAATCTTCGGCGGGCTGGATTAAAAAGACCAACGGGCCGGATCCAGCCCGCGGGCCGTAGTTTGCCCACTCCTGCACTAGACACATTGCACTAGACACATTGCACTTCATCTTCTTTTTTTCATTAAGCATGAGCTATTCCCAAATTTTGGGCATCTTCTTTCCACATTCCTTCCTGCACATAATGCTGCAGTAGTCTATAGTAACAGTCTGTGTGGAAAAAATGATTACCATAAAAATCACAGCAATATAGCGAGAGATTTGCAACATAAAATTAGATATGTATGATTGAGACGTCCACAATATAGTGTAACTGCAAACAGTGAAGGATATGGCAAGGAACGACTGTACAATTATGAGGAGAATCATGGCCTCAGTCAAAACTGTACGATGGAAAATGGACAGTAAATAAAGGTTAAAATGTGTGAAGGTACACCATGGCTTGGCATGAGGATTTAGTGTGTAATAGTTTTTTAATGCTTCCGTTTCAATCCAGGTTGCCTCCAAGAAGTACTGCGGCTTTGACATCCCAGTCCAGTTGACAGGTGTGTGGCGATACCTGCACAACGCCTATGAGCGGGAAGAGTTCAAACAGACGTGTCCGGCTGAAATCGAAATCGAGAAGGCTTACTTGGGAGTGGTCAGTAACAGGAAATAAAATGTTCATTCACCATCTGTACATGGTGCTGTATGGTGCCAAAGATGTAACAGCCATCAATCATCTTAACACAGGGATGGGGAACCTTTGGTTTTTTTATTTTTATTTTTTTTAATACTTCGGAGGTTTAATTTGTTTTTAGAATTGCTGTGTTTGGCGCACCTGCCACTGGTTTCCCACTACTGCCTTTAGAACTCAAATCACAGAACACAGCGTTTTAGTGCTTTTGACTGTTTCAGTCACCTACAAGACCAATTGTGCAATTGACTGTTTATTTAATTTGCAAGACTTGTGTTTATAGTGTACATACATACAGAATATTTTCAATGATTGTTAGTGAGTAACAATCAGAACCCTTCAAAACTGTTCCTTTTAATAATGCAGAAAATTAATATTCTTTTCTATCTTATTCTGTATTAACACAACTGACATGATGGTGAATGTGCCACTACCATACTAATAAAATATTCAAATGTGTTTATTTTAAATCTCATATTGGTAAAATGGTAAAACACATGAAAATGTGTTTTACCATTTTTGCTTTGACTTTTTCCAAGACAATGTTTAGCTTCATGTATAAATTAAGGCACAAACTATCAAATAATCAAATAAGTCAACAATTCTACTTGTCCTGGTTCCATTAGACGGATAATTTACTCTTACTCAGACTACCTGGTCACAGTCTGTGATTATTTCTGACTTTACTCATTTGTTTTTGTAAAAGTGTGCTGTCTCCTCTAAGAGGGATGATGTGTTGGGGCTCATCTCATTTGTCTAATTGTCTAATCCTAGGTCCTCGCTCCTCTGTTAACATGATAACACTTCCCACCAAACATTCCATTGAGGATGGAGGAGATTGACAAAATGGCAAGGCTTGATTGAGAAGGTAGAAATGTTTTGGGGTAATGAGACGATCACTCCTTGATGTCGTCATTTCGTGGAGACGTCTCATAAAGATAATGTCACATCATTGACGCGTGTCACAAATGGACCATCTGCATGTCAGAATCGTGATGAGTACCACAAATGTGCACTTCACCCTTTGTGTTTCAAGTGGGATTAAATTGAAATCAAATACCAACAGGTTTCCGCTTCATAACTTTGCAGATGCAAAGACGAGTGTGACTGGTCTGTCCCAACTGTGTCTCCCCCACCTCAGTGAATATTTGGAATGATTTGTGAATTTGTAAAATGTTGATATATTGTTTATGAATTACACTGAATGCGAAAAACTGTGAAGAACCTTCAAAACGTTTTTAGTTGTGTTTATGTGGCCAAATGCATTTGAGAAATAGCACCCTGATTACTACAAACCTGAGAAACAGATCATAGGTTCAGCTCGAGTCAAGTCTTTTTGGTGGCATTTACAGCCCCAAATAGAACAGACACTCAGCACAATATGTACAGTATATTCAACCTAAAACAATCCAAAAATGACACAAACAATGATTATGACAAGTTAATTTAAAGTCCGGCGTCATATACTGTCCAGCTGGTACACGGCCGATTTCATACATCACTATTAAGGAGCTGAAAGACTTCCATAAAGAATACACCAGACATCCCTTGAGATAAGTTAGCCGGTGGAAGCTCCTCAATGCCCGATCTTCGCACTTCAATGTGCAATTAAGACAATTGAGATGCTCCTTAATACGGTTGTTTTCAATGTTTTGAGGAGTGAGAAACAATGAACATTGCAATTAAGGCACATGAGATGAGCCTTTAGCACAGATTTCTTTAAATATAAATGTACGATCAATTGGCCCCTTGAAGCTGAAGACAGAGGGCAGCCATTTTATGTTGCAACTGTTACTTCGTAGAAATATCCCAAATAAAACACACATCACTTGTCTAATAATTTATTCAGTCACAAAACAAAAACCCAAAACATTTTTACAATTTTAAAAAATAGATTTTCTTCATTCAGTGTTGAAAGGAGTCTTGTGGTGGTGTCGCCAATGATGTCTAATTGGTCACGCAGTATTTCCAGAAGCACGCTGTTAAAGGCACACAGAATTAGTCAAGACAATTGGAACCAGGAAATGTAGCTTGCGTTGTAACAAATAGTACCAAACAAAGGTATTTGTTGCTCTGATCATCATTGTAGAATTTTCTTTACCTTAAAAACTTTTAGACAGTGATGATATTGATAATATGTATTTGACAGATATACAGACATAAAGGTCCTCAATCATACTCTTCAAATGAATTCATGCTATACCATAGTACTGTCTTGCCAAAAATGCTAAAATGACAATACGTTAACTGGCCACACCACAACATTAAGTACCCCGATACAATCTCATAAAATCTAACAGCTGCATCCGAAATTCTCCCTTTACAAAGAAAATAATATTCAGTTAAGAAGCATAAGCGAGTAGTTCATTTAACAATAGGTTTATTACTGTGGTTAAAGTACATCGTGATTTAAAATGGTGCTGTGTCATACTGAAAGCTGGTTCAATTATTTCGGTTATCTCATGCTTGTTTTATTTTTAAAAAAATGACTACTATAGGTCTTTTCCCACATTGTCTTTTGTTTTGACACATTTTTTTACCCATTATTTTTACACATTACTAATTGAATGTGTTGAACACGAGAACAATTGGTTGAACCATCTTGGACACTTCAACAGTCTGAGAAGTTTTGTATAACTCCACCACTTCCTCATTCTGCATGAGCCTTGCAACATTGCGTCAACTCAAGATTGAAATAAGAGATGATTTTTAGACAGTATCGTGTGAAAATAGTTAGGTGAGTTACTTTTGGTTGGGACTGTTTTGTTAAAAATCTATACTGTCATGGCTTGTTGCAGAAAGAAGTGTATCACTCACGAAGGAAAATTTCCATGACATTAATATCTACCGATCGCAATGCTGAGCCAGCTCATTGCTATTTATTGCATAAGTCATGGCTGTTAAATATTTGAAAAAGAGTTCGCATCCTGCTGAAGCTGCGGCCCTGTGACTTGACCTCAGATAAGTGGAAGAAAATGGATGGGTGGCTGAAGGAAAATAAGAGTGGGAAAAATATACTTGTGGGAGCGTTGTGAGGAAAACATGTCAGCGTTATCCAAGTGGAGGAGAGAACAGAGAAGAAACCGTTTGTATCAAAACGCCGAAACGTTTCACCATTTTTCAGGGCCACACTGAGTGCGCATAACTGACAATTTTTCTTCAAACTAATTTTTCAAGATGATTTTTTTTGTTGTTGTCCTGATTCTGAAACTGCCCTTGTTTTTTTTCCCTAACACATCAGGTTTTGACAACAGTAATACTAATAATAATAATACTATTGTATTATAACAATAAAATATAAAATATATAACTTAAGAATATATTCATGTACTATTCATGACTTAAGAGATAGGTTGAGGGTTTGAAACAGCAAACTCCATAGGCAGATGTGCTTACCCCTAATACACTGTGCTGCCACATTTTGACTCAAGTTCCCAAATGCGGTTCCCTGTCACATAACACCTAAATAAAATGGAACCCTAATTAATGTAGAGATAATATGCTTCCTACAAATTACTGCTTGTGTTAAAATGACTAATTTGTTGTGTAGTTTTGACTCACCTCTCTTATTGGTTTTGGGCACGCCTTGCTCTGACCTGACAAAAGCTTGAGAGCGAAGCTTGTCAGCTGCAGCCAGCTTAAGAACCACTGCCTTAAGACCCTCAATCTTCAAATAGAAACACAAAAACATGACAGACAGATGGACGGGAAGTTTTTATTTAATTTATTTTTGCATTTATTCAGATTGGCTTAGATTTACCATGGTTGCATAGTTATCCTGCTGTGCTGAAACGTCAGGCCCTTTCACCAAAAATGGAAGATTCCACATAAATGTTTTAATGCATCACTTGCTGATGTCTACAGTTTAAACGAACCAAATGAATAGACGTTCAACTACCTTTGTTCCAGGATTGACTTTGCACATTGTGCTGCATCAGTAGAGGATACAGATTATTCACCTCGCTCTGTTCCCCTTCTGTAGTGTAAGAGGCATCTTCTGACACCAGCTTCTGAAGGAAATCTGTGCAGAATCACATTCATATTACCATACATAACTCGCTAGCATTGTGCAGAGGCCTTGTATCTGCAAAATCATCACTATTCAGGAAAACAAAAAAACGGTATGTTTGTTCGGCCTTTAACATTCCATCATCAAAGGGAACAAACCATGTTTATCACTTTCGAGTTATTGGAGGTCTCAGACAGAATGCAGCGGTGTTTAGGGTTTTCTTTTTTTCTTATTATTGAAAACACACCTCTTTTGAAATAAAGATGTAGCATTCAATTCAAAACAAGAGAGCAATTATAAAATAAAATGAGATAATGAACCATTCAACTGAAAAAGACAATACAAATGTTATTAAAATAAGTTTTCCATCTGGATGTAACAAAAAGAGGGCACAACAAGTTAGCTCAAGGAAATGTATTCAACTGAAAGCAAACAAAAAGGAAGGCAGATATAAAAATTGAAGTTTTCCATGCAGTATGATGTGTCAAAAAGACAGCACAATCGTTTTTTTTAATAAAAGGTAGTATGAAAAATAAAAGATTTTAATATTGTTCCTTTTTTGTTAAAAAAAAGTATATTTTATCATTGTTGTTTATTTTTACATTAAAAACAACCTTCCCAACTCATTTTAACAGTGGAGTATTCACTTATTGTAGCATATAAAGGCAGGGAGTAGCGTTATTATGTAGAAAATAAAAATCACGTATCTTAGAGATTTTAACACGACAAATATTGTTTTTACAATGCGAATTTGATCTTACCTGACTGTGTCTCCAGGTTGGAGTCAGAATAGAGAGGTAGTGCGTGTGTCCATCTTGCAGCGAGGAGGTAAAGCACAGCTAGAGACAGCATGTTGACTTTGCAGTTGGCCTAGTTGCTACAAGCTTGGCAAAGAACTTCACTTATATAACCGCACGCAGGCCATCCATCACAAGCGATCAATACATTATCATCAGAGCCAGCATCGCTCCTTAATGGATTGGGCGTCATAGACGCCATTTAGGGGATGCTTGTCAAGTCGGCTGCGGCCTATCTGTGCTTGGACAGGAGAGCCTAACAAATGTTTACCCTTCCTCACGAATAACGCATGGCTGTCCGGCGAACCTGTCATGCTTTAATGTGCCGCGAGTCCAGGTCTGGTGTCCTCTACAGCGTCATCGCTCACTCACGTCTGATGGTTTTGTGCCACAAAGCAGCCACATGGACGTCAATGCAAGATCTGACGCCATTTTCGGTTAAATAACCCACCCAACATTTGTCTCATTTAGCAAACATGTCAATTAATTAAAAAAAAAAAAAAAGACAATATGCCCTGAAAAATGGTGTGGTGAATTCCCTGAACAAATGCTTTATTCAGTGTGTGCACCAAGAGCATTTAATCCAGTTAACCCCCCACCCCCTCACAATATTAGTTTTTGGTTTTTTTGCGTGTGATTACATGGCCTTGCAAAATTCAGGTTTTGAAAGGGTTGTCAATGCATGTAAGGTACTTTGCGTTTTTATTTCTCCAACTGAATTTTAGGAGAAACAAATGAAAAACATTTGAGACACAAGACAGAGTAAAATGAGACAGAAGTGAGATTCGCAGATTTGTCTCACAAGCAATTGATGAGCAAGCTTTGATTAGTAAAATTTTCCTTTGAGTTGGCTTTAAGCCAAGTTTAAGGTTTCAATGTAGAGTTAGCCAACAGGGGTTGTAGCTCAAATCAAGGCATGGCTGTGTTTACATGTGGGTTTCAAGGACATTTGGGGTTCGTAGTTACAGTAATAATTGTTCAAATCACAGTTACCAGCCGGAATTCATGTTTAAACATGTGTCAAGGTTTGAAATAATAGTTCCAATTCAAGTGTTAGGGTTCCAACTGCGGGTGTGGGTTTGTGCGTGTGGACATGGTGGAGACCTGAAAAGCAGCGGTTCTTCCTTACTTAATCTATCCTTGCTTTATTCCTTCTATCTTTCTTACTCCCCCTCCTTCCTTTAAATACTACAATAATAATTTAATAGAGTGTACAGTATACTTATATTGTTGAGCAGTATTTCAAATGCAGTATTTTGTATTTTGACTTTCATGTAGTTAAACGAGGTCATCAGAAGGTGAACATTTTATATTGCTGTATTGATAAGATATTCTGAACTCACCATTTTAGACTGATTTTATTCTTGTAATACATATTTTCTCACATCAATCATTTAAAAATTCACAGAAAACTATGAAATCTTGAACATTTCTATTTTTTGTTGTCCGTCCTTTTGGTGATGGGAATTGGCTGACATTTTACAACCATTTACTCAAGTGTAAACTAGTCTGATAATTCAAAAAATATCTCGGGAGATTCGAGAAAGTTTATAGGGCTGCCAGAGCCTTTTGTCAAAGTGAAAGCTCCCTATAATGAACCCCAGATAGTGTCAGATGATGTATTAGCTTCTCTCAGCGTCTCTGAAGTTGTTAGCGAAAATGACATTTCATACATCTTGCTGCTGAGCCGGGTTTAAACAGAAAACAAGTTTGGGCCGTCGAAACCTGAAAGGGGCATACTATAGATTCATAATTCTTATATCCACCTATGATAGTTGGAATGTCACCTCTCTGGCAGGGAAGGAGCCCGAGCTGGTGTGCGAGGCAGAGAATTTCCGACTGGATATAGTCGGACTTGCCTCCACACACAGCCTGGGTTCTGGTACCAGTTCTCTCGAGAGGGGTTGGACTCTCTTCCACTCTGGAGTTGCTCACGGTGAGAGGCGCAGAGCAGGTGTGGGCATACTCATTGCCCCCCGGCTCAGTGCCTGTACATTGGGGTTCACACCGGTAGACGAGAGGGTTGCCTCCCTCTGCCTTCGGGTAGGTGGACGGGTCCTGACTGTTGTTTGTGCATATGCACCAAACAGCAGCTCAGCATACCCACCCTTTTAGGAGTCCTTGGAGGGTGTGCTGGAGAGTACTCCTGCTGGGGACTCCCTTGTTCTGCTGGGGGACTTCAATGCTCACGTGGGCAATGACAGTGAGACCTGGAGGGGCGTGATTGGGAGGAACGGCCCCCCCGATCAGAACTCGAGTGGTGTTTTGTTATTGGACTTTTGTGCTCGCCACGGATTGTCCATAACAAACACCTTGTTCAAACATAAGGGTGTCCATATGTGCACTTGGCACCAGGACACCCTAGGCCGCAGTTCGATGATCGACTTTGTAGTTGTATCATCGGATTTGCGGCCGCATGTTCTGGACACTCGGGTGAAGAGAGGGGCGGAGCTGTCAACTGATCACCACCTGGTGGTGAGTAGGCTCCGATGGTGGGGGAAGATGCCGGTCCGTCCTGGCAGACCCAAACGTATTGTGAGGGTTTGTTGGGAGCGTCTGGCGGAATCCCCTGTCAGAAGGAGTTCCCTGAAAGACTCCCACCTCCGACACAGCTTTTCCCATGTTCCGGGGGAGGCGGGGGACATTGAGCCCGAGTGGACCATGTTCCGTGCCTCTATTGTTGAGGCGGCCAATCTGAGTTGTGGCCGTAAGGTGGTTGGTGCCTGTCGTGGCGGCAACCCCCGTACTCGCTGGTGGACACCAGCAGTAAGGGATGCCGTCAAGCTGAAGAAGGAGTCCTATTGAGCCTTTATGGCCTGTGGGACCCCAGAGGCAGCTGACGGGTATCGACTGGCCAAGCGGAACGCAGCTTCGGTGGTCGCCGAGGCAAAAACCAGAGCGTGGGAGGAGTTCGGTGAGGCCATGGAAGCCGACTTCCAGACGGCTTCGAGGATATTCTGGTCCACCATCCGACGTCTCAGGAGGGGGAAGCAGTGCACCACTAACACTGTGTACAGTGGGGATGGGGCGCTGCTGACTTCGACTCGGGACGTTGTGAACCGGTGGGCAGAGTACTTCGAAGACCTCCTCAACTCCACCAACACGCCTTCCTTGGAGGAAACAGAGCGTGGGGATTCTGAGGTGGGCTCTCCTATCTCTGTGGTTGAAGTCACCGATGTGGTTAAAAAGCTCCTCGGTGGCAAGGCCCCAGGGGTGGATGAGATCCGCCCGGAGTTCCTCAAGGCTCTGGATGTTGTGGGGCTGTCCTGGTTGACACGCCTCTGCAACATCGCGTGGTCAACAGGGAGAGTGCCTCTGGATTGGCAGACCGGGGTGGTAGTCCCTCTTTTTAAAAAGGGGGACCGGAGGGTGTGTTCCAACTACAGAGGGATCACACTCCTCAGCCTCCCTGGTAAGGTCTATTTAGGGGTGCTGGAGAGGAGGGTCCGTCAGGAAGTCGAGCCTCAGATTGAGGAGGAGCAGTGTGGTTTTCGTCCCGGCCGTGGAACAGTGGACCAGCTCTACACCCTTAGCAGGGTCCTTGAGGGTATGTGGGAATTCGCCCAACCAGTCTACATGTGTTTTGTGGACTTGGAGAAGGCGTTTGACCGTGTCCCTCGGGGAGTTCTGTGGGGGGTGCTTCGTAGGTATGGGGTACCGAGCCCCCTGATACAGGCGGTTCGGTCACTATACCACCGATGTCAGAGTTTGGTCCGCATTGCCGGCAGTAAGTCGGAATCGTTTCCAGTGGGGGTAGGACTCCGCCAAGGCTGCCCTTTGTCGCCGATTCTGTTCATAACCTTTATGGACAGAATTTCTAGGCGCAGCCGAAGCGTTGAGGGGGTCCGTTTTGGGGGCCTCAGTATTGCATCCCTGCTTTTTGCAGATGATGTGGTGCTGTTGGCTCCTTCAAACAGGGCTCTCCAACTCTCACTGGAGCGTTTCGCAGCCGAGTGTGAAGCGGCTGGGATGAAGATCAGCACCTCCAAATCTGAAACCATGGTCCTCAGTCGGAAAAGGGTGGAGTGCCCCCTCTGGGTCGGGGAGGAGATCTTGCCCCAAGTGGAGGAGTTCAAGTATCTTGGGGTCTTGTTCACGAGTGGGGGCAGGAGGGAGCGAGAGATCGACAGGCGGATCGGTGCAGTGTCTGCTGTGATGCGGACGTTGTATCGGTCTGTCGTGGTGAAGAAGGAGCTGAGCCAAAGGGCGAAGCTCTCAATTTACCGGTCGATCTACGTTCCAACCCTCATCTATGGTCACGAGCTATGGGTCGTGACCGAAAGAACGAGATCCCGGTTACAAGCGGCCGAAATGAGTTTTCTCCGCAGGGTGTCCGGGCTCTCCCTTAGAGATAAGGTGAGAAGCTCGGTCATCCGGGAGGGGCTCAGAGTCGAGCCGCTTCTCCTCCACATCGAGAGGAGCCAGATGAGGTGGCTTGGGCATCTGATTCGGATGCCTCCTGAGCGCCTCCCTGGTGAGGTGTTCCGGGCACGTCCCACCGGGAGGAGACCCCGAGGAAGACCCAGGACACGCTGGAGAGACTATGTCACCCAGCTGGCCTGGGAACGTCTCGGGATCCCTCGGGGAGAGCTGGAAGAAGTAGCTAGGGAGAGGGAAGTCTGGGCTTCCCTGCTAAAGCTGTTGCCCCCGCGACCCGGCCCCGGATAAGCGGTAGATGATGGATGGATGGACCTATGATAGTGCAGCTAATTTACATGACAGCACCTGCAAATTGACTTGGCAGCTCAGCTGCTTAAAGAGCCAGAGGGTTAGCTGAGTTAAATTTTGTTTGAAGAGCAACTTTGTGTCGGTTAACAAGACTAGCTTCAGTTAAGGAGGGCATACTTAGGTATTCCATGATGTTGACAATGAGTTGGCGGATGGTGTGGTATTTCTGGTTGCTGATGTGTCCATAACATGTGCCACAGAGATGAAACACACGCTAGTTGATAAACATCATCCACCTACTTGGGTTGAAGTGCTGCATCTTTACATGAAAATGATTTCTTTAAAAGGTCTTCTGTATGTTCTGTACTTAACATTTTAGACTCAAGCCTTACCATTAACCACAGCAAGCTTCACATCTAGTTGTTATGGTAACAAAAGCTGTACTTGATATTAACACTGAAGAAGCGATCCATCCATCCATTTTCCAATCCGCTTATCCTCACACGGATCGTGGGCATGCTGGTGTCTATCCTAGCTGTCTTCGGGCAGTTCTCCCATTGATATATGCTAAAGAGGCAAAAAAAAAAAAAGGTTTGGTTGAGATCATAAGGGAAGCCCAAACTGGATTTATGTCAAACCGACATACTAGCTCAAACACAAGATATGAGCTTGATTTACTTTATTTCTCTGTTTACCATACATTGATAACATGTACATTTCACGTTTTATGCATATTGATCATAAGTGTTCTTTTTGTACAGCTGAACCTGAAAGTGTGAATCATTTGTTTTTTGACTGCCCCATTTGTGCTGCATCGTTGAAAGATTTGGGGAAAAAAACAAATTACAAACTTACATTAAATGGAAAACAAATTATTACTGTGTTCAAATCTAAAGAAAGGATTGTGTAGAGCACTATTGTTAATTTATACGTTTTGTTAGGAACATTTCACATCCATAAATGTAATTTCACCCCATTATTTAAATTATTTTTGTTTGAGTTAGATAATGATTTAAAGTCTCTTAATCGAATAACAAGTAAAAAAAATTTCAATCAATAATTGCATGTATGTATGTATGTATGTATGCAAAAGCAAAATATGTTAATTTGTTTGCCTGATGTTGTTTTCAAGATATATTTTGTTTAAAAAAACAAACAAAACAAAAACACGCAGATCTTATGCTGCATTCGCTGAACGTGGGAATGCAGACTCTCCCGACCTGCGACCAGAAAAAGTCCACTGGAACCCCCCATTGAATAGGACCGTCCGGGTTGCGGAATTGGCTGGGGGAGGTCCCGGACTTCACTGGCTGGCTTCATTCCGACATCCTAAGCAACTGGAGACACTAATTTCATGTAACACGACATGATTTGTACTGACTGCGTGAACATAGCCGTTATCCCCCTGCATTGTTATTTGAATGTAATTCTTTGAAGATAAGATATACCTGTATTTATATAAATTAAGGGAATTATAAACAAGTTTTACTAGATGTCGAAATGTGTTGTGATTAATCAGAACAACAAACAATTCATCGGGATGAGACATATTTTTTTCCGTTAACATTTGCCTCGAACACTGAGAGGTATGAACTGAAACAATCCGTGTGGGATAATCCCAATTTCCCACATTCATGGAATGCAGCACTAAGCAAGCGTGCGTTTCCTTACATTCTGTATTGTTTGTGTATAGTTCTCAATAAAGTTATTAAATAAAAAAACAAGCACACGTGACCCGAGAGTCAAGGTAAAATGTGAGCTGTCCGTATAAATCGCCAAGTGAGCGCAACATTCCTTTCTCTTGTTGTTAATCTCGCCAAACTGGACAAGTGAGAGTTGATAGACTGCCTGAACAGAACAGCGCCAGGAAAAGCCACGTCGTCACCCTTACTGGACGACTGATCGTAAGTCAGCCAAATTGTTTATGATAATATTCTGCTAGCTGTTAGCTTCCCGGCTACGGGAAGTTATAGAATCTATATAAATAATATTTATATATATTTTTTATATTTATATTTATTGAATATAAATATAAAATATAGCTTTGAAGTCAAGATGGCGCCCGAGTAGGCAGCCGTCGGCAAGTGCTCTCATGAGCCTTGCTTTTTTTGTTGTTTTTTTGGTTTGTTTTGTCACTTTGTGTTTGTTGTTACGTCGTGTGGACCTGATGTGGACTTTTTTCAGCATTTTTTGGCCACGACATTCATCAAGGAGGAGACTGTGCTTGGTGGTTGCGCCTTCTCGGCAGGATGGGTATACCAGCACTGTTGTTGCCTGGGAGGAATGTCGGCGCCATTTGACTGCCGTTGCTGGACAGTCCCAGGGCGCTTGTGTCTTGCGCCTGTTATGGGCAGCATTTTTCACAGCCCCACTTTGTTCAGCGGAGAGATCGGTGCTGTTGAACGGTCTGCGGCTGGATGGATGTAAGGCTTGAGGAGCCGACGATGAGAAGAAAGGAGCGTTAGTGCGGAGTGCCGATGTGGATGTGGAACTGGGAGTCGCGGCTTGGAATTGAAGTGGATTTACATGGGACAGGAGATGTGAGCCCATCTCTTTTTCGTCAATGGACGCTACAGCTTCGTGTTTGCTTTCAAAAACTTAGCTTGTAGCAGACGTGTGCACATTTTCAGCATGACGTCTGATCCACTGGTGAAAGGACACTTTGAACCTCTCCTCTTTCATCTATAACTGCTTCAGACAAAGTGTATGCAGAAAAGTGGTGAAGATTGCACGGCTGTCTGTGTCCTATGTGTTGTGTTGTGTTATTTTGACTTCAAAATGGCGCCGCGTGAGTGGCTGCCTTTCCAGCAGCTCCTATATTTTGTTGTTCTACTTCTTCCTTTCATAACTTTGCTGCTGTGAATCAGGAATTTCTCCACTGCGAGACTAATACAGGTTTTCTTATCTTAAAGAAATGTCTTCAAACGTAAACATTAACGGTGGCTAATTGTAACATTGACAGTGTCTGACTCCAGTGAACATCTACGTCCATACTTGAATGTATCTTGGCGTAACAGTGGTTGTGTAGCAGCTTCTTCAAGATATAAAATCTGCTTTATAAAGTCGCTTCGACCAACTTAACCTGTTAAATGAACAATATGTGAAATTCCAATAAGCCCTCTGAGTTTTCTTGTTCTTCATTCACAGTCCTTTCAAGATGTGGTCCGAAGGAGGCTCTTTCGTCAAGGGGGTGGCCCTGGGAGGAGTCTTCTACCTGTTGCTCTCGCTCCTGGGGAGTTTCAGCCCAAATACCAAATCTGTCTCTGAGGACCTTCACCAACACCACCATGTCCAGGCGCAGAGTAACGATAACCTGAAGCAGCTCTCGGAATCGCAGACGCAGGAGTTAAGAGATCAAGTCCGCGTCTATTGCGTCATCATGGTCCAGCCAAAGATTCTGGTCTACTGGGCCGCTGCCGTGGGCACCTGGAGCAAACACTGCGACAAAGCCGTGTTTTACACCTCAGAGTCATCCAAGGCCCTCGAGGCAGTTGACCTGCAGGAGAGAGATGGTTGGGCGAGGTTGTGTAAAGCTCTAAAGCATGCTTACGAGAACGCTGGGGACCTGCGCTGGTTCTTCGTGGCACAGCCCATGACCTTTGCCATCATCGAAAACCTCAAGTACCTGCTGCTCACCAAGGATCCCAGTGAGCCCTTCTACATGGGCAACGCCTTGAAGTCCGGGGAGCTGGAGTATGTCACGTACGAGAGCGGCATCGTCCTCAGCTACGAGGCTCTGAAAAGGTTTGTGTGCGTGCTGGACGACAAGAACAAGTGTCCCATACGAGTGAACCGCCTGTGGAAGCTTAGCGAAGACAAACAGCTGGCCATGTGTCTCAAGTACACAGGCGTGTTCGCTGAGAACGGCGAGGACGCGCGCGGCATGGGCCTGTTCAACGGGAAGAGCCTCGATGCTCTGATCAAGGAAAGTATGAAAAACAACCCAAAAAATGTGGTGGAGAGCTGCTGCTCCGACTTTGCCGTCACATTCAACGGCATGACTCCCAACCAGATGCAGGTGATGATGTATGGCGTCTACCGGCTTCGTCCATATGGCCACGATTTCCACGACTTGCTCATGTTTGACCCGCCAGAAGGTTCGGACAATGACTAGGATCACAGGCTGCGCCAGGCCTTTTTGTACGAGCTGTTTGAGCATGAAGATGTTTTCGATCGGGATCCTCACTGGCGGAAATCCAGTTTTTACAAGTTTTGTAAATTTTGCACTTTTCACCTTGTTCCTGTGGCGTTGATTTAAAAAAAAAAAAAAATAAACGTCCGATGCTCACTAACTGTCCTTTGAAGGCAAAGCTGGGAACTGAGTTAATGTGAGATAGGTTCCCGGAAACATCCGATAGCTTCTTTTTTTAAAAATCAGATTCTGTCTTTGTGCTGTCCTGAAGCTGCATTACATGAACACACTAAATGCAGACACTTTGCAAATCCCATTTCATGTCTGCTCTAATTTTACAATTTAAAGACGGGTACGCTGAAAGGAAAAAAAAAAAAAACGGGCTTCGGGAGCAGGACTAAGGAACCGATGGCATTTGATCCAGTCGGCCATGCATTTTGAAAAAAATATTTATATATTCAACCTACGTTTGTTTGATCATGTGTGTTTTATTCCAGAGGAGTTTGTGCAAAAAATGTAATGGCCCAACAGGTGAAAGCTTGAAGGTTCACTGCACCAATTCAAGCCTGAATTTGGGTGAGTGTGTGTTGAATGATCCATTAATAACTACTTGCACTTGACAAATGTGATTAAAATGAAAAATAAGTGGAAATAGGCCCCATGTCCTGTTAATGATTAAGACGGTTCATTTTGTCAACACTACGGTGGCCATTTTACCATCCCTGAATTAAAGGTGTTCATGTTTAGTGTTACTTCCGAGCTGAATTTAATCTTGAAGTCCAAATAAACAATGTACATTTTGTAACAACCTTGTCAAATATGAATGATTCAAAAAAGAAAAAAACTGAAGTGGTGACAAACACACTATCTCTACAGTTCAGTACTCCCGAGTTGTCAGTCTTGGCACGTTTTCAGCATTTACCTTTAAAAGTACAAAGTATTTAGGAACACATTACTCAATTCACTTTTACAGAGTCTTTAGGAACATGTTCATGCAATTGACAAATCATTGGGCTTGTTGGCAGGGTTGGATCACGCCTCAGTCATTGTGCAAACATCCTGTTTGACATTAACCAGGTGCAGTTTGAACAAAGAGACAAGCATTCATTCAAATGGAGATACGTTTCTTTTAATTGGTGCACATCGGTGGTGAATTGGTACAAAGCCATAAGTCAGCGTAAACATCTGCTTCAAGAGCACTACAGATACATTTTGGCAGGGAGGTTGGGCGTTTCTTCTGTTATTTATACGTCTTCATGTGCCACAGTCCGTCGTTCAGATAGTGAACATTCTCGATGCCAATGCCCTTGTTGACTTTTTCTCTGTACAAAAAGACAAATGATTGTCGTGACTCAGTCTACAACACCGATTAATGCATTTTTAATCTTACATGCTCTCTGCAGACAGCTTCATGACGCCAACGCACAGTGCATGCTGTTTGCCCTCTGCCATAATGGCCTACAACTTCTTGTTAAGGACAACATATGCTGCAAAAAATGTCACTTCACATGTGATTTTTTTTTAAAGGTACACCTTTGACTGATTGGACTTTTTTAAGGAGGGAGGCATATTTGTACTTCTTTGGAAGAAACAATGTGAGAATTTATGTCAAGTAAAATTGAAGTCGCCATCAAAACGAAACAATACTGTCGTAGACGTTTTCAGTCCTGGTACTTGTGTGCAGTTTGGCAGAAGGGCGAACAGTTCTTCAAAAAGAAGATAAGTGTGCTTGCTTCGAGCTTTATCAGTCCTTTGAAAAGTGTTGCGTATTTGCTTGTGGAAAGAACAAAAGCCGGATAAGTGCACTTGTATAGGCTGCAGCATATTTCATTCAGGCTCTGGCTGCGCATAACTATGGCGAAATCCCTGTGGGACAACACCTGAAGCAACTCTGGAAATGGAATACACATTAAGCTACTGCTCCCATTTGAGGTTTACTCTAAAAAAGTGACACCTGAAACAAAGAGTACACAACTTTCTACAATAAACACCAGAGATGAGCATTCCATCGCTGGGACAGAAGCCAATTTTGGAGATGGAGGATGAGAAGTGTTTTTGTTTTTTAAGACCAGACAAAGCATGGGTGTAAAGGGGTTTTTGCCCATCCCTTCGATCATTCCTAACAGAGTTACGTGTATGGTGTCGGGAGGCAAAATAACAAGGACAGAGTGTAGCCAAACACCGTATTTTCTTAACAGGCTATCAACAGGACAACACTAACTTGTACAACTCACTTAGTGGCCATTACAGAACTCTTTTCCTTCCTTTTTCATCTCAGCACTATTTTTATATCAATACCGCCACATAGTGTACAGTCGGAGAACAAAGTACCGAGAGACACCCATTTCACTAACGACTGACAGAAACACGCCCAGTGTGTGGGAGAGAGTGACTTCACTTTGCTTCAAGCAGCCAAGAGAAGCGCTGGTCCTCCGTCCAAAAAAATGTACACTTCGCCAGTCAGTCTGGTGACCAACGGTGGTTGTGTTGACAGCTAAATGCTATCTTGGTTGACACTTTAACAGTTGAAAACAATTCAATCCAGACAGAAAGCTGGCTGTGTTGTATGTCTCTCTGTGCCTGCCCACCAAGATGCTTGTGGCCCCCCAGTTGAGGCACGGATTTCTAAAAGTAACATTTTAATTATTTTATTTCATCATAGAAGCTATTTTTGTTTTCTGTGTTTTGAGTTGCTTATCACTGAGGCATTAAAAATATAAAGAAACAGTGACGTCATTTTTGTTTGATCGATGGCCAGTCTTATCTTCAACAGCCAATCACAGCGTGACTGAAAATAAGGTTTGGTAGGCAGGCATAGATTTGATGAATTAGCATTTGCATCTACTGTAACAGCAGTCTAAAAGGTTTTAATTAAGGCTCAATAAACAATACCGGTAGTCTAAATCAGTACCTGCACAGCAAAAAGTCAATAGAACAGAATATCCCACCACTTCTGACGTTTTAGTTTTTTTGCTGCAGTATCGCTCCAAAATTATTTTATGCAGTCATACCATCGAAGTCCTAATTTTGGTGTTGTGACAACAGTATATGTACAAAACCTCCTCCCTTAATAGACACCTGGTGCTGTTGAGTAAATAAATGCTCCCAGCCACTACGTCAGCTCTTATAGCAAAATATTAATGTAACTTGTAAGGTGCTGAAAGGTTTGGCAACATCATGCAAACCAACAACAGATAAGAAGGATACAACTACTGTGTCCGAATCAGCTGGGTAGAGTTTGGCACCTGGTGACGTCAGTCCAGGACACATTATGTTGGCACCACTTAGGACAAATTTGATGGCACCTTTGTCTACTTGCTGGTGAGGAAGAATGAATGGATCTGTGAGGAAATAAGAAGACTTGATGTTACCAGAAATGAATTTACTACATTATCAGGGTTCTCACTCTTTTCATGAAATTATTGTACAGGACCTTTTCAGCTACCACAGTACAAGTCAACAACTAGTGAGATGTTCACATTTTGGGCGGCCTAGTAAATACTTTAACACCAACTCGCATTGAGTCCAGGTTTAAAAGGCTTGCCATATCATTCAGACTCATGCAGCACACATGTGACACATACAACAGCATGGCCAATTTGCATACCAAATTGGCAACAAAAAAACAAAACAGATAAACAAAACGAACAGCACTGAATTGATTCGCATCTTCACCCAAAAGCCATTCAAATGAAGGGCTCGTTTGCCAACATGTTGACAAATTACTTTATTTGCTCAGTGAGGACGATGAAAGTAAATACGGCTGCCTGACTAATGAGTGACTGATGGTTGGAGAGAGGCCAAAGCCCACGCTCGATAACCATGGCACTGCCTGCCACAGCCAGGTTGACGAGCCATGAGGCATAGCACAACCTAAAAAGTTTTATGAAAAGTATTATTGCACCTGGGGTCTCACTGATCAGCGTTACATATGCACAAAATGGGGTCTGAAAGATGCGTACATAACGTCCTGTGCAAAATGTGTAACTATTGAAAAAAAAAGTGCACACGTGTTAAAGTGGCCGGACTTATCACCGCAGTGTACGCACAAAACAGGGCTTGAAAGATTTGTATACAATGTCCTGCGTTAAGTAATTAATCCTCTCAAAAGAAAAAGTTGACAGGAAAAAGTGTGCAAATGTACAGCAGCTTTAAAACATCCATACGCATATTTTGAGGACAAGGAAATTTAGCGATTTTTGTATCCCTCTGTGTGAGCACACAGCCTTCAGAGGCGGAGCAGACACACTCGATAGGTTGCCGTCGTAGCATCATAAATTTTTATTTAGTTACTCCTCCTTTCAAATCCAACCGCTTTCTTTTTGGCCTCCTTTTCTGCCTGTAGTGTTTTTTTTTTGTTTTGTTTTTTTGGTACATTGCCAACGTAGGCCACTAAACAATATTCCCTTCCTTATTTGCACCGCGCAAATAAGTCAGTTGTCAGTTGTCATTGTCGTCAGTTTATCCCACCTAATGTTGATTCTTCACACAAAAACAAAAAAATTATCTGTTTGAAGCACTTAAATATGGCAAAATGTCCAAAAATACAAGAGGGGCTAATACTTTTGCAAGGTATTGTGTGCTTTTTGCCCCTCCTGAGATTTGTTTTATTTCCCCTGATAACAAACAAACGTTACAAGAGACTATTTTCCAGTTATTTTCTTTCTCTTTTTGTAAAACAAAAAAAGATGTTTCCTCCAAAAAAAAAAAAAGTCCTTAATTTCACATTTTAAATGCTCAATGATCTAACATCATAAAATGAACAGTCAAATTGCATGGCTCACACTGCGCTCTTACAGCTCTCACTGTCCTCTAACATCAAGTTACACAGGTGAGGCAATGTGACCTCTGCAAAATACTGTTGGTTTGTACGCACATACCTCAAGCCGAAAGTTTGCAACATTGCTGCTTGTGTAACGTGTAATGCAGCACCATATCTTTGGATATGTTCGATTGACTCTGTGATTGCCTTCCTCCTTTTTGGTCAAACTGATTCCATTCTTGTTATCCGTTTCTTAGCAGGAAATAAAGATGTGCCAGCTACTGGTTACGTGTTATAGCATGCTCTTAAAGAGCAGTGAGATAAAACTTTCCATCAGTACTTTGAGGTCCCCCCCCCAATTGTTTACAAACATATAAAAGTATATAAATAAAAGTCTTACATTTATGCAACAGTCTGAGGGTGGGATAAAAGGGGCCTTCCCGCTGTCTGAAGAAGAGCAACTCTCCGTTCACGGTCAAGATTTCAATGTGTTCATGACTGAAAGGTGAGTAACAGAGAGGAGTTGTCAGATTCAGTGCTCAGAGTTAAATGGTTGTAAATGAGAAAAATAGTACCATCGCACTATTTTGACAGGGTCTTTCTTTGGCATGATGTGATTGAGCCATGACTCGATGTCAGGGAACTGGTCCAATAGCTGACTCTTTATCCCTTTGATGACGGATGTCTTTAACTGTATACAGTTTGATACGTTCTCCTTCTCGTCAAATCTAAAATGGGGGATCACAAGAAGAGTTTCAGTAATAAATGAGCACAAGACACGAATACAGCAATCGTGGATAGTAACATAATATATCGTTTAGCCTACAAGACTCTTGTAGCTTCATCAAAACGGCCTTTTTCCAAATATAATAGGAAGGCTACGACAATGTTTAAGACCGACATTCAACAAGACCTACCTAATCATTAGCTAGGTCGTTAACGTTAGCAGCGGTATAAAAATAGGTACGTACTTTTTAAACATCTTCGTTTATCGTCGTTCTTTGCGTTTCCTCAGTACTTCAAACCCTTACTTTCCAATCACTGTAGCAGATGTGGTATTTAAAACGCGAAGAGGCAACAACATAGTCCACAAAACGTCAAGTTGAGGTACTTGCACGCTTATTTTGCAACGGCCGGAAAGCAGTGCAACGATTGAGATGATTTTTACGACAGTTCCACACATACAGAGGCCAGCACGGGGTGTAACAACCCGGCTAACCACCGTTCCGCCGTGGCGGCTATATTATCAGAGTCGAATACCCGTCAAAGGCAATGAATAAACATTGAGAATAAATCGTTCATTTTTCTCAACCTATTTTCATGACGTTTATTTTTGACAGCTCCAAAACACATGCTATCAATACACAATATTCAAATCCACATATTCAAATAAATGTAAGCTTATGTTAAATTATTTTCATTTTATATTTGAGCATTATATTCTTTTATGTTATAGTTATCTAAATTATATTCTGTTTAATAATTGTTGAAACATTCTTATGTTGCTTGCGTCTGATTGGCTAAAGAGAAGCAGGACGTGTTTTCGTGACTGAAAGGGTGTTGTGTTTTCGTTCATCCGTTCGGAAGTGCAGATGGTTTTTTTTCTTTCTCCTTTTTATAAACTGCATTAAAGGATTCCAGCTCTCCTTTTGTCATTCGTAAAGAAGAGCCATCCACTGAAAAACAACGAACCCCTCAACTTACATAAATAATGGAGATATTGGTTTGGTTTGTTTATTGAACATAAAACATATACAGTAATAATTTGACAGAAAATAAGGTAAATAAAATAGTAAAAAAGTAAGAAATCAGTCTTCATTCAACAAAGTTATTATGTTCAAGGGAGTAGGAAGAAGTAAAAAAATTATCTAGTCCTACCCCGTTATGTGTTTATATCTAATAAATCATTTTTATATCAATCAGAAAAGAAAGAAAGTAAGAAGAAAGAAGTCTCCATTAAGGCTCATACTTTACCCTTAACCGTGATATTTTTACAACTTTTGGTTTGTATCGGGATTATATACATCCACACCCTGGCACTCTTGTGTCAATTTTCTCTTGTATTCATAAAGGATATTTCAATACTTTTCTCTATTTATCAACTTAGTTCTGATTTATCATTATATTTAATGTTTAGAATTTATCATTTTAACTCTGATTAATGTAGGTTGTTTGTACTATTTTTTTCAATTTGTTTTTGAACTCAGCAAGCGATTTACTCATTTTCAGGTCCGTTTCGAAATTATTCCACAGATTAACACCTTTGATAGATACACTTCTTTGCTTGATGTTTGTTCTTGTTTTGAGTTTTTTGAATAAGTTGGTACCTCTTAAATCATAGCTGCTTTCTCGAATTTCGAAAAACTTCAGAATGTTTTGGCAGAGCAGGTTATTGTGTGCTTTGTACATTAATTGGGTGATTTTAAAGTCTACCAGGTCATAAAATTTCATCATATTTAATTTGATAAATAGTGGATTTGTGGGTTCCGTATATGTTGATCTAGTAATAATTCGAATTGCTTTTTTTGTAGTTTTAGAATAGGGAGTGTGTTTGTTTTGCAGGCATTTCCCCATATTTCCACACAGTAGGTCATATATGGTAATAATAATGAAGAGTATAATGTGTACAAAGATCTCTTATTTAGCACTTCCTTGGTTTTGTAGAGGATCCCTACGGTTTTGGCTATTTTTCTTTTTACGTTATCGATATGTGGCTTCCAACATAGTTTTGAGTCTATTACTAATCCGAGAAACTTGGTTTCATACGCTCTTTCTATCTCAATTGAGTTTACCATAATTTTAGCTTGGTGTTTGATTGGTCTTGTGCCAAAAACAATTAACTTCGATTTTTTTCAGGTTAAGTGACAATTTATTTCTGTCGAACCAGTATTTTAATTTGTTTAATTCGTTTTCTACGGTTGTCAGGAGCTGTTTCAGATTTATTCCAGAACAGTAAAAAGTTGTATCATCGGCAAATAGGACACATTTAAATTGTTTTGAGACCTTGCAGATATCATTTATATATAAGATGAATAGTTTTGGACCAAGCACTGACCCCTGAGGAACTCCATGAGTGATTTTCAGGTGATTCGTTTTTTTATTGTTGAGCTGCACGTACTGATATCTGTTTTCTAGATAACTTTTGATCCATTTATAAGCTACACCTCTAATGCCATATCTTTCTAGTTTTTTCAATAATATATTGTGATCTATTGTGTCAAAAGCTTTTTTTAGATCTAGGAAAACCCCAACAGTAAATTCTTTGTTGTCTATATTAGTGGCTATTGCTTCCACAAACTCCATAACTGCCATTGAGGTGGTCCGTTTTTCCCTGAAGCCATATTGATTCTCACTTAACAGCGCATGCTTTTGTATAAAGCTATCAAGTCTGCGAGAAAATAGTTTTTCTAATATTTTTGAGAATTGTGGTAGTAGTGATATTGGTCTATAATTTGTAAACCGATGTCTTTCTCCACTTTTACAGATTGGAATAACTTTAGCAATTTTCATTTTTGATGGAAAGATACCAGCTTTGAATGACAGGTTGCATATGTGCGTGAAAGGTCGCACTACATATTCTATAATCTGCTTTATTATTGTCAGATCAATATTAAAGCAATCAGTTGACTTTTTATTTTTAAAAGTTTTTGGTTAAGTATTTTCCATATTTCTTGTGTGTTACTTTTATTCTGCTCTAATAGTGCATGATAATGATCTCTTTTACTGGTTCTTATAATATTTACTAGTTTATTTTTATAGGTCTTATATTTTTTTCTGCTTCTTCAGTTCTCAATTTTAAAAACAATTTATATAAATTGTTTTTCTTTTTACATGCGTTTTCTATGCCTTTCGTTATCCATGGCTTACTTGGGTCTTTATACTTTTTGGAGACTTTAGTTAATGGAAAATGTTGATCATATAAGGAGATTATGGTAGACTGAAATACTTCAAACGCTGTATTTGGGTCTTCGTTTGAGTAGACCTCGGTTCCGTTTTGTTTTTCTAGGTCTTGCTTAAAAGCATCGATGGAGCATTGGGTTCTTAGTCTTATTTCTGTTATGTGAGTTGTTGACTTAGCTTTTCTATCAAAATAATTATGAAAAACTGCCAAGACAGGTAGGTGGTCACTTATGTCATTAATGAGAAGTCCACTTTCCATTTTATGATCAATCTTATTTATAAATATGTTATCTATTAATGTGGCCGTGTCAACTGTTATTCTGCTAGGTTTCAGGATTACTGGGAAAAGGCTGTTGCTGTAATAATAATAATATAATAATACATTTTATTTATAAGCGCCTTTTAAGACACCCAAGGACACTTTACAATAACAAAAAACAAAACAATACGGGTTGAGCAGCGGCAGCCAAAACGCGCCAGCGTTCACTCAACCCGAAAGTCAGAAAGCGTTTTGTGACAACTATTTTCTTTGTGACAATTATTTTCTTATTTGTTTTGGATACATTATTTATTCAGTCGATTTTTCCTGTACATAGTATTTATGAAGTCAGTTGTTTTTTTGTGTCCATTTGGGTTTAATAAGTCAATGTTAAAGTCACCACATATTATTCGTGTTTTCTTATCGTTGTAGTAACTGACCATATCTGTTAGTTTTTTATTGAATGTGGCAATACATGATCCTGGTGTCCTATAGATGCAACTTATGATGATATTTGACGCCTTTTTATAATGTATTTTAATGGTTAGACATTCCATTAGGTTTTCTATTGTGTTTTTTCAATCTCTCGATTTTACTGCATTTAAGTGCTTTGTCTACATATATTGCAACCCCCCCCCCCTCCTTTTTTGTTTTCCCTATTAGTTGCAAACATTTCATAACCTATTTCCATTTCACTTGTTTTATCTTCATCAAGCCAAGTTTCTGATATGGCAATTATTTTAAATTTATTGAATTTAGTCAGGTATTATTTGATTTTTGTGAAGTTTTTATAGAGACTTCTACTGTTTAAGTGTATTACTGAAAGCGCATTTTCCAATTTTATATTAGTGTTGAATTGTTCATCCAAGTAATAGTCAGAGTTTGTTACCCTTTGTTTGTTCTTGAAGAAGTTATTGTCCGGGTCCAAATTGTTCTCGGGATCGAATGGCTTATAGTCAGTATCTTCAAAGGGTTGGAAGTCCATGTTTTTGGGATGTGAATTTCCCGCTCCCTCGCGGTCGTCGTTGGTTCCCTCGCTGTCGTCGCTCGCTCTCTCGCCGTCATCGCTGGCTCCCTCGCTGTTGTCGCTGGCTCCCTCGCGGTCGCTGGCTGGACGTCTCCTGGGTCCCTCGTGGTCGCTGGCTCCCTTGCGGTCATCGCCGACTCCCTCACGCTCGGTGGCTGGCTGCCTCCTGGCTCTCTCACGCGCGCTGGCTGGTTGTCTCCCGGCTCCCTCAGGCTCGCTGGCTGGCTGGGTGTCTCCCAGTTCCCTTGCGGTCGTCGCTGGCTCCCTTGCGGTCGTCGCTGGCTCCCTTGCGGTCGTCGCTGGCTCCTTCGCGGCTGCTGGCTGGTTGTCTCCCAGCTCCCTCGCGGTCACTGGCTCCCTTGCAGTCGTCGCTGGCTTCTCTCGGTCGTCTCTGGCTCCCTAGCGGTCATCGCTGGCTGTTTGTCTCCCGGCTCCCTCGCGGTCGCTGGCTCCCCTGCAGTTGTCGCTGGTTTCCTCTAAGTCGTCTCGGTCTTCCTTGCGGTCGTCGCTGGCTTCTCTCGGTCGTCTCTGGCTCCCTAGCGGTCATCGCTGGCTGTTTGTCTCCCGGCTCCCTCGCGGTCGCTGGCTCCCCTGCAGTTGTCGCTGGTTTCCTCTCAGTCGTCTCGGTCTTCCTTGCGGTCGTCGCTGGCTCCCTCGCGGTGGTCGCTGGCTGGTTGTCTCCCGGCTTCCTCGTGGTCGCTGGCTTCCCTGCAGTTGTCGCTGGCTTCCTCGCGGTCATCACTGGCTCCCTCACGGTCGGTCGTCGCTGGCTCCCTTGCGGTCGGTCGGTCTTGGAAAAAGTTATTGTCCGGGTCCAAGTTGTTCTCAGGGTCAAATGTCTTGTGGTCAGTAGGGTTGGAAGTCATTAAAGGGTTGGAAGGGTCATCAAAGTGTTCGAAGTCCATGTTTTTTAGCCAATTTCACTTACCGTATTTTCACGACTATAAGGCGCCATTAAAAGTCTAAAATTTTCTCCAAAATGGACAGGACGCCTTATGATGCGAAGCGTCTTGTCTATGCGCTGAGTTCCAAAACCTGACTGACAGCCGACACGCTGTTTATATAGAGAAAAGGCGGAAGTGACTGTGGACAGGCATGCGGGGAAGCAGTCCGCCAATGAGTGAAGGGTGGGCGTGTAAGTGGACGCTAAAGGCACGCTACAAGCAGGTACCAACACCTGTATAGAGTGTGGCTATGTGCATTGTTGCAAAACAACTTCGGTTTTGGTTTCTAAGAACCCCCGAAAATAAATTCTACAAAGAGACACGCCTACGAAGCTCAGTTCAAACTTCAAGCCATCAGTTATGCTTTTGGCATGCGTGCCCATCTCACAGCAGCGGTGAAAAACCAAGTCAAGCAAATGAACTCTGAGCTTGCCGTTATTCCCGGAGCCTTGACTAAAGAACTCCAACCGCTGGACATCGGCATCAACCGGGCGTTCAAAGTAAAGTTGCGAACGGCATGGGAACAATGAATGATCGATGGCAAACACAACTTTACAAAGAGTGAGAGGCAGCGCCGGGCGAGTTACGCCACAATTTGCGAATGAATTGTGGCTGCTTGGACGAACGTGTCTGCTTGCACTGTTGTTCGAGTTTTTGGCAAAGCCGGCATCATTTCTGTGGAGCCACATGGCAATGAGAGTGACTGACAACGAGAGGGAACACGGCGTTTTTGATGGATTACCGGTACTTGCACAATTGTTCAATTCTGATACAGAGGATGAGGACTTTGATGGATTTCTGGGTGATGATTGATCGAAAAACGTGAGTACATTGTACGATGGCTAAATAAAATACAACGGAACTCAGTTTTCCGTTGCCTTTTTAAAAACGTGTTTTTAGCTTGTATCTGTATGTCTTGGCATGCTACAAGCTAACGTGTTTTTAGCGTGCGCGCATGCATGCCGTATGTTTAAGCTGGCGTATGTTTTACCACTTTAAAATTGCGCCCAATAATACAGTGCGTTTTGTCTATGTGTAAAATACAGAAATAGCACCCATTAATGAGACTGCGCCCAACCATACGGTGCGTCGAATGGTCGTGAAAATACGGTATATACATTTGGAATGTTATCTATTTATATGTTACTCCTGGATTCTTTGTAACTGTACGTTATTGTACACAGCCTTTTGCAGCACAAGGCACCCTTGGTAATAAAGTTTTCTTATTGTACATATACTGTATGTAATAATCACAAATACTTATGGTTCTATTTTTGTAGACAGGCGCTCATGTGCTCCTCGTAAAAAAATGTCACCTCTTCATTTTCGTGCCGTGGCAAGTCTAGTTTACTACATTTGGAGATTTGTCAATCCGTATTGCGCCTCGCTGCACGTTCTGGCAGGTTACGAGTCCCCGGCACACCTAACAATTTGGTGACAGAAACTAGACCGGAATTTAGTCCGGCTAAAATTAGGTCTAAATTGTGGTGCAGATAGTGCATTGCAATTTTGGTGATTTTAATCAAGGCGTAGCCAGACCAATTTTGAGAATCGCAGGCATGTGTGGTGGACGTAATATTTCATTCAGAAATATGACAACAGAGATTGAATTGTAGAAATCAATTAATTGAAGAAATTAATTTTTTTATCCTCTTTATTATATTAATTAAAACACCCTATAGGGCAGCGGTACAGCTATGCGGTGGCGGAGTGTTGTCACACGCATGATCCGGCCATAGGTACACAGCTCAAAGATGTGTCATATCTACCTATTTAATATCTGCGGTCGTTCCTGTTGTTATCCTGGGGGGTACTTTGACAGGGGACATTTTTGACAGTCGACTATGTGTTTCACTTACTTTTTTCTCATTGTCCTCTGAATGTTTGCATGTTATGTTCTTTAAATTATAATTGCTAGTGTGCTATTAGTTTAAGCAGACTCTGATTATTCTATATGATCAGACAACAATTTATGATTAATTTATTCAGAAATCTATCTATTCATCCATCCATCCACCCACCAACTGAATAAAGTTGAGTTGTGTACTTTTCGTTAGACTGTGCTGGAGCAACGGTACGCTGTTGTAATGTACTGTAATCATTGTATGGCGCCATCTTGCGGCCAAAATAGCCCCCCTAAAAAACACGTTGGTCCAAAAAGTACTTTCGGACAAAGTACTTCCGGTGGGGTCACCGAGTAGTTTTTATGATCCGTTTTTATTTGTGGTTACCAGTAGCCTCTTCACTCCCGTATGATTCCACTAATGTCCTAACTTTACTCCTTTAGGAAGAGTTATTTTCAAGCGGCTCCTTTTGTCAAGTGTTGTTCGCCGGACGATTTGACAACGCGGTTGAAGACAAGCGAGGCGAGAAGAGGAAGCAATAGGCCACCATCTTTCTTTTGGATGCCAGTAGCAATAACAAGAAAGAGAGCAGGCTAGCTGCAAGTGGAGCTTGTACTTTGACAATTTACACTCTCATATCTTTGTCCTCCGCGGGATACAAGAAACAAGCTGAGGGCGGCTTCACGTGGAGCTCAAGAAGCGCCCGTCAACGTTGAGCTCGTTCTCCTCACTAGCTTTGGAAAGTTTCCGATCAGAAGACTGGCTGCTAAGAATTAGTATTCCCCGTTCTTTCATGTTTCCAACAGGTTTATCTTCCCCTAACCCCCCACCACCGCCAACCCAGGAGGCAAGAGCAACGGCTACTGATGTCAAAAACGACAGCGGCAACATTATATCTTCGAAGAAGAGGAAAATAAACGGATCAGAGAGGGAAGAGACCAACGACACCATCTCCCCTTCGCCTCCTAAGACCCTCACTTCCTCCGCGTCCTCGTCGCCGGTGCACATCCAGAAGAAGTTGCGGTTCGAGGACTCCTTGGACTTCATCGGGCTGGATGTGAAAATGGCCGAGGAGGCTGCCGCTGCTTCGTGCTCCAACAACAAAAGCAAAGCCGTGCTGCTGGCCGCCGGCGTGGGGGGCCACCATGCCAACGGACTGACCAAGAGCGCGGTGGGCTCGGGGACCTTCTCCAACACCAAGCCCGGCGCCGCTAAGAAACTAGTTATCAAGAATTTCAAAGGTACACCATAATAATATTGTCATAATGCACACCATTTAAGCTTGTAGCCCCCCCAATAAATTTATATATATATATATACACACACACAACTTAAGTCCATTGGCAAAAATTCCCAGAGCCTAGCTGATGTGTTTTAAATGCAGCTCCGTATTGGCTCAAATATAGCTTATATTTTGCTCCTGAATGTTACACTAAAGTAAAGAGAAAAACAGTGAACCCTCACCATGCACAGGAAATAGGGAATATCTATCTATGTGCCACAAGATGGTGGCAACACACACACACACATACAAAACAAAGGATCATAAAGCATCAACATCATACATCTAGCTAGTACACAATCATGCACCCATGTTAAATATGTGACTCTGGTCCGGTAAAAGATGGAGAAAATGTTTCATCCCAGTGTAAGTCATTTTATATTCCGATAAGTACATTTCCTGAATTAATGATCTCCCTTAAAATTACATGAAATTAATGCCAATCTTTTCTCTTTTGTCCATTTAGTTAGAATTCACATTTATTTACATACAACAACAAAATTAAAGGTAACTAAAAATAAGCAACAAACAAATAGGCAGTGTAAAAATGCAAATCAGCAGCATTGAAAAATTTCTAGCACCGCCTGGAAACTTGTTGCACCATTGGTGAATTTTTGACTACAATAGGAATATTTTGAACTTGCATCCCGGACGAGGAGAGAATGTTGTTCAGATAATTGGTACAGTGTTCAATGCCTTCTGGGAGGTGAGGAACAGAGAATAATTAGTCTGAGAATCTTGTTTTGAAAAGACCACATAAATATTGTAAGTATGCTCCTTTCATTTTGTGGACAAAAAGCACGGCACACTACTCGCATCAACTTTGTGCTTGTATTACAAGAAACCACCAGAGAAGATTTGCCACAGAGATTGAGAGCAGTGCCACATGAACGTCATCCCTGCACCCACTTCCCAGACATGACCAATCAACTCACACGTTATCCAACCATTACATTCGCGTAACAGTTGCCTGGAGAGTTAGGCACAAGGATGACCCAATTAAAAGGCGACAGTTGCTGCATTCCCTTCTAGGATGCTACATTACCCAATGTCCCACACATGAAAAAAATAGAACCAATAGAAGATTGCATTGTATGGCCTGCAACATTTATTGTTATATGGCACAGCTATAAATGTATGTATTCGGTAGTTAAATTATTCAACACATACGCGACATCATTTCATCCATCTATCTATCCATTTTCTACCGCTTATAGAAGTCGGGTCGCGGGGGCATCAGCTTTAGCAAATAAGCCCAGACTTCCCTCTCCCCAGCCACTTCTTCCAGCTCTTCCCGAGGAATCCCGAGGCGTTCCCATGCCAACATAGTCTCTCCAGCGTATCCTGGGTCGTCCCCGGGGCCCCCTGCCGGTGTGACATGCCCAGAACACCTCACTAGGGAGGCATCCTAATCAGATGCCCGAGCCACCTCATCTGGCTCAATTTAACGTTCATCAATATTATTAGCATATTTGACAGAAATAGCGCATTCGCGCAAAGTTAAACGGATGTGACATCACACATTTATGTGATTGTTGGTGAAGTAATCACTAATTATATGTAATAGGGCGCGCCTCTCCTAGAGGAGGGTGCCATGTTTTGCCGCCATCTTTCTGCTATGTATACCTGTACCTGAAGGAGGCAAACTAAGCGAACATAATTCTTCAACATCATGACTACCGCATGTGTAACAAATGCACTTACTCCATCACTTGAGGGAATAGCAGAAGTTGTTTGCTGTTGACGAGCGTGGGTTTTCTCCGGGTGCTCCGGTTTCCTCCCACATTCCAAAAACATGCATGGCAGGTTGATTGGACGCTCTAAATTGTGCCTAGGTGTGAGTGTGGGCGTGGATGGTTGTTCGTCTCTGTGTGCCCTGCGATTGGCTGGCAACTGATTCAGGGTGTCCCCCGCCTACTGCCCGAAGACGGCTGGGATAGGCTCCAGCACCCCCCGCGACCCTAGTGAGGATCAAGCGGTTCGGAAAATGGATGGATATATACACACACACACACACACACACATCTGGATCGATGGCATTATCCCATACTAAGATAATTCAATGACAGTGCCTGAACCTCGTGTGCAATGTGAAAAATTTGCATTCAACATGGCAGGGTGGATGTCATGTCTCTAGAACCATTCATTTCTAGTTGTGTAAAGGTATTTTTGCTCTTGTGTCAAATTAATATGGTAGAATATGACTTTCAGTACCCTGTCTGTTGCCCGAAGACAGCTGGGATACGCTCCAGCTTGCCCGCAACCCTCGTGATAATAAGCGGTTCAGATATTGGATGGATGGATGGATGGGATATGACTCTCATTGGAAAAATGATAGCTCTAGGCAGCAATGTATTTTAAGCTATTTTTAAGACACAGAATTCAAAATCTGAAGCAGAAATACGTGATACATTAATTTACTGTATGTGTCAATTAACATAAACTAGTCTCAGTAGAATGCATTGGTATGTTACACCTCTCTAGATTACAACTTCCATAAAATGCATGTTTTTCAATTATTTACCTCTCTACCAATGTCTGTCAGTACTGAGCATTGCGACTTTAAAAGGTATAACTTAATTTGTCATTACGTTGAAGAGCCAGATGAAAACACACCTGTGTTGTTCTGCACCTAGAAAAGCCCAAGTTACCAGAGAACTACACACAAGAGACGTGGCAGAAGCTGAAGGAGGCAGTGGAGGCCATTCAGAACAGCACATCAATCAAGTACAACCTGGAGGAGCTCTACCAGGTAATGCATCCCATCTTACCACTGATCGCTCTTTCCTCTTCTTCATATGCCTAGACCTCATATTGTCATTTATCTCTTCTGCAGGCCGTTGAGAACCTGTGCTCCCACAAGATCTCTGCCAAGCTTTACAAACAGCTGAGGGCCGTGTGTGAAGATCACATCAAGGCTCAGATCAATCAGTTCAGAGAATATCCTTTTTTTTTTTCACAAGACAGGCCTATTAAAGTTGCAAGAAAAAGTATGTGTACCCTTTGAAAGTACCTGGATTTCTGCATAAAATGAACATAAAATGTGTTCTGATCTTCATCTAATTCAACAACAACAGACAAACTCTGTCTACTTGAACTAATACCACCCATAGTTATATGTTCTCATGTTGTCACCTTCACAGTGCGAGGTGGAAAAAGTATGTGAACCCTTCGGCTAATGAACTAATTGGAGTCAGAAGTCAGCAACCTGGAGTCCAATCAATAAGGCGAGATTGACGGTGTTGGGTAAAGCACCCTGCCCTATAAAAAAAAAAACACACCAGTTTGTAGTTTGCCATTCTCAAGATGATATGATGAAGTCTGATATGAACCATTCCTCGCACAAAAGAGCTGTCAGAAGACCTACAATTAAGGATTGTTGACATGCATAAAGCTGGGAAGGGTTACACAAGTATCTCTCAAAGCCTTGATGTCCACCAGGTCACGGTGAGACAAATTGTCTATAAGTTGAAAAATTTCAGTTCTGTTGCTCCTCTAACTAATTGTGGCTGTCCTGTAAAGATGACTGCAAGAGCACAGCACATAATGTTCAGAGAGGTGAAGAAGAATCCTCGAGTCTGAGCTAAGGACTTACAAAATTCTCTGGCACATGCCAGTATCTCTGGAAGACTGTACAATACGTAAAACACTGAACAAGAATGGAATTCATGGGAGGACACCACTGAGGAAGCCATTGCTGTCCAAAAAAACCCCATTGCTGCACGTTTGGAATTTGCAAAAGATCACCTGGATGTTCCACAGCACTACTGGCAAAATATTCCGGGGACAGATGAAACCAAAGTTGAGTTGTTTGGTCGGAACTCACAAAACTACATGTGGAGAAAAAAAAAGGCACAGCACACCAACATCATCATCAGCATCACAAGTGAAGTATGGATGATGGCTACTTTGCTACCTCGTGGCCTGGACAGGTTGCCATCATCAAAGGAGAAATGAATTCCCAAGTTTACCAAGACATTTTGCAGAAGAACTTAAGGCCATCTCCCCACCAATTGAAACTCAACAGAAGTTGGGTGATGCAACGGGACAGTTACCCAAAGCATAGAAGTAAATTAACAACAGCATGGCTTCAACAGAAAAAAATTACGCCTTATGGAGTGGCCCAGTCAGAGTCCTAACCTCAAGAGACCGATACACACCTCACATCCCAAGAACATTGTTGAACTAAAACAGTTTGTCAATAATGGCTAAAAATTCCTCCTGATCGTTGTGCAGGTCTCATCTGCAACTCCAGGCAACGTTTGGTTGAGGTTATTGCTGCCAAAAGACGGTCGACCAGTTATTAAATCCAAGGGTTCACTTACTTTTTCCACCATGCACAGTGAATGTTTACATGTTATGTTCAATAAAAATAGCGAACACAGTTTGTGTGGTATTAGTTCAAGTAGCTGTCTATTGTTGTGAATTCGATGAAGATCAGAACACATTCTATGACCAATTTATGCATAAATCCAGGTAATTCCAAAGCGTTCACATACTTTTTCTCGCAACTGTAAATTCATTGAGTGCGTCATTAATATAGTACTAATCTGACATTTGCCTTAATGCCATTCTCACGGGTGCCCTGGACAGTTTGCTTTTTCTGAAGAAAATTGACAAGTGCTGGCAGGATCACTGCAGACAAATGGTAGGTTTTAATGCATTTGGGTCTCACAAATAAATTTGCACATGCTCTTTTTACTTCACTTAACGCTGCTTCATACAGTACAAGATAAGATAAGAAAACCTTTATTTGTCTCACAATGGAGAAATCCCCAATTTACAGCAGTATGTGGGCATTGTCTGTCATCACATTCTGTTCGATTACAGTGGGTACAACACTGTACATTCTTGAACAGTTTTTCCGATTGGAAATATTTTCAAGTTGATCTGCTCCAATGTAGTGTTGTACCAAGTGCTTGTACCAATACCTTACTCTGAATTTTAGGGTAAAAACTAATGTGATATCATAATTTCTAACTACCAGTACCTTATGGTAATACCGCGAAGGCGCTCCAACTCTGTGAGCAACGCGTCAGTGGCTCCACAGAAGTTGGCATCCCTTCTGTAACACGGGTCATGGTAAATCCTTCCCATTTAAAAAAAAAAAAAAAAACATCATAGATATCAGAGTCCGGATGTGTCCTTATCCACGTTCATGGCCATATGACTGAACTATCACGATTAGCTTTTTATGAAGAAAGGACTGTGTGTGAGCAGGCTTCCTGGGCCTCCCCAATTCACGGAAGCATGGGGCTACGCTAATTCATGCATTGGTGCAGATGGAATTATCAACACTGTTAGGTGCTGTTGTAAAACACAATATATTCAGGCTGGTTGGGTCTCAAACTTTCAAGTGCTCACAATATTAAAATCTGGAAACATTAATTGTGTGTGTGAAAGTGGGTTGATGACTCTTGGATCACTCGTGCCATCTGGCAGATGCTTATAATTGAATATTTGTCTCTTTGTAATATACTCAACCTTTGCGGTTCATCTATAACAGGGGTGGGCAATTATTTTCCCGGGGGGGCCAAATGAGAAGCAGAAAATATTGTGGAGGGCCGGGCCAAAAGTTAGAAATAGAAATAGAAATAAAGAAGATAGCACAATGTCTTTGTATGCCAGTAATAATGTAACATTCTCCTCCACCATCACACTCGGCACCGATTCTCCTCAAGGATGTGTACTGAGCCCCCTGTTGTTCACGCTCTACACATTTGACTGCTCTCCGACTCTTATTAGCGGTCCAGTTTGCGGAAAGTTTTTAACATGATAACAATCAAACCATTCTAGGAAATGTTCATTTCCTCGAGCCACAAGCAATTCACTCTGAGCATGGAAATTGCCAGAATCGGACTGAGTAAGAATCGCTTCCTTGTTTTTCAAAGTCTCATAGATTTGAGTCTTTCCGACTCCAGGCGTCTCCTGAATGTTTCGTACTTTGTTACCCGGTTCGTTTAATCGGATACATATCACTTTCCCTTCCATGGTCATTACTCTCTCCCTCTTTCTTCATCTTCCCCTCCCTCCCTGTGCTCTGCAACTTGAAGTAAATGCGCCACCTGGTGTTGAAATACCTGTCATTACAAGTCCAAACGAAATGAATGCAATCAAACCTTAATTGTGCACCAATCTTCGGCGGGCCGGATTAAAAAGACCAACGGGCCGGATCCGGCCCGCGGGCCGTAGTTTGCCCACCCCTGATCTATAACATTGTTTCTTAACTTTTATTGACCTTTATCGCGAATGTCCAGTTTTGATTGACACTGACAGAGCTATTAATTGAACAATGAACTTTATTTTGGTGGTTATTAGAGACGTAGAACACGGATAGGTCTTTCTAATATTTTGCATGTACCTAACTAAGACTAAGTAAAAAATTAGGAACACCTCTTGGTATGAATTTCTGTTATTTTAGTTTAATCCTGATGGTGAGCAACTTGGCACATATGCCTCATCGTCAAGGGGTCCCAGGTTGCAATCTCAGATCACTCCCTCCTGTGTGGAGTTTGTATGGTTTCTCAATGCTTCCTGCATCCCAAAAGCATGCCTGTGAGGTTTATTGAAGAGAAATTGTGAAAATGTGTTCCCTGTGATTCACTGTTGAACTATCCAGGGTGTACACGGTCTGTTGCCTACAACCCAAATGAGGAATGGAGCGATGGAAAATTGCTGGATTTGTTTTAATTCAGATTTACTTTGCTCCGCAGATCATGATCAGGGGTATATTTTTATTTTTGGACCGCACCTATGTTTTACAAAACTCTATGCTGCCATCCATTTGGTGAGTGATCAGCGACCAATTCCCTACTGCGAACCTCCAATGAAGCGCCTGCTCATAAGCCTGTTTATCTTGTGTAGGGACATGGGTCTGGAGCTCTTCAGGTTCTACATCATCAGCGACCTGAAGGTCCAGAGTAAAACCATCGATGGCATTCTGCTGCTCATTGAGAGGGAGCGAAACGGCGAGGCCATAGACCGCAGTCTGCTGAGGAGCCTGCTGAGCATGCTCTCGGACCTGCAGGTAATCCCAACTGTCCAGTATTGTTGTGCTGATGGCGCATGTCACCTTTTGGCTGCGTCTTCCCGCCACCGTCTTCTTGACAGATGACTTTAGTGAAAGTGCTCTGTGCTCTGACTCTCATAGATTTATCAAGACTCCTTTGAGCAGCGCTTTTTGGAGGAGACAAATCGCCTGTATGCTGCAGAGGGCCAGAGGCTGATGCAAGAGCGAGAGGTGAGCTGTGTGACTGTATTCTTGTCAGCATGAAGAACTGGACAAACATGACACTAATCTGTATTTCCTCAACTCGTTGACAGGGTATTTATTTGCGGTGGTGTTGGGGGCAGACGTCTACTGGGGCAGGATGCCTTGATTTGGAATAATTTTGGAAATATAATACACACTCCGGGTGTATTACAACTTACGTTGACAAAATGCAACTAAATAGAAAGGAGTACTCATTGAAATGCTTGATATTCACTGTTATACCACAGAAAATCACAATAGTCTTCTGTTCAATGTTTTAACCATTAATGGTACTTAATTTATAATATGATTTTTGTTATGTTAGATTTAACTTACCGGTATCGTCATTTAAATTATCATCATTATTACCATCATCATCGGTCTTCTTTCCTAGTTATTTGAAATAAATCACAACCACTCCCTTCACGACAGGGATACAGTAATCCATCGCTATAACTCGGTTCACCTTCCGCGGCTTTGCTGTTTCACAGATTTTTTAGTGCAGTTTTTTTAATGCTTTTTTTTTTTAAACAGTCAATTGTGATCTGCATCCTGATTGGCTAAAGGACTGGCCAACATGAACAGTCTCCGCACCTCGTCTCTGTACAGCTTGCCAAATTTACCTTTGCAAATTTTTGGTCTTTGGTTTCATTGTATCAGTGGCGGATGCTGGTCTGTCAAGGAGGGGAAGCTCAATTTGGGCATACATCATAAAATGTGTCCGTTTATTTATACGTGAATTCTACTCTCCATTCCTTTTCAAAAAAATGAAAAGGATGCCTTCACCATAAGATCGGTGATTGGCTCATTTCGCTGTCACTCCAAAAGAGATTCCGCCTCAGACAGATCATCCAATCATCATGCAGAAAGGCTCAGTGTCCGGGCCAGCCCATAAACGCCCACTGTCCATAGACTCCCAGAGACGCTGAGCGTCCAATCGGCGGGACAAAACCAGCATTTATCCAAAGACTCGTCTCGTTTCAATGCATTGGGACAACCTGCACTGAACTCTCAAGACGCCCAGCGTCCGCGCAGTCGACGCTCAGCGTCCACACAGTTTAAAGCAAAGTGAAGCTGTGGGATGAATGAGGAGAGAGTCGCGTCGTAACCAGTAATAAGAAGCTGATTCGGAACAAAAGTTGAGCGTGTTGTAGCACATATTTAGTCAATGACATGTCCACACAATTGTACGTACACACATATATTTGATCACCTACTTTTTGACATTTTAGGGGAAGCTGAGCTTCCCTTGTAGTCTTAGAGCAATCACCTCTGCATTGTATACATAGTTCAGTATTGTATCATAACTGTAAAAAATAAAGCTGAATTATCAAGTACCAAATACAACTTTATTGTCAAATGTGCTACAGCACAGTTGAAATTTCGTCCCTCTCACATTTTTTTGCTTTTTTAAAATAAATCGTACTTCACGGATTTCACTTATCACTGGTTCTTTTTGGAACGTAACCCCCGCGATAAGCGAGGGATTACTGTACCTCTGTTTCATATGTGTTAAACCTTCAGAGTACTCATAGAAGTACCTAAAATTGTGTTTTACCACAGAATATTACTGCAGTACATCACAGGATTATTTTTATTATAATTGTAATCATTTTATTCCACATAAATTTCATTATTTTAGATTTGACTTTGTCATTATCACCATCATCCCTAGTTTTCTTTCGGAGTTGGTTGAAAGAAATCAGACCTGCCTGGAGTTCCTTTGGACTGGCATCACCAAATTTAGTTCACTTCCTATCAAGAGCTATTGTACAGTAAATCTCACTGCTCGGCCATCGTATGCTTGCAGGTACCCGAGTATTTGCACCACGTCAACAAACGCTTGGAGGAGGAGGCGGACCGAGTCATTACCTATCTAGACCAGAGCACACAGTGAGTGTTCAACTTCACTTTTGCCAGTTCATTCCGATAAAATAAATGGAATAAATAAAGGCATGTCCAATCATTCTTTCTTTGCATTGTAGAAAACCTCTTATTGCCACAGTGGAGAAGCAGCTTTTGGGTGAACATCTCACAGCAACTCTGCAAAAAGGTAAGCAGTAGCTAAAATGTGAAAACTATGACTTGCTCCATTACAGAGATTACCAAAATAAATATTTAAAAAAAAACAAAAGCACTTGTGTAATTAGTCTTTGAAAAGAGGTTAGATAAACGAAGCGTCACAGGACAAGGATGTTTGGCACAGAGGAGGTCCCAATCACAGATTTGTTTGCCTCACCGCTTGCAAATGCACAAGGACAAGAAGCATACCACAAGCAGACACAGCCAAATGTGGCAAGACATGTAAACAGCACCGGAAATACACAACACCAACCGAAGTCTGTGTGTAGATTTTCATGTTTTACCAGATGCTGCTAGGTTCTAGTTAGACTTGGGAATTTCCTCGATATGATCGAAGGAAACGTAGTGTTACTTTCCCGTTATTCACTGAGGAAAAATGCCACAAGTGAAACAATTTATACCCAAACCATGTATCGAGGTGGGCAAAAAAGAGTTTTTATTTTAAGGTCATATCTCCCAGCCCTACTATTTACTATTCTAAGTTACTGTGATATTACCCATCACCGCAATCAGACTGGATGGAGTCTTTATTTTGACTGGATGTGAATTTTTGTTCCAGGCTTGACGCACCTGCTGGATGAAAATAGGATTCAGGATCTGTCTCTCCTCTATCAACTCTTCAGCCGAGTGCGAGGTGGCGTTCAGGTTCTCCTGCAACACTGGATCGAATACATAAAGGTACATGTGGGTCTCCATTTTGTGAATATGATGGGTGGTACTGTTATCTTTGTTCTGAAAGTTTGATTATCAGAACATACTCTGAACTCATCCTGCAGGCTTTTGGAAGCACAATCGTGATCAACCCTGAAAAAGACAAAACGATGGTACAGGAGTTGCTCGACTTCAAAGACAAGGTGGACCACATCATCGATGTATGCTTCATGAAGAACGAGAAGTTTGTGAATGCAATGAAGGAGGCTTTCGAAACATTCATCAACAAACGGCCAAATAAGCCCGCAGAGCTCATAGGTGAGATTTTCTGAAATTTGAGTTCAAGTCCCTCACGTCCACTTCTTGTTTTTAAATGCTGTTTTAATTTCCAGCCAAACATGTGGATTCTAAACTGCGAGCTGGAAACAAAGAAGCAACAGATGAGGAATTGGAAAAGATGCTGGACAAGATCATGATTATATTTAGATTTATCTATGGTAATAATTAACAGGCTTTCAAACAGTGATGGTGTTTCCCCCTTGTGGTCATTTATGATTGATTACATTGTGGTATTTGCTTTCCTTCAGGAAAAGATGTTTTTGAGGCCTTCTATAAGAAAGATCTCGCCAAGAGGTTACTGGTCGGAAAAAGTGCTTCTGTGGATGCTGAGAAGTCAATGTTGTCCAAACTCAAACATGGTAAAAAGAAAGAAAGACAGAAAGGATGCTCAATGAACAATTCAAGGGAGGGAGTTTGGAAAGAGAGTGACTGTATGTTTTCATCCTAGAATGTGGGGCAGCATTCACCAGCAAACTGGAGGGGATGTTCAAAGATATGGAGCTTTCTAAAGACATCATGGTGCAGTTCAAACAGGTAAGAATGCACATATACAGTAGGTCCGTTGTTTCCTGCAGCTAATTAGCTACAATGCCCCATTATAGAGAAAACGGACAGGGAAAAAAACTCGTCATTTGCAAATAGGCTGTTCGCATGCTCAGTTACCACAGTGCTTACATTTTTCATTTAATTATATTTATGGCCCAGAAGATATGTTGTAATTATTACTTGTCTATGAGGCTCAGTGATAGACCAAGGCGCATTCTGCCTTGCATACAAATTCGGGTTATGTCGTCACCTTCGAACTTCATATATTTATTACTGAACATCATCATCTTCCCCTCAACCATCCACAAGAAGACTAAATGCCTCACCAAAGCATGCCCTTCGACTGCCATGTCGTATTTCTTTCAGTATATGCAGTGCCAAAACATTCCCGGTAACATCGAACTGACTGTGAATATCCTCACAATGGGCTACTGGCCCACTTACATCCCCATGGAAGTGCATCTGCCTCCTGAGGTGAGCAAATATTTAAGTAATGGCCGTTTTATAACCTGATGTGTAACAAAAGTGTTGCACTGAATGCCTCTGTCCAGATGGTGCGCCTGCAAGAGATCTTCAAAACCTTCTACCTGGGCAAACACAGCGGCAGGAAGCTGCAGTGGCAGTCGACGCTCGGGCACTGTGTCTTAAAAGCAGAATTCAAAGAGGTCGGTCCTTTATTCAGGAACACCCCAAAATTCAGACAATAAGCCGTGACTTTTTCCCCCTCAACTTTAACCCCCGCGGCTTCTTCAAACATTTGTTGTCACTAATAAATGTTTGAAATTCTTAAAGTAATTGACGATACTATATATGGTCAATTGGAGGTATTTCTCAATGTAATTGAAGCTACATGTGCGCAAGCACACCTTGCGCCGCTTGTCTTGCGCTCTTAATCCAGGAAATGGGCATGTACAGTGGAGTTTATTGCCACATTGCTAAAACACCGACCATTTAGTCTGTCGGCCAATCAGATAGCAGTGACTTCACAGCCCTGCTTGGCCTGCGTTTTGGAGCCACCTCGGAAGAGGTTTTCAAAAGCGGTTCCATTGTAACTGCATGGCCCCGAAAAAGTGGAGTGGAAAAGCGACCAATCAAGGTGGAGCAAGGCTGTTTGAGTCTAAAACCAGTAGAATGGAAACTCGTCTTACATACCAGATTTACCGCTACTCTGATGAACTTCTTATGTCAACTCTAATGTTGTGTGTCACCCCAGGGAAAGAAGGAGCTGCAGGTGTCACTTTTCCAAACACTAGTGCTGCTGATGTTCAACGAAGGAGAGGAGTTCAACTTGGAGGAGATCAAACTGGCCACAGGAATAGGTATGCTTGGTTTAGCCAACAACCTGTTGTTGCGTCCCTGTGATTGAGAGCGACTGCTTGACAGATGTCACATTGTTTGCAGAGGACAGTGAGCTGCGTCGCACTCTGCAGTCACTGGCATGTGGCAAAGCGCGTGTCCTGACCAAAATCCCCAAAAGCAAAGATGTGGAGGACGGTGATAAGTTCTCTTGCAATGACGAATTCAAACACAGGCTTTTCCGCATCAAAATTAATCAGATCCAGATGAAAGAGACGGTACAGCTTTTTGGTCTCATGCTCACAGGGTCATCAGTGGGGATGTCGGCAGTGAACTCTAAAGTTTTTGCGTCACTGCAGGTGGAGGAACAGGCCAGCACCACAGAGAGGGTCTTCCAGGATCGACAGTATCAGATTGACGCCGCCATTGTGCGCATCATGAAGATGCGAAAGACTCTGAGCCATAACCTTCTCATGTCCGAGGTGTACAACCAGCTCAAGTTCCCCGTCAAGGTGATTGGGCCTTTGGTTTGGGGAAGAATGCTGCAAAGCAAACAGAAGTGCTTTTGCGGTTTATTTGCACAAAATGCTTCACTGATTGTTCAGTTATCAGTAGCTTTCTGTTCGTCAATACTGGACATTCCAGGTTTTGTTATTTCTTATCGCTAGCTTTTATATAGGTTCGTTCAAGCTAATTCAGCTTTACGGGTCACTTTTTTAGATGCATCTCCACAAACAATTCAGATCCAACACAGGGGGTTCTCGGTTTAAAATTGTATCATTCCTACGGCGGCAACGCAATCCAAATGTGTACGTAACACACAACGCATAGTAGAGTATTAGTAACCTACTCCAATGTAGTAGAGTAGTACATTCAGAATTACAATTAACATTTTTATGAAAAACATTTCTTGCCCGAAACATAAATGTGACCAGTCGAATGAAGATAAGTACAGCAGTAACCGAGCATGCCTTCTTGTGCCGCATGACAACGTACACTTAGAACCATGCACAACCTTTGTCATTGTGAACCATTTGTGACCTCGAAACATATGTGAGCACATAAGCTCAACACCCTCTATAGATGAGCTACTGTATATTTCCAACGATAACGATAATTTCACTCAAACGTCTGCTTCAGTTAGGCCTGGTGCACACCAAACAATGCAGCAAAACGTGACAACCGTCACACAGTTTGCAAGTTCCGTAACTAGATTTATGAGTTGCTGACAGTCACCCCCAAATTTTGCTGCAAAACTAAGACCGCAAAATGTAATCACAGTTGAAAGGCCTCACAACGTTGCAGATTTTACGGCCAATCGAAAATGCCATGTTGGATTTCATAAGCTTTCACAACAACAAAAAGAAAATCTCTCCAGAAACAAAGTGAGATCCATGTATACGATATACATACACACATATACATAATATAATAATACACGTAGATAGGTAAACATGTTAATGTCTATTGATTTGAGGAATTGTTCAATGCGACATGGATATTCTATTGTTGAATACAACACTATAAAATGTGTGAAAATGGTGTCCCATACATTTTAAATTTGTGGAACACATAGAATATTTACACATACTGTATGCCTCAAATGTTGTTCCTCCTCTCTGCTTTTGCACACAGCCTGCTGACCTGAAGAAGAGGATAGAGTCTCTCATTGACAGAGACTATATGGAGCGCGACAAGGAGAATCCCAACCAGTACAACTATGTGGCTTAGAGAACAAACTAATAAAGTGTGAGGAGAGAACGAGGTACCGATGGTCATGAGTGATCCACCTCTATGAACCTTTTTGCCCCAGTGGATGTTAACATTGTCATCGTGAACCCAGCCACAGACGAGCTGTGAATGGATGCCGCTCCACAGGATGTTTGTCAGGGGGGGTCGAAAGATTGTGTGGACTGCACCTCCATCAAAAGAGAGTTTTGTTCCATACTTCTCAGTGCCTCCAAGCTCATTGGACAAAGGATGCACACATACACACGTTTGCTTTTTTTTTTTTTCTCCAAGCGACAGAGAATATTTATTTTCAAACTCAAGAGTCTTTGTCCACACTTTGAAACATGCTCTATGTTATCGAGTCACTTTTTCCATTTTATCTTCCCTCACCCCCCATCCCCCATCCCCAGGCCCTTGTAAATGCCAACAAACCTTCAGAAAAGCTCCAAACACGTTAAAATGTTCTTGTATCATCAACCCGAGCCAAATATGAAAGTATTGGACTTCAGTACATGGTGCTGTCAAATTAAGGTTGCCAAAACCGAATGGCAACACATGACATAAAAACATTATTCAAGATGTTACTATCATGCTATCCTTGGTATTTTTCTTTTGTACAATGCCCTACCTATCAGACTTGCTCACAGTCTACGGTCGTCCACTCAATTTAAATGTCAAAAGCACAACATTTCACCCCCCCCCCCCCCCCCGCCCGCCATATTACACAGTACACACCAGAGTTCTCTGGGGCTTGCGGAAAGTAATGAGTGTGTGTTAATGTACAACACGAAAGAATAAACACATCTTTGTACAGACATGCTAGGTTCCTTGCTTAAGTTGAAAGTAACTTTTAATTGGGGGCTAATTTTCCTTTGATCAATTATGTGGTTTGAATCGATTGAGACGAAATAAGTCGAATTTGTGTGTTTTGAGGGATGATTTTTAAAACTGTCCTTTTCGTTTGATTTGTTTTTAGAAATCAATTAGTCTGTGAGTTCATGAGCCTTGCTTTAAAATGACAGAAGAGCAGTGACAAGTTCATCCCAGAGGCAGGTTATAGGAGTCCACACCTCTTGCCCCGTGACCAGTACTCCCGTCATATGACTCAATGTAACGTGCCTTTCCTCATACAGTGGGCACTGGCAACTCGTCAGTCGAGTCCGAAGATCACCGACTGCTCGGCGCTTGTTATTTTCCCCCTTCCCCACCACCGTCAAACATCTGGGCATCATGTTTCCATATGCCGTGTTCGCCCTTCTTTTCGCATTTGGATGTGGTAAGTTTCATTATTTTGATGTGCATTTAGTTATGAAACTGGAGCGTGTCGCCAACTCCTCGAACGAGCGTCGGCCCGTATTTTTAGTGGTAGTATGTTGTGTTGAACAGAAATGTATTTTTTTCAAGCCAAACACAAATATTAATAACATACTTTGCAAAACCTATAAACGAATCCACAATCATCTGTTGAATGCGTAATCAACGCAGCTGATCTAGTTAGCTCTAATGCTAATTACCGTCGACGTCAACAACATCGCAATTCGGGTATCACAGCATTTGCGAATCTTAAATTACACGCCTTGGTGTATTAACGTAGTTATTTTTGTACGGGCAAGCCAACACTAGACGGTAGCCAAACTATACTGTGACAGCTATTGTGAAAAGTAAGCTTTGCTGGTGTCACTTCTGTGGCGTCATATTAGCGCAACGGCTGGCTAACGCTAGTTTTGAAAGCTAGAGTATGAGTTAATGATTAAACCATATCTTGTCTTTTGCCCTCTGCTTCTCGATTGTTTTTCCAGGCAGTAGCAATGTCAACCGCACAACGGTTTCTTTTTATGATGTAAAATGAAATCCAGTGTCGCGCCCGCTTGTTAGCATTTAGCCCAGTATGGGTACTAACAGCGGGACGACCTCATGAAGGGCTAACTGACCTGAAAGTTAAGTCATTTCTGCAATCCAGACTCCAAAAAGATTTCGTTTCGCTCCTAATTTTTTTTTTTTGAATGGACGCCCTCATTGTTTATTGTACTGAAGCTAATGCTTACAGGGATTTGTTAATTTTGGGTTTTCTAGCTGACAACGATTTTCTCAACGTTTAGCGTTATTTAGCTTTAATCCTCAGAATACATAAATCGATAAACTGGTGTGTTTTGTGCGATCTTCTGCCACAGTTCTCCGTATTGCCAGCCGTTTGGACAGAAATTGCGCAACCCAAAAAATACTGTTGTGATCATTCAAACACCAACTTCAAACATTCAAACTTGGGCTTTAAACTGGACAGTGATTTCAAACTTAATCGGCAAATTGGTGCCGTTGTTAAATCCAGCTTCTTTTACCTTAGACAGCTGGCCAAAATAAAACCTCTCCTCTCTCATGAACACTTTGAGACAGTAATTCATGCCGTTGTCACATCCCGGCTCGATTACTGCAATGCCCTTTACTTTGGAGTCAGCCAGTCCTCCATTAAGCGCCTTCAGCTGGTCCAGAATGCCACTGCTCGCCTCTTGACTGGTACTCGTAAGAGGGAGTACATAACTCCTACCCTGGCATCCCTTCACTGGCTCCCCATACATTTTAGAGTTATTTTCAAGATCCTCTTATTTGTTTTCAAATCTCGAAATAATCTCGCGCCACCTTACCTCTCTGAGCTCATCCGCCTCAGGTCTGCGGACCAGACATTATAAGAAGTACCAAGAACTAAACTGAGGCTCAGAGGGGATCGAGCCTTTTCAGTTGCTGGTCCCTCTCTCTGGAATGACCTCCCGCTGAACATTCGGCAACCCTCCTTGCTGCCCATCTTCAAAACCCTCCTCAAAACTCACTTGTGTTCTTTGGCATTCGACTCAGCATGACTTAGATTTGTTCTTGGTTTTACTGTTTGGTGCTTTCTACCATCTTTATTACCGATTTGTTTTACTGTTTATTGTATATGTTAAATTGCTCCATGTACAGCACTTTGTATGCAGCGATGGCTGTTTGAAAGTGCTCTATAAATACAGTTGACTTGACTTGACTTGACCAACCAAAGATTGGATTCTCTTCTTTCACCTGAATATTTTGTCAGTCCGTTTCCTTTTCTTTCACAATCTGTTTTGGAATATGGGTAGGTTTGACCTACAACACCGGTTTCTGACCAAAAAGTGGAGAAAATAGGCTTTTTTTGTGAAAATAAACATGTCAAGCTGAACAGTGACTTTAACAAAATATTTTTTGCTTTTGTGACAGCGTAAACTATAAAACAAGGCTGAAAAAACACTTCTGATAACAAATTCATATACAGGTACACATATGAATCGCCCCATGAGTGACACCGACTCACCACATTGCTTGTTCAGTGGCAATTTTACATAGCATGCCCCCTTTACTCCATGAACTACATTGTCTTTCCTCACGATCACGACATACTTTCTATTACCTGCCACAATGCATTCTCTGCTCATATCATACATATGAGCATGAGTTGCTGAAACGTGTCAGTTTTAAAACACGTTGGCTTTTCGCTTCATCATAATCGCGACAAGCCAAGATTCGCCCTAGGATAAACACATTTACCGATTGAAGAACATATTTGAGGATAAGACATGCCAGTTCTATTATAACCATACATTGATATAATAAGATGTATCTTTAAAAATATGTATCTTAACTAGATGACTCCGTGGCAGTCCTGGTGTAAATTATGCCATGTGCAAGATCCCTCTTTGGAATCCCCAAAGCCACGCTTGCTTTCATTTGCTCCCCAACTATGTGGCTAATGCCGATAATGCTGAGGATAGTTAAATGTTCCTGGGACATGGACCTTAAGTAGGTTTTTAATAACTTGTGCTCTTCTGCCGAGCGTGACTCCTCAAGGTAGCACAAAGTCCCCATACAAATGCCAATGATTGACATGTCATGTGTTATTAAAAACAACAACAATCATTATGTAATTTGTTTTTTCCCTTCTTGGGGTGCGTTGTCACCCCCTCAGCAATGCCCCCTGGCGGCAGACATAATGCCAGAATCCACCACTGACAACACAGTGGTGGATTCTGGCAAACTGTCTCTCCTGGTGGGTTCTGTTCAACCTGGTATAATTGCATAAATCTAAAAATACCAGGGGTGGCCCGGTAGTCGAGTGGTTAGCATGTCGACTTCACAGTGCAGAGGGACCGGGGTTCGATTCCTGCTCCGGCCTTCCTGTGTGGAGTTTGCATGTTCTCCACGTGCTTGCGTGGGTTTTCTCCGGGTCCTCCGGTTTCCTCCCACATTCCAAAAACATGTATGGCAGACTGGTTGAACACTCCAAATTGTCCCTAGGTGTGACTGTGAGCATGAATGGTTGTTCGATTCTGTGTGCCCTGCGACTGGCTGGCAACCGGTTCAGGGTGTCCCCCGCCTACTGCCCGAAGACAGCTGGGATACGCCCCAGCACACCTCGGGACCCTACTGAGGATAAAGCGGTTCGGTGAATGAATGAATGAATAAAAATACCAGATTTTTTTCAAATAGTAATCCAGGAATATTTATTAACTGAGGACCGCTCAAGGCATACCTCCCTTGTAGGCTATTTTTATAGATACAGTTTCTGTGCTGACTCTTGTAGAGCAAAACTACAGTATATCTACAGGGAAATGAAAGTGACATACGTTATGGTAATATATCTTTTCAGTGACACATCCGTCACATGGGGCTGAGGTCAAGGTCAAAGACAAAGATGACAAGTTATGTCTTTACGCCAATGTCATGGTCAACTTCTCCGTGTCGTATATGACGTCAGAGAACAAGGTAAGATTATGATCTCAAATTCAGACACCAATTTTCTACTCATGTGTCGCACAGCTACTCTGAAAATGATGAGGTGTGTTGCTCCCCAAATTCTTGCTAGTCAGCGTTTCACTTGTGTTTTCCTGGTGCACATCCTGTCACATGCCCGAGTGAATTGTTGGGCTGCAGCTCAAATAACTGTAGGATTGGTTTCACAATTGAACCTCCAAAGTGGAACTCAATCCGATTTTGACACAAATTGACTTTCTAGATGTTCACAAAGATTTGTGATTGTAAATATTGCACAGGTTTAACAATTACGATTGTGGGGCCTGACAAATTTCTGAGCAAATCTGGGAGGACAAAAGTTGCTTTTAACACACCACACCCAAGAATAATTGCTCAAGATAATATTCCATAGCCCTCCAAAAATTGGCCTTTGCTGACCAATACCAGAAGTGGGGAAAAAATGCTCAAATTCAAATGTTGGGTAAGTGTTTACCCAGCTTTAATCTTTATGATGCTTCTCTCTTCAGACTGAGCTAGCCGAGTTTGAACTTCCCTCTGAAGTCATGTCTAGCGGAAGCAAATGCGACAAGACCAGCTCGACACTAAATCTCAACTTTGGAGCGGGACACTCATGGAGCATCAACTTCACCCTTGACGGGAACATATACCAGGCGGATTCCATCACATTTTCCTACAACCTCAACGACTCCACCATCTTCCCTAAATCTGTGTTGAATGGTAATACCCCCGCGTCTCCAAGATTATCCACAAAGATGTGTATTAAGACAACTTCAGCAGTAAGATGTGAACAAATTAGCAGCATGCCGTGCTCCGTTTATCGCCGGCTTGTTAATTACACAGGCGCTCTTTGTGAGTGCAGATGAGACAGAGAAGGTACAAGAATCTAATAAACAGGTGATATGTGAAAAGTGAACACACCAATGTTAAAATAGGCTTTTCTGATGTAAAAACATGAGAATACAAAAACAAATTTCTTAATTAAAAAAAAAGAATTAAGTATGAACTAGAAAATGTGCAATATCCTCATTACCCTGTGTACACTCAAATCAAATGCTTGGCAGTACACCATTTTTCACATGGGGTTAGCACATTTCCCTCAGGTCTGAGGTTTAGAGTTCAAATGTGGGTTTTGACCTTCCCTTGTGGGGTTTACATGGTCTCACTGTGCTTGTGGGTTTTCTGCAGTTACTTTGACGACTTCTCACATTCCAGAAATATGGATGTTGCGCTCACTGATGACTCTAAATTGTCTTTAACCCATTTAATCCCACCGGTCACATTTGTGAAGGACAACAATGATTCAATGTACAGGGCTCAATTTTTTTTTATTACTGATTACTTAAAATGGCTACCAATGACACCCGATTTTGACTTTTAAATGTCTGGGAAAATCTTGGGATTAAAATGGGTTAAATCTGAATGAATTTGAATGGTAGCCTGACTGTCCTGCATTGGCTTGGTTGTTACTCCAGGGTGTACCGTACCTCTTGCTTAAAGTTATGTGGCCTGTAGCACACCTGCGTCCCTAATGAGCATGTTTTTATTTCCACGCAGACACTTGTAAGATAGACACATAGTTAACAAAATCAAAAGCAAGTGAAGTGTCACAAGTGTTTTTTTTTGTTAACCAATTGAATGGAATGCTTCAAGGCCTCAAAAGGCTTCATCTGGCCATCAACTACAGGTAGCTCAATTTTCTTTTTTTTAAATACACCTCCTGGCCCTCCCCACGGACAGACCAAATTGGCCAGAGAAAATGGCTAGTAGTGATAGGCTGCAGCACGTTTCAACTCGTGTACAAATTGTGGTTATCTTTCCGCTGTAGGAATGGTATTTTGTTGAACACGGAGGTTCCCCTGTATTTGTACACAAGCATCTAAAAAGCAAATTATACATATCCTTCCCCCCCCCCCCCCCCCTTCAGACACTCTCTCTGTGAACATGAGGCCTCAGATCACCGACATAAGCATGAATACCTGCTACTCGTGCAAGAGTGAAGAAACCATCCAGTCCGACTCTGTCAACCAGACTCTGTGGAACGTGCTCATCCAGGCATTCATCAGCAACGGCACACAGAGCGAAAACCGTAAGGGCGATCCCAGCCTAATGCTAAAAGACATTCTCCGACTAAGCGCCTCCCTCTTTTCTCAGTGACCACCTGTTCCGCCGACCTAAACACCACCCCCACCGCCTCTCCCACCACTGTGGCTCCAGTGACAAACACCACCACCAGTACACATGCTCCGACGACCAGCCCCGCCCCCACACTCCCCACACCCACCACCGGAAGGTTCACCATCAAACCGGATGAGAACAGCACGGCCTGTCTGTTGGCAAACTTTGCCCTGCGGATCGGAGTCAAGCAAGGCGAGGTATGTGTGATCCCGCCAAACACTTAACTCTCCGGATGCAATGAGGCCGCGCTGATTCTTGGTCATTGCTGCTTTAGAAATATCAGGAGATCAACTTGGATCCCAACATGACCACCGTTTCTGGATCGTGTGGAGTCAACACGAGTGAGCTGGTGTTGGTGTCTAACGCCATGACCATCGCGCTTACCTTCATCAATGTGAGTCCTCGCCTACTCTTGTGAGAGCGTGTCTGGTTTCTCGGGCCATAACATTAGGTACACCTGCACCTGCATTTCCACTACAAGAGCTGTATCAAGAGACTTTGCTACGAAGATAATCCTCACTTTTGATGGATGCCGGGTTCATAGTGGTTTGTGGAAGGCACAAAACGCAAGTCAAGCTCTTTTTTTTTTTCTGATCACTTCCTAATTCATTTGGAAGTGATCAGAAGTGGAATTCATTTGCATTTATAACCATTTTCTGGACCTTCGTTTAATTTTGATTTCATATAAACGTCAGTTTAATTTGATTTCACCTAATAAATCAAAGCTGATCGTTCTATGGAACAATCATTTTGGTACAGATCATAAAGAAATGGTGTTTTTCTGCAACTGTACGTTTCTAGCTTAATGTGGTCGCTTGCCTATCGTATCTACTTATGCACTGAGCTTTCTCGTAAATTTTGGATGAACTGGGCAAAGTATTAGAGACACTTCAGGAATTTGCGCCGTAGTCTTAGAGCAACACAAATTGCAACCATAATGACTCGTGCATTGTTAAATTAATACATCTCAGACATTACCATTTTCAGTTCCAATTGACAAATGTATTTTTTCAGCTAAAGTTTTTTTTCTGTGATTGGGTCGGTGTTCTTTCAAGGAGAAGCCCACGTATTTTATTATTATTTTTTTTAGACGACTAAACCAACTGATGCACCAGTTTGTCAGAAATGTAATGCTAAAGCAGTTTTGTCAAGCTCAATTTCTGATAGAACTCTTTTAGTTGTGATTCGTATCCTTGTAACTAATAGTCTGTTGAGCTCTCTGTATCAACAGCAATGTATTCACATTGGGGAAATGTAGTGATTCCAAGATGATTATTCATCCTGTTTACGCATGTGGTTACTTGTCTCTGATATGAATATTCATGTTTCATGACAGGACACCAAAAAATTCCGCCTACAGGCTGTGAATGTCACCGCAAGCCTCAGTTCTGGTAATACGAGTAGTTTTGTTTTCCCAAAACACATTGAACACATTCTCCAAGCAGGAGGAGGCTAATGATGGCTTGTGTGTTTGTCTCAAGGTGTGGTCTTCTCTGAGGCGAACAGCAGCTTGAATCTGTGGGAGGCGGCGGTGGGCAGCTCGTACATGTGCAACAAGGAACAGAACTACACCATCACCAGCCAGCTCAACCTCTTTACCTTCAACCTTCAAGTGCAGCCATTTGCTGTGAAGAAAGGCGTCTTCAGTACAGGTAGCCTCCTTCACTTAATAGTCGTTTAGCAGCATTTACAGACACATTATGTTAAAGTCTGGAGAAATACATGAATTTGCATTTCACTTTATTTCAATGGGAAATAGAGGTGGCCAATATGACTGAAAAGTGTATTACCATTTAAGTATTTCATATCAGTCTATTATTGAATTTGTATTCATTTTTTTACTCTTTGAAACAAGAATCCAGAGTAAAAAGGCAGAATTCTGTTAATTCTATTTCAGAATCTAATATTTAACCTTTAAGAGGTTAACACAGCTATGAAAAAGTCAAATTTAACTGGTCAATATAAAGATTAAGTAATTACCTTTGTAAAAATAATGTACCGGTACTTAATTGGTAGGGCCGCTGGGCGAATCACATTGTGCATGTTTCATATCAGTCTATTGATCATTTTGTATCTAGTATTTACAGTAAGAAAATCAACTGATGAAAAACAATTGATGAAAGATAAAATTGACTTTCAAGAAATGTACACAGTTTTAGTGCACATTGTAATGCGTCATGTGCAATGTTGTTCACTTCCATTCTCCTCCAGCAGTGCCGCGTAAATGCCTTTTTGCGGAACATGCAATATCTCAAAACCGTATCGTTGGTACAGTTACAATAACGTTCATTTGTTGTTCATACGACATGAGGACATGCATTACTATAGACCAGGGGTCGGGAACTTTTTTGACTAAGAGTCATATAAGCAAAATATTTGGAAATGTATTTGAGTGAGAGCTATATATATAAAACTGTATTTTAAAAGTGAATTCAACAAAATGTCAGTATAATAAGCCTTTTAAATAATTTTGTGATAATACTCACTATTAATGTGAATGGTTTTCCCTTCCCCACGATTGCTAAAAATTCATCAAAACGAGCGGGATTATAGTCAGTTTGCCGGGTCCATACGCAGATTTGCTGCTGGCAAGCTTGCCCCCTGCTCACTAGCTTGCACGCTTCCCTTCCGCTGTCTCTTGCAGGGTTTTTTGATGCGAACGTAGCAACGTAGCATGGCGCGTCAAAGTGCCCGGGTTACATTCGACCGTTTCATCGATGGTATTTTGTCATTGCAAATCAGACACACCGCAGAACCTGTTCTCTCCACAAAGGCGAATCCTTCGGTCCATTCGTCCTGAAGTCTACCATACTCGTCATCTTTTTTTCTTTTCGCCATTTTATTCGTTTGGGATTAACTTTGAGCTAATGACCGAGCGGGCTAATTCAAAAGGGGGCGGTTACCTGTTTCCGCAGCAACGGCAACGTAGGCCAGTATTATCCAATCAAAATTGCTCCTGGAGCCAACTGCAGCCCCGAACAGGAAATGAGCAGTAAGGAATCAATGGATGGATTAAACAAGCAAAAATATTTTGTTTTATCTGCGAGCCAAATGCAATCATCAAAAGAGCCATATATGGCTCGCGAGCCATAGGTTTCCGACCCCTGTGTAGACCACCATCCAGTAGCCTCCGCCTACAGCATGCAGCATGCAGAATGCTGGGTCGGATTTTCTTTCAGACCCCCGCCCCCCATGCTGCCATGACACACATCGCAATCGTGCCATTTGAGATGAAACATTGGAATTGTTGCTTGACCCTTGCAGTGTAATTCCAGCCTTCAAGTGTTGCTCTGTTACGCAGTGGGAATTTGGTTCGCTTTCATTAACCCTACAGGCAGATGAGTGCCTTTAAAAAAAGGCTAGAAACATCACCTGGCTGGTACATCTTGGGAAAACATTGATAGCAAGTTGAGAACGTAGTGAAGTGAGTACACACGGGGCAGAAATCTGTGTTTGACTGACTCTCTTTTCGTCTGCAGCCCATGAGTGTCCATTGGATGACACCAGCATCTTAATCCCAATCATTGTCGGCGCTGCCCTGGCTGGCTTGATTCTCATTGTTGTGATCGCATACGTGATTGGTCGAAGAAAAACCTATGTTGGATATCAGACCCTCTGAGAAGCCACTTTGCAAATCAGTCACAACATATGACAGGGTCCCCCAAGCCTGGTCCTTGGATTTATGTGCAATGAACTCAATTGGCTCCCGACAACTCAAATCCTTTCCATTGAAATCAGAAAGTTGTTTTGTGTGTTAAACAGGCACACAGAGCATTTCTGAGAGTTTTCAGAGACAATAATGTGGTAGTTTTCCCTTCAAGGACCAAACTTGTCTGCTCCCTATGTTTTCTGTTCCTTTGTTTTTCATTTTTTATTTTTGTGAATGAGCAAATGCAACATCCACATGTGTTGGCCCCAATCACATGTCAACATAACATCAGACTGCAGACATATAAAAGTATCTTAATAATTTGAATGTTGTAAAAAAAAAGTTCATTATTTCAGGAGTTCAAAAAGTGAAGATAATTATTAAACACAAAGTAATTTTGAGTGCCAATTTCAACATCAAAAATCATTTTGTTTGGTCAACTTTGGGATACCTTCTGAAAATTTTTTCCACGATATTCAAATTTATTGAGACACACCCGTGTCACGATATCACACTGCTGGGGGACTTTCTTCAACTACACTCTGGCAATTTTGCATTTGCTCTACCGACACTCCATGTTGTTTGCCTGATGATTTCATCCCTTGCACGTTATATTCATTTACTTTGCTTTAGTTTGATTTGTATTTTTCCATCATCTCAATAATCCAGGAATGGGGAACCAATGTCATGTGGTCTGTTTTTGGCCTGCCATGCAAGTCTACAAATGAACCCTCAGAGGAACTGTTTGAAAAAGCTCCAAAACATTTAACACACAGATGTTCAAAATGTAGTTACTTTCTAAAACTTTGGAAGAAAATGTTCCCCACCCCTGCAATTATTGAATTTATTGATGCTGAATAATTTCTCAGGATTCAGAAGCAAATCTTTCACCAAAGCGCAGAAAATTAAAGTTGTTAAGATAAATCATTCACTAAAGGGTGAAAGGTGTGCACCACTCGGGACGCATATAGAAGCAGCTTTAGCCAGTGTTTGCCCCTGCAAAGCGGGAGAAATGCCCGATTCCACAATTGTGAAAGACCTTTTTGTCCCCACCCACACCCTCAGAAGAAGTTATGACGTGTCAAGTAAAACCAACACCATCACTTTTCGGTCCCGCATGTAGACATGTCAGAGCGTTTTCTGTTCAAAAGGATCTGTAACACTTTGCACGAGTCAGAAAAATCAATCCGAAGAGTCTTTTCTTCCGTAATAGTTTGAGACACTAGGTTCTGAAAAGGGATGGTATTGTTTCATTTGAGGATTTTTTTCATGTAAATGCACTAAAATGCTCTTTACCTTTTTTTCTTGGGGGGGGGGGGCATATGTATTTGGAAATTGTGTCACGTGATAATTGTGTTGTGATCCAAGCTCTGAAGGCTGCAGGTGCTCCTCAATTAAAATTTGTAACATGGTCATGTTGGTGGTCACTTGACAAATCCTAATTGAAGATACAGATGCGCAAGAAGTTCTATGTTATGTGGGCAGCATTCTGATTGGCTAAATCCTCTTGACTTGCTCACACTTGCTGTCACTGCGCATCTGTTCTTGCCTCACTTCCTGGATGACTTCAGATTTGCAGGTGAAGCTTTCAACTAGCTCTCCTTGCAGAGTTCCACCATTTTGGTATGGAAAGCGCTCAGCACCACGCACTCCTTGACTTCCTGTTCGAAGGTCGTTTTCCTCAACATGCACTGCAGCCATGTCAGAGCCTCAGTTTAACGTATGTGCGTGTGTGTGTGTGTGTGTGTTTCCACCCCCCATTTCCTTGTCTTATTGCGACAATAACAAGCCAGTGTGACACTTGTGTATACAAAGGAGTATTAGGGTCATGCTGAAAAGAAAGTCCAAAACATAGAAAAAAGTCAAAAAGCCGTTATTGTATGAGAAGGAAGTTAAATATTACAGTGGTAAATTATATACATGTTATAAGTTGTTAAATATTTTTGGGCATGTCACATTATCTTAGAAATGATCATTTTCTCTAACTTATTAAGTTAATTATTCTCCTATATTCAATTTATTTCAGTTTAATTTGTTGTCATATTAAAACTACTCGTACATCTATATTTCCTATTACATTTTTTTGCCATATTAAGACAATATTCTTGCAAAATTACACCTTTTTTTACATTACAACTTTCATAAATCACATTTTTCTCAAATGTGTTACAGCTTTATTCTCGTAAATTATTGTCACCTTGCAGTGTTTTAACCGTACATTTTTGTCATATTGCAACTTTAGTCTTAGAAACTGACATAATTTCACAAAGTATTAGTATTTGATTCTCAAATTACTTTTTTTTGGTCGTGTATGACTACCGCTAATGTAAAATGTTTTTTCTCTTCCATGCACCGATTTATCACATAAAATAATTTTTTTCTTCGTATTACAAATTTATACTCATGTCATTAATTCTCTCGTCATATTACAAATTACCCAACCACCCCCAATAATTCTGAGACTATATTCTCATTGGATTTTCATTTTTTCAGTTTGCCCCGACTATTCCTTTGTATGTTTCAACTGGGCCAGCAAGTCTGATGATTATTTGTTGTTTGTTTTGGGGGTGGGGGGGTTTCCCTCCCCGTTCTAAAATGTGCTTCTTCACGTTGCTTCCCCCAGGACCTTGTGTGAGTGTTTGAACAATTGCAGCTTTGTTACTCTCTAGCTTTTTGCCACATCAACCAATAGAGAATAGTGCCTTGCTCAGTACAAGTATTAACTTTCATGACAAAGCCTATGAAAGGTTTATTATTTCTCTTGCCCCCACCCCCAGCATCTCCTCCTATGTTCAACAAAAGGGATTCTATGTGTGTAAACTTGCTTTGTTCTGCTCTCACAAACTGGATTATAAAGTGTTTCAAACATGTTGGTTTTAGTAATCTGGAGGTTTCTGAAAATAAAAGTGTGCTGCTGTTCTGGCTCTTCTGAGTAAATGTTTTATTTGTTAGACTGTAGAGCCTAATACCTTAGTACTAACCCGTTCTTCACCCCATCTTATTCCATGAAGACGTTGACCTTTTCTCTCTTCACTTTCATCTAGCTGAGGAATGCCAGACGGACTCGGAGAGCTTCCTTGTTCCCGTAGCTGTCGGCGTTGCCCTGCTTGTTCTCATGCTTATCGTTCTGCTGGCCTACTTCATCGGGAGAAAGAGAAACATGGCCAGCGGTTACGAGTCTTTCTAGAGTTGTCCTTTTTTTGGATGGGTGGTGTTTGTAATCAGGAGAATCACCTGTGTTCCTCTCTCTTCACCTTCATTCGCACTATTGTTAGCTTTTACTCTTCTCACGCGCTTTTCTTTCCTGCTTCTTCATGGACCATTTGAAATTTGGGGAATCATACCAACTAGTGGGGAACTAAAAAGTAATGTAGCACCTTGGCTTAGAGTAGTCATTTAATGATTTTAGGGAAATTGAAGGAAGTATTTATGGGCCCCTTGACTCGATTAAGTTCTCATTGGGTTGCTCCTAAAATTTCAAAATATCATTTTAAGTCTCAGTTTAGCTGAGATTGTGACTGACAACCAGAATCTCTACAGTATTCTCATCGTGTTGAAACAAAAACATTAAAACGGCTTAGATCAGTATAATTGTTAATTCAAAGCATTAAGAGCCACTATATATTTTTGCCATTTGCTTGCAATATTTACTCTTCTGACAGTCAGTGTAGTTTTCATTGTTTTGACATGTAGCTTAGCCTAATAGGCAATTGCAGTGAAACTAATGCTCTATTCACATGAGATGGAGGAGCATTGTGTTATATTCCCAAAATATTTTGACCTCCTCCCACCTTGCAATTCTGTTCAATAACTCAACTGTATTTATAGAGCACTTTCAAACAGCCATCGCTACATACAAAGTGCTGTACATGGAGAACATATACAACAACTGTTGATATGAGATGATCAAAAGATGCCAAGTGGCGCAGTGTTTTCGTTTTTTGTTTGGGGCGCATGCGTGTTACATCATGGACACGTATTCACAGTCACATTTATTTTTATAATGTGAACATGTACACCAAAAAAAAATTCAAACTGGGCATAACTGTGTAAACGTAGCCTAAATCGCAGACATCCACTCAAACATCCTAACGTATACTGTATTATGTAAAATATACATAACCCCCTGTAGCACATTAGCTCAACCATCTGGCCTTAAAGATGTCCCCCTTGCCAAAATCTTCAAGCATTCATATTTGTCTTCATAAATGTTTACTTGAGGGTTTATGTGGTTGTTGGCTACTGTATTATCTATTGTGATTATACTGCTCAACAAATTTGTACATTATTTTCAAATTGGGGATAGAAGCTTTTCTGTATGAATATTTTTTGCACTTATTCCGAAACTACCCTCACTTTTTCTGTAGCACATCAGTTTTTCCTAACAGTAATAATATAATAATTATATGTATATATTTAAATATATATCATACATATTTCATAATATATATGAATTAGGCATTAGGTTCAGCAACAGGAAGGAATTTTGTTCTGGAATGTCATAGCTATAAATTACACATGGTAAAATCCTTATGAAAGTATTTCAAAAACCTGTTTTTGAAAATCTTAAATACGTGATTGAAATATGCTCTCACACCGCTCTTATTAGTCTACAAATGATTCACTTTTGTGTAGCAAGAGAGTTATTTCTCCTTTCACAATAGGCAAAAAAAAAATAAAAATCCAAAACCTATCAAATGAGTCCTCTAATGCATGTGTGAACAGAATTAAGTTTAATTCTCTTGATTGTGAATTATCACATTGTTGATTCTCTCTGTGGAAATCTAATAATCTTCCAGACTCGTACCTGTGCTACTTCAAACCACATTGAGGATTTTTAACATTCTTTTTCCTCCCAAGCTTTTTCTCGCAACAAATCCACAGCACTAACTTTACTATCTCGTGTGTGTGTGTGTGTGTGTGTGTTTGTGTGCTACTCAGCCGAGGAGTGCTTCCTGGACTCTGATTTGAGCTTTTTGGTGCCCATAGCGGTGGGCGTGGCCCTCAGCTTCCTAATCGTCCTTGTCCTTCTCTCTTACCTGATCGGCCGGAGGAAGAGTCGCACTGGCTACCAGTCTGTGTAAAGCTCTGCTTCTGCTCCCAAACAAAGCCCAAATGTTCTTTTTCCGGCCCTTGCCCTGCAAAAGTAACATGAAGCTTATGCCCCATGTATCCCAGCGATCACTAGTTGTCTCTTCCTCCTCCTCCTTCCATTTCAAATGAAAATTGCATTGTTTGACTCAAGACTGCATGTCTACTTTCACTCCCAAACTGAGAGGGGTGGCTTTTCCCCTCACTGCCCTTTTCATTATACGTAAAAGTGAACCTCTTGAATAGAATGAATTTTTTTTGTTGTTGAATGACTTGAATGTACAAGAAAATTATAGCACATTGACTTGTATGCCAGAAAATGTTCATTTTCTTTCTAAATGCACACAATATTGAAATAAACTGTTGAATGAAAAGGGAAACGAAACACCTACCAGCACTGCAACCACGTTTTGGGGTGGGGAAAAAAAAGATGTGATCATGGATGGATACTTATTTTATGTGAAGAGAAGAAAATAGATATTTTCTTCATTTAATACTTAAGCTTTTTCATCAACTACAGACACTGCATTGCACAGCAGTCCACCACTAACCTGCCACCACAGTTTTGTGCCTTTCCGTTCGACACCGTTCAGTTGCTTTGCTCGAGAAGAAAGTTATGTGATGGTGAGCTTGTCTTAACGTGTGTGTGGTGGGGATAAGGGGACAAATTCAATAAAGTTTAGTTCTTGTTTTGTAGCGCTGTTGTTTGTTTCTTTTCTGGCCTGAGATCTTGTGACTGAAATCAAAGGTTGCCAGACTGTCCAATTTGACGAGCTGGTTTACAACCTGATCCAAGTTTATGAGGTATGTGCGTGTGTTGCGACCACGTGGCCGTTACACATTCAAATGGAAGAAAATATAGAGTTAGTCTGCCCTGTAACCTGCAAGATTTCCCACAAAAAACGAGCCAAAAAAATGAATAAGCCAAATACTGTTATGCTTGCACAGAAGACCAGTAGGATGATTAGTGAACCACTGATCTTTAGAGTGGGCTAACTCCATTTGGGGTCATGTTTAAGTGCAGTGTAGAAATGAATGGAGAAAAGAGATTTCTTTTTATACTTGTCCATGATATAGCTTTTTAAAAGGAAATATTGGTCAAATCATTCGCTTTTTGATTATCTTTGTGACAAACTAATTCATTAGTTTCCGTACTGTAAATATTTACTATCAAATTGATAGTAAATATTTTTATTTTTGACAATATCTGTAAATTTAGTTTCCTGCTCTTAATTGCGAATGCATACTTGATGGTTTTAAATGCTCCTGAAATTAAGTGCTGCTTGACGAGCCTATATTGTGTATGTATGTGACGTCACTGAAGGCCTCAGTTTGAAATGCACGGCCCGCCACTGCTATCAATATTGCCTGGTTTAATGTGATGCGTGCATGATCACTCGAACTCATTGGCACAAGATGACAGAAGCCGTTTGAAAAGCTACCAAAATGAGGGGGGAAATGTTGGAAACGACCCTCATTATGATGTAGTGCAGTTCAATATTACTTCTTCCTACTCCTTTGAGCTTACAACTGTGATGATGTGTGTTTTCTTCTTTTATCTACTTTCTAATTTTCCTTTCATAATTTTTGTTTGACTTTTGTCAACCTGTTATTGTGTGTACTATATATGCTCAATAAACAAACCAACAAATATGCGTTCGTTAATATTATGCATTTGATGTTTTTCTCGGAATATTTTTAGTCCATGCAAATGGCACTCAGCAGGTGAAGTTACATTGTAACATAGGACCTCTTGTTTGACTAACAGTTGAGCAAATTTTAGCAAATCATTTGAACTTGTGAGTTTTTGCAGATTCTTGGCTTGAATTCATTTAGGTTTCCTCATTACTTCGACAATAATATTGGGTTTATCACAAATGTAGTGCAAATTATGGCGTTCAACAGGCTGTCTAATACTGTATATTCAATGTGACGTTTACTCTTTCCTTATCAGCGAGAAAACTAACTCGAAGTGCACAGTGGAGTCTGGTATAAAGGGTGCCACAGCCAGCATGTGGCAGTGTTGCGCTCCATGGCCGCAATGCGCAGAAGCCCACAGGCAGACGTAAGTACGAAAGATAGCCTCTGAGCTGTGTGGACGTGCAGATTTAGTCGCCATCTTGAACAGGCAGTCCGCCGCAATCTCTTCCATTCACTTGTATTGATGTAGCTGTGTTTGGCTCCAATAAATTCATCATAACTCGTCAAATTATTTTCCGATTTTCAGATAAATATCAAACAGCCAGTTATTATACTACAGCCCGGGTAATTGTTATGCTTTATGCTCATTTGTATACACAATTCTTTTCATATTTAAAAAAGATCTGGAAAAAAACCCCAACAGCAACAGTGAACTTGACCTGATATAAAATCTTTAGTTTTTATTGCTTTATTGAACAGTGTGAAATGATTGAAAATAGTGTTCTACTTTCGGATCATATTTTTAAATCTGACTCAAGAGTAGTGTCTCACCAGTCATGAACCTAAAGTTTAGGTTCATGCCTATAGCGAAATACGGTGCGTTTAGGTCCTAAGCGCACCGTACTGCGCTATAGGCTGTAGGCCTACAATTTACTAAAACTCATTCAAAATAACCGTTAATGTGGTTGCACAAGTGTCCACACCCTCAATTGGACAGCTATAACCCATCTATCTATCTATCTATCTATCTATCTATCTATCTATCTATCTATCTATCTATCTATCTATCTATGTAGATATACTATACTGTATTGTATATGTAGATACAGCATGTGTATTCATGTACTGTACTATATAACTTTGTCGCACTATTTGTGCAACAATAATGGCAGCTGTGCAACTCAATGTACCTTCTTACCTCATGGCGCAGTGTTTCCCGAGTAACTCCAATGTTTGCTCTCCACACCTACACACACTGCCTTAATGAGAAAGCTACCCTGACCTGAAGGCTTAATTAAAGACAGTGACACATACAGACAGGTGGACAGGAAACACACACACTTTCCAGCAATGTGAGCCTGGGTTTCTGACTGAACAATAGAGCAAAATTAAATAAAGTTATATGAGCCCGTAACCTTGTTCTCACCATCATGCTTTTATTGAATCTGAAGGGAACATTGCAAGTGTTTTTCAATGCCTTCTGGCCACAAGCTTGTCAGAAGAAATATGGATTTTCATCTAGTTGCTATAAAAATCCCATTTACGTTCTTTCCCTTCCTTAATCAATGTCTCTTAAGGCATCACAGCGAATGTGAATTGATTAAACCTCATATATGCAATTTGAGTCAAGACATTTTGGAGACCCTTAAATAGTGCACAATATATCACTATAAAGTTTAGTCAAGAAATAACAAAATGCAGTGAAATCAATGCAAAAAAAATAAAATAAAAATCCCACTACAGCATAAAGGGGTGCCCGGAGATACAAATTAAATTTGTTCCATAAGCATGCTTCTCACTCAAATCGCTCGTATCTCAAATCATCGTTCCTCATTTAAATGAATAAAAATGCTATTAATCTGTTGCAGCCGCAAAAAAAAAAAACATTTTTAAATAAGGAAAAATAGTACTCGAAAATACTGCACTTTATAAAAACATACAATAATGACAGAATCTGCCTTGCACAGCAGAAAACAGTGAGCACTGTCCTTATCATGCTGCCCCCAGGTGGCCAATGCACACACACCAGAAGGAGCAGCACAATATACATTGAACTGTTCAAAAACTGTTTAGTTTGATTACATTATGCTTCATTGCCACATATTGTTATAAACCACGCAATTTCATAGTGTAAACTTGAGAACATATGGTCCCAATTTATTTATTTATACATTTATTTGGGTGGGGGTGGGGGGTTAATGGCATTTGACATTTCCATTCATTTAATGGGAAAAGATGATTCGAGATTTGAACCTCGTATCTCACGACACCGCAGTAATTAAATTATGTCTTCAAAGCGCTGATCTGCCCTTTAAGTGGGGTGTGGCGAGACAGTAATAGGTGAGATGGAAACCCCTCAAAGTGACACAAGCAAGGTGCGTGATTATCAGTCAACCTTTGTATGTGTGAGCATGAGGTGGGAGGGCGGGACTGAGTGGCAGCACAAGTGCACTGAGAGGAAAGATAGGGAAGTCTTACCAGGTTTACAAGGATCATGCCGCTTCACATATTCTTCTCTCTGGATTGTGGTCATTTCTCTATTCTCCACCAACATGGACGTATTGTTCTCCGAAAGAACAATATTTCCCACTGAGACTACCCAACCCTTCATGCCTATTTCTGGAACAAGTTAGACTCCGTCAGGAATCAGCATGCTGGACTATCCACTCCATCCCATGATTCAGTGCCTCTTACTGTGCTTGTGGTTGTTGAACAGTTGGCACCGAGTGGCTGGCTCTATTGGCGATGGCAGACTGATGTGGCAGAAGCCCAAGCCGATTCCTATCAGTCTAGAACAATTCCTTCTTCATGATACTTTCCCACCAGGATTCCTCTGGGGATCTGGGACATCCGCCTTCCAGACTGAAGGATCCTGGGATCAGGATGGAAAGGGTGCATCCATCTGGGACCATTTCACCCAATCCAAGATGGACAATGTGGCCAGCGACAGTTATACTCACTGGGAAGACGATGTTCAGGCGCTCGAGTATCTGGGGGTGAAATCCTACTCTTTCTCCCTCTCCTGGCCCCGACTGTTCCCAGATGGGAACGCCAAAAGTCCTCCCATTGAACCTGCTGTGGAGCACTACAACCACCTCATAAATAGACTGGTGGAAAAGCAAATTGAACCCATCGTTACCATCCATCATTGGGATCTGCCGCTGGTCCTGCAGGAGACGTATGGAGGATGGAAAAATGACACACTTATCAGATTGTTTGGGGACTATGCAGCCTTTTGCTTCCGCACATTTGGGGACCGCGTTAAATACTGGCTAACAATGCATAACCCCTATCTGGTGGCTGTGCAGGGCTATGGCATGGGGGTGCATGCTCCTGGGGAAACAGGGGGGCTTGCTGCCTCTCTTGTTGTGGCCCACAACTTGATCAGGGTAAGTCCGTCAGCATGTGTGCTTGGGTGCAAATTAACTATTTTCATCTTTTGTTCTCAGTAAAAACCCCAATTTGTTGATCTGTATTCAAATTTGTTTGCTATTTTCTTTTCTCAATAATCTGGACATTTTATGAGACATGGGGGTCTAAAGTCCACCACGTTCGTACATTGTGTGACAGGAAGTCATGGAGTAGTCACTCATGTTTTTGCCGTTTAGTGCGCTGCACAGCTGGTGTGTGTTGACGCACATATGAGAAAAAGATCATTATCGCGTACCTGCTAGGTCGAATATATGATTACCACATCCGTGACTCAGGTCATCACCAGTGGTGGTCCGTGCTTGAATTGCACCGTAGCGTGAACAGCACTCCCCCACCCCCACCTTCTCTGACAATCACAAACATGCATTCAACAATGAAAAACACTTATACAGTATTTTCTAAAATATATTAAAATATAATCATAAAAATACAGTCGTCCCTCGCTATATAACGGTTATCTTTTTGCAGATTCAGTGCATCAGTGATTATTCGCTATTTTGAGGTGACGTTTTCTACATGAACTAGTACTGCAGATTCACATATAAGCCATGAGGAAAGACTGTAAAAAAGACAGTGATTGTCCCAAATTTGTGATCATTTCACTCGTCACCCTTTCATGCACCCTGTAACCTGATAACAGAATAAACTGTCCACTGAAGTAACCACTGTCCTTGAAAGTTTAATGCAAAAGTGCATTTTGCCTTTTGCAAAGTACACCTAGTTTAAGTTACACAACTGCACTTCTATGGTAAGAATCGTTCGCTAATTGAATATGATTGATAACTGACACCATGACTCTACATACACAGGGGCTAATGCTACAGCCAGTTACCATACATCCTCATTCGTTCACCTCCATGACACTCAAAAGAACAGGCCCGCCGTGTTTTGAATGTAGTCAATGGCTTTAACTCGTATCCCAAGGCACCACTGTATTTGTACTTGATTGCTGATTGCTGAACACGATTGTAGAATATTGAGATGTTTTACTGTGATTTCCAGGCACATGCCAAAGCCTGGCACACCTATGATACCCACTACCGCCCAGCGCAGAAGGGTAAAGTGTCCATTGTTTTGGGTTCCCACTGGGTTGAACCTCAAAAAGGCCAACCCACAGCCACCAATGTCCATCTTTGTCAGCAGTCGATGGAAGCTGTTCTTGGCTGGTTTGCCAATCCCATTTTAGGTGATGGAGATTATCCATCTTCTTTGAAAATCAAGCACGGTGGCCTCCTGCCTGTGTTCTCTAACGAGGAGAAGCTGTGGGTGAAGAAAACAGCAGACTTCTTTTCTCTGTCCTTCGGGCCAAACAACCTCCGTTTGGGACGCAACCTGCCCCACTTTGGCCAGGCTGTGTCTCCAGATCTGAGGCGCATCCTGGGCTGGATTAAGCTGGAGTATGGGGATTTGCAAATTCTTGTGGCTGAGGGTGGATGGTTCTCTGAAGCTAATGTGGGAAGAGAAGACACAGTGGCCATTTACTTGATGAAAAGATTTATCAACAACGTATTACAAGGTAAGTAGTGAAGCATATTTTGTTGAAGCTGGATTATCCTTATTCATTGAAGTATGATTAAATGAAATGTTCTTACTGGGGGGGCATTGATTAGTTGGGCAGGATAGGCGCTGATTTACTTAATTTTGCAGGATTGGTGATTGGCATATTCTCCCTAGGACACAGATTTCAAACTCAAGGCCCAGGGGCCAGATCCGGCCCGCCACGTCATTTTATGTGACACAAAAGACGTTGACATGTGGCAGACGGCAGTGTTTACGGAAGTACAGTAAATATGATCCAACGTGTAGGAAACTCTCGTTCCGATTTAGACCTCTCTGTACTGCAACACACCAGATTCAATTGATAGTTTCAAGCTGCTACATAGCTTGCTGATGAGCTGATCGTCTGAGTTTGGCACCACATTGGGTAGGGACGGTGCTGGTCGCAACCTCACAACATCCACATTTCCCCAACTACTCCCCACTGCTTTTTTTTTTTTTTAAATCAAAACAACTAGCAGCTCAGGTTATTTCGAATGCCCCTACAAATGGCCCCCAGGGCATCGTTGTGACACCTTACTCTGATAAACACATGTGTAACTTCATCTTGTGAGTGCTGTGTTTTGTGTTCCAGCTGTCCGGTTGGATGGGATTCGGTTGCTAGGCTACACTGCATGGTCACTGGTAGACGGCTTTGAATGGAACTACAATTACTCAGTCCGCCGGGGCCTTTTCTATGTTGACTTCACTCATCCTAATCGAACCAGGACTCCCAAAACCAGTGCACAGTATTACAGACAGGTTATTGCCGACAATGGCTTCCCCCAAGTGGAACCCTCCAGCGAGGTTAAAGGTCATTTCCCCTGTGATTTTCAATGGGGTATTGCTGACTCCACCTTGCAGGTAACTGCATTCAGACAAAATGGACTGAAGCATATGCAACCAATCTCATCCATTTTTTTCCCTCTCTCTCCCTTGTTAGGTTCGCTTTTACCCCTTCTCCCCTCAATTCACAGATCCCAATGTGTACAGTTGGAACTGGACAGGCGATGGATCATTGCATGCAATCCCAGGAGTAAAGCTTCACACTAAGCGTTCCCAGTGCACAGACTATCTGGCCATCCGGAATCATCTTAACCTGTTTGCATCTACTGGGGCGACGCACTACCGCTTTGCTCTAAACTGGTCTCTGATATTACCACATGGAGACCTTTCTAGTGTGAATGTGGAGGCACTAAGGTAAAAAGAAAAGGAAATTACAATACTGTACATGGGTCACAAATGCCTTTTCTAGTGTTAAAATAGGCAGACAAGGCAAGGCTGTTTTATTTCCAGGATACAGCACATTTTCATTCACAAAGCAACTCAATGTGCTTCCCACAAAGCATTGACAACCACAACAGCTAATGACATTCAGAACCAAAGCACAGAAAACAAATATAACTGACTAAAATTACTTTAAAAAAAAAGTTGCATTGACATTATTTAATTCCATTAGCAGAATACCTTTAAAAAATGTAAAACACTTAAAAGTATAGTGAAGAAAAAAAATAGGTTTCTAAAATTACTAAAAGAAAAAAAAAATGTAATAATATTTAAAAGACCTTAATCAAAGAGGAGAGGGTGTGTGTGTCGGGGTGCGAGGGGGTGTGTGTCAAAGTTTATTAGTACTAAAGGGAGTTAATTTTCAGGCAGCTTGTAAATTATCCCAATGAAGACACTTTATGTTGACATTATAGCATTGCCAAAAATGAATCTAATGATGGCCTTCTTGCATCATACCTCGCAATTTGTTCAGCAAATGTTAGCAATATCAGGCTTTGGGGTGAAATTTCAAGATGAACCTAAACCTCAGTATGACTAAAGGTGAACTTTAATTTGACTGTCTCTTATAGATTTGAAATGAACATGTCCAACTGTTAACTGTTTCAGCACTTTTTGCGCAACTTATTACTAACAAGGAACAGCCATATGCTGTTCATGCCCATTTTGACATCATGAGACCGAGGCGAGACTTAATTGATCAACAGTGTAGTGCTTTTAACAGGATGTTCTCAGAATGAAGTGGCCAATGAGCTTAGAGTGTACCAGAGTTTCATCAGCAGGTTGCAATCGAGACACAGAAAGGCTCTAAGAGTCACAGTAAAGGCATAGAAGTGGACTTCGTTGGGATTTTTTTTATAGTGGATCCTTGACTTACCAGACGAGGGGTCACCGATTAAAGTTGATTGTCCGTTAAATAGAAGTACATTTTTCATTGCCTAAAAACACCCAATAAGATACAATTCACTATTTTCTGTCTGTTAATTAAGATAAGAAAAGAAAAGAAAAGAAAAGAAAAGAAAACCTTTATTAGTCTCGCAATGGAGAAATTCCCGATTCACAGGAGTCAGTTGATTTCTAGTCCGTTGAGATGAGGTTCTGCTGTACCTGTTGTGAACGGTACCGTTGCGCTCCTTCTTAGTGAACAGTAATTTGTTCAAAAAGCACTAAACAATTACACAGTTGGACATATGCCTAAGTGTGGATGTGAAGTTTATAGTGCATGTTAGATTCATTCAGAAATTTCACCCAAAAGTTCAATATCGTTCACTTTTTGCGAGTACGGTTTTCTTTGTCGATAACTTTCTTTCATGGAAAATAAAAACTAAACCAGCTCTTATGTTTAAAAGGTACTACCGATGTGTCCTCACCGAGCTGAAGAAACGGGACCTTGAGGCTCTCGTTATCCTCTACTACCCGACGCGTAAAGCTCCACATCTGGGCTTGCCTGGCGTCCTGCATGCCTCTGGAGGTTGGCTCAACTACAGCACAGTGGAGGCCTTTCAGGAATATGCATCACTATGCTACCAAGAGCTGGGCTCCTTGGTCCGTTACTGGATCACGGTGAATGAGCCTAACAGACTGTCAGACATCTATTCCGATGCGAATGAGCAACATCGGGCTGCCCATAACCTCCTTTTGGCTCACGCAAAAGCCTGGCGACTCCATGAGCGCATGTCCTCTCGTCAGCAGGGAACTATGGTGTCACTGGCGCTTCACGCTGACTGGGCTGAACCTGCAAACCCCTTCCTTCTGGAGTCGCATGCAGCGGCGGTAGAGCGATTCCTTCTTTTTGAACTTGCTCGTTTCCTGGACCCGTTGTTGAGTACTGATGATGAGGAGAAGCAGGGCAAAGGGGACTACCCACTTGAAATGAAGGCTTACCTGAAAGAGAGAGCCCGACTTATGGGCCAACCCAGCTCTCCTCTTCCTACTTTTACCAAATCTGAAAGGGAGGAGCTCAAAGGTGCATTGAGTTTCATTGCGTTAAATCATTTCACCACCCGCTTGGTCTCTCCAAATACTGGACAGCAAAACCATCCTGGCAATCATGACTGTCTTATCCTCTCCGATCCCACCTGGCCCTCCTCCAATATGGGCCAAGCTCTAGTGCCTTGGGGGCTGCGAAAGATCCTGATGTGGGTGACTGAGCGATATGGAGGGGCTCGGCCTATCATTATCACAGCAAGTGGGGTTGATGACCAGGCTCCTATAGAGGATACCATGAGACAACACTATCTAAAAACTTACCTGCAGGAGGCTCTTAAAGGTCAGCCTTTATTTTTCCTACTGTACAGTGAACCCTTGTTTATATCTGCTAAAAAAAAAAAAAGAAAAAGTTTTTCCCTCCCACGCTCATGAAACACATTATTTTTACAACACACATTTTGAAGTACTCCTCTGTAATATCAGTAATTGTACAATATGTGAACTTTTTAAAGAGTGCTTGCTTCAAACTTTTTGCCACATCCAGTTCAAGGTTACTGTAACACTGACACATCCAAACCTTGCATTTTTCAACCCCAAAATGTTAAGGTAAGCCAGTTATCCAAGGCCTTCTAATGAAATGCGATCATATTAAGCAAAACGCTAAAGACAGTGGCTATTGGAAATGAGCATAGATCTTTCAATAATTATGGAGGCCATCCAAATTGTCTCAACTTAATAGAGAAACATACATACATCCAATATGCATAATTATGTTCTTGTATATATTTACATTATATGGTCTATTCCAGCAAAGCTGTGCTGATTTCTTTTCATAACTCTCTCAAAAATAAACTTAAAGTTCTTTGCTTTGGATTATTTGGTCACATACTGACCTTTGAAATTTCAGAAAATGAAGAAAAACAACCTTTTTGCCCCAATCTTTGTTCAGCTGAAAATCACGTCAACAGCCACGATTTCCGAGCATGTGATTAAATCAAGACATTCCAAATACTAAATTGTTCAAGATGTGCAACTCTGCGTGAGTATTGGAAAAAAATCCACAAATTACGTATAAATCAGAATATGAAGAGCACTTTAGCTAGTGGATTTTCACTGTATTCTTTTCAACAATGATTCTCAAAGTATGGTACCTGAGCTCCCTCTAGTGGTATTCAAAAGAATCATTGCCCAAGTGCAGTTCAGTTGTATTTAACATTTAAGCTCAATACATTTGCATTTAACTTTTAAGAACTGTCATGTTTTTAAAGAATTCTTTAACAGCACTTTTTATTTCACTGCTACATGCAATAATTGTATTTTCTATCTTGAGGTGTCATGTTAATGTTCAAACTGTGCATTATATTTCAGTGGCTTACAATAGCCCAATATATACATTTTAGGAGTAAAAAAAACCCTCTTTCTTGTTTTCAGGTGAAGAGCGAAGTATTTTAGGTGGTTCTTGGTGGTGGTAAAATGTTTGAGAAGCGCTGCTTTATGAAATGTGTTTTCCTCTGCCAGAAGTAATGTTCATTTTCATTCTTTTGTAATTTACTTTCAGCATGGATTAGAATGGTGTTGACACCAAGTCAAAGCTCGACAAGCAATATAGATTTTATGGCTATATTGCCGCCTCCTATAAACTCCCAAGGAACCATAAAGATGATAAAAAGTGGGAGGGTAGAGAAACAATAGACAAAGACATTAGATTCGTTTTCATACCTTGCCCTTTATGGCCATTTGCTCGCCTACATTGCACCAGCAGACACTAGTAGAGTTACATCAAAAAGACAAACCAGATGTAGGAATAAATTGACATTTAATTAATATTTCTGTTTTGCTCCATGTTTTTTTTTTCAGCACGCCAGTTGGATGGAGTCAACCTATGGGGCTTCTATGTGTGGAAGTTACAGGATGATCATATACCTCAGTATGGTCTTTTCAGCTCAACCCACCACCAGTCCAAAGCAAAGGCCTCCATTGACGTCTACAAACAAATCATTACTCGGAGCGGTTTCCCCAAAGACGCTACCTTCCACACGTGTCGCTCCAGTGAGGTTAGACCAGCGTGTTCCTTATGCGTGTGGGTGTCCAAGAACAAGGCGCTGACGGTCTTTGGCTGCTGCCTCATGCTCACAGCTGTCATCTTCACTGCACTGGTCTTCTCCACCGTCATCACCAGGAGAAATTACATGAAGGGCCGAAAGAGCAGAGTGAACATAATGAGCAGGAGAAGAAGAGGTAGGGGGCAGTAGTCTGCTCATGTAGGCCTGTTGTCAAGCATTAAACATAGGACATACTTATACCGTACATTGATGGAGGGGCTTTAAAACGGGTCCTTCGGGGTCTGCAAAAAAAATTTGCAAATCGCATATATGCCGGCGGATCCTGATATTGTCCAATTTCCTGAGAGAATAAAGGCATATTTCCACAATGAAAGGCACAATAGTTAAGAAAAAAGTAGTATTTTTAAAATTTGCATGAATGTAGAACTTTCTTCTCTTGTTAAACTTTAACTAAAATACGACAATATCATTACTTCTGTTTTGAAAAATGGGAATTATCATCCCAACTAAATATATCTTTGGTCCCCACCTCCCACCCCCACAAAAATAGGCAATGTTTTAATTCTAATGGCACTTAGGGGTGACTACACATGGTGTTAGTTGTATTTAATTCATGTTAGGATTATGATGACGTCCTTGGAAAAATTACTGCCCTATAAGGGGTCCCTGGACCCAAAAAAGTTGCAAAACCTGGCATTAGTGTACACGCAGACTGTAGGTGCCAATTTGATATTGGTCGGATTTTGTGTGTTTCATATGCCGTGTCGTATTGATATGTTCAATTGGCATATTTCATAACGGAGTAGAAATAATTGTCATTATTATTTCATGCATGTTAGAGTATTTCTTTGACGGAACTGTTTGTTATGATGTCACGTGATTGGCGAAAGAGGACAGTGTGGAGAAGGAGTGAGCCAGACAGAGACAGATGAGGCCAGCTCAAGCCAAGAAGCGATACCGTTTTTTGACCACACAAACTAAAGAGAACCCTTTTCGTAGACCTTATTTTTTAACAAACAGAAAATACAAAGAAGCCATTGTCTTGTTGTTTGCGTTCAAGACTCGTCGTTACACTGGCCTCAAAGGTGCACCGGAATAGCACCGGCACGGACTATAGAGCAAATAATTGCAATTATAGCAAGAATTGTTCTAATAGAGAAACAGCTAAACTCTCCAATTTCCACTCTTTAAAGAAATACTGCTGGCCATTCAAAATTCCAGAATGGGGGCTCTAAGATCCAAGATGTCTACCTCAAAATGTAATTTTTTCCTGTATAAATCAGAACTCACGTTGAATATAAAAAGTGTGGAATTGTGGATATTTTACCAAGTGCATGTCTGGCTATATTACGGTTCTTGAGCTACAGCACCAAGGTACATTTGAAGACTCGGGAGAGCAAAACATTTGCACCATTGATTGATGTTAATTTGTGAATCAGGTAATATGAAAATGTTATTTCTGTAACCTTTTTTTCCCCAGTATGATTATAACATAATATTCGAAGACCAAGATGGCATCCAAGATGGCTACCATGAACTTGGAGTAATCAAATCTTCGCTGGTTAAGGTGATAAAAGGATAGCCCCATGGGCCTTATTCATATCCCAAAATCACAAATTCATCGTGGATGTTTGTGAAAAAACAATCTGACTGGTATGACTGTCGTCTTGGAGATGTAACAATGTCGCTCCCGTGTGGACGTAATACAAGTAGCTCTTTTTTTTTTCTTAAGGGTTGAAAAATGAAATGAATCGCGTTTTGTTGGAAATACAATGTAGAGAAAGACCTTAGGTGTTAGATAGGAACTGGGTTTAAGGAGGAATATCGAAAACTAAGGGCTGCTTTAATAACAACAACAAAAAAGTAAATAAATTGTATTCCAACAAAAAGTGGAGAATTCCTAGCTACTGATATTTCAAACATTTTGTCGTAAAACTTTCTCTGCTTCAGAAAAGTTTCCAGAAACAACTGCTCTAGAGTTCAGTGTTCATGTGTACCTCTGCTTCTTACATATCATCAGAATATACTGTACATCTCATTTCATCTCCTGTACTTTATGAAATTAACAACTGATTAATTGGAATAAACTGAATAATACTCAACTCAGCTGTACCACTTTAAAACAACCACCGCTTTAAACAAAGTACTGTACATGGAGCAAACATCATTCATACAACAACAAACAAAACAATAGATTAATAAACAAAGATAGTAGAAAGCACAACAACAGTAAAGCTAAAAATCAAGTCTCATGCTGAGACAAAGCCAAAGAATAAAAATGAGTTTCAAATTTTAATGATGGCAGCAAGGGGGGCTCGCTTAACGTACAGCAGGAGGTCATTCCAAGGAGAGGGACTAGCAACAGAAAACGCTCCATCCCCGTGCCTCCACTTCATTCTCGGTACAACCACAAACTACAGTAATCAAAGTATCAAAAAGTCTCCCCCTCGAAAAGTAAACAATGCAAGATTTATTTTTCTTCTTTTACACTGTTAGTGTAGTGTTATTTTGTCAATATGTTATTGTGGTGGTTTTAGTAGCGATGTGGTACCTTTGATAAAGGGTGTTTGTAATGTTCTAATACTTTGTTACCTTATTCAACTACCCCAAAAATACAAAACAACAGCGACAACAAACTCCTGAAATCATCACCAGACAGACTATTGACACCTCTCTTATATTGAATCTCATTGGCTGTTCTGTTTTATCTTGTACTACATTTTTGTGTTTATATGTGAAAATATATATTTTAAAATAAATAGTTGAAAGCAGTGTTTTCCACCCATTGTGCAGTGGCATGTTAGTGTGTACAGTATTTTCTTTTCAGGAACATTTTTATTTACGGGCGGCCCGGGTACCGGGTACCGGGTTCGATTCCAGCTCCGGCCTCCCTGTGTGGAGTTTGCATGTTCTCCCCGGGCCTGCGTGGGTTTTCTCCGGGTGCTCCGGTTTCCTCCCACATTCCAAAAACATGCATGGCAGGCTGATTGGATGCTCTAAATTGTCCCTAGGTGTGAGTGTGGGCGTGGATGGTTGTTCGTCTCTGTGTGCCCTGCGATTGGCTGGCAACTGATTCAGGGTGTCCCCCGCCTACTGCCCGGAGACGGCTGGGATAGGCTCCAGCACCCCCCGCGACCCTAGTGAGGATCAAGCGGTTCGGAAATTGGATGGATGGATGGATTTTTATTTACTGACGTACTTCAAATGAAGTATCTTTGTCTATTTATCTATATTGACATGCAGGCACAATGCAATGCTATTCCTGTTGCCATTCATACAAGATAATCATAGTTCTATGTTTGACTAAAGAGGGCGAGAACTGATTAAGAAAATGAGTGAGCAAATTGATACTTGGCTGTGTTCTATGGCTGTGATTCCTTATCACGGTACCGCAGTATTATTAGTGTGTCACAAAAGATCTTACCAGGCTTGCTGCAGGAAATTGCCCAATTTCACTTGATTGGGACGAAAATGAATATTTATTTATTCATGATGAAGCATATGTCTTTGCTCATCTCTATGTGCCGGTGACATGGGCTATAATGACAGGCAGAATAATTAAATATGCTTTCGGGATACCTGTGTATCTATCAATATTTCAGTATATACTACAGTATATGGGTCATTCCAGAAGAGGAGGACAATTTAGGTTCCATCATTTTTCTTTTATGGTATAGGTTAATCAAATAAATAATACACCACTATATGATTTCAGCCATCTCAACCATGAATGGTGCACTTTTTATAAAATCTTTGCTTCTGTATTTTGTACATGTATAATCTAAAAATATGTTTTTTCCTCTGGATTTTAGATTAGTGACAACCTTGATGAGCAGATGTAAAGAAGGAGTTTAATATGTCATATGGCATATGGATATGGATTGTTATTATCATTATTATGATTATTATTACTACACTAAACAAGAATACGTCACGCAGTAATTAACCAATGGCAGGAGACGTTGAGAATGCCAGTGTGCGTCACGTTGCTCGCTCTCAGACAGACTTGATGCAGTTTGCCATTAAAATGTTTTCGGTGCTTTCAACCTTGCAAGTCTTACCCGATTGATGGTAGCACACACACATAGAGAGACACGGTTCAACGAATTAAAACGCCACGCCGACAAAAAGACCGTCAGCCCGGTGCGCTCCAGGAGCACAACGAAGCAGTGGTTACTTTGGAGGTTGTTTCCTACAAAGCTGTGTGTTCCTGTGGGCACGTCAAGCAAGCTAACGTTCCTTCGTCAGGCCCGGACAGACAGCGGCGAGGAGGCCCCAACTCGCACTGGGAAACCGGGTGGAAAACCATGGCTAACATCGCAGTCCAGAGGATAAAACGGGAATTCAAGGAGGTGCTCAAAAGCGAAGAGGTCAGTCGAAGCGTTTGATTCTACCGGTTTTTCTTTGTCCTGGCCGGCTATGATAGGAAGAACGCCACTGACGCGTCCCTGGCTCAGCTGTCAGCTAACCGCCGGTTAGCTAGCAGAGCTAACTTGCGAGCCGCTTTTCAGTTTCACCAAAGTAGCTCTTCGCCGCCGCTATTGAGCTCACGTGGACACTTGGCGACTCGCATGCAGCGGCATCACCCAACCAAGCGCGCCTCAAGAGCCAAATTAAACCCAATTTTACATGGCGTGTCTGAGCTAGCGCACTGTCGCCGTATGGTAACTGCTAGCTCAGTTAGCCATCAAAGATAGTTCGTTAAAGTCTTGTGTCATCGACTCAGTCACGGTTTATTTTAAATCGTATGTTTCTCTGTACGCCAAACGTGCTCAGGGTTCTCAACAAGTTGGGAGGCAACAGTTGAAATAGCTGTTGTTCGTGGTGTGGGGTGTCATTTTTATGCTGCATAGGCAGGTTTGTGTTTTGACAGCACGCTCAATTAACGCTTTCAAGCCTGTCTGTCCTGCTCACTGCTTCTTTGCTTCTTCACCGTTTCAGACGAGCAAAAACCAGATTAAGGTGGATCTGGTGGACGAGAACTTCACAGAACTTAAAGGGGAAATAGCAGGGCCACCTGACACACCGTATGAAGGTGAGAGGCCTCTGGAGACTTCAGAGACTGCTTCCATTGTAGCCAGCCATTAATTTTATTCTTCAGCAGGCCTTGCAAAATATCACTTCACTTCAAAGTAGCCCTGTATGATCAATAAAACACCCCGATTATTACTATTCCCACCATGTCTGAACAACAAGGCCCAGAAAAGTCAAACAAAAAAATGCAGCAAAACAATCATACTTAGTTGCACATGTACATGAATCCATATTTAACTTGAGTGGCGTAAATGGGCCAAAGTCATAATAGGTATTCATAGGCGCACAGCATTTTTAGGTGGCATTCTTGTGGAAATGCTTGGAAAGTACTTTCACGGTCTGAAAAATGGTTCCGTTTTGAGAACATGCAACCTGATGCCACAAGGTGCAAAGCCTCCGGAGACTTGGTTGCAAACAGCAGTCTTTCTTCTATTCCAGCCATTAACTTCATTCCTCTATGTTTACTAAAACCAACTTGATTTCTACAATACTATATCCAGACGAGTGTCTGCCGAGCTTTAACCGTTGACAATATGTGTTGTTTCGAAATGACCCTTTCTCATTCTGCATACACAGTGTGATGTTTGGATCAGCTTTGATATTATGTCCGGCCAAATTTGGTTTGACACTACAGTGCCTGACCCTGTATGCATAGCAATTTTACTCAAATTAGATAATATCTGGGAGACACTTTTTTAAATACAGCAGCACCTTGATTTTCTTGTTTACTACATTCTGTGGCCACGCTCGTCGTTTAATTTACTTGTATGTCAAATTAGTTGTCCCTATTGAAATACCATTAATCTGTTGCAGCCCCTCAAAAAACTACCACAATGTTTTAGTGTAGCACTGTAGTGTATGTAAGCCAAATAAAACAAAATACAATGGAATGTGCGGACATCAACCTGTATTATAACGTAATGTAATAATACATCAGATTTATATGGCGCTTTTCTGGACACTCAAAGCGCTCACAATGGATATGTCATTTATGCACTCGAACGTTCACACTGTGATGGTAAACTTTGTATTTAGCTATAGCCGCCTTGGGGGAGGCTGACAGAGTCAGCTGATGTATAAAAAAAAAGAAAGTCTAACTTCTGTTCAATGATCAGAGTAATCAACTTTACCACTGCGCAGTGTCGATTATAGCTTGAAAATGATTGATTGCGCATCGCATGCTTCAGGATTAACATGGACTCCCTGCTGAAATCAACAGGTGGTTGACGCAGCAAACTAGCAACGCTGCCTCTATTGTGTGGAATATTGTTCCCAAAAAAATGAGACAGGAAGCGAGGTCACTTGCTCAATTTGCAAGTTTGTTCTTAAATATAATCCAGGACGAAAGAAAAAGGAATTTGGTTAGTTGACAGACATGCTACATCGCACTCCTGTAAAAATGAAAAGATGTTGGATGACAAAATGAAGGCAGCAGTGGTTGATCAACAAACACTTAATTATGAAAATGAGAATTAACAACTCGTTTTGCTCAAGCCTTTATCTCGTCGACCAGGGTTTCCCAACCAGGAATACTCAAACGCATTGCAAGGGTGTACGTGGTAACATTTAATAATTTATTTCAAGGGCTGTTGTGGTTTACAATTTTCTGGCCGATCACATCCCCTATCTTTAAAAATCCTGACCTGCTGATCTAAAATTTAGGCTATCCTGATTTTTTTTCCTCATAATTAACAGCATACACCTCTGATGTTCCAATCTTGTTTTGTCATAAAATATTGAATAATACGTGTGAAACTTCATAAATCCGTCTTTTTTTAATTTTTTACTTTTCCTGGGTCTGGTCTGAACATAAAAAAAACAACACATGCACATAATGCTTCTGTTGACATGAATTTGACAACTGCTTGTTCCACTTTGCTGACGGACCTGTGCCAATGGACTGAATTTTGACGGAAGCATGCACTGATTGGGTGGGGTCAAGTAACAGGCTTGTTGTGTTATGTCCCGCCACAAGACACAGAACGATATTTATCTGGTAGTCCGACAACACGACCGCCATGAATGACAAAAACATTGTGTATTTTGAGAAGGCCGCTACATACTACTACTTTATCAAGTAGACCAGTAGAGACCCTGACGTTGAGCAACATGAATTGGTGTCATTTACAAGTGCCAACTGTCTGCAAGGCCAGTCAGGAATTTGCATGTTATTGGATGAAGGAGTGGCAGGGAGGGTCCTGTGCAACTGCGAAGGTGTGCAGGGCAAGTTGGCAACTGAAAAAGATGACATTCACTCAACTGTCATATCCTTAGTAGCATTGACTACAAGAAAATCTAATGTCGCTAGACCTCAAATGAATGTTGGGACAAATTTTTTAGTATAAACAAAGATTACGGGCTTTTAACTGGCGTGACATCAGGAACTTAGCCGGTTAGTCTGAGTGTAAGTGTCTGGACGTGAGCATATTGTTGCCCCTTTTGAGTGTTGTCATTTGTCAGGTTAACCATTTGCCCTGTTCAGTAGGAATTTTCTCGGTGGAATTCCATTGCGGCATCATCATAAATTCCTATGGATAAATCAAGAGTGACAGACAGATGAACCTGCACTTACAATTTGGAGACGATAACAGCCACTTGCTGCCTGACCTCTCTCTCTCGATGAATGAAAATGTCCTTTTTATTTGTGAATGATCTTTGTTCCTTTATTTCAGGGGGTCGATACCAACTAGAAATTAAAATTCCAGAGACATATCCTTTCAATCCACCCAAGGTAGATTGGCATTTAATTATGTTATGTTACGGATGCTTTTTGAATAGTTGCCAGATGTACAAATGATCTGTAGCAGTCAATTTGTCTTTCTGTCGATCACGCAGGTACGGTTCATCACAAAGATCTGGCATCCCAACATCAGTTCAGTCACAGGTGCAATATGTTTGGACATTCTCAAAGACCAGTGGTGAGTCTGTTTTCTTAACAGTGTCGTACATTGCCCATACCAGGTATGCGCCTATGACTAGTCAGCCATAGGCGGACAGCAGAGCATGTTTATCAACGCCTGGCATTTTCTAAAAGTTAACTATATCTACCCAATTAAAAGCCACAACAGCTACATTTAGCCATAAAAATGCATCTGTACATACATTGGCCATTTTGGCTTCAGCGCCGCAAGTCCCAATGTTGTTATATAACACGGTATGTTTGCAGAGAAAGGTCACTCAGAAAGATTTTATATATATATATATATATATATGTATGTATGTATGTATGTGTGTATATGTACACACACACATATATGATATGAATATGCAGCGATGGCTGTCTGAAAGTGCTCTATAAATACAGTTGAGTTGAATAGTAACGCTGGTAGGTGCCCCCCACCCCCAAATAATGCTGAACGTAGCTCGTTACACAGTAGCATCAGTCTTTCTTTTTGTCACACGAGGCAACGGATAAATATAATGGCGGGTTGGAACTGGTCAGAAAAATTCATAAACCGTGCCACATTAAAACGGCAGGGTGCAAAGCGAAAAACAATAGCTGCTTATATTCTGGAAAATACGCTCATTGTTATATATGTTATATGTTAATTCATATAGGTTTGAATTCATTATGAGACTGCTTGAATGTGTTTTTTTAAGGTTTGAAACCTGCTTACGTTTTGAATGTAGCTATACTTTCCATTTCACCATTTTCTTATGAGGGAAGAGCACTGCAAGCATAAATGTACAAGAATGTGTTCACATTTCATTATTTTCTTGCAATATATAATTGACCACAATCAAAATAATGTTTCAAATTAATCGTTGAATTTCATCACATAAATCGTTAAATAGTTTTGGGAGGAAAAAAAAACAATGATCAGACTTATTAAGATTGCTGTCCAAAGGGGGAAAAAAAGCATCTCCAACTTTTCGAAGCTTTTTTTTTTCCCTTTCCCCCCCAGTCAATCCATTATCTCGACACATTTGGATAGTACCCACACCCACGTACATACAGACCCACACATTAACAAAATCTTAACATTCAGGCTTTTCATTGGACATGGACTCTTCGTAAATGTGGGCATCATGTGTGAGGTGATCTAAACAATGAGCTGTGTTTGTATCTTTCAGGGCTGCGGCCATGACGCTGAGGACAGTCCTCTTGTCACTACAAGCTTTACTGGCAGCTGCAGAGCCAGATGATCCACAGGATGCAGTGGTAGCCAATCAGGTCAAGCCACTATGCATGTTTCCACAATTTTTTGGCCCTTTTATGTATGTTTGGTACTGTCAGTACTTTTAAGGGAATGACATGGAGCAAAATATTGGATTGGATGAAATTTGGTTCCCAAAGTTAGCAAAGAATATTTCCAGATTAGTTCCGTTTGTTTATGAGACTATTTTATTCAATCACTGATTGAGATTGAGTTAGGCTCCAAGTGGTTGGAGAGACTATGCCACCCAGCTGGCCTGGCAACACCTCGGGATCCCCCGGGGAGAGCTGGAAGAAGTAGCTTGGGAGAGGGAAGTCTGGGCTTCCCTGCTAAAGCTGCTGCCCCCGCGACCCGGCCCCGGATAAGCGGTAGAAGATGGATGGATGGTTGAAGACCCTTTGAAGTGCCTGGCTTCAGAGGGCGGGAGTCCCTCATAAGGGGTCTCTGAGCCTTTCTGTTTGCCAACTTAGCTTCTAGGACCATAGGGACACTCAAGACTCTCCACCACGTTAGGGTAACCGCTCATGGAGGGGTCCAGAGTCATTCTCCACATGTAATATTCATAGCTCATTTGTACCAGTTTTTCTACGGAATCTCTTTGTATGAATGTTGTGAAGCTGTTCATTGTGTAAAAATAAGTCAATAATATGCAACAACAGAGTACCTCGACATTCAACAATCTCTTGCGAACAAAGGGATGAGTGAACTGTCTTTACTTAATCATAGCACAATAATGGAAGGTTTGATTCAAATTATACTTTTACCTGGTTTTGAAAAAGTTCATTTGTGGCCTTTCACGCCACACTTCTGGACCATACTATCGACGATCACTCACAAACAAGTTATAAGTAGTTTAAAACAAGGTCTCCCATTTCAGCTAAGCTCTGGTAGGACGCTCTCGTTTTCTAGTGTGTAAATGACTAACGTCAACATGCAGTTATGTAAAGACGGCGCATGTGCAGACTGGATGCGGTGATCAATGACTTATCTGGGAGTCTCATGTGTAATTAGTCGTGCTCGGCCTTTTTTTGTGGGGTGTAATGTGTTTTCTGGTGTTTAAGGTAATGTTTTTTTTTTAATCCATCTGTGAGACGCCTTTCTTCGGAAATACCAAATTTCTGGGAGACTCACGGCTAATAAAATGAAGCGGCTAATCAATGTCCAGATTTTTCCAATGTCTAAATTTCACTGTTGTGACTTTAAATCAGCGCTTTGATCTCTAGAAATTATGTTTCCTCAGTTTAATTCCTCAGTTTAATTGGGTTTCACTTTTAAATGCATTACATCTGCATTTAATTACTTCAATTTGGATTCTTGTCTTGTCTTTAGACAACAGAATATTCTGCCGGTGCCACGCTTGATCCCCTTTCATGCAAATGCTTGTTTGTTCCACAGTACAAGCAGAACCCAGAGATGTTCAAACAGACGGCGAGGCTCTGGTCTCATGTCTACGCTGGCGCTCCCATCTCCAGTCCAGAGTACACACGCAAAATAGACGAACTTTGTGCCATGGGCTTTGAAAAAGTGAGCATCACTCTGTCACATTTTTCACATCCCAAGCCATATTCTGTCCGATTTCCCATGTGCATTTCTTCTCCAGAATGCAGTAATAGTGGCCTTGTCATCAAAATCCTGGGACGTGGAGTCGGCGACGGAGCTACTAATCAGTAACTGAATCTTGACAACAGCTTTTACATCATCCTCATGCCACCCACCTCCTCCCTCACACACCCTCGTATTCCTGCCATCTCTCAGCATCTATTTCCGCATCGCACCTTCTGTTTCACAGTGGACTCTGCCCCGCCCGCACTTCCCCTTCTCTGGTGTGCCACACACTCCAATCAGTTGCTTGGCAAGTTCAGATCGCTGTCCCACTCGGAAGGTCATTCAACATTCCGGTCAGTGCTACAATCAGAAGTTCGACCACTTAAGTCCCCGCCCCGTGACCCAGCCGCCACATCTCTGACCCTCTACGACAGGCATTCGTCACCTATGCAGGCATTCACGTTCAGTTTTGGAAATGCTTTTTGTAAGCGAGAGTCACACCATTCAGACAGACTCTTTTGGACTTCCCTGGAGTCCCAAAGCAAATGTCATTTTTAAATGTAGACAACGACAACCCATATCCATCATGATGCGCCACTAATGGCATTTGTGAGTGTAGCCTAGTGTAAATAAATTCCACAAATCCAATTTCATTGTTTCGGCCAAGAAGGCAGGACACATCGAAATAATTCTGGGACACACACAATGAAGGCTTATTCCTTCTTTTAGACCCCACATCAGTTCAAAGCACCCCTGGTTTTCGTCACATTCATGTGACGCTGTCTCAATACAAGTTGAGAACCAGGTTAATGTCATTCCAACCAAAATACATTTACAGTGTACAATGCTCTTATTTTGTTTGCTCTCTTCAGCGGTCTGACATCTCCCCACCGATTCATTACTTGAATAAAACCACCTGTCTCTTCTCAAAACATTTAAAGTTTAAAAAAAAGTGTATTATTTGGTTTTGACCTTCCACAGGAATATATTTGAATTCTTGTTTTTAAAAACCTCGAATAAACACATTAATTGCAACCTCCAAAGTAAAAGAAAACGCTTAAGTATTGCGTCACCTTGACAATGCCAGCAGATATGTCAAAAGATTCATCTGTAAATAAAGATAAAGTCTGTGTAAATTAATACTATGTCTTTTTGTGTGTCTCATTGTATATCCTAGCATAGATGTGTATAGTGCAACACAAACCCAACACTACAAAACTTGAGTCACTGCCAAAATTAGAGTTATTAGGTGGCTATTTGAGCTAAAAAAAAGGGGGGAGGGTGGTGGAGGTAGAAGCCCAAAATCAGCTATTGAAATAGAAATATCACAAAGATGGACTTGCATATCTGTCTAGTAGAGGAAATGCTACATGTATGAAGGCTTATGAGTGTATCTCATAGAGTGATACTGTATATACACGTGTTTACTCCTACCATGTTTAGACTTGGGTACAAACTTGTTTTTAGTACTTCAGGCAGGGTTATAATCATCTATCATAAAATACAGATCACCTCACATTCACGGGCGGGTAATGAACAGGGTAACAGATGGTACACCAGCTTGCATGTTGTGCCTCTTAGATCGTCTCCAACAAACCCTGGCAATGAGCGCTATATTTCAAGACGGCAGCGGCACAAGACTGCGAACCGCTTATTGGCTACAAAGCAGCCCATATGACTAAAGAAAGATGATTATGACCCAGCTTTCAACGCTTCCCATGAGACAAAAGCCTCTCCGTCACTAGTAGTACCAATATGTACTCACCAGACACAAAGGTACACATGCACAGTTAATAAGTCTACGTACTCCATTAAACATATTGCCTCAAAAAGAACAAGATCCTTATTTACACTAATTTGACTTTTATCCCACAGGGACTATGTTGTGATGGTCCTCCAAGATCAATTCTCAATTCATCACGTAATCCAAACATAAGACAGTCTTCCCCCACCCCCACCCCTCATACATTCAATGTCAGTCAAAAGATGATTTAGTTGGAACAAATGTTTGGTTGAATATCTTAAAAAAAAATTTGTTCATCGCTGTTGCTATGTACGAGTTTTTCTAATTTGCCAAAACTTAATTGGGCTTGTGCGAAACCAATTTCCCCATTCGGCAAAAAAAAAAGGACAGAGCACTTCAGGTCCAGGTCACTGTAAGCCCTGTGGTAGAGACAAAACACTTGCAAAAATATTAAACATGTACAATTGTCTTTTGGCGGCCCGGTGATCCAGTGGTTAGCGCGTCGACCTCACAGTGCAGAGGTTGTGGGTTCGATCCCGGCTCCAGGCTTCCTGTGTGGAGTTTGCATGTTCTCCCTGTGCCTGCGTGGGTTTTCTCCGGGTACTCCGGTTTCCTCCTACATTCCAAAAACCCACTTTATAAGGTTACAGGGTTTTGGCCTCTGACCACCAAACAGCAACCAGCCAATGTGTGGCTGGTTTCATTGTCCTCATAGTTGCCTTACAATAATCTGTTTGAAAAAATGGCTGTACAACTTGAACTGTGCTCACTTGTCCTAAGCTTCTATGTTTTCAACATTGTGGCGTGAAGATGCCCGCCAGGTGAATCAGCCGTGCGTGGCGAGGCGGTGACTGGTGAGCATCCTGTTTCTCTCAGTCTTCTGCTGCTGAGTTACGTGATAGCAGCTCCAGTGTCATTATCAGTGTCCACCCCCTGCAGAGCACCGCGCCAGCTCTGATCCCACTTAAGGTCCTCAGGTGGGCCCATGGACCAATATTGGGACATTGTCATTTGAGGTATCATGTGCCACAGGTTATTTGTTTAATGTATTTTTTTAATTTTTCTCCCACATCGCACCTGGACAAGATGATCCAAATACTTTGCCTGGCCATGCTGCTCCCTTCAGGTAAGATCATTTTATTTGACGTTTTGTTTTTGCTAATTGTTGATTTGTTCTAAATATTTGAAATACTGCACCTCAGAGCAGGGTGCAATGCACTGCCACCTAAAACAAGTTTGAACAAATTCTTAGCAAGAACTGTGTTGGGGTTTGGTCTATCCAAAACTCAAGACGTTAAAGGTGAACTTTGTTTCTGCAGTGGCTCATTCAGCTCAAGGTCACTATGCCCAGAAGCTACTCCATGATTTGATGGAAAACTATACCAGTGCCCTGCGGCCCGTGGAGGACACAGACCGAGCTCTGAACGTGACTTTACAAATCACACTCTCGCAGATCAAAGATATGGTGAGCACTGCTTCCTTCAAACTCTATAATCATTGCATCGTCCACATAAAACCTAGATTTTAATAACCTAATGAAACAAAATTAGTCACCTAGAGCCGGAATTGATGCAAACCATACATCGTTGCTATATTTAAAGACACTGTAAAGTGAGTTCATAGATTTGCTGTTAAATGCGTTCTACATGTTTTTCACCATTTCACCTTCGTGATTTTTGGGGCATGGCTGGAAAAAAGCCCGGTGACACACTTCAGCATCAAGAATGAGTTGCCCACACTTTAGAACTTCGGCACCTTGGTTCGTATCAATGGTTGCCGGGCACACTAGCAAGTTACTGAGTTATTATTAATAGGGCTACACCTGTTAGTTCCTGAGAGAGTTGGTGGCCAGCGCCTCTTTTTTGTGTATAAAAAGCCCTGCAATGACCTCGTAGGATATTTTCTAGCTTCTGGAGGCTTTAAACACATATAATTTTGTGGCTAAAAAATGTTAGGCTGTGTGTGTGGGCAGAAGAAAGATGCTAGACAAATAGTGCCCATTTTTCAGCAGCGTTGTGGTTTCACACTGTACTTGAAAGCAGGAAAATGGCTTGATTTTACACAATGAAGCTGAATTTTTTTCTGATTGATGATTTTTTTTTTCATCATTCAAATTTGGAAGTTGAACAAAAGTGTTCATTGTGGTGTGTCAAATGTAGAAGTACTGAATGTCACCTTACAGGGACTTTAAAGAGCATAAATTGGAGATTAAAAACTTACCACGCTTAGGGATTTTTATTACACTTACATTAACACGGCTGAAATGGCTCCATAAAAGGAAGCCAAATGGCTATCATAGAGCCCAGAGGCTTAATGTCGTTAAATGAAAAGCTTGGCTCTTAAAGTACCAGGCCATGCCTACTGTTACTGAGCTGGTTCTCAGGTTCCCATTCAGGTCCACGACAGTTTCAATTTGCACTCAACAACTACTTGTGTGTGTGTGTGTGTGTGTGTGTGTGTGTGTGGAGGAGTGAAAACAGTTAAGTGGTGCTATAGCTATAAATACACAAATAGAGAAGACTGATAGCCAAAGTGTGTTTTTGCGCTGGTTGTGCTTTCAGGATGAGAGGAACCAGGTGTTGATTGCCTATCTGTGGATAAGACAGAGGTGGCACGATGCTTACCTGAAGTGGAATAAGGAAGACTATGACGGATTGGAGATCATCCACATCCCCAGCAACCTTGTTTGGAGACCTGATCTTGTCCTGTATAACAAGTATGCCCAGATGTCACTCACTCTTTGGTGACTGCTGTGCGATTATAAAGTTTTTTGTTTTGCCAAACAATGTGCTTTCTGTCATATCACTATGTTACATGTAATTTCAACAATCTAATCGCATGTGTATAGACCTGTACTAATATTCTATGTATACGATATATCAGAGGTTGAATCAATTAGCCGAGTAGTCAGATCTCCGAATTCCGACAGTTTTCACTTCCAGTACAATCATTGGTGTCTCCAACAAAATAAAATGTTAACCTCTTAACAGTATTAAGTTTTGCAGAAGAGGAGAAGGAGGTGACAATGGGGGACTAGATGCTCTCAAGCTGTTTTGCTACTCTTTCTCTGCTCGTCCAGGGCTGATGACGCCTTGTCCGGACCCATGGACACCAACGTGAAGTTACGCTACAATGGAGAGATCACCTGGGATGCTCCCGCCATCACCAAGAGCTCCTGTGTGGTAGACGTCTCTTACTTTCCCTTCGACAGCCAGGAATGTAATCTGACCTTCGGATCCTGGACCTACAATGGAAACCAGGTATGAACAGAATAGAATAGAATAAAATAGAATAGCTTTCTTGTCACTGTACCACAAAGTGCAACAAAACGGAACCATCCCAACTGGTTCAAGAGAAAACAATGAAAACAATGAGCAACAATGAAAATGTCAAGTGAACCCCAGCATCTATCGTTGAAATTTCACCATCTCATCCCTGCCCCGCATTGCAGGTGGACATCTTCATGGGCATGGACAGCGGCGACCTATCCGACTTTGTAGAAAATGTGGAGTGGGAGTGCCACGGCATGCCGGCCACCAAGAACGTCATCATGTACGGCTGTTGTTCCGACCCGTACCCTGACATCACCTACACAGTGCTGCTACAGCGCCGCTCTTCCTTCTACATTTTCAACCTCCTCCTCCCATGCTTCCTCATCTCTTTCTTGGCTCCTCTTGGATTCTACCTGCCTGCAGACTCTGGGGAGAAGGTTTCTCTGGGGGTGACGGTGCTTCTGGCTCTCACCGTGTTCCAGCTCATGGTGGCCGAGAGCATGCCTCCCTCAGAGAGTGTGCCTCTTATAGGTAAGAGATGTCTCACTTTGGGTTTTGCGTTTTAATAAAATGATTTCAACAGGAAGCGATAGAGTTCAAGTCAAGATTTGTTCATTCGTTCATTGATAGATAGATAGAGTACCTTGACTGATACTGGGACACAGAAAATAGCTTTTAATTTTAATTTTACGTCACCAAGTAGAAGGCTGTGCAATTTTACCTGTGTGTGTGTGTGTGTGTGTGTCTGTTACTCAGGCAAGTACTATATCGCCACCATGACAATGGTCACAGCCTCCACAGCTCTCACCATCTTCATCATGAATATCCACTTCTGTGGTCCCGAGGCCAAACCAGTACCCCATTGGGCGAAAGTCCTCATCATTGATTACATGTCCAAGATCTTCTGTGTGTATGAAGTGGGCGAGAACTGCGCCTCCTCCTCATCCCCATTCTCTTCATCCGCTCACTTGGCTCAGAATGATGTCAGTCGCCCGTACCTCACCTCCCACATTGGAGCAAACGGCCAAGCAGGATGTCACAGTAGTCGAGAAAAGCAACAGGGTCAAAAGAACCCCAAGCCACAGACTCCAAAACCACAAGAACATCCCAAAATGAAAACTCAGCACCACATCACCAGGGCAGAGAGGAGCCTCTACTCTACCTTTCCGCTTGGGAAGTATGAATGCTCTAATGGGAAGATTGCAACAGGGGATGATTGTAAAGATGAGCAGAAGGTTCCATGTTGCCCCAGAGACAAAAATCCACCCTGCTGCCCCGAAGACAAAAAAACACCAGTCCAAGGCCCTACGGTAACATTTGGTCCCTGTGTGTTCTGTCAGAATGGTAACGGCATCCCTGGTGCGGACCCTAAATTGGTGCGCAATGTTGAATACATTGCAAATTGTTTCAGAGAGCAGAGGGCCACATGCGCCAAGGGGGCTGAGTGGAAGAAGATTGCTAAAGTGATGGACAGGTTCTTCATGTGGATCTTCTTCATCATGGTCTTTCTTATGAGCATCCTTGTCATTGGGAAGGCCCAGTGACCAATACAGTCAATCTGGTTTTATACTGTTGAGCTCTTTAAATAAGAACCGGACAGTGAAGCGCCATTATTTCCGGGCGGGACCGGGTCTGAACCCTATCACGAAAAGCAAAAATCTGCGATTAAATGATAGCCACCCAAAAATGGTTTGTTATTGCCTATACAGTGGTGCCTTGAGATCCGTGATACTCTAACGCAACAACTTTTATTCACTAACCAAGAATCTAGTGTGTTAATCTTCCAGTGATCAAATTAAAATGACGTATCACAGTCACCATGACAACCTATTATGGCAAGAATGAGTTGCCCAAGAGTCAGTGGCCATGAAACAAATTAAGCCCCATACTGCCCATAGATGCCACAAAATGGCAACAAAGCACGCAATGAAACTCCTCAATTTACTCCAACAGAGTACTTTGGCACTGAGATGCCATAAGATGGCGCCAAAGCAATACTTTAGTGTACATTTGGCCTGAGTGCAAAAAGTAATTTCGTCAAGTTTTTTTTAGCAAACAAGTAAAACTTTAATAGATTCCCTCCTTCTAGAAAAAGACACCATAACTTCGCTATAAACAACAATCATAATGATGACTTGTGCGCAGTAATGTAATTTTTCCTCCCATTTCTGTCACATATTTGTAAAATCATCAAAGTCTATTGTTCTAAACTTAAGGTTGTGTTTATATTGATCTTAAAGCTAAAGCACACCACTGTTCTGTCTTCACATTTTGCATACGTCTTGACATGCATATGATTGTTGCTTACATTGAAAGTGTTGCCATGCTCATGGTCAAGCTCAACTTTATAGGTACAATACTTCCCCAACCTTTGAACACACATAAGAAAGAGGATCTGCTGTTCACCTGCATTCACCACAGTGAAATCAGAAACCCAGGCCACTCGAAAGTACAGTGTTAGTACACATTCAGGATTAGCTGAATCTTTTTTTTCTTTTCAAAATCACCCAGTGAATGGGAAATGAGCATGCTTTGTTTGCAGCACAGCTTGGGCACTGGAGAATGTAAGGTAATATGGAGCATTAATCATGGAACACAGTCTGACATCCCCTTCTCCAAAACAGCATGCATTTTAATAGGAGTACAATACTGTACAATGTTGGGCGCATGTAGGCAGGTTGGGTGGTTTTGACTGGAAAAGAGTTTCATTTATTTCATACATCTTTAGGATGTACAGCTGTTCATACATATTTGACAGATATTGCACAATAGCACGAAACACCCTCCATTCACATTATGCCAATCCAGAGGCACTCTCCCCGAAGGCCACGCGATGTTGCAGAGGCGTGTCAACCAGGAATGCCCCACAACATCCAGGGCCTTGAGGAAATCCGGGCAGATCTCATCCACCCCTGGGTCTTTGCCACCGAGGGGCTTTTTAACCACTTCGTGGCTTCAACTTTAAAGATAGGAAAGCCCACCTCAGAGTCCTCAGACTCTGCTTTCTCTATGGAAGGCGTGTTGATGGAGTTGAGGAGGTCTTCGAAGTATTCTGCCTGAGTCGAGGTCAGCTGTGCCAAATCTCTACTGTACACAGTGTTAATGGTTCACAACTTCCCCCTCCTAAGAAGTCGAATGGTGGACCATGATTTCTTCGAAGCCGTCCGGAATTCGGCCTCACCAAACTCTTCCTACACCTGAGTTTTTGCCTCAGCGGCCGCTGAAGCTGTGTTCCACTTGGCCAACCGATACCCATCAGCTGCCTTTGGAGTCCCACAGGCCATAAAGGTCTCTGCGAATAAAAATCCCTTGTTTAAACTTTAAACAGGTTTCCTTTAACTTGTTTTTTTTTTCAGTGCCAGTTATGAATTTGGAGTAAATGCGATACAACTAAAATAGAGGCTATGACTGTAATCACAAAGCCTGGGGAAAAGGCTCATCTGCTCCACATACACATGAACACAGATAGAATGGAAAACAAGATTAAAATGGCCATTCTCACATAGACTGTTTAGATTTATATATATATTTTTCTCCTTAGTATTTTTGATACTATGGCAACACTATTACGGAAAAGAATATATCATACTAAACTACTTTAGGTATTTAATACTTTTGATTTCTTACTAATCTGAATTTAGAATGCTCAATAATTAACATTTGAACAATTTAGGCACGTTTATTTGCGGTCGTGGATTCGTACTGTGGTCTCCAACAGACAACATTCCTCTCTTGAGAGACTCGTTTGGTACGGGGGTGCCCACGACGCGTGACGGTTGACGGGTGGAACAAGTGAATGTCTTTAAATAATGAGAAGTCACTGATGTTTTTCTTAACAATCCGCAACTGGGCAGACGTGTCCTCCTCCAAACCAATTGGCGCCCCTAAAAATGTTCTCTCTTAGCAGAGGATGGTTTCGATCCATCGACCTCTGGGTTATGGGCCCAGCACGCTTCCGCTGCGCCACTCTGCTATACGTGATAATGTGATATACACCGACATATCCTGTGCCTTCATCCCTTTTCAACCGTAAACGTGCTCAACGCGCTGTCAAGTTTCTTTTGTGGCCTTTATTCAACAGCAGAGGGCACTATAATGCTGTGTACAGTGTCATGCTGCTGTGAGCATGTAGCTGCGTCTGGTGGAAGTGATAATAATAATACATTTTATTTATAAGCGCCTTTCAAGACACCCAAGGACACTTTACAATAACAAAAAACACAAAACAATACGGGTGATGCATCAATACGCATTGCACAATCTCCTCTCCGGTAGTTGGAATTACTCTAGTACATTTGCGAAAAAGGGCACTATAAAATATGTAGCCTGTATATGGATGGACGGATGACATGAGAGAAATTAAATTGTCATAGCAGCAACAGTCACAAACACACCCGTATTTTTTGATCTTGAAAACAAGCAACACATACAGGCGGCAGGATGATTGGTTAGCACACAGGTGTCAAAGCCGTTGTCCTGCATGTTTTCCATCTCTCCCCGTTGCAACACACCTCATTCAAATGAACACGATCGATATCAGGCTTCTGCAGAGCTTGCTGATGAGCTGATAATTTTTTCCCCAAAATATTTTTATTATAGATTTTCAGTGCTATAAAAAATACCAGGCACCCACAGTATAAGTACAGCACTGTATACCAAAGAGCATAAACATGATCAAATTATGTTTCAGAGTTTTTGATGCAGCTTTAAATAGCTATTTGTATAAAACACACTGACAGAAAGTGTCCCAAAACGAATCTAGTGCGTTGCAAGCTGTTCAGGAGGGGACGTCTATTCTGCTGCGTCCCTTAAACGATCCGCCTTTCCCACAGAAATTTGGAAACAGCTTGTGGACGCCATCTGCTGCAACCGATTAAGGTTTGAGCTGTTTTCCATTACTGTACTTCTCATTTGTCCGAATATGCGGGTTAAACGCCAACGAGCTACGTCGCCTTCACTAAGGGGGCAATGCTGTTTCATTCTTGATCCGCCGCAAACGCGACTTTGAATCGAGCTTGAGGTTGTCTTGTTGGAGATTCTTGCGCGTCTATTTGGGAAAAGCAAACTTTGCTTTGCATGTCCAGATCTAAATGTATTCTGTCAACGCGCGTCAAATAGAATCAGTGCTAGGAAAAGGCCACGTTCAATTTCAGGGATAACCGTCCATTTTTAAAGTTCGGTTTCACTTCAATGAAGACTGGAAACATGAGTTCGTGTACTGTATTACCTAATTTCACTTCGACTGAAATAATATTTTTGCTGCTGCTGTAGAAAAATAATCAACAAAGGGAAAGAATGCATTAAGAAGTGTCACGTTGCGTGGTGGTGGACCCCAAAAAGCAGGCAGGAGCAGGATGTACTTGAAGTGTATTGATAAAACACAGAGAAAACGAAATCCAAAAACAGTCATAGTCCAAAGTAGCAAACAAAAATAGCAACTGAAGCTAAAACAGAACCGTGACCAAAACATGACCGAAACAAACCTGACAGCAGCAAAGGAACAGCAAACAAACGAACATGACAGTAGCAAAGAGCAAACAGCAACAAACTAACATGACAGTAGCCAAGAGCAAACAGCAACAATGACCTGACACTGAGTGTTCGGGCAGGAGTCCTTTTATACAACTAATAATTACATAGTGACCAACAGGTGTGCAACTGCAGGGGGAGCCCTACAGTGCCACCTGTTGGTCCCAAACCAAATCGTGACAAGAAGGAATTCAAAGAAAATTTAATCTAATGTAAGCAATTTGCAGAACAAATCGGAGATTGCGTTGCATGTTGGAATGTGGTAATAAATGTTTTTGTCTAATTTTGCTCCGTAATATTTGCACACTTTGTACAAAGTTGCAAGTATTATGTGATTGACAGTAATACTGTATAAATTGATACAATAAAGAATTGTACACCCAATATGTATAGTACGGTATATTAATTGCAGTAATTCCTAATCACTGTTTTGTCGTACATTATTGTGCCATGAGAGCTCAGCAGGTGTGCCACAGGAAATGACCCAATTTCGCTTCAATGGGTGAAACATTATTTATTTAGTGCAAATAATGTATCTTTGCTCATCTCTCTATGTCAGCAACATAATGTGATAGGCAGAACATTTAATTGCACTTCCACAAGACCTCTCATTGTATTGTATATGTAAAACAATTCTGTTTTATATGTAAAATAAGTGACTTACACTCTGGAAATATGTGCCTTAGTTCGTTAAAGGGAAACACTGCTCTGTTCTGATTTCAGATGTCTGAGCAAAAAGAGACACCAGTGACAAAAGTAAACAGTGGGAGATGTCATATCATTTCCAGATGGAAAATAAATGAACCTATTTCCCAACATGAGGGTGAAACAGACCTCCAGAGTGGTGCCTCTCAAGTCCCCTTGAACCTCCTGAGCACCAGCCAAAGTCAAGCTGTTTTCCCAGACAGTGTTTACCTGCTAGCTTCCGTCATCTTCCAGAACAGCCACCAGGAGAAGCCTGCAGGTCGCCAGCTGGTGAGGTATGGTGAAGGGAAGGGGCTGCCTTTGCCACAAGTTGAAGACGAGATGCTACGTCCTGCCTATGAGCTGGCCTTCAATACACTGATATGTAAGAGATTACTAATGCAAGTTGTTTTGCTTATAAATTTACGTTTGAGTATGCATAAAGCTAATGTTTGGACTGGTTGTTTGCATTTCTGCGTCACGGTCAAAAGGTCCCGGGTTCAAATCTCAACTCAGACCCTTCTGTGTAGAGCAGGGGTGTCCAAAGTCGGTCCTCAAGGGCCGCTGTCCTGCCTGTTTTCCAGCTCTGCAAGGAGCAACACACCTGATTCAAATCATCAGGATCGTTCTAATGCTGTTCAGAGCTGGCGGAGGAGCTGCTCATCTGAATAAGGTGTGTTGCAGCCGGGAGAGATGGAAAACAGGCAGGACAATAGCCCTCCAGACCCGGAGCTGGACATGCCTGGTGTAGAGTCTTCAATATTCCCTTCATACTTGTGTCAGTTTCCTCCAGGTAGTCTATTCCAACTTCCTCCCTTATCCCACAAACATGTATCGTATGGTTTGTTAATGCCCTCAGCAGTTTCTCTAGTGGCCAGTCAAGTGTGTATCCTGCCTTTTTCTGAAAGTCAGCTGGTGAGGCTCCAGCTCATCTATGATCCTAATGACAACAATTGTTATATAAAATGGATGGATGGATGACTAATGTCAGACAAAAATCAAAGCAATATTCCCCATAGGAAAGAATGTAAATCCAACTACCGGTAATCCATTCCAAACAGAAATATATTTACATTTTTAATGGGGAACGACTATAATTTAAAAGACAGACAACAATGAGTAATAAATACAAATAACTATGAAATGCATAAATGAACTACATAAAATCACTTTTACCTTTATTAAACTTAAAACCGATATTCAAGACAATGAATGTATTACCATATGTTATCGTCTGTTAGCAACCCTTGTGAAAAAGATTATACTGCATCTAAGCAAGGAATTATGTAGCACGCGCTGGGTGACGATCCGTGTCGCTCACTCATGTGAAGATGTGCTGCACCCCATAAAGCACCGCAACAGCTAACCATACTTAAATTCGGCTGACAAAATATAAAGTTAGGAATACAGACAGAGCAAAGAGGGTGAAGGGGCATGTCTGAATTGGAAACAAAAGACCAGTAGCACCAAAAATGGCCCTACGTCCATGATGCAACGTGTCATGTTGACATGTTTACAAGTCTTACAAGAAAAGTAAGAAAGTTACGCATGCACAGGAAATGCTTTGTGTGGGTTATTGATTCTAGGAAATAACTGGCCAAGTTCCCCAAGCGGGTGGACGTGTTTGGTGTTGACAATTGTTAACAATTTTAAAGGTCCAAAAAAAACAACACATCTTGCAAAAACCAAGCCTTACGAAAATTGAGGATCCACCACTGTATTTTGCATGTGTTAGCGGTCTTCTGGAAAACTTCCGTCTTTGGCACTTTTCCCACCTTGAAAAAATCCCTGTTGTTTCTTTTATCAAATGCAGTGAACCCTTGCATATTCGCAATCCTGTACCATCGTGGTGCCAAAGAACTATGTCGATGAGAGGTAAGGAGCTTCATCTAGACAAAAATAGTGCTTTGCTGACATCTTGTGGCATCTTGGTCCCAAGGAATTGTGTTGGCATGAGTTGAAAAACTTAATTTAGACAAAAGTAGTGCTCTGCCATAATCCCGTGGCATCTATAGGCAATTCTAAACATTTTTAGCGGAACATCACATGCTGACACATTTTTCAGTTTCCGGGAGGCCACTGCCTCTATTCCCCACAAATAACAGGGATTTCTATTTAGTACCATATAATCAACACTGTCTAATTAAGGGTAAACATGCATGACGTCTGAGTGATAATGTCAGTGGCAACGTTCATTTTGATTTAATTTTGCTTTCGTTAGCAGAACACGTGTCAGTGCGTGAATATTCATTTGACAAGTCGAATTGGATGCAGCTAGATGGATGGAGGGCAAGAAGGAGGGGAAAATGCTTTAATTACCAGGGGGAATTTCCGTCGGACTCTTCAGATCAATTTGTCTCGTGGTGTGTTATCTGCCATGAGGGTGGGGCCTTGCTGGCCCAAGTGTCACGGGTGTGTATTCACCATGGTGATAAGGACGGGAAGGTGAGGCAGCGAGGGGGGTTGGAATCGATTCATGTGTTTTGTAGTAGATGGAGAGGTCATGGGGGTATTGGGAACACCCTCACGGCTATGAATGATTTGGTTCCATTACGCTATCCATCCACTGAACCAGGACATGCCAGGGGGACTCCCAAGTCCCACTCTTAATGCAGATCATAGCTGAGCATCCATCACCAAAGGCCCCGGCACTATGTGTCACCGACACAGATTAGTGGAACACTGCAGGTTGTAGTACTTACACTTGTGGAGGATGGACTGAATTTATTTATTTATTTATTTGGGACAGTGCACATTAATCAAAACAAGAAGAACAGTGTAAATGCGCCGGAATTGGCCTAAATGCTTAGTTTTCAGCCATAGTCCCAAATCAGGTTTCTTAACATAAACAGTTAACATAAAAAAACAAACACACACACATATGTACTGTATGTATATACAGTAATCCCTCATTTATCGTGGTTAATGGGGACCAAAACCACCCGCGATAAACGAAAATCCGCGAAGTAGCGTCCAATTAGCATAAACAGGTAAAAAAAATATATACTGTATACCTGTATATATATATTTCTTAAAAGTCCGCAAACGGTCCGCGAGAAGCTGCAAAACAACAGCGAGTCACAGAGAGCAACATATACAGTACTGTACTCCATGTATATGTAAAAAAAAAAAATAATAATAATAATAATTGGTAGGCGGCCCGGTATCCAGTGGTTAGCACGTCGGCTTCACAGTGCAGAGGTACCGGGTTCGATTCCAGCTCCGGCCTCCCTGTGTGGAGTTTGCATGTTCTCCCCGGGCCTGCGTGGGTTTTCTCCGGGTGCTCCGGTTTCCTCCCACATTCCAAAAACATGCATGGCAGGTTGATTGGACGCTCTAAATTGTCCCTAGGTGTGAGTGTGGGCGTGGATGGTTGTTCGTCTCTGTGTGCCCTGCGATTGGCTGGCAACTGATTCAGGGTGTCCCCCGCCTACTGCCCGAAGACGGCTGGGATAGGCTCCAGCACCCCCGCGACCCTAGTGAGGATCAAGCGGTTCGGAAAATGGATGGATGGATAATAATTGGTAATTTTTGGTAATGTTCTTTGATAAAGACACTCTCAATCTCAACCTTAAAGAAAGTACTGTCAGAGAGAATTTCCCTTCTTGTATGTGAAATGGCAACACTCATCACCGAGCATGGCTTTAGAGTGCTTGATGGGGGAAAAAAAAGCCGAGTTCAGTTCTTAACTTGAAGAAACGCTTCTGCAGCAAAATAGTCATTTGCCATTGAGCGCAGATATTGAGCACTGATTAGATCTCTTATCTGATGTAAAGGAGAAAAAAAAGTAGTCAAGTAATCTCTGTATTCGAGGAATCTGTCACTGTGACTGCACGGTCGATCGATGACAGTCTTCGTGTTTGATCTGACATTTACTTCACGGGGTTGCCCAGATGACAACTGTTCCCAGCCAAGAGCTCCTAATCGCCTTCTTGATTGCCCCTTGCAATGGCAGGTGGTGCATTTTGGACTTAAGCCTTCAGTGGGGACTTAATTCACTGCTTAACCTACCAAGTCATAATTTTCCAAAATACTGTACAAAAACGCAAATATGAGAGAGGCGTTTTGCGTAAAAAATAGATAAATAAATAAATAACACACTACTGGAAGGTGGGCAGCAAAGAGGCATGCTAAGAAATGAAGATAAAAGACTATTGATCATCATACCTTTTCGAGTACGTTATAAAGTGAGTCTGAGAGTGTTTAGACCAGCAGCCAAGGCCTTGCTGGCCTTGACTGCACACCACTAGTCCCTTTGTTATGCATGTCGTTTATTCTTCTTATTGCACAATGATCACCTTCTTAACCCTTACATACTGGTCCGGACATATTACATCCGTGTTGACATTTGAATGCAATGCAAATCCCCCAAATGCCACTCTCTTACCCCGGAGTTTGATGACTTTTCCTAAATTCACCCAAAAATACACAAACATTTTGAAAATGGCTTTCTTTTTGTATAGATGCTACAAAGTTTGACCCGTATCTGCTAAAACAGTTTTTAGTTTGACCACTGCGTGTGAAACCAAGGAAATTTTGAAGCTGTGAAACTGTGCATGGCATAAATATATCTTTTTTTTATGAGACTGTTCCACATTAAGTTTGAAACAGTACCAAGAACTGTTTGTTGTTACCATCATATTTGCATTGGTTCCTACAGAAACATGCACCTGTGGGTCTTTGAAGTTTTTAGGGGTACCCACAACGAGTAAAAGAGCAAAAGAATGATCATACATACTAAACATAAGGAACAGAAGACATATAAAGTTTCGAGGCTGCCCTGAGACAGACAAAACACCTGCCGCTGGAAGAGCAAAGACTGGCAATGTAGCAAAAAAAAAAGAAAAAATCAACTTTCCCTATTCCGTGAAACACTGATGAAGTATTAATCATCCATTAATGAATGTGAGACTGGCTATCCATTTTCTAAAGCTCTGTAGCTCATCATTTGATAAGATGTTTTATGAGGATATTATTGGCCTGGGTCAAAATTGCCCAAGACCAAGTATGCGTTGAAAATGAACAGGGGTCGATAACTGTCCTCGAGCACGTGTGGGACTGTAGTTGACCTTGACTTTGGCCAGTACTCCCCCACTTCTTTTTCTCACTACATTCTGTTCATTCTTTGCACCCCTCTGAGTATTTCTGCCCAAAACCGTCACGTGACTGCGGCTGCCGTATCGCGACTAGACCTTTGTGTGTCAGGCTGGATTTAGAGCATGAAAAGAAAAGTTTTGTGTGTGTGTGTGTGTGTGTGTGTGTCGTTGACCACAACCAAAGCAACTAGCGTCACATAATATGCCTCAGCAAACATTGAGTTTTTTACGGATTGAGTTGCACTTTAGAAGTGGAGATAATAATAGATAATTTATTGCATGTTCCTTTTTTTTCCTCTTCTGTTTGATTCATGTGCAGTCAGGGATAATGACGTGTAAACTAGCCAGGCTGAAAGGTTTTTTTTTTTTGACCATATCACTCACAGGTTTAACGGTTCCGAGGCTATCCGGAACAGAATTGGACTATAGAAACGTGCACTCAAAAGGCAATAAATAAAATTAAAAAAATCATATATTATTAAAAATAATGTAATACCGAACAAAGTGCAACAAATAACGCTGGTTAAACACGCCCCGAAACAAACAAACAAAAAAAACCCCAGGAAAAATGAGTTAAATCAAAAACGCTTGTAAAAGGCAAGGAAAGTATAACGTAAATAGCTTGTCGTAAAAAAAAAAAAAAAACAAGAAATAAACCAAACTGCGACAGATACAAAACCGAGACTATATTTACACAACAAAAATACTTATGGTCAAAATGCAAAAATGAGGCGAGATACTACGTGGCATGAATCAGAAAGAACATCGAGAGAATTCAACACTTGGAGACAAAGTCATGAGCAAGATGAAGAATAATTAGATGAAGGCTTGACAGTCCTTCAATACATGGCTAATAGAGATGTGTAGCAGGTTATGCACACTGGAGGCAAAGTCCTCCTCTGCCACCTGTCGGAGACACACAAAAACAGAATCAGGATCAGTTTGTGGTCTGTATGAATGCCGACGTCTACAGTGACCCCCTGATGTGTAATATTTTTATATTTTACTCGACCAGTTGTGTGTCTTTGTGTGTGTATCTTTCCCAAACACACACACTCCCAGCACCCCCCGCGACCCTTGTGAGGATAAGCGGATCAGAAAATGGATGGATGGATGGATGGATGACTCCTTATTGCATCACTGTGCATTTATTGGTTATATCCTACGAGCTTATCTGTGCGGTGATGCTTACCAATGTAAATTGTAATGTCTCCCCATGGGGGAATCCCACGAGGGGCTTGGGGCATTTTTATTTGTTGGAAATAAATATTTGATATTTCTTGAATAAAGTGATCAGGAGGAACATCAACTCTGTGATCCTGTCAGCATCAAAGTGTACACAGTCATTGACTCTTTTATGCCAAAAACAGATGTTGGCAAACAAGGGGTGACAATTTTATTTCATTTTCCAGAGATGGGTATTCCACCATAGTTTCAGCGAAGCTCATGAAGACCAAGCGTATATGTCAGCACAAGGTTGCTGGGATTGTACCGCTTCACATGCTTCCATGAGTGCACGTTATATGACTGACACCTTTTCAGGCACGCCTTCTTTTTCTGGTTGGATGTGTTTCTTCAGGCGTAGTAATTTAGGTTTATTAGAGGTCCAACATGAGGCCAGGGCGGGCTGATTTCTTATTTTTTTCCCACAGATCATTGCGCCAATATACTACTGTCAGGCTCTACTGAAATTTCTTCATTAAAGTGGATTACAAAAATATTATAACCTTTTAGTAATGAAACCTCAGACACACTGATTAAACTCTGATATCCTGTATCATTCATGTGTTTATTTTTGCCACTGGGGCGTATTATTTTTCACAGCCGCCCATCAAGATTAAGAAACAATAAATGGAATTAAATGAGGCAGGTGAAGTATCAGACAAAGTCTAATTTAGATCAGTAGAAGTGTTTAATCACAGGAGATGAACCCTACCTAGTCTAATTGAATTGTATTTTGTAATGAAAGAGGGGGTATTATGAGAATTTGTCTCCAGGAGCCTGTAATGCCCTTGTTCTTTTACCACTCTTTTTGGAGGCACACTTTTTCCATCCTTATGGGCCGTTCATCTGTTGTTCATATTAAATATTCCGCAAGATGAAAATGTGACTTTTGCATCTACCTCAGCCTTTAAATGTTTATTAAGCATTCATAATAGTACTTTGACATAAAAAAACACTTATGATGAAAAGAGATCCCCCCCCCCCCCAGTTTGACTTGATCATACATTCATGTGCTTATATAGCTGCACAACACAAACATTATAACAATAATCATTATGCTCGTATTCCTACACAGGATTAGTGCTATTAAATCTTTAAAAAAAAAAAGAAGCTCACAGTAATATTTCCGGTACATTTAGTTTTTAGGAGTAAAATGTATGTATGTATTATTTATTTAGGAGCAATTAGGCCTAGTATGCTACTGTATTTTATCGTTGGTCATCATGGTTGTACTTAGAGAGCCATATACTTTTTTAGTCAAGTCAAGTACAACTTCGTTGTCAAATGTACAGTATGTGCAACATACAGCACAGATGAAATTTCTTCCCTCTCAAACAGACAACAAGACAACAAGGGGAGCAGCTGAGGGTGCCCGCGCCACCATCAAAAGAACAGTCAACATAAAATGACAAAATAATACAACACAACACATAAGACACAGACAGTCGTGCAATCTTAACCACTTGTCCTACATACACTTTGTTTTTTGTTATTAGGTGGTAAAAGGTTTGACAGCCACTGTCATAATGTAAAACGAAAGGCCAAGCTATGGCATGCACATTTATTATAATTCATCAAGATAAACTGGATTTAAAATTGTTGCATTTGTTTTTGTACAGATCAAGAACTGCTGGAAGACGTCATAACTGACGGAGGCTCTTTTATCTCTCACCCAATAGTAAGTGAGCTCTTACAGTGAGAACCTTTGAGCACCGAGATGCAGTTGACAGCACCAAGAACAAACAACCAATGTTAAACTTTATTACACGATGAAAAATCCATCCATTCAGTTTTCTAGTTTGGCCTATTTTTCCCTTGTGTGTGCGTTTGTGTGTGTAGCATTCTTAATTTCAGACTTTCACTCCCGGGGCTCTCAACCGAAACTTTACACAGCTCTCTCCAATATTCATGTCCTGCTGTTCACACTGCACACGCTCTTTGTTCTGATCTCCAGCCTGTAATCACGAACAGTGATACTGATGGATTGCATTCACGCATTCCTCTTCTCCATCCACAAAGGACTGTGTGTCTTTTATGTCCTCTGTCACTCCTGAATGACAACCCACTCTTTGGAATAATGTTCAGGGAAAGACCTATTTGTAAATGACATGCACTCCTTCAAGGCAATGTCATATTTGGGCTGAACGATGATTTTTGGTAGAAGAGGGTCAGGACACAATAGATTGAAATAAATAATGGACACACTAAAGTCCTGAATTTAAAGGGAAACCAAACGAAAGCTTCAGAGAGAAGAAATTGAGTCCTCAGTTTAGTCAATTTCTTGAATTTAAATTTTGCTTAAAAGAAACATTTGAATGCTTCTTTGTACTTCATCCTAATCCTTAAGGTGATGTTTTCAGTTTTACTTAGTTTCAAGGTTTTAGGCCACTGGACAAGTTGCCTGATGCCACTAATCTGTATGTAAAGTGAAGCATCGTCTTACTGAGCTGAAGGACAGCTATACTGTACTATTAACAATAATGTAGTGGTGAAATCCAAATTCTCTCATATGATGTGGCATGGCGGCCCGGTGGTCCAGTGGTTAGCGTGTCGTTCTCAAAGTGCAGAGGTTGTGGATTCGATCCCGGCTCCGGGGTTCCTGTGTGGAGTTTGCATGTTCTCCCCGTGCCTGCGTGGGTTTTCTCCGGGTACTCTGGTTCCCTCTTATATTCTAAAAACATGCATGGCAGGCTGATTGAACACTCGAGATTGTCCCTCGGTGTGAGTATGTGCGTGGATGGTTGTTCGTCTCTGTGTGCCCTGTGATTGGCTGGCAACCGGTTCAGGGTGTCCCCCGCCTACTGCCCGAAGACAGCTGGGATAGGCTCCAGCATGCCCTGTGACCCTCGTGAGGATAAAGCGGATCAGAAAATGGATGGATGGTGGATGATGTGGTATGCTCTTACTGAATTGCATCGGTCCAAAAGCAATCGGTTGAATTGCACACACATAGCCAGCCCATCACTAGTGTGTGCTGCCGTTTGAGCAAATACTGTATCTATACCCTGGAGGAGATTGTCATGAAGTTACTTTTTACACTACTCATAAAACGATGCCTGGGGAAGATGAAGGCTTCTTCTGTCCCGAAAACTTGGATCATAATAAAACACACACAGATGTGTAGTGAGCCAGAAAAGGGCAGCCTAGACAAGTTGTCTTAGATGATGGAACCGTCATGAATCTTGATGATAATCCATATGGGTCATTCCAGATTTGGAGGACTGTCCTCCCCCACAAAATTACAAGCACTCCATGCAGACAAAATACAGAAACATACTGTTGTTGTGTAAACAATGGATATCAAGAAACAAAATGAATCTATAGATGGAAGAAAAAAATATTTAAATGCTTTTTATATTGTCCCTCTCTCTCCATGAGCAGGTTACATCTCAGACAGATAAAAAAAAGTTTTCAGGTTTACTTGATGTGATGTTTTTCCGTCTCCCTTGTAATTTTTAAAACCTTTTGTTTTATTACAGACATAATTTAAATAGTCACAATTATTCCCTGAAGTTGTCTCTGTCAACAAACATGCTGTTATTAAAACCTATAGAGGAAGTGACTGAAAAAAAATGTGCACTCAATGACTTGGCGGAAATGACATCACAAAACTAATTGCGCTGACCATGGGCAGACAGACCTAACATCTCACAACGTCCTTTTGGATGAAATGACAACAATTACTTTTGTAGCTGCAGTTAGATACTTTTATTCCTTTTCTTACATTCTGTAAGGTAACATCAGGCTATCCGAATACTTTTACCTATATTGCGTGCTGTGATCCATGAATATCCAATCACACAAACACTCATCCTCACCTCGTGAATTCCTCTTCCTGTATATTGTGGTGTGGCTTGTTGCTCTGCATCCTTCAAGTAAGACAGCCAGAATGAGACAAGTTTGAGAAATTGCGCCCATCTTTTTTTTTTTTTACACTGCTGGTGTCTATAAAGTTCAACCTTGATGGAGACAGGAGGCACGGTGGAAGCAGACTGGCCGGTAAAAGTGACGTACATCAGGGTACGCGGGGTGGGGGGTAGAAAGGGAGAATAAAGGCGATATACAGTAGATACATAGAGTTTGAGTTGTAAAAGAGCCTCTGGCATTCCGGATCACAATGGAGTGAGGAAATTAACCCTAAATCGTGGGGAGAATTGAAAGAGCCTGAAGGACATTGGGGAATCGAGGGACTAAGCAGGAATAGCCCCACACTCGGTGTGAAATGAGCCACGTGAAACATTAATCTAATACACTGTTCCATTTTATGTCCTTGACCTCATGTGAAGAAAGGTTTTAATTATGTTACCAAATTTAGACTGACATGCAACTTTGGGTGTACAGTATAGTGCTATCTTATGTCATTAAAATAGTGACATGGTAATGTACTGCTATACTTGCAGCTCACCTGTTCAAATATAGATGAACACTTAACAGGAAAATGCTGTAGTACACGGGTGTCAAACGCGAGGGTTCAGCCTGCCACATCATTTTCTGAGGCACACGAAAGCCTGAAAATGTGATGAGACAATGAGGCGAGTCTGCTTTTTTTTTTCTTTCTTCCCGAATGCAATTGAAGAGACAGAGAACAGGAGGGCGAGGGGTCTATTTCTCATCACTCTTATCTTCAGATCATTGGATGAAACAACATATATTTGGTCACTAAACTCCTGTTTAAAAAATCTACGTACAATCGAATACAGTAGTTTATTTTCACTGACCTCTGATTTTAAAAGAGTCTGTCAATTTGGTGCTAAAAACAAAGCCCAAATGCATCTGGAAATACATATACTGTATGTTTATATTGTTTCAGTTAAAAGTGCTTCTCTGGGAGATTTCCCATGTGTTTTGGCGATTCTTATGGTTCAGCGAATCCAAGGTTGAACTTTTTGCTCATGATTCCAAAAGGTATGTTTGGCACAAACACAAAACTGCCCATCGTCAAAAGAGTGAAGCATTCTGTTGACAGCGTCATGCATGGGTATTCTTTTTCTTCCTCAACTTCAAAGTGGAGGGACTGATGAACGCTTCGAAATAGCAGTCAGCGTTAGCACAAAGTCTTCTGCTAGAAAATGGGGGAAAAAAAGGAACGAACAGATGAACTTCCCTCAGGTTAATCAAAGGCCCTTCAAATGGTAATAGGTGTATACTAACATAATCTAACATGAGTTTGAATGTGATTGGTTAAGTCTCAATGCAGCCACATCTCACTTATAAAAGGATTTGCACATTCTTTCCGTTGTTTATACGTACTTCAACCAGGGGCAGAGCGACACGGTGGCCAGGGGTGGCCATGGTCACCCCTTGTCATTCTCTGGCCAATATTTGTGATTTTTCTGCCTTTTTTCACATGGATGAAGTATTCTCAGACCTCTCAATACTCTTCCAGAAGTTATTTATATTAACTGCATGTTAAACAATCATACACACAATTGATCTGAATGACAACTTTAAAATTATCTGTCTTAGGTGACAAACTTTTGATTTTTGCTGTCCATATCAAAAAATCCTTACCTTCACATCATACCATCCACAGTCATGGTTTCATGAAATGAAACGCACACACATAAAAACTTTACACACACATTCACAATACAAACAGAAACAAACTAAGGTAAAACAAAGAAAAACAATGTTCCGAATTGCATAGAATTAAAGAGATTTTTGTGTTGGACTTTTTAGAAATGGTTTGAATGAATGAGTCATTGAGTCCTCTAGTAAATTATGATCATCAAAAGTTGCTTTTTACATGACTTGTTCATGCCTAATTGTCAGCATAACGGCCATTGTTCTGGATATGTGTGAATCGAATTTCATGAAACCCTGACTGTGGCTAGTATGATAAAGAATGATGCCAAGTATATACGCGTGCGCGTGGCCACCGCTAACGGAGCTTGGCTACAATTTCAAGCCACTGTGCGAAAAAACAAAAACAACAATTAAACTGTGCTTGTTATAGACTACATTAATGGTGCAAAAACTTTTCAAACAACTTGGTGTCATTTTTCACAAAAAAAAACCTGGCATTTGAACAAGAGTAAATTGACTTTTTATAACTGCTTTGTGGCCCTTGATTTAAAAAAAAAAAAAAAAAAGGGCTGACATTCCAGTAGGATGACACTTTATTCAAACAAGAGCATGTTATAATTCTCAACCCAGAAAAACAAATGATCAAACTGGCAGAAACGACCCATCTTGGTTTTGTCTTGTTGCTGAGGTGACTAAACATGGCCAATGTGCTTACTGGCCACTTTCACGTTAGTGGGATACTGTTGTCCAGCAACGTAATGACTGGGAATTTTCCCACAGCCAAAGATTTAAACTTAGTGAAGGCCAAGTAGTACTTGATGGACAAAAAGTGTTTTAGTTGTCTTTTATTGCTTGTTGCTTTGGACAAACGCATTGGGAGATTTTTTTTTGAATGTACAATCTATTACTGTACAATGTATTACATCATACTCGGCTGAACGTAAAGTACTGATATGGAAAAGTATACGGCCCTGCTATCTTTTGTGATCAATTGTTGAGACATGCAGCAGTTGGAAAGGAATTTGCCTTTTAAATACATCCATATGGATTCAATGCTTCACGGATGGTGAGTAAGGGACCATCTTGCCAGTTGTGCTCCCATTTCTTAGCAAATGCATACACCCAGTGAAATGCACTGTTATGATGCCACGTTTGGTGATTTGAGCTTCCAGCATACACAAACATGATATTGTGCCCCTAATGGGGCCAGAAATCTCCAGACATAGTCATGCTTTATTCATTTCCTCCCCTCACCAAATAACTGTATTGCTTTTGTCCTCCAGCCAGATGATCAAATGAGCCTTTTTTCTGTCATGCTCTATGACCTCAAGGACAGGAAGTTTTTCCCGCAAGACCAAACAGGGAAGGAGTCGATACGGGATGTCAGAGATGTAGAGAACTATCTCATCAGGTAGGAAAATTGAGCTGGGACGAGCAGTGAACAGGTCACAGCTTGAACGGGTCGCCAGGCAATTGCCGGGCACATATTGCCAAATAAGCACAGACCTTGACATTCGCATCTACAGACAATCTAAAGCAGGCGTGCCCAAACCTTTTGGACCGAAGATCGACCGAAGATGAATTGTACATGAAACACACTCTGAATGAGAATAATAATAATAATGAAAACGAGAAAAGATATTGCGCAACAGCTCTGATCACAAGTTGCAATTGCAGACTGCTGAGCTCTAACAACTTCCGGTGACGCAGGTCACGCGCCACTGTAGGTTAAAGATTTGCCTGCTTTATTTTATTTTATTTTTTAAAATACATTTTGTGAAAATGAGACTGATAGGATGATTAGGGTGCAGTGTACATTAACACAAAAATATATTACTAACATGTACAAAGACACACAAATGGTTGTTTGTTTTTTTTCTCCTCTACACCTCTCGCGATTGACATGGGACCAGTCTGTGATCTACTGGTCGATCACGATTGATGTAATGGGCACCCCTGATCTAGAGTCTTCAATTAAATGAACGTGTGTTTTTGGAATGTAGGAGGAAGTCAGAGAACCCGCAGAAATTTCCATCCAGTAGGCCCTGAGCTGCGACTTTTAACACAGGACAGCTTGACTGTAAAGCAGACGTGCTATGCACTATTCCAACCTACGTTTTGGATGATCCTCGCTATCGGTGTTTTCCTTAGCCCACCATGTTTGATGAAGTTGAAGTGGTTCTGCTAAATTGATCCTCAGGCCAGTCTGAAAGCTGGAACAATTAAATGGATCGCAAAAGGGCAAAAGTATATTAATTAAAGTGGTGAATTCACACCGTTGTCTATATCGTCAAAATGTATTCTTTACTTTATGTGCGCGAATATGAAAGACACTTCAATTTGAGTTGTTCATTTACCAACCACTTTAATTGCAGTCTTTTAAGCATTCACAACTTAGATTCTACCAGAGTAGTGTGGCATAAACACAAGTCAGATCACAACAATAATGTTAACAAATCTGTAGCTTCATCTATTTTCATGTTTCACGAAACGATATGCAAACATGTGGACCGCACTTCTTCAGCACTGAACTTATCTGGACACGAAATAAATACAATGCACATACCTACAGGCTTCTGACTAACCAAAAACAAAGCCTTTATTTCCCCCCAAAATTGCAGCCTTTGCAATTTGAAAATAACATCTAGACTACTTTATGATGTCGATTTGAATTCAATGATTGGTTCCGTAAGAAAAAAAAAAAACACGACTCTATACTGTATGTTGTTTTCAGGTTCAAGACAAAGCTGGAGGCCTCACTGGCCCGATATAGAATCAAACATGACCTTTCATCTCTTGACTGCATTCTACCCGAGAGTGTGAAGGTGAAACAGGAGAGATCCAACAGGCTGCCACTATACGCATGGGTCAACACACTGAGGAGCAGGTCAGCACACACACGCATACGAAACAATTACACGCTCATGCACACACACTGAGGAAATGAGTACTCGTGCACTATGTAACTCTCCTTTTGCCACTGCATGCAGACTTTTCAGTTTGGTACTGCTTCCTCATATTTTATAGCCCAGGTGCCCAACTGACACCCAATTAAACTCTGTGTGTATGTGTGCGCATGGTGAGTGCATGCGGTTGTGTTACGATATACAACAGTGTCTTCTGGACAGGGCTGATTCACTCAGGTGTAAATCGTGCCACTGAGGACAGATTCAATCAGCAACTACCCTCAGTCAGCTCTGAGATCGGAAAGGTCATTCCTGGGATCTGTGCCAGGGTGTGTGTGTGTGTCTGTGTGTGTGTGTGCCCTAATATTTTTGACAGCTTCGAGATAGATATAAAGTTCTTTTAAAAGGCCACACTACGTTTCTATCGTCGTCTAGATCAATCCAGAATTACAAGGCATTTAAGCACCAACGTATTTTAAAAGTGTATGGTGGCTGTGGACTCAACTCACCTCTCACACCAAGTAACAGTTTGACAGACAGTGGGGAAAAAAAGGCTTCAAGATGTTTAATGCCACTTCCGGTTAAAGTTTATTAAAAATTAAAGACAAAATAAAAAGAATTATGTACACATGTATTTGAAACATGCTAAAAAATATAATCAATGTCAAATCTAGTTTTAGAAGCAAAGGATATTTTAACACAAATGGTGGAGCAACAGGTTGACCGATAATATAATATAGACAGATAATACTCACAAGGGTATATTCTTATCCTGGGTGAAGAATTCCTAATATTACTGCAGCATACTGAGTTGCTTAGAGTGGAAGTCTTCATGACATGTGTTATACTGCTCCCCATTGCAACACACTCGACATTTTTTTGTGGGGGGGCTGGAAATATTTATTTATTTATTTATTTTAATTTTGTGGGGTGGTGGGGGGAGGGGGGAGAAAATGTCCTTCAATTGTAGAATCGCCCAGGCAGTATATTTTCTCTTCCACCACCCATGTTGTCCTCACCCACCTATACTTTGCTTCCAGTCTGGATGAGGTCCAAAGTGTGCTGACGGATGCGGGCCTCTCCCAAGTGAATTCCGTCGGGCAGTTGGAAGGGCAGACCTTCTGCCAGGATGCCGACTGTGAGGATTTGATGGTATTCCCCGCTCAAATGAAAGCGAGGCTGGATTCCACCAAGTTGCTTCACAACCACAAACTCGTCATGCAGGTTCAATACACACACACACACACACACACACATATACACACACAGGACTGTTACCAGTGTCCTCTGATATTTATAGCTTATGTCTCAAACTGATTACAAAGCGGCATGCAATCCCTCATGCCAACCAAGATGAGTTTGCCCAGAAACTACTGTAATATTTCACATCACTTCCTCACATCATATCATATTTGTCTTTGAGACATAACAAATCTCCTGTCACATGCTTGTGCTTCACGACAATACAGCTGGTTCATTCTCAGCATTGATCAATTTCTCAACTCCCAAAAACTATTCATTACAGCCCCTTGTTGATACTTGTTCTGTGATCAGTCTCCTCTTACTGATACCTTTAGAGTCAGCTAGAGGAAGAAAAAAGGGAGCACGAACATGACACAACAGAAATGACATCACCAAGCCAATTGCACTGACCCTGGGTGGATTTTTCATACTAGTTTCGGTTTTCAACTAAACCTCATTACTCATCTGATCAAAAACGACATTGATATACATTTTTTTCCTTTATTTATATACAGCTGAGTTTGTTGTTGACGAATTAGTAAAGCAATTGCCACAGCTAACGTATACTCCTGAGCATACACTCAACAACAACAGTGTTACTGTCAAGCAATCCAGTAATAACATTGAATAAGTATTCAAATAACATTACATGTATTTAATTCTAAAGGGTTTATTCAGCAATATTTTTGGAAAACATGATTTTCAACTTCCTGTGTATCTATGCCAAACACATCAAAATAAAGTGCCTAAAGTGTCCTCCAATTCTGGAATGACTCGCTTTTTTTCCACAATAATACAATTTCCCTAGTTATGTGTTTTACCTTTCCAGGCTATGGCTGCAAAGCCGGTTTCTCGCTCATGTGTCGGTCCTACTCTATTTGTTTGCAGGACAAGTCTTGCAGCCTGGCCCCCAAGGTGGCAATCTCCCTTCTACCAGATGACGGGGACATCCTCCTTGTGGGCACTTTCTCCGGCCTCACTGTCTCCCACACAGCGTCGCTGATTAAGCAGAACAACAAATCCAAAGTCCTTGCTTGTGCCAGTGGTCTTACCGACGCTCAGAGGGAAGCGATGCAGAAAGTCATCGTCCACATGGGCTGCAAGAGTAGGCATGACTATGGATGTCTTGTCAGTAGTTAGGGGCTCCTTTTTAATTTTGCCCGATCAAATTATTCTGACCAACAGCATATCGGCTTCTTAATTCCTAGACATGTTTGGCCTCATTATTCCAATATTCATAGAATCCATCTGTATTTATTGAGTGCTTTCACAACAGCTGCAGCTGTACAAAAGCACTTTACAGAATATGTAATATTAAAATAATAATACAGCAGAACACCTCACATAAAATATCTAGTCCATTAAGACCATTCTTGGACTCTGCGGACTTTCATCATGCAAATTTTCAGCACAATTGGCAACAAGTGTGAAAGTGCTCAAGACCACCTTTTTTTTTCACTTGAAGGACCTCTGTTGGTTTTCCACACAAAAAATCTGAGCGTTTGCCACAAGTTTAAAATGAAATTTAAAGTGACAGTATTGGAAGTGTTGGCTGAAAAGGCAAACTAACCCTGGACATTACACAACTGGGCGTTCACACTCAGCTTGCACATTCAAAGAATGTTTGTGCTTCAGATCAACTGCTGTGTGAGAGGCATACAAGTTGGATATGAGTGAAGTCTGTCTCTCTGATCATTTTAGGGAAGCCAGCAACCACATAAAGCCATGTTTTCTTTGATTTCACTTCTGCAGAGTGCGTGGCAATTGGATGTATTTGCACATCCTGTGTGTCACTGCATCTAAAACTTGGGAGCACCTTCCTAAAAACTGCTCGTGGAGAGGCCAGGAAAAGCAGAATCGAAATGAGCTTTGTCGTAGGCGATATGGCATGACTCCTTCTTGTGAGGGGCCCCAAATTAAAAAAAAAAAATTTTTATTGCGATGCTATTTCGGCCATTTGGCAGAGTCGATCCTGGGTGTTACTGGTGCATAGATCAGCTTGCACACAACTCCGACACTTTTAGTAAATAAGGCCCTATGTCTCTTTGCTCTGCTGCATGTTGCTTAGATGTGAAGCTGATAAACGAGGTGTTCCAGTCTCTCACCAGTGGTGACAAGCGTCTTGCAAAAGTCCGTCTTATCCTGTTGACTCCCAACTGCTCCTTGTCTGCAGTCAGCAATCCGCTTGAGTTCATGCTGCAAGAGAACAGAGGTACGTTCGAGGGTGCAGGTGTATTCTTCGCAATAACCAGATCACTCTGAACGGAAAAAAGCAATTTTGCGCATTTGTTATATTCAGATGCCAGCTTGCTGCAGGACTTCTCTCAGGGTTCTCTGGCCCAGAGCAAGCTGGAAGCTCTGATAGCACAGCAGAGGGAAGATATTGATCATGCATTAAAGTGTGAGTGTCGTAAACCGCTCGTTATCATGCTGATACACGCACACTGACACAAAGGCAGCGCATGCGTGAGCTCTATGTGGAGCCTCGCTCACCTCCCTGACTGAGTGCCTAATTATCTAATCTCATGCTAATAGAGCAAGCATATGCTGTCCCTGGGAGATTGTATGTCCTTAATTAGATATGCTAATGTTGGCCATCACGCATTGTTTCAAAGGCACCGGCCATTGCACGGTCTAATGCCAATACAAGAGCTGTATCATAAAAATGCCGCTCTGCGTGGCACTATAAGGGAGGTATTGATTTAGTACTGTGTTTGTTGTTGTGGTTGTCGGTCATTATTATCTCAGAGAGTTCATTCGGCTTGCGCACAGCAAAGGAAATCAAAAGAGACTTTTAATTGTATTTTGCTTTGACTCCGAGTCAGGTCAAGGCTTACATAGTGGAGGAGAGGGGATTCATGAAGAGGCGGGAATTCCGTCAGCACCATTGGAAGGTCCCTGAGTGAGGGACTCCCATTTGGCTGGCGAATGATGGAAACTTTGGCACACTGATGGACTAAGCGCAGACGGAAGCGATCTATCATCCATCACCCGAATCATCACTTACTCACGTGGTGGACTGTCTATCAGTAGTGACGGACTTATGGTCCATCAGAGACGGGCTCTCGTTTCGCTGACGACTGATGGAAACGCACGGCGTGTCTCGCGTGTGTCTGTTCACTGGGGTGACTGCACCGGGGTTGCTTCAAGCGGCACGGCGTGGCGTAGGGTCTCATCGCCCTCCAACAGGAAGAAAAAAAAAGACCCTTGACCATCGCTATTTAATTTGATGACTTGTGGTTGTGTTGGCTGTTAAATCATGGCTCCCATTCTCCAAGCCTGCTTCTTTTTGAGGTCGTTCTTGCCAGTAAAGGAAGTTGGCTGTGTTTGTCTACCTACCTTTCTGTCCCACAAACCCAATAAGACTGTCCTGTATTGTTTTTACTTCAGCAATCAGTGTCGTTAGTGTAATCAGGAAGTGGAATTAAAATAATGATGACGGAGTGACGGACTGGTGGGCCGGCCACTGGCAAATGACAAATGATGGACCGGTAGAATTTTCTGATGTGCCCACCACTGCTGTTAACCTTGTAAACAGTTCTGTACTGACGTTGCTAAAAAAGCGATGACCAACTGCAATTTAGGGAGAACAGAAGTGTGGTTAAAATAACGAGGGGGTCACTCACAGACAGTGATGGACAGCATTGGCTTGAAATACTGACAGACCAGCAAAATTTATTGACGCGCCCACCTCTGTATGCTATACTTCAAAGCGCATCACTCGGCAATGTTTTATTTATAAAACGCTAAAAAGTTTTATCGCTATATCGCCACATCTGAGTATCAATCTTTGCATGTTTTCAGCAGTTATCTTCAAACGTGTATAATGTATTAAGAAAGACATCTCTGAATTTACTCTACAGGGTCTTTAACAAAATGAGTTTTATAGCCCATTCATGACAGTGCATGTGGCCGTGCTCATTTGGTACATTCAGAGAATGTTGTTTTGTTTGTGTCAGTAATAAAGCAGGTGGCGATCTTTTCTTTTGCGGCAATGAAAGCAGCTGCTCTCATCCTGCTGCTATTGATCGGCCCAGACCGACATTTCTGCAAGTGTAGATATTTTCTAATGGGGCTGTTAATTAATGCTCAGTGTTTATTGAATGCCTCAGTCCAGTTGCATCAATGGTCTCATTTCAGTGTGTCATGCTCAAACACCGACTTCCATCTTTCTGAACACAAATGCCAAAATGTTTCCATCACGCATTTGAGGTTTGTGAAGCTTTTCAAATCGACATTATAGACGCGGTTGAATGAAAAAACAGGAGAGTTGTTTAAGAACTTACACAGTAAAATTGGTGGAGCCATTTTTACAGTCACAATTTTTTTTCTCCTCAAGATGAGTTATATTTAAATATTTTGAAGAACAATTGCCTCCCCTCGAACGGGAATAATTCTTCACAACAGATCAAAATCTTTTCACTCAGAGTACATGAGGCCCCACCGCCTACTCTCATCGGTGTAAAATGTGGATGAGTCGGTTATCCATCCACCCATCCTTTCAATTTCTAATCCGCTTATCCTAACGAGGGTCTCAGGAGTGCTGGAGCCTCTCCCAGCAGTCTTCCGGGCAGTAGGCGGGGTCAACCCTGAATTGGTCGCCAGCCAATCGCAGTGTGAGTAGGTTATGTGCTCATCAACTGAAAGTTGATGTTTGGAATTGTGTGGAGTACAATTAATCCATTACTTGAGTGAAGTTTACTCTGAATATTTTACTATCCTCCAAGTGTCAATGTGACTAATTTCAGACAGCAAATATACTCTTTTTCTTATTCTGTTGGCGTCCTCTGGTACCATCTTGTTGTCAAGGAACCAAGTTGAAATGAGCTGCCTTCAAAATAAAGCAAACTCACTCATCATACAATCAATGCATTCAACCTCACATCCACCCGTTGGGCTCATGTGCAAAACTATTAAATGTTGTTGCTGTATTTTTGGAGTTCCCCAAGTTTTGGCGCTTGTTTACGCAACCTGCTCGTCACACCCAGAGGAGAATGAAGAGGTGGTGACTCGAGCCATCAAGCAGGCCAATGTGATGCCGCAGCAGGAATGGCGGCTACAAAAAAACGAGTTGAGGTCAGTCGCAGTTCGCAAGCAGACTCTCTGCATGTGTTGCCGTCACTCTCCTTCAGCTCTGCTGTCAGCCTGCTGAGGTCTTTGTCTCCCTCCAGGTAGACTTCTGTCAAAATCATCTAACACCTCCAACATGAACTTGAAGGTGCCGCTTCATGCTTTTTGAATGCTGTGAAAAGGGCGGAATACAGATCTCCAGTCAAATTAAAAAATAAATAAATAAGATGACACTATACGTACATACAGTGCATATATTAGTTTGCAGAAAATACATATGGAAATGTTTTCTTATCGACAGACTCTTCTGTCGTTAACTGTCCTTTTGCAGGAAATGCCCGAGGCTGTATTGAATAAAACAAAACTTGTTTTTGTGATAGTCTACTATTTTCACACAAACAGCACCTCTGCAGAACCTGAAAAGAAGAGCAATTTTTGCTCAACTGCATCTCCCCACCATGTGTTCTGAACGAAAAGCCTTTTTTTGTGAAACTGAGAGCTACTTCTTGGCTACCGATTAGTTTGCTAGATACTTTTGGAATAACAAATTACCTTGGATCACGTGGTATAATATGTCTTGATAATGATATTGATTTATGTGAAGACACCGCTCATGTTAATGATTTCTCACAATAACTAGGAAATACAAATCAACATGCAACGTTGTTTTTCTATAAATCACTGCCTGTTTAGATTTTCTAATCATCACAATAATAACATTCCTAGAAAATAACATCACAGGTGAGCTGTTGTTGGAACAGGCCCGTGGGCTACTCATGTGGTCCTTGAGGGCTACCCGGTGCCCGCGGGCACCATGTTAGTCACCTCTTCTTTTTAGTATTTAATCAGTACCCTTGAGTCATCTCGAGGCCCATGTACTACTGTAGTACTCTAGTTGTCCTTATCGGTACAACAACAGTGTCTTGCAAATAACGTTTTTCTCCACTACTCTCAACTTTATGACATCTTTGCACTACTTTGAGACTACTTTGGCATACTAGTAGCATAGCTACATGTCACCAGTGAGTCAAAACTGTTCACTAGTTAACCTCAGTTTAACTGCTAGTGAAGCGCAAGATGTTAACTTTTATGATACCATTAAAAGACCTTGTGGCGCACATTTGTCAATTCAGCAAACTAGTAGAATGACTGCAGTGTCTTACTGGTAGTGCATTTTGCCATTATCGTATGAAATTTTTCATTTTTGGCATACTAGTAGTAAAACAACTAACTCTTAGTAGTGAGGCAAAACTACTACCGGTAGTCTGTATTTTTTTTTTTTTTTTTACCAATTGTGACACGTGTCTACTTGTTTGTATCTAGTGCAGGACAATCATTTACTTATAAGGTTTAATTGCATTATAGTAGGCCAAAAGTGTCAGTGGTTTTTGAAAAAAAATGTACGTCACAGTCATTCAACTAGTGCACTGAATTTTCTTGCTCGTGGGGATAAAGAGCATGCACCGTAAGATGATATCCGACTAAATACTCAAAACACCTTCCATAGCTCAGTCGACTTAAAAAAGCTCAATGTGTTTATGTAATTGTGACACGTTGTGTTGGTATTCAGGATTCTTTTTTATCAGTTTTTCTTTTCCCAGCGTTGTGCTCAGTGAAGTGTTACTGTTGTATAAAATTCCTACTTTCAACATTTAACTACTCTTCCTGTCTTTGTGTTTACTTCCTCAAGACAAAGCCAAGCCCTGTATAATCCTCCAGACAGTGCCGAAGGTCGTGAAAGGCAAAGTGAAAACAATTCCTTCTTCAGGGTGGAACCCTCTGAGCTGAGTAATGGCTGCTTCATGGCTGTTCTCATCAGAGAGATGAAAGTGAAGGTAAAGGTCTTTTACAACACAATGAGACTGAAAGCAGTTCTTTCTCCAGTGGAAACGTATGAAAAATTAAATCAGTCAAAATAAATACATTAAAAAAATACAAGACACAACATTTTATATGTTACATGTATAGTATACAACAGCGAAATTTGTTCTGCATTTTCTGAGGAGCAACCGTGTCACGCCCAGTGATTGAATCCAGGGTTTGTGCCGATACTTCAGCCAAAGGAATTTACTGTGAATTAGCCTGCGACTTTTTAAAATTGAATAACCAATGTACACATTAAGAATTGGTGCATTTTACAAGTAACACCCAACAGAGAGTAGAAATGTCATAACATTGACTTCAGTCAAACCTTTGAGTGAAGAAGGATGAATTAACGATAATATTTCTTCCAATTTCCTACTATATGAAATGTGCAGATATAAAAGAGGGTGGAGTCAAACAAAAGCAGCTGAGACAATTTTATTGAACCCAGGCAATGAATTAACCTTTTCATAGTTTCCCATTTTGACACAAGCACAACAATAAAATTACCTTAAAAGTCACTTTTTTTCTAAAGTGGCCCAAAACACAGATAGTGAATAATTAAAAAAAAGGGGGCTTCAAGACACAGCTCTACTCTAAATTTGTTGTCAAACCAAACATAAAACAAAAACACTTGAAGGCGCATTCAAAACAACCACAGAACAAAATTCCTCCAGCGTTATACTTTATCAAAGCAAAGCAAAACACGATAGATGGGCTCACAAAATAGCGATGTTGCAGGAGTTGTAATTCTTTAAGCAACGAATGCGTGCCCACAAACGGTGCGGCAACACATGTAGATTGACAATATAACAGTACTCACAGGCATATATTCTTTCTCTTCTGGGGGAAAAAAAGACTAATGTGACTGCAGCTTCTTTAGTTGAAAACACTTCTTTGGGTATGTCTGCATTGTACTGCTCCTCGGGGGCCAATATGGGCACAACAGATTCAGCCCAATGTGTGGCTGGACAGATCAACAGCATTTCTATTTATTTTAAGGGGCCAAGACATTTTGAGAGATGAGTGTTTTGAGTTACTGTACACGCGTGGTCACGGAATGAATTCAAGTCAGGGCATCACTCTATATTTTATGGGCTAGAGATAACAGTGTTCAACAGGGAGTCTGAAACAGCCCCAGAACATTCTGCTTTTTCAACACAATGCCACATGTTCCAACTGAAACATGCACCTGTTGGTCTCCTGCAGGAATGTCTGAAGAGTAAAAAAAATATGCCTATTATTCTAGATATTATGAATGTGTTTTGGTGTGGGCATTAAGGGAGCATCATTTGTCATTATGAGGTTAGATTCGGTTTTCCAGGTTCAATCAGAGAAGAAGAGGTAGATGTGTGAAGGTGGGTGATTTCTGCTGAGGACGGAGGAAAAAAAATGAATCAAAGCCTGTAGGAGGTCATTGTCCCGGTGGCGTTATGCAGCACAATCACGTATGTGGGGATGGGAGGAGGTAATGAGAGAAGTGGGAGTGAGGGAGGCTGAAGCATGTCTTTGAGTTGATAGTTTCAGACATTCATGCGGGCAGTTGTAAAAAGAGTGCTGTGATCCATAATGAGTTTCTGAGTCTAATGACGCTTTCATTTGATCAACACCAGTAACTGAGAGTTTATTGATACTCTTAATGCCTCATAAAGCCGCTGTCAACAATCCTGTTTAAGACAAAATCCATTTCTGCCCATACACGTTTTATCCGAATATGACTCAGTCTGCGCATTGGGCAGCATTTGAACTCCTTTTGTTTTGATGCTTATATGCAAATAAATCTCAACAGCTCAGACTGTACTTGTGTTTATGTGGGATCTCTTTTCATTGTGTTTGATTGCATCTGCAAAAAGTCAGGGCATGAATGAAACTATTTGGATCCTAAATTGTTGCCATTTTGAGGTGTTGTTCAGATTTGCATTTGCTTGTTTTTACTCAAATGTTGGAGCAAATATGGATACAACTATAGAGAAAGGAATTTAACTCTCTTAACCCTGGAGAACCCACGGGGTCAAATTTGGCCCCTTTAAATTCTGTGACTCAAATGCTACCGTTAAATCCCAAAGGGTCAAATCCTAATCCTAAATTAGGATTAAAGTAGTGAATATTTGAAAAAAAAACACATATTTTGGTGTTCAGTGAATAGAGCAGTCATTTAATGTAAAATTCATAATTTTCCAAAGAAGAAAAGGGGTCTTGGGTTTTCCAGGGTTAATTGAGGCACAATAGAACCATCTCGATCCAAGAACGGTGAAGTCTTATCGTAATTTAGTAAACAGCCTGCCAATGACAGTAAAAGAAAACAGTGCAAACTATTTAGTTTTTTACACAAAGTGAAAGGTTTAGATATTGAACATCTCTTCAAAAAAAGAGGTTTCATGTTGTTCTTTACCATCCCCAGGTGACGTTTACTGTCAAACTAAAGATCCAACTCAAACAATGACAAGTGCATTCCAAACAATCATAAAGCTTTCTTTGCCTTGGAATAGTCTGTTTAGTTTAATGCAAACAATGAAAAACGCCACAGACAGGCTAATGAGAATTCACATCAGTAGAAGTGAACAAAAATGGTGGAGCAACACATGTGAACCAATACCTGTACAATAACATTACTCGCTGGCATATGGTCTTTAACCTCTGAGGAGTGTGCCCGTCTCCATGTATAACATGTATCTCTGTATAATCATATCCTCAGGTGGCCCACACCAGAAGGAGCAACACAAGGTCCACTGAATTGAAGCCCCCCCCGCCCCCCAAAATCAATTTAATACTTTCGATTCTATGTAATCATGTATGTTTCTAGAGTAAATAGTAATAACATAGACTATAATTTTTTATGTTAAAACATTACTGTACAAAAAATGTTACCTTTTTCTTTGGGGAGACACAAACACCCCAGTCAGCAAAATTGGTCTGGCCCAGCTCTGGGGCAGACACGGCACGTACACTCGGCCCACATACCTCAATGAATGACGGTCCTGCAGTGGCCCACGTCTGGCATCCATGATGTGGGCCGTATTCGGCCCAGATCTGAGCCGCATTGTAAAACCATATCTGGCTCTACTCCGGCCCGACGCTGGGTTCCTGATATCAGCCTGAATTCAACCTCAACCAAGCCACATCTTTCATGAGCCATATTTGACCCACATTTTTTTAAAAAAGTCTCAAAAACGACTGTTATAAAAATATGTTTATTGTCATAATTTGTGAACCTCACCTATAACTCCACATACACTGGAAAAATGCACTTTTCTTTATTTAACAGTGAACACAAAGTCCAAATTGGGATGCAGCTTACTCTTGAACGGTATTTTTCTGTCCATCAAATTGTTGCGCTCTCCATGTCCTCTTTTCTTCTCATGCTCTCCTTCCTGTCACCATCCCGATCAGGAGCCAGATCTAGCCATCTTTTGTTAGTGACATCAATTTCCTGGTCTGAGGCCCAAGATGTTCACAGCGGCTGTAAGAACTGTAAGAAAACAAGAATGGACAGTGTGTTAGGAAAACAAACATTTGTACATGTCATGAACAATGAATGGTCAGTAAAAATAACCCCTGAAATTTCTTATAATAATAATAATAATACATTTCATTTATAAGCGTCTTTCAAGACACTCTAGGAAACTTTACAACCAAAACTAAACTAGCTGTGACGCTGTGGGGCGGAATATTTGCCACCAAAAACTCAACGTGAATACATTTCAAATTGTTTATACTGCCCCCTGGCTCAGTGCCTGTACATTGGGGTTCACACCGGTAGACGAGAGGGTTGCTTCCCTCCGCCTTCGGGTGGGGGGGACGGGTCCTGACTGTTGTTTGTGCATATGCACCAAACAGCAGCTCAGCATACCCACCCTTTTTGGAGTCCTTGGAGGGTGTGCTGGAGAGTACTCCTGCTGGGGACTCCCTTGTTCTACTGGGGGACTTCAATGCTCACGTGGGCAATGACAGTGAGACCTGGAGGGGCGTGATTGGGAGGAACGGCCCCCCCGATCAGAACTCGAGTGGTGTTTTGTTATTGGACTTCTGTGCTCGTCACGGACTGTCCATAACGAACACCTTGTTCAAACATAAGGGTGTCCATATGTGCACTTGGCACCAGGACACCCTGGGCCGTAGTTCGATGATCGACCTTGTGGTTGTATCATCGGATTTGCGGCCGCATGTTTTGGACACTCGGGTGAAGAGAGGGGCGGAGCTGTCAACTGATCACCACCTGGTGGTGAGTAGGCTCCGATGGTGGGGGAAGATGCCGGTCCGTCCTGGCAGACCCAAACGTATTGTGAGGGTTTGTTGGGAGCGTCTGGCGGAATCCCCTGTCAGAAGGAGTTTCAACTCCCACCTCCGACAGAGCTTTTTCCACGTTCCGGGGGAGACGGGGGACATTGAGTCCGAGTGGACCATGTTCCGTGCCTCTATTGTTGAGGCGGCCAATCTGAGTTGTGGCCGTAAGGTGGTTGGTGCCTGTCGTGGCGGCAACCCTCGTACTCGCTGGTGGACACCAGCAGTAAGGGATGCCGTCAAGCTGAAGAAGGAGTCCTATCGAGCCTTTATGGCCTGTGGGACCCCAGAGGCACCCACGCAGGCCCGGGGAGAACATGCAAACTCCACACAGGGAGGCCGGAGCTGGAATTGAACCCGGTACCTCTGCACTGTGAAGTCGACGTGCTAACCACTGGAGCACCGGGCCGCCCTCTGAATCATATTGAATAACTGAATCTGAATTGTACAATCTGAATTTGAAACGATAGACTTTTTTTTTTTGAAACTGTATTTGATCCTCACTGAAAATTTAATTCTGTTCATTTTCATATTCAGTCTTACAAATACAAAATGACGTTTTTTTCAACGGCAGATTTTGTTTTTGAATTGAGGTTTTGAATTGAAGTTTTAAATTAACTTTCTTTTGAATTGAGGTTTTGAATTGAAGTTTTAAATTAACTTTATGGTGAAGTATGAAGTATCCGGTTTGTATTGCAGTAAACGGAATCAAAATTAATTTCATTGTATTTCAGTGCAGAAAGGGTTCTTTTTGGCAGCACCTCTGACTGTTCAATCACCTACATTTTCACAAGTGATGTGTCGGTCGCGAGTGAGCCGGTACAAAGAGCCTCTTTGAAGTGAAAGATGAGCCGTTTTTAGCCGAAAAAAACGACCATGTGTAGTAAGGCGTTTTTCAACGAAAAAAAACGACCATGAATAGTCAGGTGTTTTTAGCCGAAAAAAACGACCATGAATAGTAAGGTGTTTTTAGCCGAAAAAAATCGACCATGTATAGTAAGGCGTTTTTAGCCGAAAAAAAACGATCATGTATAGTAAGGTGTTTTTAGCTGAAAAAAACGACCATGTAGAGTAAGGCGTTTTTAGCTGAAAAAAACGACCATGTATGGTAAGGCGTTTTGAGCCGAAAAAAAGGACCCCGTATAGTAAGGTGTTTTTAGCCGAAAAAAAAAGACCATGTATAGTAAGCCGTTTTTAGACAAAAAAAACGACCATATATAATAAGGCGTTTTTCGACGAAAAAAATGACCATGTATAGAAAGGCATTTTTAGCGGAAAAAAACGACAATGTGTAGTAAGGCGTTTTTAGCCGAAAAAAAACCGACCACGTATAGTAAGGCGCTTTTAGCCGAAAAAAACGACCATGTGTCGTAAGGCGTTTTTAGCCGAAAAAAATGACCATGTAAAGTAAGGTGTTTTTAGCCGAAAAAGACAAAAACACCATGTATAGTAAGGTGTTTTGAGCCGAAAAAAAAACGACCATGTATAGTAAGGCATTTTTATCCGAAAAAACCCGACCATATACAATAAGGCGTTTTTAGCCGAAAAAAAACAACCGTGTGTAGTAAGGCGTTTTTAGCCGAAAAAAACGACCATGAATAATAAGGTGTTTGTAGCTGAAAAAAACGACCATGAATAGTAAGGTGTTTTTAGCCGAAAAAAATCGACCATGTATAGTAAGGCGTTTTTAGCGAAAAAAACGACCATATACAATAAGGCGTTTTTAGCCGAAAAAAAACGATCATGTATAGTAAGGTGTTTTTAGCCGAAAGAAACGACCATGTATAGTAAGGTGTTCTCAGCCGGGGGTTTTTTTTGGCTAAAAACGCCAAAGTACACATGGTCGTTTTTTTCGGCTAAAAACGCCTTACTATACATGGTTGTTTGGTTTTTTTTCGGCTAAAATTGCCTTACGACACATGGTCGTGATTTTTGGCTAAAAACGGCGAACTAGACATGGTCGTTTTTTTCCGATAAAAACGCCTTACTATACATGGTCATTCTTTTTTTCGGTTAAAAACGCCTTACGTTCTCACATAGGGTCTACGCAGGAAGTTCATTACAACCCTGTTAGGAAAGTGGTTTTTGCGTCCGCGTCCAAATGCAGCGGTGCAGGGTTCGATTCTGGCTCAGGCCGTTTGTGTGTTGTCAAAAACATGTGTGGCTATCCTTTATTTATTCTCTTCACGCTCTCACTCACACCGAGGAACAACTCACAAAATGCCAAATGATGCATTAGCATTTTTTTCTGCAAAAATACTCCTTTTTGGACATGGTCATTTTTTATTGCGAAAAACGCCTTTCTTTACAAAGAAAAAAAAAAGTCGGCATGGTGTCTTGAAAAAAAAAGTGTCATATTGAGACAATGTCCATTGCTCACATCCAGCCAGCTAGTCAAGTGGTTAATTGGTCTCTATCCCAGTGTGGAGGTGCTAGGTTCAATTCCAGCTCTGGCGATTTGTGTGTTCTCAAAAACATGTGGGGCCATCCATTTTTTCGCTCTCATTCACACCAATTAACAATTCATAAAACACCTGACAATACATGGTCGTCTTTTTGGCTGTAAAAAAAACGCCTTGCTATAAATGGTTGTTTTTTATTGTGAAAAATGCCTTCCAACACACACAAAAAAAGCTTGACTATTCATGCGCTTGTATTTTGAAAAAAAAGTGTCTTGTATCGGGACTATGTGAAGCATTCATGGTGGCCTGGTAGTCGAATGGTTAGTGTCTCTGCGTCACAGTGCAGAGGTGCAGGGTTCGATTCTGGCTCCGAGCTTCTTGTGTGTTTTCAGAAACAAGTGTGGCCATCCATTTTCTGATCCTCTTCTCCAGACATATCTTTGCACTCACACCAAGGAACAATTCACAAACAACCTTCCTATCCATCGTGGTTTTTTTGGGGCTAAAAACGCCTTACTATACCCATGGTTGTTTTTTTTTCTGCAAAAACTACTACTATACATTGTCGTTTTTTTCGGCTAAAAATGCCTTACTATATACATGGTCGTTTTTTTCGGCTAAAAACGCCTTACTATACATGGACGGTTTTTTTCGGCTAAAAACATCTGACTATACATGGTCGTTTTTTTTTCGGCTAAAAACACCTTTCTATATATACATTGTCGTTTTTTTCCCGCTAAAAACGCCTTACTAAACATGGTCGTTTTTTTCACCTAAAAACGGCTTACTATACATGGACGTTTTTTTTCACCTAAAAACGCCTTTCTATACATGGTCATTTTTTTCCGGCTAAAAACACCTTTCTTTACATTGTCGATTTTTTTCGGCTAAAAACGCCTTACTATACATGGTAATTTTATTATAATTTTTTTTTACTAAAAACGTTTTACTATACATTGTCATTTTTTTTGGCTAAAAATGCCTTACCATACGTGGTTGTTTATTTCAGCTAAAAATGCCTTACTATACATGGTTGTTTTTTTTGTCTAAAAACGGATTACTGGACATGGGTGGGGTTTTTTTCGGCGAAAAATGCCTTACTAGATACATGGTTGTTTTTTTTTCCGGCTAAAAACGCCTTACTATACATGGGCATTTTTTTCGGCTAAAAACCCCTTTCTATACGTGGTCGTTTTTTTCGGCTAAAAACACCTTACTATACATGGTCGTTTTTTTTCGTCTAAAAACGCCTTACTATACATGGTCGGTTTTTTCGGCTAAAAACACCTTACTCTTCATGGTCCTTTTTTTCGTCGAAAAACGCTTTACTATACATGGTCGGTTTTTTTCGGCTAAAAACACCTTACTCTTCATGGTCGTTTTTTTTCGGCTCAAAACACCTTCCTATACATGGTCGTTTTTTTCACCTAAAAACGGCTTACTATACATGGACGGTTTTTTCACCTAAAAACGCCTTTCTATACATGGTCATTTTTTTCCGGCTAAAAACACCTTTCTTTACATTGTTGATTTTTTTCGGCTAAAAACGCCTTACTATACATGGTAATTTTATTATAATTTTTTTTTACTAAAAACGGCTTACTATACATGATTGTTTTTTTTTTCAGCAAAAAACGTTTTACTATACATTGTCATTTTTTTTTGGCTAAAAATGCCTTACCATACGTGGTTGTTTATTTCAGCTAAAAATGCCTTACTATACATGGTTGTTTTTTTTGTCTAAAAACGGATTACTGGACATGGGTGGGGGTTTTTTCGGCGAAAAATGCCTTACTAGATACATGGTTGTTTTTTTTTCCGGCTAAAAACGCCCTACTATACATGGGCATTTTTTTCGGCTAAAAACCCCTTTCTATACGTGGTCGTTTTTTTCGGCTAAAAACACCTTACTATACGTGGTCGTTTTTTTTCGTCTAAAAACGCCTTACTATACATGGTCGGGTTTTTCGGCTAAAAACACCTTACTCTTCATGGTCCTTTTTTTCGTCGAAAAACGCTTTACTATACATGGTCGGTTTTTTTCGGCTAAAAACACCTTACTCTTCATGGTGGGTTTTTTTCGGCTCAAAACACCTTCCTATACATGGTCGTTTTTTTCGGCTAAAAACGGCTAACTATACATGTTCGTTTTTGTCGGCTAAAATCCTAGCGGATACTCAATGAATTGCAGCTTATTAAAAATATTAATTCTGTGTCTATATTGCATATTTTTCATTTTTAAATTATCCTGCGGGCCTGATTGAACCTCACGCGCCCGTGTGTGTCTGTGTGTGTGTGTGTGTGTGTGTGTGTGTGTGTGTGTGTGTGTGTGTGTGTGTGATGAATGGAATTCCGCATTGCAATTGTGCAATTGTAAAACAAGGCTGTGTGTTGAAAAAATAAATCTGAAACTGCATTTAAGGGTGGCTCAATACTGGCTGGCCATATACGGGCCGGAGTTGTAAATTGATTTCTGGCCCAAATACTTCACTCCACAACTGGCCCTCATCTGGTTTGCCAGAGTCAAGCCAGTGCCTCCTTTGCCACTCCTGGGCCGTGTTCGGCCCACATGCATTATGCCAGTACCGACTCAAGGCCAGCTGTGCCAGCTTCATGCCGAATCCGGGCCAGATGCCTTTGCTGACTGGGAAATTACTGGCATTTCCATTCACTTCAATTTGGAATTGGAAAAAAGATTTGAGATAGTTACTGTGATCAAGGAATGAATTAAACTTGAATCTGAACCATTGGTGTGTACTGCCCATTTTTAGGGTGCAGAAGCGCCCCTAAAATAAATCCAAGCATCCCCAAACTTTGAGAGCATTTAAATTTTTATTTAGGGTATTTCCTTTTTTCCAACAAGCTAGAGAAGTTTTAAAATTACATGGTGGTACATGGTAGAAACATAATATATGTTCATTGAAAATACAGTAAACTCCCTTTGGTCTCAAAAATGTGAAAAATGTTACATGTGAGCAAACACGTGATCCTCATCTTCCTAATCTGCAACACACATTTATTCCTTCTCATTGGCGAATGCACTTTTGATTCTGTAAGCCGTTTTACCCCACTACTGGGTTGCACTGTAGCACAATCTCCCTCTGGACCGTCCATCATGTTTTATTCCTCCATTGATAGAAATGAAAAGATAATCAAACCGTTGTAGGCGTGCCTCCTACAGAGACCCCCCCCCCCCCCCCCGGACCCCCATACACCCACACACACCTGCAGTAAAACTCAGCTAATCAAAAGTTATTGTGGCCCTCTGAAAAGTGCCATAAAAACAGCAATTATCGAAGTGTTTGACTGCTGTCTGCCTTACGTGCGCTGTCATGGATGTGGCCATTTAAATTCTTTATGGGCCTTCCATGCAGAAAGAGTTGGGAACAATAAAGACGGGGAGATTTTCTTGGGAATGTGGGCGAATCTGAACCTAAAGCTGTCTCCAAATGGTGTGAATTTTACCCCCGCGGTTGTTTTCTTCATAATTTGGACCAGAACATTCTAGATTTTACATTCGGGGTGAGCTCAGGCCGTGATGGAGGAAGTGAGCGATTCATCGAGGTTGGTGGGTGGAGATGGAGGGGGAAGAAAAATTTATGGGGGTGAGGAGGGAGAAGAAAGTAGGCGAAGGAGAGTATTTTCTGAATAATTCAACGTTCCCTGTCTGAATGAGTTAGCATCACTGAAGTTCAGGGCAGCAAACACGGTGGTACCTCTGAACCTGCTTTACCTGTGCACTCTCGGCTGCAAGGTCACACCTCCACGTATATGCATTCGGTATGTTGCATGCGCATGCACAGTACAAGCAAACATAGCTCTTTACCCACCGTTTCCAACATCTTGCACAAACTCTGTTACATGTTTGCATGTCAGCTCAAGCACTTAAAAACAAAAAGGAGCGAGTCTCTGTGGTGCATGTGGTGAATTATTCAAGTGTTGAGGGAAGCGCTGTGGGCTGCTGATGAGACTGCAGGTGACCCTGCAGCCAGCAGCAAGGACATGGCGGCACCTCCCACTGCTGTCATTTTGGGGAGGATCTCTTTTGAAAATGTATGTTTTGGGTGATACATCTGTACTGTGCTTGTTGCCATGGATCTTGCAAGTCTTCTGGTTTCATGACTCTGGATGCTACTTGAAACAGCTTCAGGATATTGTCAAACAAAACCGTTCAGTAGCTTCACTGGACACATTATCTTATGAGATGAAATGGAAAAAGTATCAATAATCATAACTGTCACCATCGGAAAGGTATTAATTTAACAACGTGAATTATTTAGTGTCTGTTACAGTGGCTGTAAACTACAATTGCAATAACAAACCTCAAGTGTCTCCCAAAAGTCATGATACATGATACATTTGCTGCTTTGTTTCCAGGAATCATTTGGACTTTGCGTTTTGTGTAAGCATGTTATTCCTTGCTCATGGTACATCAATTCACATTGGAGTAGCGTTGCAAAGACGCCACCTAGCAAGATGTTTCTTCTTTTTTTGTCCCAAATTGGAATTCAATTTGAGAAGCTTTCAGGCAACCAACATGCTGGAATGCTTAAGACACTTAATGCGAGCCATGGCAAGTTTGTCAAAACAAAACCACAGCGGAAGGCCTGATACTACTAGTATGCTCTTTGTCCTCACTAGTACGATCATTTAAAACTCTACAGATAGGAGTCATTCTATAACCACACAATATTTTGTAACTGTTTCGGCTGATCACAGTGTAATAAATATACCTTGCATTTTTTGGGGGTGAGGGGGGCTAAAACATCTGCGATTGGCTGGCAACTGATTCAGGGTGTCCCCCGCCTACTGCCCGAAGACGGCTGGGATAGGCTCCAGCACCCCCCGCGACCCTAGTGAGGATCAAGCGGTTCGGAAAATGGATGGATGGATGGAGGGGGGCTAAAACAGTAATTTGGAACAATTTAAAAATATAAAAAAATTACATTTATGGCAATTTTAGTGAACACAACAAAGCAAGCCTCAAAACAATTTGCTGAAATGTACTTTTTTTTTTCACAGTGACATAAAGCTTCTCAAACCGGTGCAGAATTTTAGTTGGTACAGAAAACCTTGCCAGGCAGAAATTTTGCCACACTCCAATTTCAATTGACGAGTCATTGCAAAAGGAATGAATTCACCCAAAAAAGTCTCATCTGTCAAATGCTGATGGCCTCACGTCTATCTGAATGTTACCTGATATGAAATAGAAAAAAAGAAATTATATCGTAACTTTTGGGAAACCTTGTTTTGTTATTAGAACATTTTTGAGGATAAAATGGCACCCAATCTGATTTTACTGGTTCAAAATCTTTTTCTTGTCATTTTTATTTTGAATAGTCTTCACAGCACGAGCGTGTGGCAAAAGAGACATCGCAGGCTGTGCAGGCCAAGGTGTCTGCTGACCGCAAACCTGAGCGTGTCAGGCCAAACCAGCCAACCAGAAAGAAGCAACGTGGACAAACCATCAGGCCAACCAAAGTGACCTCCGCTAAGCTACCCAAGCACCAAATCTCTGAAAAAATGCCACAGGTACCCCGCGGTAAGATTTGTCATTATACTTCCCGGTTTCTTTTTTTTAATGTATTTATTTTTTCAGGAACAGCCAGTCAAAAGAAATAAATTGTAAATTGTTTATTAGAAGCTCGACATTTGGATGTTTAGTAGTCCACTCATTCCTTCTTACTTTGTAATTACTTCTCAGGCTTTGAAATAATTGAGACTGATTAAAAAAAACATACTGTACTGTATATTTTTGGAGAAGGGATGTAAAAATCAACAACTGAGATCTCAGTTGCACAACTGTGCACAAACTCTTATAAATGCAGATAGATGTTGCTGTGTGCAGAATTAACCAATCACATTCAAACTCATGTTAAATGGGAGTCGTCATACCCGCCAACATTTCAAGTGCTTCTGCTTTACCACCTATAAATGCGAGCCGTTCAATTGTTTTTCTAATGAAATGATTTTCTGACAAAAAGCCTCAACCTTTTCTCGATTCATCAATGTTTTTTTTTTCTTTTCGTTTTCCAGGAACTCCCCCCAAACCGCGCTTGCAGACGTCACAGACTTGCATTTCTGACACCCGCTGTAATCGAGAAAAGTCCAGCTCAGGCATCCCCACACCAGAAAAGAATTCAAAAGCGCACATCATTCACTCCGTTTTCAACACTGTGACTTCTACTCCCCTTCTGCGTCCGGCGACTCCTCTTGTAAACCCTGCGACATCTACAGTCCGTCCCCGGAGAATCCATCAGTTGGTGCTGAAACCCGCCGTCATCGTTTTGCGTCCTCAACATCTTCCCCAGCCGCCACATCCTCACCCTCGACTCCACGCGTGGAGGACCCTGGCACCGACGTTACCCTCCTCTTGAGTGATGGGAGGTTGTCCCAAGGACTCGGTGCTCAAAAATAAGCTGCAGGTTTATGTCTGATTCTAAATTAAGCTAAGCCTGTGACAATGTACACTGCAGCCCCTTTTCCGTTGTCCCAGCGCGACCCCAAAACAGCCGAGTTCCACCCTGTCTGGTTGCTTTTCCATGACACTTTTTCAGGGCTGTTCCATGGAACATCTTGCAACCTGGTTGTGGAACGTGGACCGTGGAGGGCTGCGACATCACTGTCATCTGATTAACCGACAGATGTACAGTAGGTCTTCCTTAAAGAGATGCAGCAAGGAACTCAAATTCACACCCATTTCCTGGTTTTAAGCGAGCAAGTCAAGTTTTAAAAAGCATTTGCAGTCCACATACAGTATATTGTCAAAACTCATCCATCCACATGTCCTCACAAGGGTCACGGGCCAGATTTGAACCTGCTGCCTCTCAACTGTGAGGCAGTGTGTTAAACAGTTGTCCACCATGCCCCCTTATAATACGTCACCATATTTACAATTTCATAGGTATCAATGCATGAAATAGAGTTTTAGGAAGCAACGCACACCTCACAGGGTCCATTCACTTGAATGAGAATGAGCTCTCCATTCAAATGAATGACAGGACTGCAACGGGAGGGCGTGGCGTATCCCGTGGAATCTTCCAGTGGTCTTGACCGCGATGAAGACGTCCTTCGGCTGCAGCCCGGAGCCACGGCAGTCCCCCGACCCGACGGTTGTGGCAGGGTGACGGCTTGTGCCGGCCGCCAGACGGCTTTGATGACAAGCTGTCGATGGCAACCACTAGGACAGGTTGATGGACCCGATGAACGGAATGCACTGATTGCCAGCATTTTTGTTCACTATTTCATTCATTGGTAAATACTCTATGAAATAGTAAATATTGTTGTTAAGCACAATATATGTGTCCAGAACCCTGCACACTGCGAGTGCAGATTTTGGTTGATCGCACCCCAGTCCCGCCCTAATTGATTGCCGCATGTGGGAATAGCAACGGAGGGCAGGCTTGGCCCAGTGAGGCCGGGGTAAAGCGGGGCCAGGCCGTTCTAGAACCTGTTAGGGAAAAGCACCGTAATTTGTCCTTCTACAAAGTGCTGCAGGGTTTGCTTCAATTTGGGGAGCTTGGGGGAATTTCAAAAATTACACATGATTTTTTGTATAATTATTATTCATATATTAACCCTCTGTGGGCTATGGATGGAAGGATGGATTTGACCATTTTATCTTCCCACTGGTGTGGATTTTGTCCAATTTTGTAAATCTTTCAATATAGCAATAATATATTGTTTACCTATAACTCGACCTTTTGGCTCTACAGTGGCCACTTTGGGCTAATTTAAACCCATGACATGAACATTAATTCCTTGTTATTTACTGGATTGGGTAAAATGGGTTTGAATCTAAGTTCTAGATTCCACACTTTTGGTTGTTTGTGTTTTCTGCCAGATCCCATCATGTATCACTTTTTTGGAACAAGGAAACAATTTCATGTTACATTGAGTTCCAAAGCAAGCATTACAAAACAAATTGTATGGTTCAACATGTTCCAACACTTAACCCTTTCATGCACCAATAATGATAACCTGTAACCTGAAAGGGTTAATCAACAGACTACTGTGCCGGTGAAGTTTTACAGTTTGTAAAAACAGATGAGCAATTTGCACAAGACTTTGGTGGAGCTCACGAAAGTCTTGGATTTAGTCATATCTCAACTATCTGAGTTGGTATGAATTACCCTTGTTGTTTGCCATTCATTCTTATTACTTTCCATGGCATGAATGTCTTTAAATCTGTTTGCACCCACTGGCCGGGTCCTGGCAGTGTCAAATGTCAAAACAATTCTCACAACGCACATAAATAACAAGAGGCTGCAGCTCCTTTCTTTCTTTTGCCGATGCTTTTTTTTATTTTCACAACAGATAACATTTACATTGTTGATGTGTGATGACAGAACCTGAAATGATTTACAGCATTACCCCCCTCCCTTGGTTTTGTGTAAGTTTGGAATGCATTCAACAAGTATGTGAATTGAGTGCAGGTGTTGGTGCGCTGGCCCTTTAAAAGCAGTGACCTCACACTGTGTGTACGCAAAGCTGCTTGAGCATTTCTTCCATTTCTTTGATATATATATATCTTAAAGTCCATGTAGTCGTATGCTCTTTATCAGTGCTAGACGTTAACTCGTACGTTTTTAAAATTACTACCACTATTCATACCATGAAGATGTCAACTGTGCACGCTTGGACATCCGCATGCTACTAGTGCTACTAGTGACATTTTCAAATTCTAGGTACTTATACTACTAGCGACATAACATTACGCTAATTGGCTAGTCACACTCGTAGGACAACTTTGGCATACGAGTAGGACAACTACGTTGCTAGTAAGGCATGATGATGCGCTTGTCACATCTGTGTTCTACTATAGTCACGGAAGTTCCAAAAGTGACAGAAGTTTGTCAGCAGCACTACGAGCGACTTCATAAAATTGTTCTAGTTAACATCTGCGGCTTAGCACAGATGCCTTCCTAGGAACACATATTTGTCCTACTAGTTCTATGAACCTTAAATGAATATCAAATGAAAGTTCAAACAGCTTTATAGATAATTCCTCACTTAGTAAGACCATTCAGCACAATAGTACAACTAGGTTGCACTAGTCGAACGACTGTCTGTCCCCTACTATGATACTCTATGTTTGGCGGACAACTTTGGCATCCTAGTAGGACAGCTACATACATGTCAGTAGGCAAAACTACTAGAGGGCATGTCGGTGCGACTAGTGGAGTCTAGGAGGCTACTAGTATGTGTCACATGCCGACGAGTTGGGTCTTGTCATGCTAGCAACACAGCACAGTTGCTTACTAGTAAATCATAGTGCACATTAATGTGTCAAAAGTGGGAGTAGAAAGCTTTAGAAATCATGACTAGGAAAAAACAGTCACTTGACTCGTGTGCTAAGGTGTCTTACTAGTGAGGACAAAGAATGTACTAGCACATGGATATTAAGCTAGATCTCAAAATTATCGAGTGATCGCTCAAACAGCTTTGCATAGCGATGCCCATTTACTTATGTGTATTTTTTTTTTTTATTCAAGTGGGAGATGACGGACAGAGGAAGCAAGCAGGGTCTTTCACGTCTGACCAAATTGGACGGTGCTGGGTTACGAGCTGCCTTTATGCATTTTTAATTTATTTTTTCACTTCGACAAATGAGCAACAATTTGAGATACGAGTGCAAGTCACTTCACATTAAACAGTAGCTTGGGAGAAAATTATTTGCCATTTCAGGCCAACCCCAGTTGAAGTTTACTGTCAAACTAAACCAGAAACAGAGGCAATCACAGGTGTACAGTATTTCAAACAACCACACAGCTTTGCCTTAAGTCTGCTTAGCTTTATACTAAGAAACAGCATCGACGGGCTAATGGCTGGCATCTATGTGGTGGCGTTGCAACGCTTGAAGCAATGGATATTCAAACACAAATGGTGCAGTATTCTTTATCCTTTGTGTATAGACAGCTAATATTACTGCATTAGTGGGTCACTTACAGTAGTTGTGAAACTATTCTTCATTTGTGCATGACTCTACGCCAGCACGCCCACGACCCTCGTGAGGAAAAGCGGTTTGGATAATGGATTGATGGATGGATTTTACTGCCCCGGAGACCGATTTGCGATGCGCAGTTCAACTCTTCACTTTCTATCCATCCATCTATTATCTGATCCTCACGAGGGTCGCGGGCGTGCTGTCTTCGGGCAGAAGGGGGGACACCCTGAACCGGTTGCCAGCCAATCGCAGGGCACACAGAGACAAACAACCATCCACACTCACACTCACACAAAGGGACAATTAAGAGTGTTCATTCAACCTACCATGCATGTGTTTGGAATGTGAGAGGAAACCAGAGTACCCGGAGAAAACCCATGCGGGCACGGGGACAACGTGCAAACTCCACCACACAGAAAGGCTGGGGCCGGATTGGAACCCATGACCTCTCTTTACATTCCATCCAATTGTAATTTCATGATGTTATTACTCAATATTTTTATAAAGTATAAGAGTGCTCTTTACTTATTATTAATTTAAAACCTCTGTTGTGTGGGGAAAGATAATTTGAGAGTGTTTTGAGTTAAAAGCGTGGTCACATTTAATTAAACTCGTATCTCAAGGCACCACTGTCAATGAAATGATCTGCCCTCTCTTGAGCCCATATAAATATTTTGTGTGTCTACGTGAAGATTCCTGAGGACATCGTGACATTTCAACTGCTTACAATGTGACATTATTTTCAACTCAGTATATGGAGAATATTTTCAGAGTCATTCCTGTAAAACAACATTGAAAATGTTGATAGGCTGGGAGCCATGGCGAGGAGTTTATTTTCTTGTGCCGATGTTCATCCACTTACGCTCACATGGAGAGGACTTGTGCTGACAGCATCTACTTGATGTGTTCCCACCACTGGTGAATGCTCTGACTCGCATTAACATAAAACCATCAAGGTAACATGCAGAATCAAAAACCCACGTCTATCATCACTCCCTCTTTTGTGCCTGAAATGATCCTCTTCCTCCACATATTCCATTGAGAGTACTCGATTATTACCATCAATTCACACAATCATCTGCGAGGGCGATTTCTAACCCTTTTCCAACATACAACGTAAGGAGCCATTTAAACGGCAATTAGTGGGCAGGTGCGGTTGCCGGAAGGTGAAATGGTAACACACACCATGAGGCTTAGGTGATGCCGCCCTTCACTCAGATGCTGATTGAGTGCGAGTGTATAAAGTGATTCCATGAATCACTTCTGAGCAGCATTGTGACCGGAAAGCACTTTTCCCCCCGAAAGACAAATAAGTGAGCGAGTCAAAGTTGAACCAGCTCTTCGTCTTCAATTAAAAACACCTTTCATCATCTGGCACACTTGACCGTTGTTCCCGTTTCCTTTTCTTTTTTGTTTTTATTCAGAATGGTGTTCGCTAACATATATGTACATCACTGGTTACCATGGCAGCAGAGGCGTGTGTTGTTTGGGTGGGCGGGTGGTGCAGTGCTCACTGGTGAAGGTCATTGCTGAGGGAGTTCTGATGGCTGTTTCTTGGCTTTCAGAGTGTCTATTAGAGACTGGACGCCGCGCTTCACGCTGGTGCTCACTCGGCGGCTCACCGAGTCGGCGGCAGGCGAGGACGAGGAGCCGGCCCGTTGCAAGGGCGGCCGCGCCACCAGACACTTCTGATACCGCAACTGAAAGAGAAGGAGGCGGGGTTCAATAAGCAGCACCTACGGAAAGCCGTTCGAGCATTTAGTTGATATCCATTTTCAGTACTAGTATGCTCTTTGTCCTCCGAATATAATGTATCCACAATACTGTCAAGGTTTCTGGTTCTTTTTTAAAACTTTTTTCTACAGGGTAATCAGTCAAAGACATGAATAAGATCTTACCACACATGCTGCCTGCACGGCTTCTGACACACATCCAGCGTTGGGGTCACACCAGAACACATGGCATTGGAAGTGTTGGTTTCCTGTGTCCATGATGAAGGCAAACGTGTGGACGTCCCGCCCGACTCCCATGAAGGATAGGAAACGGACCCGACACTCCACCAACGCTTCTTCCTCCTCCTCCTGCACAGCAAGTCATGAAGAGAATTCAACTTATGTCTTCTATATGTCATTGATGCATGACTCGTCTAATAGAAAGATTCACCCAATCCAATCCATTTTCTAATCCGCTTATCCTCACGAGGGTCGCGGGTGTGCTGGAGCCTACACCCTTGCCAGCCAACTGCAGGGCACACATCGATGAACAACCATTCGCGCTCACAATCACACAACGTAAAATGTTCCATTCGCCATGCATGTTTTTGGACTGTGGGAGTAAACCCACTCAGGTAAGGGGAGAACATGCAAACTCCACACAGGAAGGCCGGAGCCGGAATCGAACCCTGCACCTCTTCACTGCGAGGCGGACGTGCTAACCCAGGGGTGGCCAATCCGTGGCTCGCGAGCCGCATGCAGCTCTTTGGCTGGTTCAATACGGCTCCCAGGCTTTCACACGACAAGCGTCGAAAACGTCCCGGCAGTCCTGCTGCCATTCAAAAAAAGCGCTAAAGACACAGAACGTACTACATTAGCTTATCATCAAGCCCGTTACTTGATTGACATAGAGGGCAACTAATCAGAAGACTGAATCACCGCTCAAGCGCAGACAACGTCGCTAAGTGCTTAGTGCTAAGATGGTCAGCGAATTACCTCAGATTTTAAGGCAGGGGTGCCCAATACGACGATCGCAATCGACCGGGAGCCAGTGGGCTGGTCCTAAGTCGATCGCAAGGGGTGGGAGGAGGAAATGGGTGGGAAAAAAAGATTTGTGTGTTTGTGTCTTTAGCTTTTGTTCATGTTCGGGCGGTTCCGGCTGTTGCTCATTGTGGCGTGCGTGCATATGTGCGTGAGTGCATGGTTGGGCACCCGCGTGCGTTCGTGTGTGTGCGCGCGCGATCGGGTCGACCGTGGGAGGTTGGTCGCTTCAAAAGTGGATCTTTGGGCAAACATGTGTGTGTGTGTGCGTGTGTGTGTGTGTGTGTGTGTGTGTGTATGCGTGCGTCTGTGCGCGCGCGCGTGTGTGCGCACGTGAGGACGGGATGCCCATGTGTATGATGTGGCTCTTTGCAGTAACACAGTCAAAAAATTGGCTCTTAGTCTCTGACTGGTTGGCCACCCCTGTGCTCACCAGTCGCTCACTATGCCGCCAATAGAAAGATATTGATCCAACTTCTACTGATGATTGAATTTCAATATTTATCTTGGTCTGAGCCACAACAAAATTGCTGAGATTGATACACAACTCAACATGAGAAAAGTGTATATACTTAGTCCTACATAAATACGTCATTCAGCATGACCTCTCACACTCACTCAAATAAATATCGAAACACTCTCAACACACACGACTGAAACACTCTCATACACACGAGTGAAATGCTCTGACACGTTACAGCAAAATCCTGAAAGAGTCATTTCAATAGTGTGTAAGATAGAGTTTTAGTAGTAAGCATGTGAAGTGTTTTAGTCGTTTGATGGAAGCGTTTCAGTTGCATGTATGACGATATTTCAGTAGCGTGTGTGAGAAATAAACCTAAATTATGCCCCTGATGGGCCCTCATAGATTTATGTGACACGTCACAACCAAATCTTCGGTTTTAATTGGCTCAAAGGGAAGGTAGCAAGGAGTACTTGATTTGGTATCACGTGTCTGTGGCACTGGTGCAGCAGTTATGGCTCACAGACCCCCGGGGGACCCTCAGTTGGAGCATCACTGCTGAACATAATACTGTATACAGTATATCCAAACCATGCCTTTTCTTTGATAACAGCCAGAGTGGTGTCAGCAATGCTCAGAATCACAGGTGTCCAGTCCTCCTTGCCTGTGGAGGACAGCAGGCTGTCAATGGCTCCGTTGATGATGTCCATACCTGGAGAGAGAATACACACAGGGGAGCATGAAACAGGAGACGACGACGGAAGGGATTTATTGCACGTCAGAAAGGGAGTCCTGGGCTTTATGAGCGGGCTCATTTGTACCTATGGGCCGATTCACTGACGTCATCCCCAGATAGAACACGTGGAACTTCTGCACCAGTTCAGTCTTTGGCATTGGAAATTCTGCACAGCAGAAACCAAACATAAAACGCACATTTTTACGAACAACAAATAACAACATTTAACAGAGCTCCGAATGCTGCAATAATTGCTGCAAACCAGAGAAATAAAGAGGCTTGTGAATATTGCGGGTGCTGCTGGCATGATTAGGGATGGATATTTTCTGGGTGGAATTCCTGCTGGGTTTGTTACGTGGAGGCAGAAGAGACTGCTCAAAGATGGCGGATCACCTGCATCGGCATCTACATTGGGAAGGGAGTTCAAGTAAATTCATACTCCGCCCACGGGACCTCATTCTTTGCGGTTGAAGTTTGGAGTTGTATACAGCTGCACCATATCCCATGAAATGGTGTTTATATTTCACCCATGCAGTTACACGTAGTGGGCAAAATAATAGAAACAGCTCTCCCCGATTTTGTAAATGTTAGTTACAAGGATGGAGTTTTATTTATACTTGAAGGCCCAGGCAGGACAAACAGAGGATAGAGCGGGGTCATTTTCCTGATGTCAGCGGCATTCCCACCTCAGCTACCCTTTGAGAGACCCACGGGCAAGAACATGGAGAAGCCATGCATCCATTTTCTATAGCTCTTACTCAGTTCAGGGTCGGGAGGGGAGCAGGAGCCCATCCCAGCTGACATCGGACAAAAGACAGATTGCACTTTGGAATGGTTGTCAATCAATCATAAGGCTCATATAGAGACAGACAATCATTCACACTTACATTATCACTGAGCGCAACGGAATCCACAATGGGGGTACACAAGTCCCGTGGATGAGCCACACCATCAGTGATTTTGGATTACCTACAGTATAAAGCTAATGCCCAATAATTTAAGTCTTACAATTTGGAATTTAACCCCCACCCCCTTTTTACATTAAGTGCTTAACTTCTTATACTTTATACTACATTAATAATGTTCAAAAATACTCATTTGCATTGCGCCTTTGTGATTTATTGTTGAAGTTATACTGATTGTTGCTTGATGGTGGAAGTTTGAAACTGGAAGGAATTCTTAACTATACTTAACTATACTACACTTAAATCCAGTACAATACTTAACAAATGCATTGTACTGGATTAAAAAAAAGCCACTGTAACATTTAATTCAAGATGCTTTTGCATGCCACTAATATACACTGTTTCCTCCAGAATAATTGTTTCCAAATAACAATTCAAATGTTTGATAAGAGTCATGGACAAGGACATCTCTTGGACAACCAAAAAGTTACTGAGTTAAATGATACAAGGGATGCTTGATGTTTTGATCACCAAGTTGGGATGGGGCGCACTTCACCTCAAACAAGCACTAATTGGTTTCTAATGAGCTTGACTGCCTCGATAAGTGGAGAGTCTATATCATCCTTCCCTTATTAGAGATGCTGGAGCTCCTTTGCACCGAGAAGATCTTACATTCAAGTATGACATCTGATGATGCTTTTCTTTCTTCCTGTGTAATTACAACTGAGAGGAAACCATAGGGCGACTACAAGCAAAATAGTAATCGCTGACGACTCTCTTTCTCTCTCTTGATGTAAAGCAGTTGTAACTTGGGATGTGGAAGAATCTTGTAATGCGCGACAAGAAACTGTGTAGGGAAACCTGGAAAGCAGCCGACAAATCATCTTTTCCCATGGGGGCACTACAAAAGAATACAAGTGTGTGCGTGATTTTGTGTGTGGGTGCGTACCTTGTAGGGGCACATCAGAGCCCGCCTGGGAGGAGCCGCCAGCTGCAGCCTTGGCACTTTTTCTTTCAGCCATAATCTAAACAATAGAGAGGGGGCAAAACAGAATTATAGGTGAGAAGAGCACAGGAATAACTCACACAATGAGAGGGGGAAGAAACAAGGGTGGATAAGAGGAGACAACAGGGGTAAGGCAAAACAGACATTGTGTGTATATGTTCATTTACTACGTCTAAAGTAGTGTATACATAAGAGATGTACTATTGGTTTTAATATAATGTAGGAGAATAAGTGGTGCAATGGCTTACGAGTTTAATTCATTCTGTGACTACATAGGTCACGAATACTCATATCTCAAATCAACTATGCCCATTGCAATGACTGGTAGCACCATACAGTAGCATACTTAAACATCCATCCATCCATTTTCCGAACCGCTTGATCCTCACTAGGGTCGCGGGGGGTGCTGGAGCCTATCCCAGCCGTCTACGGGCAGTAGGCGGGGGACACCCTGAATCAGTTGCCAGCCAATCGCAGGGCACACAGAGACGAACAACCATCCACGCCCACACTCACACCTAGGGACAATTTAGAGCGTCCAATCAGCCTGCCATGCATGTTTTTGGAATGTGGGAGGAAACCGGAGCACCCGGAGAAAACCCACGCAGGCCCGGGGAGAACATGCAAACTCCACACAGGGAGGCCGCAGCTGGAATCGAACCCGGTACCTCTGCACTGTGAAGCCGACGTGCTAACCACTGGACTACCGGGCCGCCCCATACTTAAACATAACAATCAAATAGAATGCAAATAATATAATTCTTTGTGCATCAGGATTTCATTTTGTGGCTCCTTCTTGTGTGTCCGCCTTGGCCACCAAAAGGGGCAGTATAATACTTGCAGACATTTATACGCGAAGAAGACCGTCAGAACAGCTCAGAAAACTGCAGTAATATTAGTAATTTTTCACAGATGATAAAGAATGCATACGGGGGAGGATCATTATATTGTCTGTCTACATGTGTTGCTGTCCAAATATCCATCACTTAAAAGGTTCACACTTCCACAAAATTAATTTTGTTAGCCCAATAATGGCGTTCTGCAATGTGCATTAGCATTAAGCTAATGAAGCTAACTTCGTTCAGACAAAGTTATGTTGGTTTGGTTAATTTTCTTTTTTGTTACTTTTCTACTATACTATACTAGATGGAAAGGGCAATACATACCTACAAACAAGTACTTTTTTGAAGAAATGCCAATAATTTGCCAAACTTTTGCTTCTTGTGAGGTTGTGCTTGTAACAAAAATGTTTTTGCTAACTACTCAAGCAAAACATGTGCTTTTAGACTTTGTTTTGGTATAAAGATGACTTTTCCTTTATCGTAATTTGACATGATAATTTCAGGGTTTTCAGTTTGAATATGCAATCACATGATCAGTGAATTCATCCATTCAACCATTTTCTAATCCGGTTATCCTCACAAGGGTCGCGGGGAGTGCTGGAGCCTATCCCAGCCGTCTTCGGGCAGTAGGCGGGGGACATCCTGAACTGGTTGCCAGCCAATAGTTCTCAGAGGCTAATATCAGCAGAAGTAATAATGGCAGCGTCATACTTCATCACTCATTGAATATTTGTCGAATTCTGAATTGAACTGTGTTAACAGATGCGACCTGTTTTCCTGCTTCCACTTGGCTGTCTTTCGGCTGCAGTGATCGCAGTCTTATCAAGTGCATCAAGGAGTGTGTTGTTTGTACGCCATCACTGTGCTCACTTTGTATGCAAGAGAGTCTCTAGTAATTACCAGGTGTCATTAATCAAAGTGTGTGTGCGGTCCATCTGCGTCTCATCTCACGGGAAAGTATAAAAATATGCGCACACACAAACAGCACACACTCCACAAAGCAATCACTGGAGCTGAGTTGGTTTTGAACAGAGGAGAAAGCAGTGTGAAGTCAGAAAGACAAAAGGTTAGGCACTATTTTCCTTTTGTTTTTATGTCTTCAGAGTGGCGTTATACAGCGGTCTCCCATTTATTCACACGGATCTTTGCATTTGAGTTGAACTCTGCAAGGTCTTACTGCTACAAAGGTTGGATAGTAGAGGGCAGGTGAGTGAGACAAGGCTTCATGGTGTAGTCTCCCGCTGCACATTCACAGATGGTTGTAACAACCCTGCATTGTCCCGTTGTTGTTCTCAAGTGGTTCAGGTTTTTCCGTTGGGCTCAAGGTGCGTCTGAGCCAGGAGGGAGTTCCACAGCAGTTCATTTCTGCACGTCTACTCTACTTTTAGCTTTTCCAAACAGAGCTGGAGTGTTTCCTCCAGAGTTGTGGTTAAGAAGATGGACATGGCGGAAAAAGCTTCTTCTTAATTGTTTTTTTAAAAAAAAAATCACAGTTTTTAATAACACACGTTTCCTATTGCATACAAAAACATTTCCACTTTGCGGCTGGACATATTTTTTTACACAAACTACAAATAATAAATGGAAAATATTGACAATATTACTAACACCAAATACATAAATAAATAATGAGTCCTCTCTGAACAACAAAGCCACCGTTGTGCACTTGTTGCACTTCATTGTATTAGTTGGGCATGACAAGTTTCCAACGTTTGGTTCATATAGCTTTTTGAAGTCTTAACGAATATATGAATTTGTTCCATCTGATAAATGCCGCATATTTCCTGACTCCATAGATTATATGTGGGGAATATTTCTGGCCTCAGCTACTTGATAGTCACACATTTTAATGCTGCCGTGAGTAGTATGTTGAGCAGATATCTGCCCATATCCTTCGCTGTCATTCCCAATGATGCTATTACCTGGATTTGTGGAATAATATTCTGTTTAAAAATAATTTTAAGAGCATCAAAAACATCTTTCCAGAACATGGCCAATTTAGAACATGACCTGAATATATGAGTATGGTTGGCCAAATTTGTGCCACACTGCTTCTCAGGAGAGCTCCTATGTGTCGGTACTCATCTTGGCTGTTATTTTTGGTGTTCTAAAAAAACAGCTCAATGGGGCAGGGGCTTAATGGAGAAGATCTGTAGTTGCAGAGAGGAAGCATTCTTTGCAAGGGTCATTGTTGACCTTACACACGCCGGTTCCTCGTGGAGGTCATGCATTACAGTGGTTAAGCGGCTCATTTTAACACCTACCACGGTGTGAAAGTTTGACAGCGCCACTCGTAAAGATAGAGGTTGAACTGGGAATGGCACCCACCTTGGAGCAGATTTCGTGAAGACTTGTGGCGATGGCTGCGGCGGGTGTATCACATCTGAACACGTGACACTTGAGCACCCGTGTGTTTTTGTCCCTTGCCACGTAGGCAAAGTCCCTGAAGACACACAAAACACAGATTATCTATCGCACCACATCGCACTGCCTAGCCATGACATCATCAGTGCTGGACAATGGTTATCCTTGTTGCTGGATGGCCATGATTGACCAGTAAGCCACATCAAAACTAATATTACTACTTTTTACACCACCTCAAAATATACTTGCCTCTTCAAGTACCACACAATGAACAACATTAAGATACAGTAGTGGAGGCAGAGATTTTTTACCAAAAATGTATACTGAAGATCATAAGATATTGTATCATTATGTCACGTTTGAACATTAGAACTGTGCACTTAAATATAGGTAAACGTATTTATTTAAAAAAACAAACAAGAAAACTTCAATGATTCAATTCAATAGGATTGTACATAATAGCTTTTTGTTATCGCAAGAAATATTTTACAACAAACTATAAATAAAGACAAAATTCGAATATATATTTAAATTTTGAATACAATATGTTTTTTCAAATATCTTAAATGAAAATATTATTTGAGAAAAGAGGACATTGTACAAGGGCATTTAGTGTCTGAAAGTCTCATTTATTAGCCTCCATATTGTCCCATTTATCTTGTCCATGGCGACAATTTAAGAACAGAATGAAGTTAACAGCAGAGCAAAGAGGGCATAAAGAGAAGGAAAGAAACAAACACCAATGCAGGTTGAAAGGAGAGGTTTGGGATTTTTTTTTTGACCTCTTAGCATGATTGCTTCCTTTTACTATATGTTACGTCTCATTTGAACGACAGTCTGGTGACTGGTTGCCTCCCCCTCTTGCCTGCAGGTATTACTTCTTGTCGAGCTGCTTTGGGACATTAATGCATATTGAGATGAAACGCTTCACCTCGAGGGCGTTTAGCTTTGTGCCAATATTTGGATTAATAGCCAATTTATATTCCACATTTTCTCTTTGCGATTTGCTCAGCCTATATCAGAATCAGAATCAGAATCAGAATCATCTTTATTGGCCAAGTATGTAGAACACACAAGGAATTTGTCTCCGGTATAACACGCTGCATTAGTATCATCGTAAACAACAAATCATTGAACCATTTTAGAGTAACCAGTAGCAGTATTTGTAGTACAAGAAGAGTGACTACGTCAGTGACTGTTTAAGGAGTTAATGGCTAGAGGGAAGAAGCTGTTTAAGTGTCTACTGGATTTGGTGCGCATGGATCTGTAGCGTCTGCCTGAGGGGAGTAGCTGGAAAAGGTGGTGGGCAGGGTGCGGGGGATCCAGGAGGATTTTCCGTGCCCTTGTCTTGATTCTTGCAGTGTGCAAGTCCTCAAGAGTGGGTAGGGCGGTGCCAACGAATGGGATAGATTTAAAATCCCCATTTTAAATCTATCCCATTGGCTCAAAACAAGACTTTGTAAGAGTGTGTGTGCGTTACCCCATTCTTCTATTGCCTCCTTGTTAAATCCAACTCAACAACTTCTTAAAAGCCCCCAAACTTGATTCAGAATTAATTATTAGTTTAGTTTGTTTCATGATTATGACAACAACCGAAAATATCGTTCTCTTCACTAATCAATGTACAAGTGAAAATTGATTACTCAAGATAGTGTTGCTAACACTATAAGACGGTACATCTACGTAATTTTGCAACAGCAGCCCAACTCGGGAACGACCCCCAAGCGGTGTTGGGCGTGCCTTCTGGCGACAAACAGTTCCCAGTCAACAGCCGACAACTGGGTCTGCAGGTACCCGGGTCGCTGCGGCTTTAGGAGCCGCTTTGCAACCCATTTGGGGTTGCTCAACAACGACAACAACAACAGCAACAGCAAAGAGGCCTTGCAAAATTGGAAAGTAATGCATTTTAGAAGTAATTCAGAGAAGAATGCTATTCTGCATTTCCTCCTCAGGATAAAAACTCCTTTGCAGCTAAAAAAAAAAGGCTTCAAATACCTTCACCGGAGATGCTTTTTCACCTTCAGCAACTGAAAAAAAACAGCTTATTTTTGTTTGATTTACTTGTGATACCCTCCGGCGGCTGGAATTCCTGAGAGGCAAATGTGCTATTTTTGTAAAACCCCATAAATTTAAGGTGTGGAAAGAGGAAAAAAAAATCAACAAATGTGTAAAATTCCACCGCCGTTGTCCTACTCCTGAATTTTCCTACAGTATTTATTTTGTGGATTTTTTTTTGGGGGGGGGGGGGTCTGTCCTCCTTTTCACTGTTTTTGTGCTTTCTGAAAGAACCCGAGATGCCATGAGATGGTTCAAAAGATTTCTCTAAAATAAAAGTAGGGCTTTGGGGCCATGATCATTGTAGGCCTCTACAGAGCTTGCTGATGAGCTGATCATTTGAATCATTTGTGTCGCAGTAGGGAGGAATCTGAAACAGGCAGGATATGGCTCTCGAGGGGGAACTCCGGTTTCCCTCCCCCTGAACTATGAGATGAGGGCAGGAGCTTCCAAAGCCCTGTCTAAAAGAAAAATAGTGCTTTGGCATCACCTTGTGGCACCTATAGGCAATTATAAACCTTTTCGGACTGGCATTATTGGCAGATTTTTTTTTCACCAGGGCTCGGTTCCTATCCCTTGTTTTAGTCACGGTGCAACTGAAGAAACATGAACTGCTGCAAAGTGAGAAAGGATTGACGTAATTAGGTCGGGAATGACACAATATTCATATTATGTGGCACAATAAACTCAACCGAACACGTACGGTACATACGCAGGAGAAAACTGACAAATTCTGCAAAACAAACAAACAACTTGTTTTCCATCAAAGGCTGAAACAAAGGTAAATGGAAAGGCAATGCGGTGGTATCAGAGGTAGAAGTCACTACTCCGCTCGATATTTAACTCTTGCAATCAACTAACCATTAATGTCTTCTTGGCATCTCATCATCCAATCGGTCAATTTACAGGACGTTCAACTGGCTCGGATGCTGCTGTCATCGGACTATAACAAACATTGAAGGCAACACCGACAATATGAAAATAAGCTGGTGGTGAGTGGGGAAAAGCGATCAACCTGATTGGCTTTGGCGATTCCAGTCTTAAAATACTCAGACAAGTGGGACCACAGAACTGGTGGTGAGGAACGAGGGCAGTGGCATGAGGTGAAGTGCCATCGTTATCATCAAAATACTATGTCCAAAAACACGCACGCGTCAACTATGTGATAATGAGAACCTTAATCATATTACAACACGCACCAGCATCATGACTCTTGTGTCGCTTTAAGACACTGCGGGAGCACTCACAATACAGCATATAGCTGTACTATGCTAGAAGAGTGAGGAAATATTGGGACAAAAAATGAGATGGGTAGCACAGCCACTCAAAATGTGCAAGTCTATCCTTAAACACAATAAAAGCACAAGTTACGAAGAAATAGTGAACACAGAAATGCTTCATTTTTGGAGTCAGCCTGTGATCCCCTGTCTTATAACACACTGTGCGATGGGAGAAAACCTGAGCCCATCTGGTTTGAAACATGCACAGGACTCCCACAAATTACAATCACACCCATCTTAACAAGTATAGTTTCGATGCTGTCCATCTAAAAAATTGTTCACCTGAAACAAAGTTTTGCAAAAAAAAAAAAAGTTTGGGGGGGGGGCACTGTACTGTGCAGAAAATACATCAGCGACATCATAAATTAATATACTTGGACTCCAGTTCCATCATTGTCAAATACAAAAGAAATCTTATATTGTTCAAAAATCACCCAATGCATTTCCCACATCATCAATCCCAGCCAGTATTCATCACAAGAAGCTTTTGTGTTTATGAGTCCATTATCCAGGATATGTTGCTGCTTAATTGTGCTCACACACGCCGGGTCGATAATGCTCCACGCCTGTGGCCAAAGGAGAAAGTGCGATGTGGCGTGTGTGAGGTGTGGATGCAGCCGCTGGAACGTTTGAGTGGTGTGCCAATGAAGCGAATGAGCCACCTTCCGGCTTCCACTACAAATGGTTGGTTTGTGACTTCACGATAGTCTCTTGTGGGGAGGAGTACTCGCAAAGAAACAAAAAAAGCATTCATTTCTTGACAGGACATCAGCCGCGGCCACGTTGGATGGCAGCTAGTTTTTAAACGTTCAATCGTTGTTGTTACACTCACAGCTGTGAAATGAGCAATCGCATCAATGCAGCATCGGTGTACTATTCATTTACTGTACTCATAAAAAAAAGATCCGATACTGTCTGCGACGATACCACATCAGCAGCCTGACATATACACTCCGGGCAGTAGCATAAACAGACTTTTTCCACATGGACCTAATTTGCAGTCGTTTGTGTGTTGTGCAGATGAAACTGTGTTGTAGATTACACCAGCTCTCTCATTGTAACCTGCTTGTTTTTTTATGTTGTTTCATATCACCCTTTTGCCAAGTAATTCATGTTAGCTTGCTGTTCAGTGCAGCCACCAGTCGTGTTTGTACTTGCAGTCTGGAAAAAGCTGCATGAGCTGCATTCAGGTACACTTCGTAAATGAAAGTGAATGTGTTGATTTCTTCCTGCACAGTAATATGATAGGAACTCCTAAGCAAATTAAAATATGTATTGGAATAGTTAAAACACACTGATCACAGTTTTGTTTTGTTTATTTTCTTTAGTCATATAGGATTAATTCTGTTGGGATTTTCATGTTGCAATGACAAGTTATTGTAAAATATGTTAAATTTGAGTGAAACATATGCCAAGCCCAAAACAGATTTGTCTAAAATAAAACCTCACCATCGCTAACATAATGGCATTATCAAGTATCAGTAATCGGTATTGTCGAGTACCCAAACGTCAGTACTTGTAATCGGTCTGAAAAAAGGTGGATCAATACATCCCGAGCAAAATTATTTGCTAAAAATAAGATCCTGCTGCTCTCGAACCGCACCCACCCAGAAAAAATAAACCCACAAATATGTTTTCTATGCCAAATTGCCACTCTATGGTTATGACAAAAATGGAGAAGCACAATCACTTGAGTATGAAACAAAGTAAAATTTACCTTTCTCTGGTTCCCGCGAAGCAGGTGGAGAGGATGATGAGAGGATGTGTTGTAAGAGTTTGAAAAGATGAAAAAAAGCAAGAATGAAGGAGGTAAGAATGAAAGTACGAAATGAGGATGAAAGGAAAGGGGAAACAAGAGCACAGGGAAAGAAGAAACGTTAATAAATTCAGTCAAAGATCGACATGATGTGAATGTGTGTAAATATGACTGGGAGGAACAACATCATCGACACGCACCACTAGCACTGGAGCCCCACAGGGATGTGTCCTCTCTCCCTCTACACAAGCGATTGCACTTCAACAAGTCCAGTTGTCAAACTCATAAAGTTCGCAGACGACACCACGATCATCGGTCTCATCAAAGACGGCGACGATTCTGCGTACCGACAACAAGTGGAGCAGCTGGAGCTCTGGTGCAACCGACACAACCTCGGGCTGAACACGCTTTCAGGACTGTAGAGATGATCGTGGACTTCAGGAAACATCCTTTTCCACAGTTGCCCCTCACACTATCCAACTGCCCTGTGTCAACGGTCGAGACCTTCAAGTTCCTGGGAATCACAGTCTCCCAGGACATGAAGTGGGAAGTCAATACCATTTCCATCCTAAAAAGGGCCCAGCAGAGAATGTACTTCCTGAGGCTGCTGAGTAAGCATGGCCTGCCACAGGAGGTGCTATGTCAGTTCTACACGGCAGTCATCGAATCAATCCTGTGTTCTTCCATCACGGTTTGGTTTGGGGCCGCCACAAAAAAAGGACAAAATCCGACTTCAACGGACAGTTAGGACGGCGGAAAAAATCATTGGCACCGCCCTACCCACTCTTGAGGACTTGCACACTGCAAGAATCAAGACAAGGGCACGGAAAATCCTCCTGGATCCCCCGCACCCTGCCCACCACGTTTTCCAGCTACTCCCCTCAGGCAGGCGCTACAGATCCATGCGCACCAAATCCAGCAGACACTTAAACAGCTTCTTCCCTCTAGCCATTAACTCCCTGAAGTCACTGACGTAGTCACTCTTCTTGTACAAGAAATACTGCTACTGGTCACTCTAAAATGGTTCAATGATTTTAGGGACCAATTGTACAACTGTCATAGTATTGTATTCTACCACTGATCACTTTAGCTCTGCTTGATACTTTGCACATTGTCTCACAGTTGTCACTGGGTGGTACCACCGCACTACGGTTCACTTACATTACGAAATGTCCTTCAATTTTTGTCATTTGTCCTTGTTTATGATGATACTAATGCAGCGTGTTATACCGGAGACAAATTCCTTGTGTGTTCGACATACTTGGCCAATAAAGATGATTCTGATTCTTATTCTGATTCTGATATTGTCCATTGCCATACTCACTGTTCTTCGTTTCCAGTGTTACACACAAATCAGATAAACTGTCAGTCTAATTGTTCCTTTCGGGTGTCACGTCATGTCACTTGTTTTCATTCTAAAAAAAGAAGCTCCTTTCCTCCATGAAGAAAACGAAATACTACGATACAGTGGTACTTTGACTTTTAATTTTTTCATGATTGAAATTTCTGCTCACAAAACAAAGCAAATAATTGACTCGGCACTCATAAGCCAAGGTACCACCATGTGTGGACAAAAGTATTCGGAAACTCGCCCATTGCACAGGACGTTAAAAATGGCAGCCGCGATTTGGTTCTTCCCTTTGGAGATATATCAGCTTGCACTTCTTTTTGAAGACTTTCCACAGGATGTTGGAGTACATTAACTGGGAATTTCTGTCCATTCATCCGGAGCAAATGCGTAAGGTCAGAGGTTAATAGACATTGTTTTGTGCACTAGAGCACCGTGACGATGGAACGCAAAAAGGCCTTGCCCAAACTGCTCCCCACAAAGTTCCATCCATTCATCCATTTTATGAACCACTTATTGCTGCTGCGTCACGGGCATTCTGAAGCCTTTCCCAGCTGTCAGTGGCCCCACAAAGTTCAAGCATAAGATTATCAAACACGAGTGTTTCAATAATAATGACAGTACAATGTATTGTACCACAGAGCATTGCCAAACAAACAAAAGGAAACTACTACACCAGGAACAACACAAAAGCTTGACAGACTAAATACAGAACAGTGGGAGATTTATGTGACTTATGATTAATTGAGGGTGTGTGTATGAGATTTGCAGAAAGCAACTTCAGAGTATGAACTCGAGTGTTGCTGCTTGCCCGTACATTCAGCGTAAAAACGGGCAAAACTTCATTTTTGTGTCAGCTCAATTCTTGCCTCGCGGAGTTATAGTGCGCTCATTTGGTGCGCCGGCACATGAAACGGCCTCGCTCCCAATGCGCCTGATAATTTGGTGACAGAATGTAGTCCGCGGTCAGCATAAAAGCAGGCGCATCGTCATTTTCGTGCAATGGTAATGATTCAGTTTGCCGTGTTTGGAAACAGGCAATACCATACTGGGCGGTTCTGCCTCACCCCCCGGCACATCTGCAAATTTGGTTTTAAAAAGTACCCCAAATTTTTGATGGGCAAAAAGAGGTGGCAAGGCGGGGTGATCTAACGTGATTTTAGTGTATTTAGTTGAGGCACAGGCAGTGTATTCCCATAAATTCTCATATTGCCTGTATATTCATGGAAAGTCTAGAAAAACTCTCAGGATTTTGCAGCTTAAACTTTTAAAGTGAGTTTTTCAGTGCATAATGAAGAAAAGTTTCCCACCAAAAATATCCATCCATCCATTTTCAACACCGCTTATCCTGAACAGGGTCGCGGGGAGTTGCTGGAGCCTATCCCGGCTGACTTTGGGCAGTACCTCCCTGAATTGGTCGCCAGTCAGTCGCAGGGCAGATGGAGAGACAAAGGACCACTGACACTTACATCCACACAGTGAGTGAGTAGGAACCTATCCCGCGCTGCTCCCATATAAGTCCGGAAAATATACCACTACACCATGAGCAACTTGCACCAAAAATGTAAATGTTTTTAATTGTTTTAGGATGCTACGTGATGATGGTTAGATGAAGTTCCTCAAATCACTTCAACATAGTTCATTGGCACGAATATGACACACGATGACACACCACTTAATTTTTTTTTCCTTTTTTATGCTCCTCAACTTTGACATAGTTTCTTGGCACCAAGATGCCACAAGTACTTTCATTACTTTGACCTGAGCACAAAAAACAGCCAACAGGTCATAGGTGTCAAACTCAGGTCCTGGAGGGTCGCTGCCCTGCATGTTTTCCAAGTCTCCCTGTTGCAGCACACCTGATTCAAATGAACAGGTTCAATGTCAGGCTTGCGCAGAGCTTGCTGATGATCTGATCATTTGAATCAGGTGTGTTGCAACAGGGAGACTTGGAAAACATGCAGGGCAGCGGCCCTCCAGGACCTGAGTTTGACACCTATGCAATAGGTGGATAGGTGAATGCACAAGTCACAAATATGTGGATGAACAAACAACAAATACAGAAACTATATACAGTGAAACTCCTCTAGAACAAAACCTACATGGGCAAAAATACCCCCTTATGTGAAAAAATCTTCATGCATTAACATTCCCATTCTCCTGCCCCCCATACGACGAAAACCCCCCTGTTGCGTGAAACGAAATAATTTTTCCTGCTCCAGCCTCGCGAAGACATTCACTACAACGGAGTCTTATCCAACAGCGATCTCTACTGCTTCGTTCGAAAAAAGGCAACAGCAACCACCACACTGGTTTACATAGTGAACTATGTTTATTTCGGTCACAGCTGCGAATTTCCTGGTCTTAACATACTCATAGCTGCTCTGCCATTGGCTTACCGAGCATCATCCTGGCCTCCAATTGGCCAAGAGGGACCTCACTGTCTATGTGTGTATATACTGTAGATACTGAAGCTAAATCCATAGCGTCTGATTAGCTGCTCAGAGTAAATTGCTTACGGCTCGACGGACATTCAAATAAACGAACGTTTCCTCGAATGCTTTACTTGTTATCATGCTAAAAACAGCCACGGGGCGCTTCGTAGTCCTCGATGGCCATAGTTAGATCTCGAAGGCTAAAAACGTTACGCTAACTGGAGCGCTAATGAGAGAAAAGCGCTCCAGTTAGCGTAAAGTTTTTAGCCTTTGAGAGCTAACTATGGCCATCGAGGACTACGAAGCGTCCCGTGGCTGGCTTAAAAGTTCATTGCATGCCAGGAAGTATTTGTTATTGTTAGATTCAGACAAGGATGGACGTTGCATTGCTAAAATGGCTACAAAACGGACCTTGGATGTCAAGCAGCTAAGACAAGAAGAGCTCTGATGCTGGAAGAGTGGGTAAAAGTGATCAAAATGAAAGACGCAGCAAGCAAAATAAAATACATTATCCAAGAATTGATGTAAGTGAAAGTGAATGCTGATCGTAAATTTCGCAATTTCTTTACCTTTTTTCTTTCTACACTGACAATATGAAGTGTCAAATAAGTGTGTGCCCATACTTATGCACTATTGGAATAAAAATAGAGTACACATACGTTTGTGTGTGCGTGTACACACACGTTTGAGTGTGTGGATGTGTGTGTGTGTGTGTGTGTGTGTGTGTGTGTGTGTGTGTGCTTACATCTGAGATCAAATTTGCTACAGTGAAAACCCCCTGTTGTGAAACATTTCTTGCTGCAAACATGATTTCGTGGTAGAGGAGTTTCACTGCATAAATATTTTTTGCACCTGTAACTATTTTTTACAACAAAATATTTGCATTTGGAGATGTGTAAAATGACACGCAAATAGTGGCTTACGTAAGTGTTTTGCCAGTTGTCACAATTTATTACCTTGCTCAAAAGCACATTGGCAGGAAGCAAACTTGCCTGTATCTAGAAATCACAATTTCCATAGTTTTCCAATCCAGCGGGACTTAAATTGGTGACTCTCCAGTCCCCAAGGCAAGCACAATATAGACTGAACTAGCCCCATTTGGCTATGTGGCAAGAGAATTACACTAATCCCATAACAACTTTAACATTTCTTCAATTTGCATCCTCAGGTGCTAAAACGACATCATAAACTCCACAAACTGCTCTGATAAAATATCCTTGCAAGAGCAATGAAAACAACACAGACATAACTGGTCCCCAGCCTGCTCTACTTGGCTTTCTCCAGTGATTCAACATCCAGAATAGCTCAGTGGAGAGCGATATCGTCACCCAACCGTCTGTGGGCAATGCACGGAAATGCACATAAGCAGCGAGTCAATGTGTGTACGCTTCATACAAAACCCAGCAATTAAACAGCTTTGCAAAACACCGGCTATGCAATGTTAACAAACATGCTGTATGCTAATTGCACAGGCAAACAAGAAGGAGCAGTTTGGCAGACATTGAACAATTCTTCGAAAAAGAGGCTTCAAGCTATTGAGTGCCACTCAAAGTGGAAGTTGACTAAAAGGAAGCATGAAACAAAGATAATTCGACGTTACACAACCACATATAGCTTTTCATGAAGTAGTTCATTCTAGAAACTAATACAACTGTTGTATTTGGAATTTGTGAGATAAACAACAACAGTTAAACTTGTAATTGAGTACTGCAACAGTTTCTATTGTTTGTTTCATGATGTCTTACCTATTTGGTTCTTATTTCTGTCATCTTGGTTCTAAAGTTTTATGAATTTGACTGTGCTATTTTAGAAACCTGCCTTGGGAGTACGGCGGAAAACTAGCATTTATGCTAAATCCAGTGCATTTACACTGTTTATTCTTGTGTTGATTAATGTGCATTTCCCAAATAAATAAAAACTATCAGCAGTTTATAAAATAAAACGCGTAAAAAATCATTTTAGTCAAACATATAGAAACAAATAGTAATATCGGATTTTTATCTTTTATCTAGTATATCCATGCAGGTCAAGTCACATTTATTTATACAGCCCTTAATCACAAACAGATTCCCATACCCACAGTTGACAAACATGAACCATCCATCCATAATCTGAACGGCGTATCCTCACGAGGGTCGCAGGCTGTGCTGGAGCCTTTCCCAGCTGTCTTGGAGCAGTAAGCGGGGTACACCCTGAACACCCAGTTGCCAACCAATACCAGTGCACAGATAGATAATCATTTGCTCTCACAATTACAACGAAGGACAATTTAGGGTGCATGTTTTTGGAATGTGGGAGGGAACAGGAGTACCCAAGAGAAAACCCACGGATTCGGTAAACATGCAAACTTCGCACATGAATGCCAGGGCCCAGATTCGAACCCACGACCTCTGCACTGTGAGGTGGATGTGCTAACCAGTCGACCACTGTGCCACTATCATAGAATATATACTGTCATGTATAATAATCTTCCTCCCCAGAGACATCCATCTCTTGCTATTTGCTCATATTATAGATCCAGACTAAAATGATGAATTTCCAACAGGGTGAGAGTATTGTAACAATGGCTCTGGCCCAGAGTGGATGTATATCAGATTTAGGTTTTTCAGTATATCAGATTTCTGGTAAAGACTTTCGTCCTTTACCAGAGTCAAACAACGTGTCTTTCTAAAGAGCCAATTAATTTGTCTTCTGCTGATGCGCCATAAGCCGCAAAGACTCTTCTCACATTTTTACTATGCCTAATTAAAAACAAACAAACAAACAAACCTGTGGATATACAACTGTGAAGAAAGAATTTAACTAAATGAAACCCCTCAGTGATGATAAAAGCACATAGCAAAAGTGCTGGTAATTGTAGTTCACTTAAATGGAATGTAAAACAAGGTGATAAAAATTCAAATAAAATGGCGGTGATGAACCCGCAAAGATGAGGCACATAGTGAACACTTTATTTATCGAGAAAATTGGACTTCACAGCACATATTTAAATTTGCTTGAAACACTCTGGCAATTCTCATGGTTCGGAGAATACACCCACTCTGCATTTCGATGCAAATCGTTTCATGTTTTCCAGAGCCACAGGCAGCCGAGGGTGCTTTGCATAGAATGGATGACAAAAATGGTGACAGGTGGCAGAGAAGACTAAACTGGCAAAAGAGCAAGCAAAGAAAACATCCATCCATCCATCCATTTTCCGAACCGCTTGATCCTCACTAGGGTCGCGGGGGGTGCTGGAACCTATCCCAGCCGTCTTCGGGCAGTAGGCGGGGGACACCCTGAATCGGTTGCCAGCCAATCGCAGGGCACACAGAGACGAACACGCCCACACTCACAAGTAGGGACAATTTAGAGCGTCCAATCAGCCTGCCATGCATGTTTTTGGAATGTGGGAGGAAACCGGAGTACCCGGAGAAAACCCACGCAGGTCCGAGGAGAACATGCAAACTCCACACAGGGAGGCCGGAGCTGGAATCGAACCCGGTACCTCTGCACCGTGAAGCCGACGTGCTAACCACTGGACTACCGGGCCGCCCCAAAGAAAACATCCAAAAGGAAATTCATAAACAAATATTTCAGTTCTTTGAGGCTTGTCAAAAACTTTTTGTTAAAAATTTGTCTTATATTTGTCTTGTGAGAAGTTATGCTTGTGGAAAAAGATTCAAAAACTCAAACACTCCCTCCTGATAAAGCGCCTAAAGCATTTGTTGTCTTCATGTGCAACTCTCATTTTATCAAGTTGCTGTTTAGCTCTTTGGGGATGTTCTAACCTAAAAGTAAAGAGCTTCCGGCTGTGGCTGCATCCTTCATGAAAACTTATTCCAGCTCAGTTGTCTCTGCTTATTTCCAAAAGTAAGGAATTTGCAGCAAGAAGCTCTCTCATCCATTGATGCTCCAAAGTTGCACTGGAAGCAATTCAAGCTTGCTTGTGACGAGAGAGCAGCGCGTACCCTTAAGCGTCCCTGGCTCCCTTGAAACACACTCTATATATTAAACTGTTATTATTATTATTATAATACCCATCAGCAACATGGTGAATTAATCAGTTTCGCTTAATGTTAAAAGTCTGTGCATCATGACTCCACAAGATGTGCTGTTTTTTTTAAAGCGGCAAGATGAGCAGTGGGAGGGGGGGGGGGGGGGGGAGAGAGAGAGAGAGAGGTGATTGGGCTTGTCCAAAAGCAGCAGCACGTCTCTCTTTGCCTCATCCTCATCAATATTGATTAATTGTCTGATCAAAAACACATCGGCTGCGTGGGAATGGGTGGCCAGGAGCTAGCTGGAGGCTAATGGTGACTACGGTGTCAGAGCGTAAAGTGAGAGCCTTCTACGCCACTAACACAAATCTCTTTGCCTCTCTCAGTAGGCAATGCTGATGAATGTTATTTACTGTATAGGTTTTTTAAATTAAAGATTTAAGTATAAACGGGTACTTCTGTAGTCTTTGTCTCAAATATGGAAAGTATAATCACTGTTTACATATTGAAACATGCTGGTACCCACATACACTGACACAAAAATTCCTAGAGGGGGAGCAAACCCTCATTCGCGGTTTTTCACTTATCGTGGCTGGGTCCCGGTCCCCATTAAGCACGATAAGTGAGTGATCACTTTAATTCTACATTCAGTAACATCTCTCTTTTGGGGTTTTAAATTATTTTTAGAATTCGAAATTGCCAGCTACCTGAAGTGAAGCTTGAGAGCGAAACGCCGTGAATCACCGAGGCTACCACCAAAAGGTTTGTAATTGTCGATCGAAAGCACAAGATGGGAGCAACAAACCACATGAAACTCCTCAACTCACTTCATCATAGTTCCTTGGCGCCAAAATGCCACATTAGCCTGAGCATAAAAATAGAACGAAAGAGGATGCCCCCCCCCCAAAAGAGAATATTGATCCATATATAAGGTGCATTTAGCTGACCTCCAAAATGGGAGCGCCTCAGAAGCAAGTTATTTTCGTGAACAGAACGGGACATTATATTTGTATATACATTTTTTGGGGTGGGACGGCCTTTTATCCTGTGAGAGTGGCATGGAAGGGAGTGAAAATCCACTTGTGTGTTACCCTCTCCTCCATGCATACAAGCACACATGCTTTATGACCTGATTGCAGGCATTTGATGGGACATGAAAGGCTAAATCAGGGACAAAAAAGTGTATGTGGGGGAAGACGGGGGTGGGGGGGATAATTAGCTGGGAGGCACACAACACCCACATGTCAACACTTGTCATATTCCGTTACATAGTTGACAGCATCAGCTCAAGTGGGAGATGGAGGGAGGGGGACAAGAGAGCGATTGTGGGTGGGCATGAAAGAGCGAGGAAGATAATGTCCTGCTGTTCTCTTGCTCTTGATCGTTTCACATCACACTGATTTGGAAAGCATGTGAGGTACTGATATATATGTGTGTGTGTGTGTGTGTGTATACGCACACACAGAACGTCAGTGAAATGACACCTCAGTAAACCACCACTTTTGATGTGTGCTAATGTGTATGTGTTTGTGTGGAATGGAAATTGATAACGAGATTGCGGGAGAGAGCAGGTATTCCAGCAAAAGTGATTCCAAAGATTGCACAGTTAGAATTACGCTGTGCGCTAATTAATTGCATGTGCACTCAGGCAGAATTCATGCACAGCGTACGCTCGTGTGCACTTTATCTCATAGCGCGCAGGCGAGTTGTTTAAGGTGGGTCCTTCGAACGCTCAAAGTAGTAAATATTTTTTAAATCCATTTTTTTCAACACAAATCATGCCAATAAAGAATATGGCTCTGGTGATATCTTGGTGTCAAGATAATAATTGGAAGTTAGTTGAGGAGCTTCATTTCGACAAAAGTAGTCCTTTACTACCATGCTGTGGCATCTACTGGTAATTACAAACCCTTTTGGCAGGAGCATCTCTTACTTTTTGCGGCAGTTATGCAAATGTTACCATAGCTACAAAATACGATATAAAATCACTGTGGTAGTTACTGATGGTGTAGTGGTACACTCATCTGACTTGTGTGCAGGCAGCGTGGGATCAGTTCCCACTTGGTGACTGTGTGGATGTGGGTGTGAATGGTTGTTTGCCTCTGCATGTGCCCTACGACTGACTGGATGTCGTCTGCCTTTCGCCCGAAGTCAGTTGGGTTAGGCTCCAGTAACTGTTCAGAAGAAGTGGTGCTGAAAATGGATGGATGGATGGGACACAGTGGTGTCTTGACTTACAAGTGTTTCAACCTACGAGTTTTTAGAGATGTGGTCACGTAAATATAAAATAGAGAATTACATTAAAAAAAAGAAAGAAAATCGTATTTAACCGAACCAGATAACGTGCAAATGTCTGCCAGTTAAATGTGAACAGATAATGCAAAACGCTTACAAAACTAGCATTGTTGTTGGAGCACTTAAAACAATGATTTCAATGTTTTCAGTTCACAAGGGTCGTCACAAAAAGAAGTAAGTTGAAGGCACCACTGTTAACGTCCATATTCCCTATTGATTTAAACAAAGTGTGTGTTTTTAATTGCTGTAAAATAAAATATCTTGTTGTGAAAATTTTTAACACAACATTTTGAATCTTTTTTGGGGGGGGCGAAGATGATTTAATGCATGGCATTTGCATCCGCCTCGCTTCCTTTGGGAAATTATTTCAGCTGTGTTAATGCAGAAGTAATGAAACTTCTCAAGTCATTGTCTAATTTGATCATTTCCAACTTCAGCTCAATAATATATTGTGTATATACAATTGTATGACTCTATTTTGGCCACTTTTGGCCAATTGAAACCCATGAAAACTACATTTTCTAATTCAATGTTATTTGCTGCTACACTGAAATGTGTTTCATTCTAGACTACACCAGATTTTTTAACCCATTTTAAATGTTTTCTGACTGATTAAAACATGTCTCGAATTTTTAAAAGAGAACAAATTTCACATAATCTTGTCCAAAAGAGCTCTTATGTGCCTTACTGTCACAACCCCAATGGCTGAAGTTAGAAAAGTTAGCAAGACTTAAACACGGGGAAAAAAGTAATCATATATATATTTTTTAAATGGCCCAAATCCCATGGCGCACAACGGGGCTGCCGTGGGCCACCGGGATTATAGTGTAAACGTGGCCTCAAAGCTCGACACCAGACAAACATCCTGGTGTGTACACTGCTGTGTGACCAGCATCACCTCTCATTACTGCCCTCCCCAGCCGGGAGGAGCAAGAATTTTATCGGCTAAAGATTTATTGGCTGAAGGAGCAAGGGAGAAGATCTATAGGGGGAGCACAATGAACACTCTGTCAGGAAGACACGGATTACAACCAGGTGAGCTAAACAATGCTAATGCGGGCAAATAAAGAAGCAGCGGCGATACTAAAAGGTGTAGGAGACGTCTTGGTTTCATCCCAGTGGGCATCTCCGGCCATGACGACCCTTCATGGAGTGAGGCTTTGTGGCAGTAGACCCAATGAGCAAGCAGTGTGTGGACAAGTGGCTGTGATGGATTGTGGAGGGGTGGAAGGATGGAGGAATGATGAGGAAGGGCTGGTGGGTGAGAGGATGGGGCATCAATCACCGTGGCATCTATCCAATGTGTCTGGCCGATCAGGGTTGTGCCCCAGTGGGCCGTCAGATGGATGTTGCATATGAATTAAGGTTAAAGGGGCCGTGACATCAGCAAATAAGATGGGCGCCAACTGGGAAGACGCGCTGCCAAAAGCTCACATAAGCAACCCCGCTGCATTGACATAAACGGAGCTGATAGCTAGTGTGTTGAGCGTTAAAAAATGAATGAGGCTCAAGGGCTGCTTGTTTTCTCTCTTTTTTTCTGTGCAGCAAAGGCCAGCTTTGGACAGAATATCAATGAAAAGTGCATATTTGTCGTCATCAGGACAAGAGATATACCAAACGTCAAATATTTTGCCTTTACAAACATGAAAAAGTGCTATAATTTCACAATATAATATGTATTATTTGGAGAACTGCAATACATCTTTATCAAGACGTATTTGTAATTGCATGGTCCCTTGAGATAAGGCCGTCTTACTCAAAATGTATTTAAATAATCATCTTGAAAGGAGTGAAAATGCCATTTATCACTTCCAGCCTCCCTGTAAAAAACAATTATTTGTCATGGGTTTTTTTCCAATGGAAAATAGCCAGCTATTATATTGCACTTTAAAAACACAGTTATAGTAATAACATAATTAAATAGAATGTAAAGAAATAAACATCTTGTGCATCATGGCGGTTCCCTCAGAAGTGTGTGACTTTGCCACTGAGGAGCTGTAAAATACAGTCATGCAGAATAATGAAGAAGAGTTTTACAACTACTATATGTGACTCGGTAAGCTGCAGTAATATTTGTCATAGGGTAAATAGTTATATTGTCTGTCTATATGTGTTGCTGCACTGTTTGTGTTCATATCTGTTGCTTAAAAAGGTTATAATGTGGCAACATTGATGCGATTGATTTGTCTGTCTTCCAGTTTTCATTGTTTATTAGCATTAAGCTAAACGGGTTTTGGTTGTTTTAAATGCACAACGCATAAGTCTCTTTGTTTTACATTTAATTTGACAGTCAACTTAAGCTGCGAATAAACCGCTTTGCAGCTCTTTTTTGAAGAGTTATTCACTTTCTGCCAAAGTGATGCTTGTCATTGAATGAGTTGATTGACTGCCACCTGCAGCGCTCAAATCTCAGATTTTGCTCGCAGGTCAAAGCAAAAACTTCCACTGATGGCTCGGGTCTCAAATAAATTGTAGGTCAGGACAGTTGTATTTCAAAACACTACCGTACAAGAAACACCTCTCAGAGTAATGCAACACAGTTGTACATTGCACACTATTAAATAGATAACTCACTGACAATGTGAAACAGACCTCAAACAAGACATTGGGAAAGTGAGTGAATTATTTTCAGTCGAAGACAGGACACAAATTAGGTGTTAAAGGCATGATAACAAACAGGGATGCCACCTCACATGCCCCTCCCATCCTTATCTGTCCTTCTGTCATAAATTTTAACTCTCTTTTTGTTCTTTGTCTTTTTTCCATCAGTCACAACCCCCTCCTCAATTGCTTGTCAGAAAAAAAACATGCACATTCAACACACGCTTTATCATGCACAAACCAGAATGTACTGAACTTCATATCTAATACACATCTGCGACAGCCGATGTTTAAAATAAAGTAGTAAAATTACATTTCTGGCATATGCACCACCCCGCAGCAAATTCACACTTTAATCCTGTTTTCTGCTTCCACCCTCCAATCCCTCTTTTGCTTCCTTCAGTCCTCTCTCTTCTTTGCGCCTTATCTTAACCCACCTCAAACATCTGCTCAGCAGCAGCAGCAGCCTGCATCCTCACACCTGACTGATCGTCGGGAAGTCAGAGACCCAGCTGTGTATGAAGTCAAAGCAATGTAGCGAAGGCAGAGAAGGTGACAAATAAAAGGGGGACTAATGACAGAATGATCAATAATAAAGGAGAGGTTAGATACTCACACGGGCAGACATGCCAGCCATGCCACAAACTAGTTCCTTGCCTCGTTAACTCTTTGCCTCTGTGACATTGCGATAGAGCTCCGGTGTCGCTTGTAGCTCAAGGGTGATGCTTTCCCTGTCTCTCCTCCTCTTCAATTTTTTTTAATCCTCAAGGGCTCCTTTCGTCTTCTCTCCCTCCTCCGACCTCCTCTTGCCACAACTACGACTAAACCTAGGTCTGAAGAATCACTTAATGTGAGGGGGGAGGCATCTCCCGGCTTAGAGTCAGCACCAGCTCCCCTCTAGAATTGCCGTTATAATTTCCCTTTTGCCCGTCCTACAGAAAGTGCTGAAAACGGGAAGTCTTGCACAAAGGCGGGAGAAGCAGTGGGAGGAAGACGCTGAGCTGAGCAGCCAATGACACGAGAGGGAGGCAGAATGAGGGCTGGAGACAAAGAGTGGGAAGACCGAGCCCAAAATAAGGGATGGAGAAAGTATGGGGAAAACAGTCCACATGGATGCATACATAAAAGAGTGCTCCAGATTTGGACTAATGACTTCATCATGTCAAGCCCATATGCACATACACCCACACAAACGCACGATACAATTTGCACATGCAACCAGGGGCATCCAGCTACTCAGACTTGCTGAGTGCTCCAGATATAGCTACATGACTTCATCGAGGGACAACAACCCCCCCCCCCCCCTCTGCCCCGCCCAATTTTAGATCGGGGGAGCTCATTCATTTTGTATCATTCTGGACCAGGAAAGCGACATGTTCAGGACATGGGTGTGAACACTCCTAAGATGGAAGCATGAGAGGTGTCTTCTGGGGAAATTGCCAAAATCAAGTCGCTATACCTGCAATGTAGGTCAAAAAAATGTCTCCCTTTCTCCGAAACATGTATTAAGAATTAATCATCCATTCATGTCAGACGGGCTATTAATACATTTGAAGAGAGCTGTGGTTCGTAATTTTATATAGAAGGACATTAAAAGGACATTCTCAGCTCAGGTCAAAACTGGCATGGAACATACTGGCAGGGAAAATGAAGAGTACGTAAGGAGATAAGGACCTTAATTCGTCTTGACGTCTGCAAGTAGTTACACACACACACACACACACACACACACACACACACACGCACACACACACACACACACACACACACACACACACACACACACACACACACACACATTTAGTGGAAATGTCAATAGTACAGCTTCAAAAGCAATATTCAGCTATTACAGGAGCATCCATTATTATTATTATTATTATTATTCTTTACCCTCCAAGGGAAGTTCAATTTAAGCTCAACTGAATATATTTTGTGCTGTTGTACAGAGAACCAGACCTCACACGGGATTGCAGAGATGTCATGAACAGAACACCATGACAGAAACAGAAAAATAAAAAAGTCTAAAATAGACAGGCGGAATGCATGATAAAAATTGTGTGGATGTTGTTGATACTTCTACAGATAGCAACATTGGAAAATTTGGAAAATTGGAACTATTCCTTTGTCAGGTTTGTGGAAGACTTTTTTTTAGGTATGTATGAATTGTTTGATTTTGAGCTTTCTATTTTACCTGCCATGCAATCATAGCCTTATGAATTACATAACGAGGAAATACAGCATCTGTCATAACTTAAAAATATCTCAGTCAAATAGCATCAGTCAGCAAAATAAACCATTTAATGGTAGGCTAGGCATTTAGAATTTAGCGTAGTATGCTCGTCTTGGGACTATACCACCACGGTTAAGACATTTCCTCTATTGCTGTCTCTTGAATTACTTTGCCACGACCTCAATGATGATGTAAATGTGTGAATTTACGCCTTCCCTATTTTTGAATGAACGAACCAGTTGAAAACGAAATTACAGTCGTGTTGGGTGTCCTTTGCAAGCACGTTTTCTTCTTTTCGACTGACATTTCACATACAGTGCTTCAAACTGCGGCATGAGAGAATAAAGCTAAAATACTCATTCAAGCCATTTGCTTATCTTTTTTCCAAACTAATTGCCTTAGTCAAATGCCATGTCAGGTTTTGTTTAGTTAGTGGAAAAGGCATAGCCTTTTTCCACCTGGAAGAACATATGATGTCATGGTGAATTGGTTCATGGATGAGTTACATAAGTGTAAAAAATAAAATAAAAATCAGGTTGAGAAACAGGCTACGGCCACTTTGACCCCCGCCCAACTACAAAACCACAAATTTGGAAACATAAGCAGACATCCAGTCACCTTGCTTACTCATCATAACATGAACCTACACTTCCAGATACCTCTAAAAACATCATCTCAAATGTATTTGCACAGAAGGAAATGAGAAAAAAGTCAAGGACACACTTTGGAAATTTTGTTCTCAGCATATCCGAGAAAGATATACATTCTGTAACCTGTCTTGAAGCACAGGCTTTGATTCCAACGCCCTCTAGTGACAATTCCAAGATAAGAGAAAATCTCTGACAGACACACAAAAGGTTCAATCTCCAAAATGGGGGCAATCAAAAAAACGCCCTGCTTTAAATGAGTGCTGTTTGCGATCATAGATAATTGAATCACATAAAAAAAATACCCTAACAAAAATAATCTAGACTGCAAATTTCAACAACATGGAGGGAAGAAGGCTGAGCAAAGTGAAATCTGGATGAGGAAAAGAACAAGTCCTGCTTCATCCTCTGAAAGACATGAGGGAAGAAGCACTCTCCCGAGAGAGAGAGCCAGAGAGAGAGAGAGAGAGAGAGAGAGAGAGAGAGAGAGGGAAGAGGTTGTTGCACAAAGGAGGGAAAGAAAAGAGCAGAAAGACAGACAGGGGGAGCCGAGAGAATGCGGGTAGTAAGAGAAACTATGGAAACAAGACAAAGAGAAGGATGAGAAGAACACGGAGTACGGACAAGTACACTGGTGCTATTTTAACAGCTGATTACACATGATATCATATACCGTACTGGAAGTGAACATCACACAATTTCGTCGTATTTTGTGGTTGAGCAACTAGAAGAAAAAAAAAAGTCTACAGCCACAATATCAGGTACAACTTCACGCCAAGAGCCAACACTAGAGCTGTATCATCTATCGGAATCAGAAACGCCTTTATTGTCATTGTATAGCATACAACGAAAACTAGAGGCCGAGAGAGAGAGAGAATTTAACTGCAATTACAAATGTCATAATGCTCAGTTTCAGTGGGACTCATAATATATTGTCGTTGTTTTGAAATGGGAGAGAACAGTGGTGGGGGAATCTATCCAAATACTGTTAACGTCGACATCAATGTAGGCATTCATCTTGATAAATATCAGTGTAATGATGGCCAAATTTATGTTTCTCTCCTTAATGCGCTGCTGCAGTTGAATTGCAAAGTAACATCTTAGCCATTCTCAGCATTATTCAAGAGTAGTTCGCTTCCACTGGTTCTGAGTATCACACACCACCAGTACAGAACAACACTGCTTCTTAATCGTCCGCCTCAATAAAACTGCAGTCGTGCATTGAGGATATTAACAGTATGTGGATCGATCATTCAAATTTGGTAATGTCCTCACACATTAAATGCAAATATTAAAAACTACTCAAATCAATATTGTCAATACTGGCCAACTGCTTGTTATTGAATCAAAAGCAAATCTGACAGTACTTTTGGGGTGTGAAAGAGAGACCCTGCTATGAGGTCCAGTTAGGACTTTTTAAACGGGCTCAATTGTCCTTGAGAGCAGGCTCTGCAACATTGAACACATTTGAAAAGTGCACAGACGTCTGCGTACTTGTTACTGCTTCGATTTGACATTTTTGCATCGAGCTACCACAGCATAAAAAAAAATCCTATTACAGATGTGGATGGAAAGCTTCAGCAGGTGGAAGCTGGTTGTTTTCTCTGATCCGCTTTACACCAAGCTACGATATCTGCATTAGAAAGCTCATGACACATGAGGTCATTACAACAATTCAACAAGCTAAAAAGACTTTTGTTTGCCAATCTATAGTTATAAATATTTGCAATTTGACATTTGCAGATTTGGCCATTCACCGATTTTTGGGAAGAACCACTCGTCTGTTGTTTGCTGGAAAAATCCCCTTTTCTCTCTTTTTGTACTCATGCTCAAGCCATATCTAAGGCAAATAGATTGCTTTGGTAGCATGTTGAAGTAAATTGGGGCCCAGGTACGATGGTGAATTGAGAGGGAAAAAAAGTGCATTGCCACCATCTTGTGAAATCGCCAGGTACTTTCAAAGCTTTCTGGATAGCCGTCAATTACTCAGTCTCGATCCCTAAAACATTGAATAATGTATTTTGGTGACCTTAAACGTATACCTTCTGTGGTATCTTTTTGGCTGCAATTGTGTGCTGCATTTTATTTGTTTGTTCAGGTGTACCTAATAAATCAACATATTCAGCCTGAATCGGTATTGTCAGCATGCTAATGTACACTTCGTATTGCTTCGGTAGTTCGTGGGAACCCATCATCCTGTTTGAGAACCAGTAGATTGATGGTCATTCACATGCGGAATGGAAGCATGAAACGTTGAGGATAAATCATGATGTTGTGAATGCATTTAGTACAAATGTACACAGAAAATGAAGCAATCATGCTCCTTGTAAATGTAATGAGCTTTCCATTTCCTGCAGGATGTATGCGTTCCAGTGTTTGCTTGTATCTCATCATGTCAAGCCTGCAGCTACCGAATAGCCAAGGAAGCGCTCCAAGAAGCTATACAGGATGTTTGAAAGCATTTCAAATACCTGTCATGGTCACGGCCGACTCCCCACACACGGATGCTGCTGATTGGCTGAGAGTGGAGGAGGCTTTGATCATCTGGGTCAACCAGGGTCAACATGCGGTCTTGAAGTACCAGCAGCATCCCTTTGCCCTTTGAGAGCACAAACATCAGCTTTTGTGGGGGTGTTCTTGTTGAAGTCAGTTCTCATCAAAAATACTCCAACTCTGTTCTCCTATACTGTGAAATATCTACCTACTGCTAGGACAGATCCGTTTCCGGAAAAATCTGTCGAAGTACCGTAAGTATTTGTACTTCCTGACTTCCCACCACAAGCACTCATACAGTAATTGAGATCATTCCTGTATTTAGATAATGATCAAAGTAACTGACCTCTCCCCAGACTCCGGCTGAGTCTCGAATGTCCCTCCTGCAGTAGGACAGCTGTCTTATGCAATGGTGGACAGCCACGCTGCTCCTCCCCTCACACAAGTCCTTTTCCGCCATTTCCACCCAGCCCAAGGACCGTACTGGAAATGACTAGGAGGAACACACACTTCATGGATTATTATAATTTTATTTTATTTTAATGACAGTTCTCTTCTTTTTCTGCCTAGCATTCAGTCATAATATTAACATGATGTAATTATTTGTTGAAATGTCAGGGGCAATTTCTTTATTATTTGTTATTATTATTTATTATTGCTAAATCTATTGTTACTTATTTTGTATATGTTATTTTGTATTTGTCTACAATCAGACTTCCACAACCTTCTGGTCCAAAGTTCAAATCAGCAGAGTGCGCTGCTGCCAGCTACTTAATAAATGCAAAAATTGGGCTGAAGTGTGAGTTGTGGCTTTCCTAAAAATCTGTACTTTGGAATGTAAATTAAAGAGAGCTAATACTGCCTAGACCATAAATTCAAAGTCATTGTAAGACCAACATTCCCCAGCTGATCTTGACTCTTTAAAATGAATGGAGATGCGTGAAACATTAGATCAAACAAGGATCAACCAGTTTTGTGAAATAGCTCATAGCAAGTCAAGTTGGTGTGATGTGGATGAGAATTTGTGGCCCGTAGGAAGTAGGAAGACTACACTGTAATTCTTACAGGGTTGCATTGACAATTTTCCCTTAGGAGATTGTCCAATGTATACATTTCAACCCCCCCACCCCATATCGATTTTTTTTTGTGCTATGCAATGCTGCCTTTTCCTTTCTGTATCACAATGAGATGGTTTGTCAACGAATTACAGTGCAAATAGTTTGTATGAAAAGTGAAATGTGAATCTTGCCCACTCGCTTGCAAACAATCTTCCACATCCACAAGTGTAACTTTCAGTTTCAGATATTGAATTTGTCATCAAATCTTAAGCGGCTGTCAGAACGCCCATCCAGAGTACAGAGTTACTGTATACTGACAACACGACTAAGCAATTTTACTGTGTTATCTGTACACAATGACAAAAAATAAAATGGAAAAAAAAACTTGTTCTAATTGTATGTTCACAAATATTTACTTATGGGAGATGTACTAAAGATACTGACAAAGAAAATGGCTTTTGCAGGCGAACCATGTTTTGAGAAAATGCACTTACTCATTTGCAAATTTCACTTCTGATCTGAGAAACATACCAAAGCGACTGAGAAAAACTAAGATGCATCGTAATATTTTGTTCTTAGTAGAGACACAAAATGTAATTGTGAACCAATAACAACCAAATTTAAGGATGAATAACATAGACAATATATTTAGTCGTACCATTGCTTCTGGATCTGGGAAGGTATTGTTGAGGTCCACAGTTTCCAATGGGAGTGCAGGGCTGTAGAAAAGTGAGACATTAAAGGCTAATGCAGGGGTTCTTAAGCTTTTTACACAAAATACCAACTAAAAAAAACCCCGTAAATCTCCAAGCAACACTTTCATGGCCTAAATTAAAACACAGCGTAGTAGACCTAATTGTTAATCAAAAACAAGACAGAGGTTTTACTCCTATCATGTATATTTCAGAATACTGTTGGCCACTGGAACATTATGCACCATTTGAACATCATCACTATGCTTAAATACAGGGAAATAACAAAAAGAAAATGTAGCCAGTTATTCAATAAACCCTTTCAGGGACAGTGGTTACTACAGTGGACATCTTACCATGTTATCAGGTTACAGGGTGCATGGAAGGGTTAAAATGTATTGCACCTCAATAAAATAAAATGTGTAAGAAAAATACAAAAGTAAAAAACGAAGGCACTCTCTGGATACTGTTCAAATGCCTTTAACACGTCATGCCATGTCAAAATATATAACATCCCGATGCGTTTCAGCCCAGCTGGCCTTCCTTAGGGTGACAGAGAGAATTCAAAGAAACACCAAATAACAACCAGTGGGGCTTCACCACCTGTCATAGGAGGAGGAGGAAGTTACCGTGTGTGCATGTACTAAGTGTACCACTAAGTGGTGCTGTTAATACATATTTACTCACTTAAAAAGCAAGAGCAGATAAAAACTGCAAAAACACTGTACCGGTCATCTATAACCTCGTTTTGTCCCAGATAACATTTAATGTGTACGTAAATAATTGTTTTTTCTTTAAATACTGTTCCTCAAGATTGAATGCAAATGCACTGAACTTAAAAGTTAGATAGAACTGTACAGTAGCTTTTCACACAGCAAACTTTAAGGATCACTGAGTTATTGCATTGTACAAGGGATTGTTTAACACATTTGGCGAGAGAACATCACACAAACATGGCACTTTGACCAGGAATTAATCAGTAGGTTTTACTTGAGTTTGAGGGAAGCATAGCGAAGGGTGGCCCCTTCAAATGCCTTCAGACTGGGGTCAGGATAAATTGGATAGTCCTTCAGATCCTGGACACACACACACACACACACACACACACACACACACACACACACAAACATGAAAAGAAGTGGTGGGGGAGTGAATTAATATATTCCTATGTTCATGACTTTATGGTGATTTTAGACTGAGTTTGTCATTCATTGGAATTAAAAATGACTCCACTAATTACCACAGTTTTTATATTTGTTCAATGTGCACTTGGACAGACATTGAGGCTGGCAAGGTGACTTTATCCCCTGTACCAGCCAGGTGTTTAATCAATAAACGGTTTAGTAATAATTTACACATTGTTTTTTCCTCATTCAAGATATGGCATGCTAAAACAAATCAAATTTGCTTTAGTATTCATAACAGAGGGAGAAGAAACAAACTGGCAACGCATTTTTATGATACTGCTTGAGTTTTCTATGATCTTAATCTATCTTATGTACCGGTACCTGATTCAAACATCATGCAGTGTGAAATTTTGTTTAATTTAGACACAAAAGAACATACAGCGTAGAGGATGTTGGGATGGAGCCAATTGGAATACAGTGTGTCAGCGAGACAGTAACACATGATTTGAACAAACAAAAAAAAAAATGGAGGGAAAGAAAGGTTTACATTGACCGTGCAGGGAGTGCTGTTAAGATTCTGTGCAGAAGAGATGACATCATTGGAGGAGGTGGCGGTGAGGGAGGTTGGGGAGGAGCCAGAGGGGGAGGGGACTGGTTCCACCGAACTGTCTGAGATGAGACTGCTTGGGCGCTGTGGCAGACAGGAGGAAAGAGGGGCACATACCACCGCCGTTAACAGCTTGCAAAAAATACTTCAACAAAAGTGTAAATGCCCCTGATTGCTTATAGCTCATCATTAGATAAGATAACCTTTATTTGTCCCACAGTGGGGAAATTTGCAGTCTACAGCAGCAAAATTGGGGGGAACAAAGTGTTTCATTGCACAAAATAAATGTTTCAGAAAAAAACTGTACACAGTTCAATATAAGTGCAATATAAAATATAGCATTAGCAATATATTTGTAGAATAAATATAATAAATTAGCAATAGCATAGAAAACACAGCATAAGGTGGCTGTGCTATTTACAATGGTTACAGGTTTTCATATGTGTTTATTCAGCAGCCTGACAGCAGTCGGTAGGAATGAGCGGCGGTGTCTCTCCTTCTTGCAGTGCGGGTGTAACAGTCTCTGGCTGTTACACCAGTATTATTTTCAATGATTTTTTAAAATTTTTTATTAATTGTATATTTAAGTATTATAATTAGCAGTAGAAGTGTCAACCCTGCAATGAATAGCTTGAGGTCAATGAATTCCCGATCACGTGTTTTGCCATTAACAACATGGACGCCTTGCTGAAATCAATAGATGGTGGGTTCGCGGAGCAAACTAGCAGCGGTGCCTCAAGTGTGTGGAAAAACTTTACTCAAAGTGAGAAAGATCACTTGCAAAATATGCCAACAAATCTAAAAAGAAGCACAAGTGCTATGCATGGCAATCTGGAATGGCAGCCGTAAACGCTCGCTAACGAGCAGCCTTCAGTCCTCACAACAGCTGTTAACGAATTCATCAAGCGCAATCCTGTAACAGTGATAATACTATAGCGTATATATATATATATATATATCACTCAATAACTTCTTAGTTGTAAAATTGAAAATGTTAATGTCGCCAAAGAAAACATCCAGCTATCGTTTCTCTCAACCGTCAGCCTTGCTTCAGCAGACACGCTCGCAATCCTGGGCCCCAACCCGCGACTCACTCATCCAATCAAAAATCCCAGGCGAATTTAGGGTCTCACAGAACAAACTCTTGCAAACATTCACCAAACACAAGTGCACATTTGTTGAAATACATTACTGCAAAGTAATCTCTCCTGCATTAAAATTTAAAGTTACAATTGTGGGCGAACGCCCTTGCGACCTCGAACGAATCCTCACATACAAAAACATTCGCTAGGTGTGCACAAACTTACAAACCTTCGCCACTCAGTGAGATACGGCCCCTGGACAAAGTGTGCGAGTTTCATGGCAATGCGTGATGCAAAATGCCATAGACGGGCTAACAAGTAGCATCAATGTCAGTTATAACGCTTTAAGCAATTCATATTTGAACAGAAAAGTGAACAATGTGCGAATGGTATATGGTATATACTTGCGGAAAATGACGCTTATTACTGCGGCTTTGTGAGTCAGTTCTCTCTTATGTCGGTTTTATATTGCATCATGGTGGCAAAGGTGTGAACACCAGAAGGAGCACAAGGTGGGGCTGGATTGGATCAATGTCCATTCATTTCAAAAGTGAAAATTTGAGATACACGTGTGATTTGAGCGTGATCACGGAGCAAATTAAACTCCTGCTTCAAGACAACACTGCACCGACACATGAGAATCGTCTCACCTCATTGGGTGGCTGCATCGAGTTGGGCGTCTCCTGTTGTGGCTTGTTCTCGGTCTTGCTGGAAGCAACAGGTCGGTGGTACTGAGTGGTTCCGGTGGGGACGTGCCAGAAATACACCTCCGACGAGTCGGAGATCTCCCGCCACCCTGGCGGCAGGTCCCCATCGCCCCAAACATCTGCTAATGGAGCAAAACAGGCAGTATATAGATTGGGCGCATATCGTACATAAATCCTGTGTGTGTGTGTTTGTATATGTGTATCTGCACACGAAGGAGGATGGGGATCATTAAAGCTTCTGTTGCCATAGCAACTCTTTCCTCATCCCCTAAAGCAGTGCCCCTTAGGCAATGGCCTCTGTTCATTCTGTTCCAGCTTTCCTATAGTTTTCCCCTTTACATTTTCTATTACTGATGCCTTTGCATCATTTTTCACTTCCATTTGCATCCTATGCCACACCGATATCTGCAGTCTCCTACCATTCGTAAATAATAATCATTCTATGCGACATAAGGTGGCACACTGGCCCTAACGCTTCCCACAATATGGCCTGAGGTGGGGCTTTTGGTACATTTCCAGAATGATCAGTTTGTATGAGAGAGCAAGAAGGAGGCACAGAGTGCGAGTGAAGGGGGATGCAATCAAGCGACGATTAGATTAAAGGCTAAGATGTTCTTAAGCAGGGGTTTACAATTTTTGGCTCGGGAGCCATTAGTGGACCCTCCATCCATTATTTAGTGTAGTATATTAAAAACAGCCCCCAACGCAATTTAAGGAAATTAGTGGAGACGCATGAAAAGTGTGCCCTCCAAAGACGTGTATTTCAAAGACTTTGAATATTACTGTTTATCATCAACTTATCATCAAGTTTGTTATTCATAATCAAGTCTGCACTGGCCATATGAAGATGGAATAGTCCATTGTATGAGAAGGGAGGAGGGGGCACTCCGAAGCATGATAGAATAAGCATTTTAATGTTTTTTAAGTGTGCGAATAAAGATTAAAACAACAACTGCTCAAAATCGAAGAAAACATTTCTATTCTATTTTAGTGGGATATGGGCGACACCCCAGCCAACCCCGCCACCAAAATCATGACAGAATATTTGGTCTTATCATATTCAACAGAAGTTGTGAGGTAGCAGTTTTTCATTTCAACTTTCCCTTGCATCATTCGATTTTTCGATTCGATTTTCAGCGGAAGGACTTGGACACTCTTATTCAAAAGACAAACACAATGTTAGCGAACCTGACTCCTGTGGACTTTGAGGAGAGGGTGACTCCTGAGACAAAGTGGTCCAGCTGGAGTCTTCATCCTCCGATGGGGTGTCCGGAGTCAGATCCATTCTTAAACTCACTTTGGGCAGCCCGAGCTCCGGTTGGGGATCGGGCATGGCAGGGGGTGTTCGGTTCCTTGTAGGGGTATTCCTCTCACTGGACCGTGGCTGCTTAGGGGAGGATGGTGGATACTGTTGCAGGAACTGGTTCTCGTGGTTGGGGTGCAGCTCTACCTTAATCACCCTGGGTTGGGAGCTCCGAGGCGGCTTTGCGGGACTTCTCGGACTTCCTTGAACCTGGACACAGTGCTCCTCTCTGATGTGGGCAGTAGCCTGGTGGTTTTCCGGTTCCCACTCTGGGCTGTTAGTGGATGAAGAGGAGGAAGAGCAAAGCGGGGCTTCCACGACTACCGGCAACAGAGGCTGTCTTGCAGTTGGTGCTTCGTCCTCGTCTTCCTCCTCTTCTTCCACCACTGGCACCGGCTCTTCCTTGTCTTCCTCACAAGAGCTTTCGCAGGTGGGCTTCTCTTCCTTCTGCATCTCCCTCTCCTTGACCGGGCTAGCCTGCTCTTTCTCTGCCGAAGCCAGCTGCTTCATCTCTTCCTTGTTTTCGTTGTTTCCCGAGCTCACATCCCAGCCCTTGTCGTGGTACTCCAAGAAGCTCTTTGTCCGTCTTCGGAAAGGGGGCAGCTGGGAGTTGTCTTTCTCAAACTCGGGCCAGTTAGAGTTGATGTTATCCGTGGGGATGTTGTGAATTTTGCCCTCTGTATTTGCTCTGCTCAGCTCCAGCTGTTGACTCTCAGCACGTCTCTGCATGTTGGCTCCATTCTTGGCCAGTTTAGGGTTGGTTGTATTGCAAAGTGACGATGAAGAGGAAGAGGAGTAGAGGGCAGAACTGGATGAGGACTTTGTGGGAAGGCCCCTGCCCCTGCTAGCAGTTTGATTCTTAGATGACAGGTTATCACTTATGCCCATTACGCTGCGCACGTTGGTCATTGTGTGTCTCTGACGGCTCTTGGGCAAGGTGGCCGAAGCTCCCCCTTGCGAGCCAGCGGACTCCTTGATGACATCACGTCCGAGCAGCTGGTTGTAAGAGGAGCGCAGGCTGAGTGAGGTGGGAGGTAGGGCGGATGGGCCGCCGCGGTTGGCCAGACCCACGTTGGAGGGTGAGGAGCCCGACCGTGAGAGGGGAGGGGTTTGTACCGACATCATGGCTGACTGGATTACCGCGACAAAGAATGACCTGTTGGGAAAGGCCACACAGAAGGGATTACAGTCATACATAGCATCGGCACACAACAAACTGAGATACTAGAGGATACAGTTTCTGAAGAGGTTTTCTGCGATTGTTGATGAGCTGAAGCTGAAGTGAAATGCAGAATTAACCGAGTTGTTGAAAATCAGAATTTGCGAACTTAAGTTGGTGTAAAGATTGGAACCAGTCAAGGAATGGGGAAAAAGGGAGGACAAGGTGCAAATACTGCTAATGTGGGAATTGAGTAATTCTGAAATGTCCTGAATGTGCTGAATATCTTGTCGTTGAAATAGTTTCAATTGGTCAAGAAATGTGGAAGGAGAAGGTCAATGTCTCTTAAATTTGGGGCTTTTGTCATGAAAAGTGTGGAATCTTCTGATTGTGGGAATTATTGGACCATGAAAAATAATTCACAAGATGTTCTGAATTAACTGAACAGTTTCAGTCTGGGACTGGGAAATATTGTGAACTTTTTTTGTTTCAAGTCTTCATTCACTTGAGTGTGCGTTTGTGTGTACTGTACGTGTGTGGAATTTTACCAAGAAAAATACTGACATCATTTTCAGAGTAAAATTTGAATTTTGATGGGTTTAATAAATGGTCCTATTGCTCATGTAAAAGTTACATGGGCTAGAACTACTGATTCTCAAGACCTTGACTACATTAAATTGATGTGACAATACATAGAGGCTAAAATTTGATTGGACTAAAAAAATAAAAACAATTAAAAAAAACTTACATCTAAGAGAAATGCTTCAAAAAGAAGAGAATAGATTGTTGGAAAAATGAATACAATTTGATGGAACAAATATTCCATTTTAGTTTGTGCTCCAGCTGCCCACCACTGAGCAGAGCTGATCTGGAGTGAGCTGCATCCTGCACAGTACTGCTCCATCTGCAGAGGTGGTGTGAACTGAGGGCGTCATCCAGCGAAGCGGCTGGGGTAGGCCAATTATTTTCTAGGCTGTGTTTATAATTCTCAAGAGAACTCCCCCGTCTGCTGCTGAACAGTCAACCGAGCAAACTGTATGTAGCACACGTTGTCAGAGTGGTGGAGGGAGATGAGTTGCTTCATGCACAGGATGGTTGTTAAAGGTTGTTGAAGAGTAATTGTTTGGTGTTTTAGATGAGACAAGAAACTAACATAAAACTATTGTATGGAATGTATATGTTCCTTTTTATTATTGAGGACTTCACCAGAGGCTGGATTTGAAAACTGAAATCTAATAATCTAATTGCTAAGTAGACTCGGGCACGGACATCCAAAAACATACAATGTACCACATACTGCTCCCACAAAGTTGGAAGCAAACAATTGTCCAAAATGTCTTGAATAATTAAGATGACTAAATAATTTCAATTTCACAAGAGGTGTGCTGCAACGCTTACAAAGCCATGATATGTTGATATACCCAGGGCGCAATGAGAGAAATACTCTGTCGTGAACGTGGCGTCGTCGCGCTCGAGTCTCTCTGCATCCTCTTAAATGGGACTGCTTATAGCTATGGTTCTCATCCAAGACAGATGATATCATCAACTGTCGACATGTTTTGCAAATCTTTCCTCTGCTCCCACTGACCATAAATCTCTTCGCATAAAGCTGCAGTTGAGCCAGGGAGCGGCTTTTATCCACACACACTATCCGCTTGAATTTTTTCCCAGCCTCCAACCCCATTTACATGCTCTCTCACTGTTAATGTGCTGAGAAATTAAATCATCTGCATGAGAGACAATACATTCAGCGGAGGGGATTGGGACCTAACATCCCCATGAATACACTAAAATGGTGTGCAATTGTCTATAGATGCCACAAATCGTGGCATAGCACTACTTTAGTAGTATAATTGAAGATCCTCAACTCACTTGAAACTGTTTCCTTGGTACCAAGATGCCACCAGATGCCACCAAAGCAATAACAATATTGCTTGTAGCAAGCTGATCATAAAAACAAAAGGTAAATTTACGAGTGGCAAACCGTAAGCATACAGTGTGTGTCGTGTACAGGTAGTTGGATGGCAATCCATGATTGAGTGGTTTCACAACAATCAATGGCCAAAATGGTCTCAAGTAAATATTACTATGAAACAAACTTTTGTATGAATACATCTCTTGTATTGGCAGTGTAGAGCAAGTACAGTTGGGCTTTGGCATACCAGTGCCTTAACTTAATTTTTTGCAAGTTACGAGAAGAGAGAGAGAGAGAGAGAGAGAGAGAGAGAGAGAGAGACTTCTCCGAAGAATACAATCCATTTTTTCTTTACATTCTCTTTAATTAGTTTACATTCTGGTTTTATATTCAACTATAGTCATCTTTACCAGCAATATAGGAGACCACTGCATACTCATGGTTCGGTGCCTAAATGTTTCAGATTCGCATATTTGTTGTTTTCAATATTTCTTAAATTTTTGGTGGGTTTGGGGTTTTTTTTCATTTTACCCATTTTCCAAGGAAATCCTTTTTTGAATGTCTATCAGATTTTTTGGGGGGGGGGGGATTTTTTTTTTTTTTTGTGGGGGCGGTACATTGTTCCCCCCCCCCCCCCCCCCACTCAACGTTTTCAATGGACGCAAATAAAAAGCAGATTTTTACTATACATGGGCTGGCCCTGTCCCAGGGGGTCCACTGTATATTACTTTTTTGGTTATTTAAAAACAAATGCAAAATGAAATTATTTGTTTTGCGGACGCTTGGACAGACAATTAATTTCAGTGGGAAAAAGTGATTAAACAGATAAGTAAACTAAGCTCCTGCTCGGCCACAGAACAAGGAAAAGTCGTACACCTAATCTCATGTCTGTTGACTGCATATGCCCATGGAAAGATGACCACATACACGCAACGCAACTGTGCTGATTTCATTTCAGACATTCTAGAAGCATGGAAAACACACACACAGCAGATTTTACAGCTAGACAAAATCTTGGGAATTGAACAAACTAAGAGGTTGAAGAGCTAAGTGTGCACGTTGTCCATGCGGGGCCCTCTTCTAATCTTGGTGGCTTGCCAAGCTACCAGACGACAACATTCTGTTTGTGCTGAATGTGTACTCAGACACACAACAGGTACCTGCACTGAACCAGCCAGTCGGATCAGTGTGTCAGCTTGTCTCTCGTCTGTCCTGCATTGGTTATGTGACAACAAACACATCGTGATGATCCCACGAGAGAAAAGGTCAGACCATAGCCTCGGGTCCCAAGCTGAAGGGGCCCTCTGACTGAGAGATGGACTGCTGCCCTTGGTCCATATCAATGACAAAACAATGGCACTGCTTTAGACACTGTAATGGCAATGAGTCGGGAATCCTCTGCATAGGCAAACAACCACTTACATACATACCTAAGGACTATTTAGAGTTTTCATTTAACCTAATATTCATGTTTTGAGACAAGGCATCTGTGGAAAACCCACACAGGCACCTGGAAAACATGCACTCTTCACAACGGTAGGTCAGAGCCCAGATTCAAAGCTGCAGCCTTGCAACTGTGTGGCGGTATACTAACCACTCAGACACCGGGCCAGCCAAAATTGCCTATTATTTCGTAAAATATGTTCTTACCCATCCTCCTAGTCGTGAAAGACCCCTGGTTAGAGCACTGAAAAGAACCATGCGTTGGTTCTTTCCCCGAACCAACACATGACTTAATTAAGTCCAACAAAGTGGAGTGGAGAGGGGAGGAGGAGGAGGAGGATAGTTATTAGAGGAGGAAGTAAAGAGCATGACAAGGCATTTTACTGGACAGCAGGCAATGATAGCAAAGCCGCTGCCCCCACAAGCCCTCCAGAGAGAGGTCATTCAAACAGGATGCAAGCAACAAGTATGAGCATAAAAGCATCATTGGCTTGCTCCTTTTTGTGTGCCGTAAATGCAACTCACTGATGATGTCTCTTGTAATACAAACCAACATGCAGTAGATGCATTCAGATTAGTTTCTGTCTTTTTGCAGCAAATGGTTAACCTCATCCCAGATGAAATGTCAACGAGAGCAAAAAAAGATGCGTAATTTATGGCTGTCTGAGACAAAGGTTTAACAGTAGCTGTCATAAAAATGATTCCAAAATGGTATTTAAAATGCAAAATGAAACCACTGAAATTACATTTTTCTTTTGTCGCTCCCGCTTGAGGACAAACTCATATAGGAAATATATCTGATATCACATTGACTCATATCATCATTTTAAGACAGCTGTTTTGGGATGATTTTATGCCTTCATTGTTATTGTTAAAACATTTCAGAGACATACTGTATTTTATTTAAGTTTGACTATTTAAAATAGTAGTAATTGTCGCCTGAAGCTGTGTCTCAATGCACACACAATCCTATTTTAAAACTTTTGGCCATCTAAAGGAAAATAAAAAAGTGAACTCTGTGACTCAGTAGACATGACATCATCAAGCTAATTGCTCCGACAATGAGTAGACCGAATGTAACGTTAAGTGCTCTTTTGTACTTTTCAAATTATTCAATGGTTTCAGGCACTAATTATAACTACATGCATCTTATTTCATTATAAAGGATTTATTCAGCAATATTTTGGAAACCCGTATTTCAAAAGCTTGAATGTTTGCCAAACAGATCAAAATTCATGATATGACGAATAAAGTGAATAAAGAGTATACAAAGTATACACCATTGGGGGCTCAGCAACTGCTGGACATTTCAACTACAATAAAATGATGTTTTGTCATCTGTTTTTATCTTGAATACATAAAACATCTAAAATAAATGGTCTGTTTTTTCCAAAATGTTGGAATGCTCTCATTCTGAAAGATGCTCATCCAAAAGGTCAAATGGGTGATTACCTGTTCGAGGAAGACACCCACCTTAGAGAATTAAAACTAACCATCACTCTATATTGACAGATATGTTGGCCAGTGTGGGTGGACATTCAAACCATTCCTCAAAACAGCAGCAGTCCCAGTTCTTACGAGTCATAATGTGGTAAATGCAACAGATGAGTGTCCGACCATGGGGGGGTCAACGTGAAAAGTCAATGATGTCATGGGTGGAGTGTATTCAATCCCTTCGACTCACGCCGCCTTTCTCCTAACAAACTCCCATCACAAATGTCAGTGGGGGAAAGCAGCTTAAAGCTAAATCTCGTCATATCTTCAACTCTAAAGACAGCGAGGGCGCAATGTTGTCGATAGGTGAACAGACAGTAAATCTTTCCACATCCAGTGCATCCACCACCCGCCTGAGTGGTGCACATCCCGAGACCAACAACATCTTATTTACTTACCTCGAAGCTCAGTTTTTGTCGTCTTCCACTCCCACGATATGACAACGAGTGAGCAGTCACCGCAGCAAAGGAGCGTCTTTTAAGAGCCACGTCGCCCCTATCTGCAGCCAGCCTCCCGCATCCGATCACATCATCCGCCCTCTCCGGCTGCAGATCGTCGGTCCAGCTCGGCTGGGTGGCCTGGTTGCGCTTTCTCTCTGCGCTATCACGTCCCGGAGAAGCGAGCGGCGCTGTGGAGCTCCCGCAAAAGGTACAGCCAATCAGAGCCGAGGGGGACGAGGAGGAGGAAGTCGAGGGACGAGGCAACCGGCAAGTCAGGTGACTCTTTTGGTAGCGGGGGGGCAGGTAATGTAATCTCACATCATTGAGGCCCTACGTCACACCCGGAAGTCTTGTGAATGGGTTACATACTGCATCAGCGGGATGCAGACTGTTAGCATTAGTCTGAATGTTTGATAGTTCGTCTTGCGAATTGCCGGTCAGAGGCTCGTCAAGTCTTCCGCCCAAAACATTGGGTAAACTTGCACGAGCGTGATCCGACAACTGTGTCGAATCCTGTACTGGATAAAGGTGTCAAAACCACATATAATTGCAGATTCCAGATAAAATAATTGTGAAAAAAGAGAAGTACTGATTAATGCCATTTACTAAAGGAAAAGTAAAATGCACAAATATGCAAGGTATTTTCAGTTCACAAGTAAAAACTTTTTTCCCGACAGTCAAATGAAATTCGATATCCGTTGGAACGCACAGTAAAAAAAATACTAAAAGGCTACCGTTGGCTCAAGATTTTCTGTCATGAACAAAATGGGAACTTTCTCTTGAAAAATATTAAATTATATGATGACAACCACAGGAAACAATATACCTTACCCATACTTCTTTTCAGATTTGGTCTGATCTGGCATTTGAGACCACCACGCTTTCATTTTTTAACCATTTCATCAGTGTTAAAATTGTAATGAACTTGTGTATCTGTATTAAATTTGGGGGGACTGGCTTTCATTTTGGACTCATTACTTTTTTTTGGCAATTTTTTAATACCACATTACATCATTCAAACATTTTTGAACATTTTCATGTCATACTGTTAATTCTCCGTAGAGGTGTTTGATGGCTTACCGCACACCAAGGTGCCAATGACAATTTAGATTTTAAGAAGTGGGGCAGCCTTCTGCTGATCATGGAAAAGATTTACATTTTGATCGGCTCCATCTGTTGGCTGCAGTCAGGCTGTGCTACTTTCACTAAAAGAACAAACCGGGTTATTGATATTAGTTAAAAGGTTGTTTTATAACCTGGCCATTGTACAAATAATCTAGAATTTAAAGAATTAAACAAAAAAATGAATTGAGATTTTATATAAAAGACAAGAACTGATGTTGGTTACAAACATTATGATAAAAAACGCAAAACATATCACGCAAGTTAAAAATTACAGACTATGTAACTGGCAAAAAGGCTCGTACAATCAAACAAGGCCTGAGGGTCAAGTCCTCTGTCACTGTCAATCAAACATTACTTTGAGTTTACATTTGAAAATACAACCACATACACTTGGGACTCTCACTATATTATACATGCACTTCTTGTGGTTAACTTATATAGTCGTGGAAGAGTCAGAAGGCACAGCTAGCTGAATTTTAAGTATAAGCTGAGAGCTACATGGGTGTTTATACATATATCCTTTTACTGTGCGTAAGCACACAGTAGGACTTCTACAATGCTTCCTATTTACAGAAAGAGTAAAAGTCTTGATGGATTCCATAATATAGTGCCGTGAAAAATTATTTGCCCCCACCGATTCCTGTTTGTTTTGGTTCTATCACACACAGGTTTCAAATCATCAAACCAATTTTAATATCTCTCAGAGGGGGCAAATACTTTTCACAACACTGTATGTAATGTGCTGTACAGTATACTACTTCACTGGTTTAAAATTGGCTGTTAATGCTACACAATTTGAGACAAACAGGCCACCACATATACACAGAGAGAGAGAGAGAGAGAGAGAGAGAGAGAGGGAAATACAGATTGAGAGAGAGAAAGAAAACATACACAAGTATGAACACTCACGCTCAGTACTCACACTAAATTACACATCCCTCCCTGCATGTCCACATGTAACACGCTGGTGAAAACACAGGCGTCAAACATAAGTACAGGATCTAGTGCCAACTTTTGCTTTAATTGCTGGATACAGTAAAAGTTTCCAAAATTTGAAAATTCACAACCCTAACACAATACACCCGAACAGATAACACATCTGTTTGTGTAACGCTTGGCAGTTATCCAACACCTACCATCCACTGGCACGATTTTGCCTCCAAGTTTTTGGGATGAAGGTGAAGAGGGCTGGAGGAGAGCACTGGAGCCACGGTCATGCTCCCGGTGCTCCAGCAGTGATGCAGGAAGGGAAGGGAGACGAAAAGGTGGGTGTCTGCACACACACCATCAGCCAGAGAGGAGAGCGGCAGCTGCAGGTCCCGGTCAGGCACGGAGAAACATGGTGAAGAACGGATGGAGCGCAACACTGCAGGAGATGGAGAAATTATGTCAGTTCGGCAGATGACACACGAGATGCGCTTTCACTCACCGTCTGTCTCAGTGGGGGATCTCAGGAAAAGCTGAGCCTGCTTGTTCCCTGCTTGAGCAGCTCGTCTGTACAATACAATTGCCGACCTCAGGCTCTGCCGGACCCCAAAGCCGCTCTCATAGCACTGGCCCAACAGGAACAGAGCAGTACTATCCTATAAAGACAAGCAAGAAAAAAAAAACCCACGGGTTCATACAGAAGTACTTTATGAGAAATTTACATTTTAAAGCTATGGTTAATTAAATTCAATGCATGATGGCATAAAATAATAAACTTTCAAAACACTTCCAAGTGAACTTTATTTTTTATATCATATCTGTATGGTATTGATTTTATAGGGTGCAGTTGTAAGAATAGTTTGGATTGATATAAGTGTTTTGGTAACATAGTTTGGGGTATATTTAAAATCCAACCTATAATACGAGTAATTAGGAACATGATTTTTTTTTGGGGGGGGGTGTCCTTTACTTTTTCTTTTTTCACTATTTTGGGCAGTATGGTATTTATATGACCTTTTTTGAGCTGCTGAGATTTGATGCAGTCAACATAGAATTATTTTGATCTGAGCTGCCAGATCTTAACCTCCCATGCTCCTTTCCTTTCGTAAAGGGTGGTCGACAGGAGTAACCTTTGCTTGATGTGGATTAAAATGATGTGCATCCATCCACCTGTCCTCTGCATTTGCAGAATGTGACCGAACTAACATCCAAATACTTGTGGTCATCGTGTTCAGATAGGAGAGGAAAGTTCCTCTGCAAAAATGAGAACCCGAAGGCCTTTCACATCCAAACGACAAGCATTAAGATTATAGAAGGGTGCTCACACTGCTCTGTGCTGCCATCTGCAGGTAGTGCACAGACTTGCTGCCATCTCTCACTGGCTTCCGGGAGTACACAGATGCAAGGCATAATTGTGCCTGCAGACGAAGGAGGTAGGTAATAACATATGGTGACAATATCAATTGTTATAACAGATGAGATTTTTTTTTTAAAAACAACATGTGATGATGATTCCCACCTTTGTCAGACCTGCTGCAGCAGCCTTCTCCAGGAGGCTGATGGCTGTGTTTAACTTTTCTTCACTCTCGCACCCGCTCCTGGTCAGGAGCAGCTTTGCACAGCGGTATTGAGCCTGTTTATGACCTTCCACCGCTGCCCGCCAATAGTAATGGGATGCCTTCATGTAGTAAAAAGAGAAATAGGAGGATCGGACAACCAGTAAATGACAATATATAAAAACAAACATCTATGTTTTTTTTTCTTCAATGTCTCTAAAACAGTGACTCTCAAACTTTTCAAACAAAACGCCCCTTTAAAAAGTTCTTAAAAATCAAATGCAATGGTACTGAGCTTAAAAGTTAATTACAACTAAACTGTACTCAGGCAGCGATTTTGCCCATTCTGCCAAGTATGCTTGGCCAGACTACAGCTCATACGCCACCCTAATATGGACAGGTGATACAAAAAAAGGGCATTGATGGACCTTCTCCTTATCCTTGTGGACTCCTCTGCCCTTCTCATAACAGACCCCAGTGTTAAACATAGCCTTGCTGTAGCCCTGTTGAGCTGCCGCCAGGAAGCATGTGAAAGCTTCCTCGTTGTTTGCATTTTTGGCTCTTTGAATGCCTGTAGCGAAAAGAAAAAACAGGAATCTAGGTGATAACATCAAACACAATTTACACAACAAACACCCTCACTTTTCGCGGGTGATAGATAACAAGCTCCCACCTCAATAGGTGAAATTATGTGACATATGTTGCAGTTTTGAAACAAGGAGCGCTGTAGTGTTAGCTTTTTGAAAACGTACACTATATCAAGATACTACATTTTGGTCACATCACACAGCGCTAGCTGCTGGGGTGCAGAGCACAACTCACATTAATTTATGAATGCAGCTGTTTACTTTTCTCGTACAATACTGTGTGCACCGAGCTGCCTATTTCGGCCAGTCTGATTAACTGAACGGCACATTTGATCAACTTTTTGAGTTTCCAAAAGGTCTGAGTGAAGCAGCACGCTCGGAGTGTATTTCAGAAAGCATCCACGACGGGTTAACATGGGATTTGGGATGCGACCAGCTGTCCAATGTTCGTGGTGTCTCAGTGTTTTTTTTTTTTAAATCAACATTTTTCGACTGGTCTGACTTAGAAGGAAGTAAAATTGCACAACCCGCAAAATAGCAAGGTAAAACTGGAATACCTGTACATTAAATTATGATCGGAAATGAAAATCTGCAATTCAGGGAATGTGCAATAACCAAAACTTGAACGAGTGAGGTAATGCTGTAGACATATTAAGTGTGAAAGAAAACGGGCTCAGTGAGAACCAAGTAATTAAATAGTGATGTAATAGATATACAGGTATACCAATAATGTTGAGGATTATTGGGACGCTGCTGTCTGCCACTTTTTCAAGGTTCTGCGCAGCTTCTGCCAGTCTCTCCTCACCTTCAAACATAGACTGAAAGCCAAAGTATCACATTTCGTCTCACACACACACACAAACAGCCAAGTAATAATAAACATGAACTCATATGGTGAACCTTGTTATGAGCATGATCCATCTCTGTGCTCTCTTCCTCCAAAACGTTCTCTTGCGGGCAGGAGGCAGACATAAATGCATCACCTGTGGCAGACAAAAAAGGAGAGGACATATGATGTGATTCCACTAAGTAAAGCATCACATCCATCACTTCAGAAAACAAAAAAGAAGCAGCATGAATGTTAAAATTGCTTTGCCTAAGAGACAGCCATTGTCAACACTTTATATTGGCAAATAAATCGAATGAATGAATGAATAAAGGAATAAAACAATATTTAAATGGCTCACGTCAAAACAAAGCAGCAGTATAGATTTGTGAAAAGCTATGAAATTGACCAAAGTTAGGCATAGGTGGCTGAGGCCTAACACCAGCAATATGTACTCTTTGTCTGCAGTGCAGCGAACTGTGAAGGACGGGGTAAATCTGTAACCCATGCACCCCGCCAAAAAGTTTAGAAGTGCTTCAAAAACGGCGGCAAGGTACGACATTAAGTTACTCATCTGAATTCAAAATAATTCCTTGGCACCAAGGTGTCACAAGATGGCTTCTTCTCCAAAGCAATAACCTTATCTCTTATGATAAACATTTTGTGAGCATGGGTATAGCATGGAGAGATGAGCTCTTGAGCAAATGACTGCTGATAGATTACAAATATATATATGAATTGGCAAATTTGCACATAGTGAATTGCACATATGCAGGGAACACTGCCTGCAGTCTTTCTGTGGAATATTGAACATACCTTGTAAAGGCGAATCATGGCCCGGTTGCAGCTCATGGTCTGAGCTGGTGGCATGAGAAGTCAGGCGGTTCTGCTCATTGCTGTATGACGCGGCACTACTTCCACTACTGCTACTAATGGTCTGACCCAAGGACTGATTGTGCAGACATGACACGCTCGTTCCTCTTAGGACCACATAATTCCTTGAAACTGAGGAACACCATCCAAAAAAACAAAAACAGATGGTGTCACGAGTTTGATAATTCAGGAGGGTCAATTCTACTTGCAGAGGTGTAATGCTCACAAATGTCCAGCAGGAGGCGGTAACCACACTTCTGCAAAGTGGGCGGTGTCTTTTGGACTGAAGAAGTTGGACGAGGCTCAGCGCATGAAGAGAAACTGGAGTGGATCCTCCTGCAGATCTGCATGAACAGAACCGCTGTCGCACCCTTTGGATGAACAGTGGCCACTCTCATCAGTGATGAAGGATTGTTAGACGTGCTTCATGATCAATTAATACTAACGAGCTGTGGATCATTCAGACAGGATGTATGCAGGTGGCCCTTGGCTTATGTAACTTCGTGACACATTCATATACCTGACTTCACTAAGACCCAGAAAACAATGTTGGGTCCAAAGAGATGCACGAAGACTACAAAAGACCATATTAACTAGATAGAAATCTTATCTACACTAAATATTGCATATCGACAAAACTGCTCTTCATGAATATCATGATGTAATTTTATTGCTATAAGATCTTAGCATGAGGTTGTCCTGCAAATGAATATTGGAAATATGATCAAGCAAGTGAAAACAGTTTTACTGTCAGGACTGTGGATCGTCAAACTGACTGAATCATAAAGTAAATTCTATCTTACGGTTTTGCGCAGTCTGGAATACAGTGTTTTGTTTTACATTTGTGTTTAAACACCGTCAGTGAAAAGGACTACTCAGTGGCACTGTAGGGGATGACTACAAAGGCACACTATACTGTATCGACAAAAACTTCAGGAGAATAGCAGAAAAATGCCCTATCAGGTCATTTCTGATCACTTGCCTCCACTCATCCTCTCAGAGTAAAAGAAAATAGAATCCATAGACTAAATTTCAGGCTCATTAACATTTTAAAGTGACAAGAAAGCATGCCGAAATGGGTTGGCCTTATTAAAAAAAAAAAATCATATACACACATATACATATATATATATATATATATCCATCCATCCATTTTCCGAACCGCTTGATCCTCACTAGGGTCGCGGGGGGTGCTGGAGCCTATCCCAGCCGTCCCCGGGCAGTAGGCGGGGGACACCCTGAATCAGTTGCCAGCCAATCGCAGGGCACACAGAGACGAACAACCATCCACGCCCACACTCACACCAGGGACAATTTAGAGCATCCAATCAGCCTGCCATGCATGTTTTTGGAATGTGGGAGGAAACCGGAGCACCCGGAGAAAACCCACGCAGGCCCGGGGAGAACATGCAAACTCCACACAGGGAGGCCGGAGCTGGAATCGAACCCGGTACCTCTGCACTGTGAAGCCGACGTGCTAACCACTGGACTACCGGGCCGCCCTATTAAATAGTGATATATATATATATATATATATATATATATATATATATGTATATATATATGTGTATGTATATATATATATATATATATATATGTATATATATATGTGTATGTATATATATATATATATATATATATGTATGTATATATATATATTATACACAGTCACATCAGTAAGCGGTTCCTTAAAAGAGAAAGACATACCCATCCCACTGCATCGAGAGCTGTGTAATGAGGCAGCTCCGTGGAAGGGAATTTAAAGGCCCGCTGTTTCTTCCTCCTCTCGCCATCCTCCTCTTTATGGGAGCTGAAAGGCATTAAATAAAAAAACAAATCCACTTTGTAAAATATGAAGAGCAAAATATTCGGAACACCTCTGCAAAATACACAATAAAGATATTGTTAAACTAGTGAATGCAATTTTTGTAGAAATAGGCATTTCTTAGCTGAAATGCTGTGGAGTTAATTGCATTGTTGAGTTACTGAACATGGCATAAAGTTGGAATGGTTTGAATCAACCGAGAAATGCAGAAGGAGACATGAAAGGTCTAACAGGGCTTCTTGTGAATGAGAATTTACCTGCTGTCAGAGGAAGTTCTCGGGGTGGAGAGAACAGTGGAGGTGTTGATCACCTCATCTTCTACATGGTGATTCTGGGGGAGACGCAGTGCGTTGTTGGTGTGGTATCTATGCAGCACTGCAATCACATGAGCAGAAAGAAACGTTCATTCCAAGCACACAAACCAACGTTTCCATTACTGAAGAAATCTGGAGGTTTCTGGAGCAACCATTAGCCAATTGTATTGTTTATGACGATCTGAACGATTTTTTCGAAGAGGCTAAAAATAGCAAACTCGTATTCACACATGAATATTTAAAAATATGTCTAATTATCTTAATTAATCAACACTTCCACTTTGACTATTCACGTTTCCATTATGGCTTGAATTAAAACAAAAAGTACAGTTATATAACAAGACAGTTAAGCTTTAATATACAATGTTTAACAAATAAATAAATGATTTCCCTTTATCCTCTCGTTAATATAACATTAAAGCACAGGCATGAGAATTTTAATAACTGCCAATCTTTACTATTTGATCCTGGATACCATATACGACAGGGAAAGCCCAAAAGCCAACCTTTAAGGTTATGTATAATTTGAATACAACACATTAGAAAAGACTGAAGGAGATCTTAAACTTACAGTGACCAAGATAAACAGGAGGCCAAATGTCGGCGTCACTCGAGAAGTTTCCATGATGCTGCACAACACTTTCGTCTTACCTCTCCAGGCGAGTCCTTTTACTCTCCACATGGTTCTTCTTCTATCTCACGGGAGCTTCCACCGCCGAGGAATGTTCATGTTCTCATCATTCGGACCCTAAGCAGAAATGTCTTTCGTTGCATGGTAGGTCCATGTCAACAAATTGCGCTCAAGCAAAAGTCACGAGTGCAGCCAGTGAGGAGCAACCCGGAAGTGGTTGACCTGACGCAATCGAAAACGTCTGAGTGGTGCAAAAGCGTCACCTCGTGGTGAAGAACGTACAATAACGTCTTTCAAATGGACACCAGTGTCCACACAATACCGACAAAGAGCAAAATGCTCAGTTGTGAATTTTAAAATTTCCAAATTATTGGTATATGTACTGTTGTAGAAATGTCAGCCAATCCATTCATCTATTCAACCATCCATCAGGAGATCTTGTCCTTGCTTTGCAGTGTCAAACATGCAAGTGCCTGAAATGTAACCCACACTTCCAGGCTGACGGAGCTCAACGGCATGCCTCTTTGAATTCAGATTAACTTTGAATAGCCATCTTCTTGACTGGTTGCCATGGTGATACACCATCACCACCATCAAGTCCTTCACCTATTTTCTTCTTGAGGTAAGAAAAAAAAAATCACCGGCATTTCACTCTCGCGAGAATGGCACGGTGGTCAACTGGTTAGCATGTCCACCTCAAAGTGCAGGAGGTGCAGGGTTCATTCTTCCTGTGTAGTGTTTGCATATTCTCCCCATGTCTGCGAGGGTACTCCCGTTTCCTGCCACATTCCAAAAACATGCATGGTAGATTACCTGAAATTGTGACTGTGAGTGTGAATCCTTGTTCGTCGTCTATGTGTGCCCTGAGATTGGCTGATTTCACTCCCATAAATTAAGACTCTCGATACACCAGCTATGACACTACTCGCCCAGACCCCCATAACATTAACTTATAGTTTATTAGAATAGTTAGTAGTTTGTAAGTATGGTTAACTTTTAAGACACCTTCACTTTAAGCTGCCTGTCTATACTCAACAAAACGTTTAACGGCAATATAATAAGCATCATTACTAAATATACTGAAGTCACATATAGTACTGTATTTTCTATATAAGTGTAGTTTTTTTCATAAAAACTAAAAAATAACCTACTGCATTGGGCCGAAACATAAATACAAAATAACTATAGTCATATAGAAAAAGCATGGGCAGAACATGCAAACTCCAAGAAGAAGACCAGAGCTGAGTTTCAAGAACCTGTCAAAAGGAACTAAAAACACAAATTAATGAAACTACCGTGTCAGCTTCAACCAATCATTATTTATTTTTTTTATACTGTACATGACAGGGTGAGGCGTTTGTGTTTGATGTGTCCATTGCCACATGCACAGATGGGCACCCTCGTGACAAGATTAATTCTACGGTTTTGTGAAGTGCTGCCTCCTTGAGTGAAAATCTGTTTTGACAGGGGTTCCTTTCCTGTAGTAACATGTATCTCGTTGCGTTGCACAGCCCTACCTCCGCCCTAGTTGTCATGGTAATGAAAGCCGAAGTCCATTGGCCCCACAAAACAAACGGTGAGCAGTGGTTCAATTGCAAAACCGAGTAATTTTCGACCGGAGTATTCCAAGTAAATGTTGTGACTCTTTATCATTTGTGGTATTTTGACCAAAGAATGTCAGAGACCTTTATTATGGAACCTTGGAAACTGTTTTAAATCGTGGAAAAGAATGAATATGTCCCCCTTCGTGTGGACTCCTTCAAATTCAGTAAGATCTACAGGAATGAGAAATATCAAACGGAATTAATCTGAGATGTCGCGAATAAATCAAGCATAATATTCATGATGATTTGGCATCATGAATCAATAAATCATATTGTTTTAGTTATGTTTTCCATTTTCTTTTGTAAATTGTAAATTTCAATTCGAGATTTGATGATGAATGATATGGTACATTCAGTACTTTGTATTACAGAAACGTATTTTTTTTTGAGTTATTAGTAATTACCATTGCTGTTATTTTATGAAGAAACCTTATATTGAGTGATGGTCTAATACATTTGTTAAGCACTGTGAATATGTGCAGGAAACTGCATTGAAACTTTGTAACGTTGACTCAGTGTGAAGGGAAAATTGACAGATGTCGAAGAACCCCTCGGGATCAGGAAACCATGATTATTTTGTTAGCTGTGAGCCCCGTTGTGAGGATGCTTTCAACGTGTGTGTGTATCTGTGTGAAGTGTAACTTGCCAAAGTCCTTGACATGAGGAACACTGATATAGAGATTACTGAGGATTTATTAGATTGTTGTAGTGTGTGTTTGGAGCCCCTCAGCGAGAGGAGATATGACCTGTGCTGACCGACTGCCCTCGATTACACATCCCAGTCAGTGCATTGTTGGGTCTCACACTGCTTGGAGAAAGAGAGAGAGAGAGGTTAAATTTGTGAACTAAGGGGGTGGGAGAACCAAGGGGGGAGGGGGTTCCCCTCCTTTTTCTTCCCTCCTTCTCTTCTCTTCTACTTGGTCACATACATCCTCACACACACATAGACACACACACACATATATACACAGACGAGGACTCCAGTCCTGCTATGACCAACACCACCAGCCCAGAAGAGAGCTCTCCCGCCCAGGGCGCCGTAGCACCATCGGAGCCTGACCTGGAAACTAACGTAGAACCCGACTCAGCAGCAAAGCCTGAGCACAGCGAGGCCTGTTGTGAGAGAGAGGATGAGGATGAGGAAGAGCAAACAGCACCAGGGCAGGAGAATGCTCGAGGTCAGAGTGTGGAGCCGGAGTGGGTGGAGGAGAGATTCAGGATCAATAGGAAGAAATTGGAGACCATGTTATATGGTAAGTCATCAACACACACCACACAATTTCAACACAACTACAAAAATTAATGTTGTATTTTTGGTGAGACTAAAATGGATTCCATTGACTCAACACTGATTTGAGATCAGGTGTTTTCAGTGATGCGCGTAGTAGTGGAATGAATGAAATTAAAATCACAAAGCATCACTGTCTACTTTATACTGTATGTAACATTTTGGTTCTATCATGGCCATTTTTGGCCAGTTGAAACCCATGAAAACCATGATTTCAACTCCTTGTTTTTTACTGAACGGAATCATATAATTTGTTCTTTTTCTATGATAATTATGATTCCATCCATCCATCCATTTTCTAATGCGCTTTTCCCCACAAGGGTAACGGGCATGCTGGAGCCTATCCGACCTGTCTTCGGGCAGTAGGCGGGGTATACCCTGAACCGGTTGCCAGCCAGTCGCAGGGCACATAGATGAACAACCATTCTCGCTCACACTCATACCTAGGGACGATTTAGAGTGTTCCATTAGCCTGCCATGCATGTTTCTGGAATGTAGGAGCAAACCAGAGCACCCGGAGAAAACCCATGCAGGCACGGGGAGAACATGCAAACTCTACATGGGAAGGCTGGAGCCGGAATCAAACCCCGCACCTCTGCACTGTGAGGCGGACGTGCTAACCAGTCGATCACCGTGCCGTTCATTAAGATGATGATGTTGATTATTCGTGTTATTATTATCATCAGATTACAGTCTAGCATTAATCCATTTTGAGACAAGGGAGTAAGTTCATGTGATAATAGGAGTGGAAATAAGAAGTGGAGAGAACTTCTGCTGACCATGGAAAGGAATTACCTTTTAATTTAAGAAGTTTAAGCATCTGTGCACTGAATAAAAATGGGGGACATTTTATAATAATGACGAGAACTGATGTTAGTTATAAATTAACATAAAATGCAAAATTACAAACTGTCTGCGCCTTGTCAAAAAGGGCCATAAACAACATTGCACAAGGCCTGGAGGTTAATCGAAGGAGATTTTTTATTGCGGCCAGTCTAAATGCTGTACCGCGAGTCTCTCAAGGCCTCCAGCTTGTTGCCACCATCCATGCAGTAAAGTCATGTACAGGTATCATGAATGATTAATGACACCCAACGGGTGATGCATTCGTAAGTCGTATTGCTATTATCATGCCTGTCTGGGATGAGGAGGTAACTGCCACCATTATTTATCTCAGCCTGCCGGCTTTATGACGAATGCCTCCACTGTGCCACTGTGGGGATTCATTGTGTCACCGCTATACATTTGCAGTGGTGGAAAGTAACAAAGTACAAATACTTTGGTAATTTTTTTAGGGGACTGTATCTGTACTTAAATATTTATAGTTCGAACAACTTTTTTACTCTTCCTCCCTACATTTGAAAACAGATAACTGTACTTTCAATTCTCTTTTTTGTCAGAAAGTATTCTGTGTGCAGAGTTTTTACACTGTGCTAAAGTATTAAAATGAGCACTGTACAATATGTGACAGTCAAAATGCATTATACTTTTTACATTTGCACTTGACTACATTTCAGAGACTGTGCTGTTTAACTTTTACTTGGGAACAAGACTTGAACCAATACTTTTTTGTTCTTTTACACTGACATCTGTACTGTTACTTAAGTACACTCATCGCTTTGTTGTTAACACAGACTCTCCATGGCTTGAATGAATAATGATACTTTATTGTGTTTGAACAGCCTCAGTCAGGCTTTAAATACTGTATCTTGTCAGATTGTCCTCTCTTTGAATGTGAGGTGCTTGAGTGGATTTTTTTCCACAAAACTTCTCAGTTTTGTATTTGTGGTCAAATTTTTGTGGTTGAGTGGGACATATTTGCGTCACTAAATGTCATTGGCGTCATTGGCCGTTTCCAGGCTAATTTGTGGGCCCCCACCGCCCCCAATCTTTGCCACCTCCTCTCTTGACCCTATACTATTCTCTACCCATTCCTCAGCTCTCGCAAGAGTTACCCTTAGTGATGGTGGGTAGGCTGTCCAAGCGCTACCCCCAACCTTGTAAATGTCACAGTGGAGACGTGGCCTTTTAAAATTGTTTATGTTCCAAGCAATTTCTCATTCCTTTTGTGCCAGTTGCTTGGCTAATGGCAACATTGAAAAGCTGTTTGGAGAGTTGCAGTCCGGAAGAATTTGTTCGAAAAGTATAAACAAAAATGGAAAACAACTATCAAAATTCTACTGCCAAGTTTAATTCAATTTAATTATTATTATTATTACTATTTTTTTTTGCAAGGCAAAGTAGCTTTGCCTATATAGTGCATTTAAGTAACTCAACGTTCTTCCTCGTTACATAATTTAAAAAAAACATTTAAAATTCTAACCAAAATAATGTACGTCAATTAAAGCAAAGAATAAAACAAAAACAGAATAATATAAAACATTCAAATTTAAATGCAAAGTATTTTACTGAAATTACTAAAAGAGTGTAGATGTACTACTTTATTTAGGTCACTGATGGTGTAGTGGTTAATTCGCCTAACTTCACTGCATTCATTCTGGGTTCAGTTCTCACCCAGTGACTGTATGAATGTGCAATTGGACAGTTTTCTATTTCTGCCTTGTGAATGATGAGTGACCATTCCTGGACGTTGTCTTAGATAGGTTCTAACTCAGCTGTGACTGAACAGGATTTACATAAAATGGATGGATGATTTTATACACGGAATGTATGTAATGTATCCTGCTGAGCCAATATGTACGCAAGTATGACAAATTTACAAATGAAGACCTTTTTTTTTGTATGGCAGAATGTTAACGGACATGTGAATGAAGTTGATTAAAAAAACAAAAACAAAAACAACGGAAATGTGACAGTGGTTCATCTTTTCATTTGTACAACTTGATTTATTGCAGTACTTGCACTTTCCTAAATTGTCTATATTTCTTAACGAGGGTATATTGATACAGGTCTTTGCTCGATCCGGAAAGATGGGACCGTGGTGATTTCTAGTGATTTAAATCTGTTTCATTTTGTTTGCATTTATTTTAACTGTGTTTGTTGCAGCTCCAAGGGTTGGAGATGCTATGACAGGCGAGGAGTTTTTTGAGAGAGTAAGTCAAACATCAAACGTGCAACATTTCATTAGGAAGACAAAACAAATGAAAGTTTCCTGCTCAGTAGTGACCATTGCTAACATTGGTGCATAAACTTTAGTGAGTACTTATGGCTGACGGATTGGTGCACCTCTGTGAAAAAATCCTGTGATAACAAGTGTCCTCGGTGTCGTGATTACAATCTTTGAAATGCAAATGGGCCTTTGTATTCTAAGAATCTGTACACGCTGCAAATATTCTCGAGGCCTACGGTGACAGCCGGCTTACTCCCTCTTCACAGCTCTTTTTCACTCTCCTCATTGTTTCGGCCTTCACAGGTGATGAAAGAAACTGACACTCAGGTGAAATGGCCTTCCAAATTGAAGATCGGAGCCAAGTCAAAGAAAGGTTGCAGATTCTTGATGTCACTCACATCCTATAATTTGATCCTTTCTGTTGTTCCCTGTTCATTTCCATATCAATCGCTTTCCGGTGAAACAACATGGCACAATTTTAGATTGTAGATGATATCAAACTGAGCTGTTACCTCTTGCAGACCCACATGTGAAGGTGGAAGGGAAGAAAGCCAATGTTTTGCAAGCCAAAAAGAAGATTCTAGAAGTTCTCGAAACTCGGGTACTTATTGTAATATTAAGGACACTTAGTATACTTACATAAGTGGCGATGTGGAATGAAGTCCTGATTGCATTGAAATACTCAGGTAAACAAGGTGACCCTCAAAATGGACGTGGCTTACACAGAGCATTCCCATGTGATTGGCAAAGGTGGTGGAAACATCAAGAAGGTAATGGAAGTCACTTCCTGTCATATCCATTTCCCAGACTCCAACCGCCACAACGCTGCAGGGGAGAAAAGCAACCAGGTATGCGTATGGAACCAAAGGAAGAAATTAAGAGAGACAATCACCTTCATAAAAGAAAACAAAACCAAATGTCCTTGTTACTATTACCAGGTGTCAATTGCTGGACCCATCGAGGGAGTGGAAGACGCCAGGAGGAGAATTAGAGTGAGTGGTCCATTAAGTGGCCGGCTGTGCATTTAGTAGCTGGGCTTTCAGTGAAGTCAAAACATACTCACAAGTTTTGCTCTGACCAACCAAACAGGGGAGGGAAGAACGCTGAGGGCAAGCTGGCCCTCAAGAGAGGAAATTGATACCGGATTTGTTGAGGAAACAGTCTTATTGCTAATACATAGTACAACAGATTTTGAATGCCAGAGGTAGTTTAAAATTCTCGTCAAATCAAGTGAAGTCAGTTGCGTTGAAAGAGCACCAAATCACAACAGAAGTTATCTGAAGGCACTTGACACATTGAGCAGGTCAAAAACCTCACAACTGAAACAGATATACAGTTTGTATTTAAGAAAACCAACTGAATCCCACATGAACAAATACTTGTTGACGGAAGCCAGGAAAAAAGTCACTTTAAGGAAGAAACATGAAACAGAAATCATGTTTTGGGGAGCAAAAGTCTGCCTTGGCCGATTGGTTTGAGATAGACACAGTGTAGATGGAATAGAGTAGACAGAGTGTATCGACTTCTGTCCCAGAGGGGAAGATAGACAGGATAGAGAGGTTGAGCAGCCAGGAGAGGGAGGGTGGCCAATGGGCACAACGACAGAACAGTTCCATTCTACACAGCATGATGAAATCTAGCGTGTACTGGAAGCATTGCAACCAAGACAAACGTTATGAAATGAAGGAAGGAGACTACTGTGAATAAATTACTTTCATTCCATAGCACAAATATGAGCAATTGGGTTGTGAATGAAGATCAGTGCTTCTGACACTTTAAACTTTAAAGGTCACAGAAAAGGCCTTGCCGGAACGTGACCAGCCACAACTAGGATGACAGTATTTATAATTTGACAGAGCCTATTATGGATTTACTTTTAATTTTCCTAGGATTTTTTTTTTCATTTCAATCTGGACTCACAGATCAATAGAACACCTGACCCGCAATTAAACAGCCATACAGTGGTGCCGTTTGCAGTATTTGGCAAAAGGGTTCAACATGTCTTTTTCTGACATCAACTCATCCACTTCATCCACTTTCTTTTCTTTTGTATTCTGCTTTTGTTGTTTGTTTATGTGCTAGGATCTGCAGCCACTGACCTTAACCTTTGACCTGCCTGTCAGCCTGGCCCCTCAGCCCCTGCCAGATGCCAACTCACCTCTCATCCAGCAGGTGGTGCAGACGTTAGGGGTGAGTGTGAGCTTCAGAGCGGTGCCACCGCAGCCTCAGGCTCAGCCTGCCTTCTTTGGGAGCTGTTGCACAGTGTGGGGCCTGCAGGGGAACACCCCCGCCGTTAAGGTCAGTGCGACACAGTCAGTGCGGAAAGCATCGACGAACACACACCAGCTGTAAGCACCGCAACGTGTTCCCACGTATTACGTGGCAGAAGGCGACCTGTGTTCTGATGGAGCTGCTCGTGGGGTCAGAGGTAACAGGGAGCGTTGTGACCAGCCAGCTGGATGTCACCTCGCAGCAGCATCTCTTCTTGCTGGGGCAGAACGGAGCTCACTTCCTCAGTGTCATGCATCACACCCAGACGCAGATCATTCTACCGGACCTCAGCGCACCCCAGAACCTCCCCTCACTGGTCATCCAGGGCAGCCCTGATGGAGTGTGTCTGGCCCGGCAGCAGCTCATGGTATGTTTCTAGTGGCTGTCTGAAAAAAAAAGTCAACGGTCAAAATGTATGAGTTGTGTCAATAATAAAACAAGATTGTAGTAGCCACGCTCTTGACTCAATGCCGAATGGCAAACTTCCTATGTCACAGTGTTGGGAAACATTTCACAGTAGCCACTCTTTTTTAAAATTAAGTTTAAAAAAAAATAAAACACAGGTTACTGATGGGGTAGTGGGACATTTGTCTTACTGGTACAGGCTGCTTATGTTCATCTCCCACTCAGTGCCAGTATGGTTCTTTGATTTATATGTGCCCTATGATTGTTTAGCGACCAATCTAGGATGTACTGCGGGCGGGAATAGGCTCCAGCTGCTTGCGACCCTGAACAGGAGGAATTGAAAATTGAAAATGGATGGAAAATCAAACAATGAAAGAGAATGTAAAGAAACAAGCTGGTTTTATCATGTGTAATTGAGCTGAAAGTCACACACACTGTGTTAGTGTTTCGATGCATCACTTTAAGGGGTGTGGCCTATTGAGTGACATCATGAGCTGCAGTCAGTCAGATTGGCTGTTTGTCGCATGATTAGTTCAGTGTTAGAATCTGCTCCATGCTTCTTGAGTGTTTTCATTTTGTGGTGTGTTATCGTGCATCAGTGACAGTAGCTCCTTTTTTAATATACACAGTGTGTGTGTGTGTGTGTGTATACATATATACAGTATATATACTGTATATATAGGGTTTACAGTATTTAAAACCATCATTGCATCGTTACATACAGTATATGACTGTCAATCAAAATCCTCTCCTTTTTTTTTTAACTTCAAGCAAGCAGTGGCATGTCTGAATCTCACTCTGCTTAGCGTTCACTACAGGGCAAGACCAAAAAAACAAACAAAAAACAAAACAAAGCGACAGCTCATAACTTCAAACTCAAAGAAAAGATTAGGGCACTTATAAGTCAAAGTTCGACTATACTGTAAAATTAAAACAGTATGCGTGATGCTAACTGAGCGATGAACCACTCCGATCCATAAAATGTCATATTACAGGACCATCGTAAACACCCCTCCCCTGTATTTTCTTTTTTGGGGGGGTATTGTGTTGTATCCTCTCTGCGTTCTCGTATTTCAGACTTTTGTGTAGCACACTGCATTCACACTGCGATAAACAAACATGGGCGCACAAAACAAACAGTCTTTGAAATTCCTTGGCAACATGGTGAAGGGTTCAACCGAGCATGGAGAGTAAACAAGAGCTGGACAAATGCTTCAAGAGGAATTTAAAGTATATTTTATAGTCTGCAGGGTGGCACAGAGGTCAACTGGTTAGCACGTCTGCCTCTCACAGCGCAGATGTGTAAGGTTCGATTCTGGCTGCGGCCTTCCTCTTTGGAGTTTGCATGTTCGGGTACTCCGGTTTCTTCCTGCATTCCAAAAACATGCCCGGCAGGTTACTGGAACACTCTAAATTGTCCCTGGGCGTGATTGTGTGTGCAAATGGTTGTTTATCTATGTGTGCGTTTCGATTGTCTGATAACCAGTTCGGGATGTATCCCACCTACTGCACGAAGACAGCTGGGACAGGCTCCAGCATCCCCGCAACCCTTGTGAGGATAAGCGGATCAGAAAATATCTGTATTCTCTGCTCCATGTTTTTGCGTTGAGTGCGTGTGACAAAGGCTGACAGAAGTCTACACAAAAGTTTGAGAAAGAAGCATAGAGTGAGAGTTGTTAACACTAAAACAGCAGATAGTGGTGAGATACCATACCGACATAAGCAGTTAGGCATTTGGCATTGAGTCATTAGTGTGACTGCATAGGTGGACAACCACAATAATAAACTTAGAAGAGTGGTGTCAGTGTCTATAAGAAACAGTTGCAGGTGGTGGTATCTGGTGAAGAGTCATGTTTTTAACAAAAAATATTTGAGTCTGTGTTTTTTTTTTGTCTGTGTACACATAGGACTGTCTGCCTGTGTGCTTGATGTTTGACATGCGGGAAGATGTGGAGGCAGATTCCTGTGCGCTGGCTCAGATGATGCAAAACCTTGGAGTCTTCATTAGTGTCAAGCCCAAAGTAAAGCAGACCAACAAGGTATATTATTTACCCTGTTCAATTGTGCATCCTTCCCTTGCGTTATCTCTCAGTCATACAGATTTGTATTTTGCTTTACTTTCCCCTTACATACTGTACATAGATTGTGCTTTTTTTTTCTTAAATATTACCACCTGTACTGTATGTATCTATTGCAGTCGGTGGTGGTGAAAGGTCTCGAAAGGAACATCCAGTGTCTTTATGAGGCCCGTCGGCTGTTGCTGGGCTTGGATTCTTATGACTCCACCAAGGTGACCAATGTGGCCCCTGATCCCATTCTGGCTGGGAATGAGTTGACCAGCTATTGGCTCAACATGTTACTACAGCAGCTGCGTCTCTCGGAACATGGTGAGCTTACGCACAATGTAAGTTTTAAGTTTTGTAAATTCTTGGATTTTCTCATTCATCATTTGTTTGTATTCAGTTTATTGTCTGCTCATTAGAGCGCTTTGTTACGGCTGCAGCTGTTGTGAAAGTGCTATATAAATAAAAAAGTATTGTATTGTGTTGGATTCATGAATATTTACACTCAACTAAAATCTAGTGCTGATAGAAATTTTATAGAAGTTAAAAAAGATACAAGGTGACAAGTACAGTCCTACACGGTTGCACTGAAACTACAAGAACTATTATAAACATACTGTTAAATGAATACATCTCTGGCAGTATCATTCAAAATTGAACATTACATTTGCCTATCTGGTTTTGGATCTCATTACATTGCTTAAGTAGTCATATTACTATGGCTCATCATTTTTGGAAAGACTGACATCCCAATCAAATGCCATTTTCAAATAACTTCCCAATCTTAAACAGGCCCCATCCCTCCACCTATTACAGAGGTTCAGTATGGTACAAAGGCTCGCCCCTCACCTCCACCCGGGTTACCCTCTCCCACTGACGAAGTGCGGGCAGGACTGAAGGGAACAGACAGTCGTCCACTGGAGAAGGTGTTGAGTAACTTTCACCACTGGAAGAAAAGAACGCACAAATGCGAAGGGTCATTTTCTATTTTCAAGATGCCCTTTCTGTTTAGATCCTTGAAAATGATGATCAGTCTGGCCAATCAGATGATGAGAGCTCGAAGGATACGGTGATGATGACATCATCAGAGGATGCAATCAACATCCCCACTGGCCCCAGGGTGACAATGATGGGTCGGAGGGGGAGTCTACAGGGTCCAGAGATGAGCAAAGTTTTCAGCCAAGCCAGACGCCACTCTACGGGGCAGGCGTTTACCTGCAGGTGAATGTCAAGACCAGTGGTCCCCAAACTTTTTCCTGTGAGGGCCACATAACTTTTCGCTTCTCTGATGGGGGGGCCGGGGTCAGTTTGTAACAGCAAAAGTGTGACTGCAAGAGTACCTAGACGTAAAAATGTATTGTTTCCCAGAAACCCACACAAAATCAAATAACTTTTTTTGATACACTCGCGGTATTAAAGACGTCTTTCTTCTCGGGACACACCACCTCCGCGACAGCATTCATGCATTTCTTGACAAACTCTCCTTACCGCTGCTTGCTATCAGTTGAGCAAACCGAAAGCTAGCCCGAACAGATGGCTGGTTCAGCTGAGCTTGGCGTACAAATGTATTTTGCTGAGCTAACGTTCCTCTTTTTAGCGTTGACAGTTTGTCTGCTCTCATTTGCCCATGCAAAAAATCGTACTTGTTGTTGTGACGGGATTCATAGTGTCTCCGCAGATTGTATTCTTTGAATACCCCCACCGACAGATGAGACAGACAATCTTTTCTTTGCATTGAAAAAAAAAATGTTTCTCCATTTTGGGTTAAATTCCCTGTCTTCTGAATAATTTTTTTCTCTTACCTCACCTTTTCGCCATGATCACGTTCTCTTTGAGAGGGACGGGTTTAGGATTTTTTTTTTCTGGGGTTGCCAGATAACGGCACAGACCGCAGAAGGATGGAACAAATGTCACGTTATACAGTATGTGTTTTTAAATTGTTACTAGCTAATAGTTAATCATGAAAATAGTTCATAACTAAGGAATATTTTATTGCAAAAGACAAAATTTATGATAAAATACAAATATACATAGATGAAAAATAAATCAAAAGACTCTCTGGTATTGTTCAGGGGGGCCGGACAAAACAATCATGACGACTGAGATGGCAGACTGTTGACAAAAATGAAATGTTCTGGATTTGCATCTTTATAATAGTTAGCCTGTTGACCTCTTTGCTCAGTTATTTCATTTAGTCATTCCTCCATCAATTTTATATACCACTTGTTCTCTTTGGGTTACAGGTGAGGAATAATGAGCACTTCAAAATAGCAGTCAGTGTGAGCACAAAACCGTTATTCTTCTGAAAAAGCAAAAAAAAAAAAAAAAGTCAGTAAAAGCCGATTAAAACCTCTGAGTGGTACTTTGTGGGTAGACAGAGGAACTTTGAATGGTGGTAATAATGCGCAGAATCACATTTAAAATGATTTTGACTATGATAGTTAATTCTGAAGACAGCCACGTCCCATTTATGAAAGTGTGCCCACTTGTGCAACTGCAATATTCATTCATTCATTCATTCATCTTCCGAACCGCTTCATCCTCACTAGGGTCGCGGGGGTGCTGGAGCCTATCCCAGCTGTCTTCGGGCAGTAGGCGGGGGACACCCCGAATTGGTAGCCAGCCAATCGCAGGGCACACAGAGACGAACAACCATGCACACCCTCACTCACACCTCGGGACAATTTAGAGTGATCAATCAGCCTGCCATGCATGTTTTTGGAATGTGGGAGGAAACCGGAGTACCCGGAGAAAACCCACACAGGCCCGGGGAGAACATGCAAACTCCACACAGGGAGGCCGGAGCTGGAATTGAACCCGGTACCTCTGCACTGTGAAGTCGACGTGCTAACCACTGGACTACCGGGCCGCCCACTGCAATATTTCAGATGTTTTTTTAACTTCACTTTTCAAAAACATATAGGCACAAAAAAAATCCATTGTATTATACAGATTGTAGGCCACATAAACAATTGGAACAGTCAACAATGATTTATCTTGGTCTCATTTTTAGATCACAAAAACCTGGCATTTGAACAGGGGTGTGTAGACTTTCTATATCCACTGTAAGGAACCCATAACATGGTGTTTTTTCAGTATGGAAGGAAGCCAGAGAAGCCGCAGAAAACCCAGAAATAGTCACTCTCCTCAATGAATTGCCTTTAAAAAAAACTATACTACTGTATGTAGCTTAGCTGTGTGTACATTCCATTGTTATCCCGAGTCTAAATGCTGTCCTTGACATGTCTGCTGTACTTGATGTTGTTGAGTTGTGTGAATAGGGCTCCTTTATTTACTTCTACACAGCCACCCAAGTTAATCCTTGTGCATGTGTGTTATCTCCTGAATGCACAAGGATGCTGAATGCAGACATGGAGCGAGGGAGGATGGAGCGGAGGAATAGCCTTAGGAGAGACGTGATGCTGTCCCGGGATGTTTGCGCAGATGTCTCGCAATCGGAGGTGTAAAAGAACACACAGCACTTTCTTTTCACTGCTCTAATGTACTTGACAGCTGTGCAAATTAACGCTTGGGTGCATGCATTGCTTCAAACCCATGTCAAGGACCATTTAAAAGAAGCAAACAAGGAAGACATGGTTCACAATTTTTATGTTTGTACCTACATGTGGCACTTTCTGGTTGATTTCTGGCCTCTTTTGAGAACTTCTATGTAACGTCTCACAATCCAAAATTTGCCAAAATGTAAACAGGCTTTCCACTATGGTGCTTGCAGGAAGTGGTGTAAGTATTGGTATATATGATGTAAATGGGGTTTAACATGCCTGTATTCAGAGGGATGGAATCGATTTTCAACTCCATGCATTATTTACCTACTTTATATCCTGTTTGTGCTCTGTAGGTTTATGACTATGAGAAGAAGAAATTGCTGGCGACCAGAGGTTAGTGCCTCTAAATGTTTAATTCCTTTTCAGGTCTTAAACTGTGTCTTCTGATGCTAAGCAAAGAGTTTAGAGCAAAACTGATCTTATATTCATTGATCTGTGTCCACCGTGTACTGAACTGCAAAGTCAAATCACTTCATCAATGAATTAACCAATCAGGCAGACATGTTTAGTGAGTCATTCATGTCCAACAAATCAATTCAAGTCTGCCTGAAGCTGAGAAAAAATGGAGAAAGTTACTTATTACTAGTTTCCATGTTGACATTCTGAATGTGTAGTGGCCCAGTGTCCCAATACTCTTGTACTTTGTTTTAGGATGCGAGACAGTTGCGCAAAGAATCCCACACATTATAATCAAATCCACAGGCACACACACATGCGCGCGCGCGCACACACACACACACACACACACACACACACACACACACACACACACACACACACACACACACACACACACACAAGTAATGCTTCTTCATCCATCAAACAGAAAGATAGATACAGGGAAGATTAGCAGTGAAATGGGCCTAAATTGCCTCAGTGTTGTTTTATTATGGGATTATGAATGATCTGTTTGAAAGGGCCATCTGCCTTCTAGTAATTTAAACACACATATTCCATTCCATGGATGCACGCTCTTGGCTGTGGTGTGTGCTTTTGCAGGTTTGACACACTCGGTTTCTATCTCTGTGTCTCGTGCTGCGGCGTTGCTTGTTTTTCATTTGTGTGCCTCAATTTCACCAATTTGAGCTTGATTAAATATGCTGCACACTGGCAACCAGAAGTACTGTTCCAGATTAATTATTTAACACCTGAACTGACTTTGTCCATTCTGTGAAGTTTGGAAGTAGAGGGGGAGCAAATGCAATGATGGACAGACTGCATTGATTTGTTCTAGCCATGACTAGTCTCCCACAGCTTTTTTGAGCTGCCTATCAAATGCTATTTTATTGATTTGTCTTCCAACAACTTCATATTGACCAAGTCAGAATCACAGCACCACACTGCGCGTAAGATAGAAAAGTGGCAAAATACTCACACTGGATACTGCATAGAAGTTCAGATACCAGGGGGAAAAAAAGTATTGATTCGACTCCTATCAACTCCCATATAAATAGGGGAATGTAAAAAAAATAAAATAAAATAGACTGAATTGTACTTCTGTTAAGTATAAAAGTAAAAAAAAAAACATTTTTACTGTCAGCAATGTACAAAACAGGTTTTTAAAACTTGTCACATAGACATCTTGCCTACCCACAAAATAGTGTCCCTATTTTATTAATTTGCATAGAGCTCATACTGAGAAGAAAAACAAAATCCTGAGACACAGTTTTGCCGTAAACTAGATTCTGACAGGATAATCCCGACTAGGCTGACAACAGGTCCTGCATGAGCTAAACAAAACAGCATGACAGAAAGTGCTAAATTAGTTGATAAAAATGTAAGGATAGAGAGCACCATATCTATATTCAATGGTGGGGAGTAAAACGTCCTCAGAAAAGTAAATACTCATTAGCCAACAGCACATCTCTTTAACCACTGTACACCACTGAAGTTAATTATGTCAAGCATTTAAAGTAAGTAAAAACATAATCAAGATTCCAAATGCTCACACATTAAAAATACTTTTTCTTCCAATGTTTAAGTACATTGAATAGCAATTACTTCCTATACTCATGTACATGACAGCTAATGTCAGATACTCACGTAACAGCCCACACCAGCGGCCCTCAAACATTTTGCACCAAGTACCACCTACAAATAATACAAAAAGACCCATGGGTTGATCAAAAATAATGCTGAGATTTTATTACTAAAAAGTATATTTCGTTGTTTTAAGTCACTCTAACACAATCGGACAATTTGAACATTATCGTGCTCCTAAACATAGAAAATTGAAATGAACCATACTTAAATTATTCCATTAAAACGTATTGTTTTTGCCATATAAGTTACATAAAAAAATGTACCTAAATAACATGGGTAGATTAAAAACAAATGATTTGAATCTGAAAATGGGTTTTGATTTGATGAACCGGATCAAATCGTCACATTTTAAAATTGTTACATCTTTGAATCGTATCACACCACATGTAACAAGATACATATCAAACTATCTTTTATGAGCGATGAACACCAGACATAAATCGATGTGATGTTGCTGACAATTTGTTGTTTCTTTGTATGGAATTAACTTGGATAGTTTGGGTTTGGAGATCTGTTGTTGCATATTAATAAATGTGTATCATATTAAATCAAATCATAATCCCACTGAATCAAATGGAATGGAATCATTTTAATAATAATAATAATAATTTAGTCATATATTCATTCATGACTGGAGGGATTTTTAAAAAATGAAACATCATAGCTATAAATGACAATGTATGGTAAAATCTCTATTACGCAATCTTTTATTGGACATACTTCAAAAGAAAAATTAAAATAGATCCAAAAACTTGACGCCCTACAAAAAAAGTTGACATTTTCTAATCAGCATCAAATTTGAAGGACACATCAAGCCAGCTCTGATTAAAATTTGCTGTTGACCAGTGTTACGATTTCAAAACAAACAATTCATCTATCCATCCATTATCCGAGTCGATTGTCATGACAAGGTTTGCGGGCGTGCTGGAACTGTCTTCAATTCTTAAAGAATAATTTTCAATGTGCAGCATAGTTAAACACATTGGCAGTGTTCCTATATACCACCAGTTCCACCAAGTGGTTTTTACTCCCAAAGTACAAATAACTACCAAAGTTATTTATTCTGTTCATTTATGTGAATAGTGACAATTAACTACCAAAGTTATTTGTACTTTTCCTCACGCCAGAGTGCTTAGGAGTTATCTCTGTGTTGTCTTCTTCCAGCGATGCAGAGAAAGCCAGTGGTGACTGAAGTGCGGACACCCACAGACACTTGGAGTGGTCTTGGTTTTTCCAAGTCCATGCCAGCGGAGGCTGTAAAGGAGCTGCGGAACATCAGCCGTCGAAGCTACAAACCCTACTTGAGCACAAGCAGCGGCCAGGTATAAATCTGCAACGAGCCAGCTCAAAACAGGCGGCTTTCACGGGGTTTTCAACAAATGGTGCTATGTAGTGTTTTTAAAGATCCCTTGAAATATTATGTTGCAATGTCTCTCGAACTGTTTGCTATCTCGCTGAGTGGTGAACGAAGAGAATTTGAATACGGTACTCAATTATTCACGCCCTGATTGCATCTCTTTGGTCAGCACGACCAGTCAAACCATCTTGCTGACTTGAACTCTCCATCTCATTTAAAAAAAAAACCCTCAAACGGAGGAGAGATTATCTGACTCGCTGGAGTCTGATAACAGCCCTTTTGCCTTTTATTGTATTGGCGGCAGCATGTGTAGTGCCGGAAAAGAAGTGCCTAAGTCGATGGCACTAGTATGTATTTCATATTTTGTAAAGAGCACCAGTTGCAAAAATCGTGACACCAAGAGCCATCAGTCGTTAGTTTGCTGTTCAGAAAACCCACCAGTACTGTAGCTGTCGGCGGGATCCCTCTAGTGGTAGATAGAAGAATTACTGAATTGAATGTGCAGACTCTGTTACAGTGGATTCAACTTTGTACAGTGCATTTGTTGAGTACAGATTGGTTGCATTTAACTTTTAAAACTTCCTTTATTTGCTTCAAAGCAGTGGTCCCCAACCACTGGGATGCAGCGGGCTGTGCAGATGAAAGAATCAAAAACTTGCAGTACTTCCCGTTTATTTATGAGGCTGAAAAATATTTTATTTTGAAAAGTGAGCAGATTCGCTCTGTTAAATGAATAAAAACAAAAACAAATAAACAACAAAAAAAAAACAGAACATGCACAACTCTGCACAATTTGCAGCAAGCTGCTCCTGAGTTTGCGTTATGGTGAGTTATGTATTTTCATGCACTTTACATTTGTTCTGTGGTGCCCTTTGTTACTGCATTTCAGGGATACGTTGCCGATGTCGTTATTTGAAATGTGGCCACATGTTTATGGTTTATTTTACATCTACAAAATACCCCAGTTTTTGTGTTGCTTGCATCCTTCATGCACTTTGTTTTCTGGTGTCTGCTGTATGTTTAAGAGTTATCATAGTGACCATATTAAAGTGTCGTTACGGTTGTTGTTATGGTGTTGGTGCTGCTAGTAAAGGTACATAAAAATACACGGTGGATAAGAGTTGGTTGTTTTAGGAGCATTTTTTTTTAATCAACCGAGCGACCACCAAAATAAACAACAGGGCAAATGTAAAATTCTGTTCATTTATGTGAATAGTGACAGATTATTTCTATAGTGTTTCCCTACCATGGTACATTTTACATTAGAAAAAGGTCACATCATTTAAACCCAGAGTGAAGTGAAAGTTGCTTTTGAAAATGATTTTAAATCATTGCACCATTGCAGTCATGGGCCAACCAGAGCGGGGCAGCGTCTCATGGGAGCAATTCGGACAACTGGCGGGACAGACGCGGATCGCAGCCCGCCTCCTCATCTTCGTCGTCCTCTGCTTCTTCTCCATCCTCCCCACCACCGGCCTCCTACTCGTCCTCCTCTCACGTCCCCACATTCGCATCCAACAGAAACAGAAATGACAAACCCAGTGAGTCCCAGTCAGTCCTTTTCTTCGTACTAGTATGACAAAGACAGATATTAAGGCTTGGCTTTTAACCCCCCCGACGCCTACAGCCGAGGGCTTCCCGGGCTGTAACTACTTTGACGACGTGTGCCCATCAAGGAGGGCATCCACCTGCAGTCAGCGTAGCCCCTCCCCCCAAATAATGGATGATCTGCCGGAGCTCCTCAGCCAGCTGGGGTTGATGAAGTACATTGATGTGTTGGAGCAAGAAGAGGTACAAAAACAAAAACAGCCTCGTTTTTTTCAGTGTTCTCCTTTTATATCACTTATTCCATCAATGTTTCAAAGTAACCATCGGATGTCAGTCCACCAGCAAAAACGTGAGTCCATCAGAGATGGGCTGACGGACCTTCTGTGGCTAGCGACGGACAGTTGTAAATGTCTCCCTCTGTAAACTTCAAATTCTCAAACGACTGGTTGATCCTTCCTTCGTCTGGAAGAACACACAGCAATACTGAACTAAATACATTTAAAATAAACCTTGGAAACTCAAGACAAATACAAAAGACATTTTAGCTGTAATTTAAGTTAGTTTTAGCTAGTTTTATACACATAAAATGCAGTTTCCGTTTATTTTCATTTTTTTCATTAGTTTTCATGTACTATGATAACCTTGGTGTTTATTTAGATTGACTACCAGACTTTCCTCACACTGTCTGATGATGATCTGAAGGAAGTGGGCGTGTCCACATTTGGAGCCAGACGCAAGATGCTGTTGGCCATCTCAGGTAATATCATAGTTGAGTTCTTCATCTGCAGTGGTGACCCGTCATCGAAACAAAATGAGATCTTCTTTTCCAGAGCTAAACAAGAGCAAGAGGAGACCTTCAGACACATCCAGCGTCAAGTCTGGATACCTGGAAGGCGGTGCCAGCGGTCGACTGCCACGCATTGCAGACATGGAAGTCGCTGCTCTGACTGACCGCTGGTGAAAGGAGCTTTTAGCCAACTTTGAACTTGTCAGTTGTGCAAATAAAGTTCTAACAGACATATCATTTTACTTAAATCAGAAACAACAACAATAACGAACAGCATATAGTCATGTGTGCCTTATGCCAACAGCCAAATTCCAAAGGTTTTGATACAAAATAACGACAAAGAGGTCTTCTCTTCTGAACTTCTGTTTTTTTTTAATGTGAAAAAGTCAAATGTTACATGGAAGTTCATGATAGTTCTAAGGTGAGTTTGATGTTTTCCTTTATTTCTGCAAGATGATGCTTTATGCTTTCACTTCATTAATCACTATTTTGAGGCAACTGTAAATAGGTACCCCCCTCCGCCAAAAAAAGGATACTATACTGTGATGTTAAATAAAATGTTCAAGTTGATTACTGTAATCTGTTTTTGGCAAAAAATAGAGGGGTTGTGACGTATTATAAAATTAAAGTTTCTTGCATATTGATCTGATTGCATTTTTAATAAATACACTTTAAAGTATTATTTTAAAATACCTTGGAAAAATACATTGGAAAATGGCATTTATTGCCTATCCCTGCTTCATAAAATGAAACTTTAACATGAAATATGATAACTACAATCGTTTATCATTGTTTTTTAACATTTGTGTTACTTCTTAACCCAAATATAGTTTGTTAATTTTCTTCTGTGGGATGTGGAAAGACCAAAAGTAAATTCACTGATTGATTTTTCTGCATATTTGATAATTTCAACTATTACTGGGGAGATTCAGTCCTTGGCCCTGTCCATCCATCCATCCATCCATCCATCCATTTTCTGATCCGCTTTTCCCTCACAAGGGTCGCGGGCATGCTGGAGCCGATTCCAAATGTCTTCGGGCAGTAGGTGGGGGACACCCTGAGTTGGTTGCCAGCCAATCGCAGGGCACACAAAGACAAACAACCATTCGTGCTTCCCGTCACACCCAGGGACAATTTCGAGAGTTCCTTTCGCCTGCCATGTATGTTTTTGGAAAGTGGGAGGAAACCAGAGAACTCGATTAAAACCCATGTGAGCCTGGGAAGAACATGTAATGTCCACACAGGAAGGCTGGAGCCGGAATCAAACCCTGCACCTCTGCTGTGTGAGGCGGACATCCGAAGCAGGCGACTACCGTGTCGCTAGATTTTGTATCAATTTTATCTTTTTCATTATTTATTTATTTATTAATACAATTTTTGTTGCATCACTTTAATGTTCTTTGTGTCAACATGCTCTCAGCTTAAATGCCAAGTGGCAATGAAACAATGACAAGTTCCACCAGAGGGCACTGGTGTCACTCTATTTTTAGAAAGCCATATTTGCGTTGCATGAGTAACTTTTATGAACAATTACAATAGAATTAGTGCTCCCGGCACGAAAGATAGAATTGATGGTAACAAATGCATTTGCAACAAATAGATAAGACGAATGGAAAGCACAATTATAGGTGTGAAACTCCTTTTAATTTGGTTGCCTCATTTGAAATGTTCAATTGAATTTATCATCACTGCAACTGCCCATGAGTAATTTCTCATTAAATTCATTTACTGAGGGGCCCATCCACAATTTGATGCTGTCAAGGGGAAATGCCTGGCTGGCAGAGCGTTAAATGAAAACAGTGTGAGCGCTTTCCAACTGTGGGAGGGGTCGGTCAGCACTTGGATCCTGCACAGAACCAGCACAAAAGGGTTCACATGGTCCGAACTGGTTGAGCATGAAAGGGTAGAGTAGAAGTGGTGGGCTGTGGCAGATTAGTGAGGAATCATCCCTACTCATTACAATTTATATGACAATTACTCCGGGAAATTGCAGAGTGGTGAACCTTCAGTCCCATCTGCGGGGCAACGATGTACTCGCTGCTTTGAATTTCGCCAGGTAGCTAATTGCTTTTCCCAAGTGATCGCAGGTCACAGTCGGTCTTTGATTATGCAACCAGCATAGACTTTAAGTGGAATTATCTGCAAGCAGAGTTGGGGAAAGTGGCCATTTTGTCTCAAGGCCAAGCCATACTGTAAATTCAGTGACAGTGGTGCCTTCAGGTGTGTGTGCGTGTGTATGTGTGTGTGTGTGTGCGTGTGTGCGTGCGTGTGTGTGTACGTGTGTGTGTGTATGTGTGTGAGATTGTGGCTCGATGGGATCACCACCTTATCGTGGTGAGGCACTTTGCGCGTCTCCATGACCCCTAGAGCTATGTCGGCAGGAGTCCCGCACTCCTGGCAGGGTCACCCAAGCCGAACAGGTCGAAGGGTAGAGGCCAGACAAAGAGTGATCCCAAATCGGCACCTGGGGGCAGGCACAGGCGGAGTCCAACAGACCGGACTACCGGCAGCCCCCTGCAACTCTTGCCAGGAGAAGGACGTCATGGGTACCCTCATGCCACCGGAATCCACCTGGCAGGAGTGAAGATGGTGGGAGTGAGGACTGTGCACCCACACCCTCACCTTAATCCGAACCTCTGCGCAAGCTTCTTGCCCCAACCCCACACCCAATCCCCCACCCTGCATCCTCCTAATCTCCCAAAGTCCTGTGGCGATGTGGAATGGCGGTGGGCACAGGCCAAGGATGTGGCTGGGAGTGCCTAGCCAAACCATGCACACAGGCGGCAATGGAGTGATGGTCGTTGACACTGCGGGATGGAGCAGCGCATCTCTTCGGCAGCTTCCATTGTGACTGAGCAGCTCCACACTGCTCACCCCTGTGATGGGGAGGGACCTAGAAAAAATGGTCTAAAAATTGTCTGCTCTCCACACTACGGACGGTAAACCGCAATCGTCGGAGCATCCCCCTTGCGGTCGAAAGGATAATAAACGAAATAGAAAAAATCTATGCATAGCTTCGTGGAACGTCCGCACACTGCTGGACCTGGCTGAAACTCCTGACAGGCCCCACCGGAGGACAGCACTTGTGGCCACAGAGCTCGCGAGGTATAACATCGATATCGCAGCTCTCAGCGAGACCAGGATGCATGGAGAGGACTCCCTGACAGAAGTTGGTGCAGGGTATACCTTCTTCTGGAAAGGGGTCCCTGAAGGCACTTGTCGAAACCATGGAGTTGGCTTTGCTGTGAAGTCCCAACCGCTGAAGCGCATCCCAGAATCCCCTACCGGCATCAATGAAAGGCTGATGACATGGCGCATTCCCCTGGCAAAGGGACGCTTCGCCACACTCATCAGTGCCTACGCACCAACTCTGAATGCCGAGCACAATATAAAGGAGGATTTCTACAGAGCTCTGGACACCATCCTGCAGCAAACACCGGCTACGGACAAGCTCATAGTCATGGGAGATTTCAATGCTAGGGTGGGCACGGAACACCTGGTATGGAGTAAAGTTATTGGCCAGCATGGAGTGGGAAAAATGAACAACAACGGCCTTCGGCTCCTCTCTCTCTGTGCAGAACATCAGTTGGTCATCACTAACACCATTTTCCAAATGAAGAACAGGTTTAAGACCACCTGGCAGCACCCCCGCTCCAAACACTGGCATCTCCTGGACTATGTGATTGTCCGTCAAAAGGACATACGGGATGTCCTCATCACCCGTGTCATGCGCGGAGCTGAGTGTTGGACTGACCATCTCATGGTCAGATCCAAACTCCTCATGAGCATTTAACCCCGTCATCCAAGGACAGCTCCCAACAAAAGGCTCAACTGTGCAGCATTGAACAACCCCACCACCAGAGCCAACCTCCGGCGACTCCTTGCTGAACATCTTGACAAGATCCCGGAGGAATCAGGTGACTGGCCAGCTCTGCACCAGGCTATCCAGAGCACAGCTTCGGAGGTGCTTGGCCAGTCAAGGAGACACCACCAGGATTGGTTTGACTGCAACTCAACCGAGATACATACACTTCTGAAAGCAAAGCATGAGGCCCATAAAGCTCTCCTGTCCTGCCCTACATCTCTCACCCGTAAAGCCACCTTTTCTGCAGTTAGAACAGTGACCCAGCGAGCACTCCGTATCATGGAGGACACCTGGTGGGTGCAGAAGGCAAATGAGATCCAAAACCTGGCAGACTGTAACAACACCCAGGGCTTCTACAATGCCATCAAAGCATTGTATGGTCCCAAGAAGCGGGAATTGCTCCAGACCGATCAGCTGATGGCTCTGCACTCCTCAAGGACCACCATGAGATCCTTGCCCGTTGGGCAAACCACTTTGAAAATCTTCTCAACCATACCAACCCTGTCAACCCACACATTCTGGACAATCTTCCAGACCTGCCAACAATCATGAGCCTCGACGCCCCACCATCCTATTCTGAAACCCAGCAAGCCATTGCGGGCCTAAAGAACAACAAAAGCGCTGGACCTGATGGCATCCCTGCAGAGGTTTTCAAACACGGAGGTTATCTCCTCACGCGCCGACTGCACCTCCTGATTCAAAACATCTGGGAACATGGGACCGTCCCGCAGGATTGGAAGGATGCTAACATTGTTGTTATTTACAAGCAGAAAGGGGACAGAGCAGCCTGTGGGAATAGCCGAGGAATCTCTCTCCTCTCCACCGCAGGAAAGATCTTGGCCAAAATCATGCTCAGCAGGCTGGTCGAGCACATCTCAGAAGGTGTGCTTCCAGAAACCCAGTGTGGCTACCGGAAGACTAGATCCACCATTGACATGATCTTTGTTTTAAGACAGCTAATGGAGAAAAGCAGAGAACATCACAAGGACCTGTACATAGCCTTCATCGATCTCAGCAAAGCCTTTGACACCATCAACTGTGAGTTGCTCTGGAAACACCTCTCCAAACTTGGGGTGCCACCCAAGTTTCTCTGCATCCTCCAGCAGCTGCATGATGGGATGCAAGCCAGAGTGCTCATCGGAGGACTCCAGTCAGAGCTCTTCAAGGTGAAAGTCGGGTGAAGCAGGGCTGTGTCTTGGCTCCAGTGCTTTTTAACATCCTCCTCTCTGCCACCACGTGCCTCTTCCACCGTGGCATGGGACATGAAGACGGTGTCCATATGGAGTACCGCCTAGACGGAAGCCTCTTCAACATCAGACGGCTCCAGGCTCACACAAAGACAAAAATCTGTCAGATCTGTGAGCTTCAGTATGCTGATGACTGCACTATACTAGCTCACAGTTCAAACTCTATGCAGCACGCCCTGGACACCATTTCCAATCTGTACCAATCCTTTGGTCTTCAGATCAACATTAAAAAACTGAGGTCATGTTCCAACTCGCTACCCCAACTTCCACATCCCCCAGCTTTCATATTAATGGCACTCCACTAAACGTAGTGGACCATTTCACCTACCTTGGCTCCACTTTATCTTCAAACTGTTCCCTTGACACTGAAGTCCACACCCGTATTAATAAAGCATCATCATCCTTTGGTCGCCTACGTAGCAGGGTCTTTGAAAACCGAAACCTGAAGACCTGTACCAAGATTGCTGTGTACAATGCAGTGTGTCTCTCCACTCTGCTCTACGGGTCAGAGTCATGGACTCCATATCGCCGGCACATTACTACCTTGGAAGCCTTCCACATCCGCTGCCTGCAAAAGATCCTTGGCCTGTCCTGGGAAGATCGAATTCCCCATACAGACATCCTCAAAAGCACCAATTCCATCTGCATGGAAGCGGCCGTGGCGAAAAAACATCTTCGGTGGATTGGACACACCATTCGCATGCCAGACAACCGCCTGCCCCGCCAGGTCCTCTATGGCCAACTGAGAGGTGCAAAGCGTTCTGCTGGGGGGCAAAAGCGGCGCCTCAAGGACTACAGCAGGGACCTCCTAAAGCGAGCCAACGTCAACCCCACGCAGCTTGAAACACTTGCACTCAACAGACCAACCTGGCAGATCACTTGTGCCACTGCAATCTCTCAAATACACAAAATTACGCATTCAACGACACCAGCGGGCAGCTGGTACCCCCCTGGTATCCGGTTTCCCTTGCTCCATCTGTGGTCGAGTCTACGGCTCAAGAATCGGTCTCTATGCCCACGAGAAGTGACATAGAGATGACCCCCCCCCCCCCCCCCCCACCCATCCTCCCCTCCCTTGGAGCAAGTGTCATCATCAGACATGATGGACAGCTAACGAGTGTGAGATTACTTCAGTCTACTTGCAAAAAACTCAGATCCTAAATCACCTCTCCCCACTCATTTAAATGGAAATGCCAATAATCCGTTCCAGTCTCCCCCTTCCCAATAAACTACTGTACCCAAAAAAAACAAAAAAAAAACTACTGTGCCTCAGAGAGACCGCACTTCAATGGTCTACCACCAATTTCTTCAGCAGAAGTGCAAGCAAAATGTCATCACAAATGACTTCTAGTAATCCCTCAAATGACGAAGTAATTCCTTTGCATGCAAGCAATAGTAATTCATCCGGCAAATTTGTGGTTGAGTGATATGTCTCCTTCGGATATCAGTAGCAGAAGATGCCAAACTCTTTTAAAGTGAAGCATGTAATATAATTAGCTATTATGAGACCGAAAATTATATATATATATATATATATATATATATATATATATATATATATATATATATATATATATATATATATATATATATATTTACATCAAATTCCTATTTCCTGACCAAATTCAAAGCATTGTTTTGTGATTATTGTAGTGCAGTGTACTCTGGATCGACATTATTAAAGTGTGCCATAAAGATGTCCTACATAAAGTACCGACGGTTGCCACATCTAAGCAGCATAACAACAAATAAAGACACGATGATGACTGCCAGTAAAAGGCATCCTGACATTTTGCCGGCGAGGCGGAAAGCTGCTTGAGAGACATCTCCAGTCATTAGTCTGTACGATACTCTCTGGCATGACAACAAAGGAATATGAATGGAATTGGCCCATAGTGATCAGACTGCAATCCTCCTTTTCATCATTTTCAGATGCAGCAGGCAGTAGTTGAGAGCAAAGTAGATAAAAAAATACAATAAACATGACCAGCAGGGTGGCTAACAGCAGCAAAACAAAGTTAGCACTTAAACCTCAAACACAGTGGGATTTGTATTATTTAAAACGGAGCCAGTTAATGGTCACGTGATGAACTTGAAAATGGATGGATTGCTCTGCAAATCTAGAGTTACACTGGACTGGTTTTAACACACACACACACACACACACACACACACACACACACACACACACACACAAACTAAATGTGAAATATATGAAAAGGGCCTCTGTGACTTTAATTTTATTATTTTTTTTGCACACGACCCATTGGTGGATATACCGTAGTTTAGCGAACCCTGCGGCAAAGCGATGCCATAAAGTTTACTTGTCTCACTACAACCTCTTTGTGTTGTGTAACAATACACTTTACACAAAACATTTATGACTGTAGATATGTATGTGACACTTCCAGATAATTGCAGGTCTCCACAAAGGAGCCTTTTTGGAAAAATTAAAAGTAGCAAATAAAGCGGGTGAAACAGGGGAAAAGAGTGCCCTGAGGATAACTAACTGATTGAAGTGAGTGGGAGTGCAGAGGGACATAATGAGCACTTAATAGTTGAAAGTGAGCGCCTAGTGTGTGATGAACACATCTTTTTTGAAGCTCAAATTGCACATTGGTGGTAAGAACAAACCTGTCCCATCTCCTTCAGCCATGTTTAGATGGTCGATTAGAAAAGCTGGTAGAAACATTAACACTTTTTCTTTTGGCATACGCTTGTGGAGTGGGATTTTTCAAAACCGTGGGATCAACTGTCCTATTTAACATTCCATATCACAGGCATCTCTACTCTTTAGGCTTTGCAATTATTTTCCCTATAAAACATATTTTATGTTCATTTTAACCTCGTCTAATTGTTTGTTTTAGTCTGAAGATAAAAAGAGCAGACCTGGCCTCTGTCTCTCTCCCTTATATTGTATTATCTCTTTGTTGTAAATATCTGTGGTTTGGGGTGAGGGGTGGCAGTTGCATGAGGCAGAAGATAACTGCCTGTTCATATGCTTATAAAATGACCTTGCCCAAGGAGAAAAACAGACACTTCTTTGAAAGCAGCCATCAGGTAGTATTTGAGCTCTCTCCTTGCATGAAAACTTTTCTATTAAATTGTATATCTCATTACAGGTGCCTTGAGACACAAATGTTTCGACTTACAAGTGTTTGGAAATAAGAGACCAATTTTTGCGTGATTATTGAGCATTCACTTCACAACAAGCAGCAATACCTCAAAAAGAGGCTCAAGCTTTTTATTGCCACTCCCAAATGAAGTTAAAACTCTTTTTTGATTGTAAACTGTCCTTGGGTGTTTTGAAAGGCGCTTATAAATAAAATGTATTATTTATTATTATTATTATTAAAACAAAGAGACTTACACTTTGTGTATTTAAATTGTCCACATAAGATAGCTTCACCCTTCAGTCTGCAAGGTTAATGCTAATGTTAACTCATAATGTGAATTGCCATAGATATACGGACTAATGAACAGCACTACGTGTCTCCAGATCTATCTGCATGTATTGTATTGTGGCTAAGGGCTGCACAACAGGAGCAGCAGCACAAAATAAAACAACATAAAACGCTGAAAGGGACTTTTTTTAAGCTTGCCACAGTCAAGTATATACCGGTAAGCACCTATATGAGTATTTATTATATTTGTTTTTGGTGTATATTTTTCAAACCTGGAGGGTAAGACGACTGGTTCACTCAAACCCTGTTCCTCCTCGTGAGGCTACGATACCCATTTCACGACGCCATCCTGAAGCTGGTTGCTGCGCACACCACCTACGAAAGAGTATTGAACAGTTGTTTTTACTAGGCAGTGCCGCTTTTCCATTAGTCCAAAACAGCATCACACCACAAGACCACTACAAGCTCATTTGGTTGCCCCTCAGAGTCAATGGCTCACCGTCTTCACTCTGTGGCGTCTCGGCGTCTGCCCACAGCTGCCATCCCAGAAGCGGGAGCCACAACCGTTGGGCCGGGCAAACGGTGATGTTCCGCTCTGGTGGGTGGAGACCTCCTATTCAAGTGAATGGGACCCAGAATGTGAAAAGAGCTGAACTCTTCTGCAAAAATGAAAGTGATTCACTGGTGGCTGCTGTGAGAAAATGGGGGGGGGGGGGGGGGTTAAGTCCGTACGGGGGTGGCTGGTCACTTTGTGAGGGCCCAGTCTTTTTCTCAGATTGGGCTCTTAGAGTGGAGGAATGAGCAGGAACGCTCAGAGGCGCAGGAATGGAGGGGGGGGGGCACCATATTTGTGTGTTTGTGGTGAGGAATTAGCATTTTAACATTGCTTAAAGCTCAAAAAGGTTGATTTAGCATGATGTGACCCCTTTAATTTTTTACATTCTATTGAATTATGACAGTATTGCATGTTTTGTGAAGTGTAATATTATAGAGTGATATTTTCCTTAAAATATACCTAAGCATTTTTGCTGTGCTGTTTTTGGTAATGCTTGAAAAGTCACGGAACGAATTCAACTTCTATTTCAAGGCACCGACGGATTCTCAAAATGCTTGTCCTGTCTTTTGTCTACTCAAGGCAGGGGTCACCTCACCACTCTTGTTGCCTGGATCTCTTTGAGCGGCGAGGGTTTGCACATGGCCCGAATATTGATTTTTTTGTCAGGGTTCAGTTAAGGTCAAAAACAATCACGAAGACGTTTGTTGGACGTGTGGCAACTGTTCTGACGTTGGCTAATGGCTTTTCTTGTCGGCAGGAAATTTTGAACATGTTCAAAATTTTGTTGTGACAAGACAAATGATATTCATGAACACACAGACAGACCAGTAAGGTTCAAAAGACACCCAAAGTGCAACTTTACTTAAATTGTCAAACTAACAAAGAAAAGTTCACTTGGTTGACATGGGGTGGGGAGGCAGAATACAGCCTCTTCTCTGCTCCCACAACTTCTTAAGTCCTCCCAGCTCAGGGGCAGCACTTTCCTGAGTGTCCGTGCACAGTCTCAGCAACCCAAGCTCACGTACTGGCATAACAAATAGCTGTTATGACACTCTGCGTCCACTGCTATCGCCCTGCTTTGCAACTTCCTACCTCCTGCGATTGGGAGAATAAAAAAAAAAAAAAAAGACACTAGACAGCATCAACATAGCGACATAGTATTGTAGCAGCCAAATAGGCATCACGTTCTGTTTTGAGCCAAGCCAGGTAAATCTCTCTTTTACAGGAACACGATGAGAAACATGCAGCAACAACAACAACGACACATCATTAAATCGCATTGCTACCTGGTCTTTCTGGGACATTCAAGATCAACAGTTAAATAATTTGCAATCTTCCGCGAAATGGCAAAGAGAAAGATGGAGCGTGTACTTGCAGGAACATCATTGACCACGGACAGAATGGAAGAAGAATGTTAGAATCTACACTGCGGACTGTTCTGTCCATATTTACATCCAAGACACTGGCTTTTGTATTTGGGCCAAACAGACAAGAAAAGAGCAAGACAATCGAGATGAAGAGAAATGTGAGTCCATGTTTGAATATTAACTGGGCACTGGCAGGTAGGAGCAGAAAAGAAGGAGGCTTTCCGTTTCCATTCTGTGTTGACAGAAACATTTTGGAAAGGAGAGAATGTGGCCAGAGAGATACGGATGAGGACAAAGACGTGGATGGAGTTTACAGGGGCGAGTTCAGCGAAAAGATGGACTTGCTGTCACGGCCACTGGAGGAGATGCTGGAATGGCTTCAAATCTGTGCTGGACCTTTCCCGGTATGGCCGACGACAGTGTCAGAACCGAAGGGGGGGGGGGGGGTGTAACTACCAAACATAGCCCATCTCATCATCTCTGTCGTCTTCTGCATCGTCGTCATCTTCAGTGATTTGCCGGGGGTGGATCCGACCCCGTCTCTTCTTCTGCCTACCCTGTGAGGCTTCTTCCTCCTGGTCGTCGAGGAGGATGACCGCACCGCCGCTGCCGAAATCTCCCGAAGTCTCCTGTTCCTCATCTGAAACAAATTCAGCACACACTAAATGCCTCTCATATGTATTGGCAGTGCCCCATTAGATGGTGCTTTTCCACCTACCTACTTTTCATTTAATACAGAGCAGTGATTTAAAACTGGAATACATGTTAAATGTGTGTCACAATGTAGTGTTCCTCAGCTCAATGAACATGTGAGACGCTTTCATTCGGGTGCTTTCCTATCTTTGCGGATTGGTGCCATCAGACACCTTGTTCTATCATCAAATACCATGAAAGCTAAATCAAAAATGAACAAAATATCAACTGCAAAACCAGGACAAAATATATGTAAAGCATAACTTTATAACCAATGAACCAATGAATCAAATGACCATAGTTAAAGGAGAGCATAATTTTGTTTTATTATTCTCTCGTGCATATGGGCTCGTGCATTTGGGTGACAGATTTACCACAATTGGGTTTCTTGCCACAAGCATACATTAAATTAAATACAGATTATGGAATATATACTGTATATACACCCTTGCTAAGGCTTGGCGGTGCTGCAGTAGCCAGCTGTCTATCGCTTATCTTTGAAATCTGGAAATGAATTAAATGCAAATGTTAAAGCAAAATGAGTATTTTGGATTGACTGTTGACATTGTTGCAATGACCCGGTGGCATATCTAAAAGCCACCCAGGAATTGAAGTGGATATATTTTCGCAGCTCAAATATCTACGGATATGGAGGTAGAATTAAGATGTGTGGTACTTAACTGACAGTTGAGCAGGGTTCGGCTTTAATGTATTGAGCTGGCAACGCCCACAATGTTTGAGAACAGTTTGATTTTGAATGACTTCCCCCTTAAATTTGACACTCTTTCCTGTCAAATATAGACACATGAATGGTCACCGAAAAGACTGTTTAAATATGAGATTTCGAAGCATAACAAAGCATTTCTCATTCATCTTTGGAGGTACAACCCCCTGCTCCCCCCCAAAAAAAACAATTGCTTTATGCATCAATACCAAGTTGTTCAATTATTTTTCTTCATTCACTGAATACTTCAGGACAATAAGTGTCAGTTGTTTGTTGTGTGGACTCTTATTCACGTTAACCTGACCGAAAACGCTGACAGTTGTGCTTTGCTGTCAAGTGTGACAAATTCTTCTCCTTGTCGAGCATTGGTGTTTTATCAAAGTTGCACCCGTGAGCAGAATATTAGAAGAAGCCACAATCCGACATGAGTGACCCGCGCATCGCTTACATTATCGCTCGCCGAAACAATTGCTGATGTATGAGAATAAAAGAGGAAAGTTGAGGCTTTGTTCAAGACCATTTATGAATCCACTTATCAGAAACAGCACAGAGTTAGAGACACAGCTGTCAATCTGTAAGAAACTGCTTACGGTGAGAGACAGACCGGAAGGGCAACATTACCCAAAGCTGCGCCTGTCTCGAAAGCGTATTTGCGTGTGCGTGCGTGTCCCCGTCTTACCGCAGTTTGGGTTGCCTTGCTTTCTGGAGCCGGCGATCTCGTTACCATACTTGTCCACACACCAACACTGTCCAGTGCTGCCGTGACACTGTGTCGGTTTAAAGTAGCCCTCCTCAGTACAGCGAGGAATATAGTAACCTGCAGATTGACCACAGAATACATGGGAAAGATTCAGGGACACTCAAGAGGAAACGCGTAGAAAGAGACCAGCTGATAGATGTCAAAGCTCTTTTATTCACAGAGGGAGATTGCCCAGCAATTAGTATCGAGAGTCCTGTAGGACAAGAGCCATACATCCTGCTTTAAGGCAGGCAGTCACGTTCAATAACCCACACACAAGCACAAACACGCAAAACAAAGACTTTTGGCCAGACTCATTTTTCAAACTGTGTTGTTTGCAATGTGTGCAGCTGGGACAGATGGCGCTCAATGAAAAGTGTTCTCAGGAGAATTTAGTTGGAAACTCAACAAAAAATGGAAGCGCTATACTGGATTGCAGACGGACAGGACCTTGTTTTCATGCTGTACTGCATCTACACTAACAGTGACAAACTCCTCCAAATGGCAAATTGACATCCACTTTCGACAGTGGAACCTGTACAAGGTTGAACGCAATTCATTCACTAAGATTCCAAATGGCAAGGGCCAAATGGCACGTTTACTCACACAAACAGATTGAATGCGTTGTTGACAAAAGGTATTTATACCTGTGGTGCAGTCCACCTTTTTTTAAAAAAAATTTTAAACAGAGTTTTGCACTGATGCCTTTCACCATGGAACGTTTGAGAGAGAGCAAGACATGCCCAACATGAAGTGATGGAATAGGAATGGTTTGGTGTAAAACAAACAAAACATGAGAGAAATCGATACGCTCGCTTTTTGAACGCAGAGTGCAAAGGACTTTTGTCATTTTTGCTACCTCACGACTCCTTCTTGTTCTGGCTCTGGGTCAACCTTTGGATCATTCGGAAAGTTACAAAATGGCATTGCCAAATTGACAATATGTTATGAACACTTTTGTTTCTGTCGTTTGAAAAAAATGCGCAGAAAAGATCAGTTCTCTCATTTTGCCTGCACCTCCTTGTAATGCAAGTGTACTGTTTGCATCTGGCTTTCAGACGTGTTATTTGAAGATACATCAGCCGTTTAAATTCTTCTCACGTTTCAGAAATCAATTTGCATGTGTTAAAATTCATCTATTTGCATCCACTACCTGAGAGAACAAAATGAACTGTAATTTGGCAGATTTGGTCGTGTTTTCACACATGTAAATAAGGCCCTTTGTGCTTGGAATGTGAGTTTGATTATGTCACGTAACCTCTGGTGTATCATTTTCTGTTTGCACCATTATTTTTTTTTAACAGACTTGTCATTTAATTAATTATTTGATGCTTGTTGAACTGATGATTCGGAGGATGCGGTTGAGTATTAATTCAAATGGCACTAATCAACACCAAAAATGCCTGCTTTGTACAAATTATTCAAATAGATATTTCACCCCAAAAAAGTACTACCGGTAATTAAAATTTGCAATCACGTCAAGAAAATGTCGTTGCTATTTCACATTCAAATACTGTGCAGCATTTTTCTTTGTGCGGACAGTTGATTGGATTACAGTGTTTTCATTGTTCTTGTAGTAGCACTTTGCCTTCAAAAATGGACTGCATGGGATTGTACAATCCAATACTGTAGCCATTAAGCAACGACAGCTGTATACTGACCTACGAGGCTCTTCCTTCGACTCGGATTCTGGATCCTGCTCTTCTCTGCTTGGCAAGGCAAACCTACACACAAAGAGGCTCATCAACCTTTTTCCCCCCTCTGCAATCGCCACATCAATTTGTCGTCGCTTGTCACCATTTTTTCATGTTCTTAATGCATTTGTTTACGCTTACCCAAAGATCTACAACTCAAAACACGCTTTCATTTTTTTTTTTAGAGCAGACTGAATGGTTGTGTCACTTGCAGATTTCAATTGTGTCATTTTAGATTGATTTGATGATCTACCCAAAATTCAAATAAAGTGCACTTCAAAGTGTGAGCAAAAAAACAAACAAACTACTCATTGACATCTTAATGGGTTGCAGTAGTGGCTCTATTCATGATGTTCCGAAAATTGGAGCGACACAGCTATCAAGCAAACATTATTACACCGCTTACAAGGAAGTCAAGACGCTTTGCTTTTTCTGCATTTCGCTCGGTCCTCAGAAATAGGAAAGAGAAATTTGTCAAATATTTTTTTGCTGGCTGTGCAAAAACGGTCCCTGGGGAACATCACAAGAGAGCCGGCATTGATGTAAAGTGAAATGCAGAGTGAGCATTTTGTTACTTTCGTTCAATGGTACGATCATTGTGTGAAAAGTAACTAGTCCGCAATGACTTTTAGCTGAGTTCGATTTTGACATGACTTATTATGCGCAATTAACCTTCCAAAAGGCATTCAAACGCGTCCGTCCATGCTCACCCTCGGGTTTCTGGAAGCAGTAACACCACTCGTTGTTCGACAGCTTGTCGTCCTTGAAGGAGTCACAGGAGTTGAAGAGAGGCTTCATGCACAGCTCGTACTTGTCCATATAAATGGCACTCAACTCGGATTCGTCCAGCAAGAGGTCAAAGTTCATGTCTAGTTTGTTGAACATCCATCCCAGAGACTCTTTGCAGATGGGCAAGACACTTGTGTCAAAGTCTAAAAAGTCAAAAAGTGGAGACAGCAATCAAGGGAAGATTTTAGAGTGTAGCCCGCAGGCTCGCTTGTCCGTTTTGTCTCTGAGTAGCAGGCGAGAGAGTGTGTCATTGTGTGTGTCTTTGCGTGAGTCTAGCTTGGTTGAGTTGAAACATGTTGACAGTACAGAGAACAGCACAGGGTCACTGTCAACATCGCTACCATCTCTCATGAGGATCAAAAAGCTGCTGTACAGAAATGGGCCACACTCACACACTTCAGAGCGCTGATGTACTCACGTCCGGTGGCTGAATCAGAGCTGTCAGTGGATTTGAGGTCTCTGTTGGCATCGAGGTGGAGAACTCCGAACCAGTCCTTGAGCCTCGCAGCCAGGCTGTGGAGCTGTGCGTCAGTGCATGCTACGCAGACAGAAACATGTGAACACAGATTAATCCGATGTGTATTCCAGGGACTCTGCAGGTGCACATGTTCGCAATACAAGCTCCACGGCACTTTGACGTTGTCAATTTGAGTCGACAGCAGTGCTGCATCAAATCTCAGAAAGTTTTTTTCACTTGATTTCTGGTTTATATGTTACTGTACCCCGATCTAACTGTTGCGATCATTAATCCTTATGTATGAAGTGTGTCAGAAAAGTTTAAGGACTGGTGTCATAAAATATATATTTCAAATCCAATCTAAAACTACAAGCTTTCCCCTTCGAGGAACTGGTTTCCCATCCTTCAGTGTCATGCCATCATGCACTCTGGAAAAGGTTCTTTTTGGTAAAAAGTCTGAAAACCTTTTCAGCGTCATGGTGAAGACACTTCTCTCGCACCGAAAGAACCACACACCTCATAATCTCGTGATGTTGAGCTGGCCCATACTCATGGGAGAAACTCTGTTTTGGGTTTGAAATATATTTGAAGTGACATCAGTCCTGGAACTTTTAAGACACATCTCATACATTTCAGGATTTGCGTTTTGAGAACATGAACGGACACAATCAGAAAAGCAAATGATTGTGTCGAGTGTGTCATGTTCTGCTCTGTCTTTGCTGCTCTTAAAATGGTGCACTCTAGCTGCGTCGTTGGGCGATCTACCGATGCCAAGAGAGAAAAAGATCGATGTTTCTCTCGTATCCCGAAAATAATTATGCACCTGGGCCCAAAGACAAAACCGATACGGTAAGTGGTGATATGGTTGTTAGTAGTGTGCCGACTTAAAAATCAGTGAGATTGTTAAAAATGTTTGTGTGTAGCAGACATTAGTGTATCTAACGTGCAACTATCCAGATGACCAATCCACAGCCTAAGCCAACCTGACACTTATCTGTGTGTGCGAGAACATTTTACCAAGTCCTTGATTATTTTGACCATCTGCAGCAGGGAACAAATGCTTCAATTCAGTTGAAAACGATCCGCATTCACCTCTGAAATAAAACTTCTGTACAGAGATATGGGGTCTCAGACCACAAGGAATATGGCTCGATTACTTTTTCTTCTTTCTGAAGTGTACTTTTTTTTCCCTTCGTCTCCCCTTTCCATCAATGAAACATTGCGCTTTTGACATTGCTCTCAAGTTCCCGTGACAGACTCGTTCATTTCCCGTATTTTCTGTCCGACCGCACTGTATGCATTTTATGAGCTTCATGTATTCACCTGAGCTTCATCACGCCTGCCTATACTTAACTGACTTAGAGAACCGCTTTGATATTCCTGTCCCCTCCGGTTTCTTTTGCTCACCTAAATTACTTTGAGTGCTTCATTTCCCCTCTCTCCTCTCACACATCGCCATATAAACTCCAAAGATAAGTGTGGCTTTGATATCCACTCACCCTGTCCTCCTCCTCCTCTCCACACTTTTTCATCCTTTGCCTTGACCGCTGCAGCTCTCTCCATCTAAGGCTCTCCAGTCTCTTGCACTTAGCACTTCTACACAAGTGTCGATGGTCTCTGATTTCTCCTTCTTTTGGTATGATCTCAATTGCTTCTGACAGACCAGACACTGTCACCTGTTCTACGAACAGTTTTTGGGTGGAGAATGTATAAAAAAGAAAACTGGAAATAAAAACATTTGCACACAATGGACGGCTTGTTTTGTTGTTCTCTTGGGCTTTCTGAGACCCATTGTTGTTGTTGTTTTGTTTTTTTTGTTGAGAGATGCGTTTTTTTTTCCCCCTGACATATATTTTAACTTTTGTTCCTCAATCAACAAAACTATGACAGTATATTGTATGCTCCAGAGAATGACAAAGCAACTGATTAATTATAAGAAGTAATGAGAATTTTGGTGAAAAGCAACTGCACAACTTGGCTGCAACGAGAAGGGTCACTGTCAATTCAGTCTCAAGTCGTGTCCTTTCCTGTGGGACCACTCAGGAATAAATATTCTGCTCAACACTGTACTCGTATGAAAAACAGGACTTCATGACATTTAAGAGATTCTCCAATCCCTCACTTGTGACCTCAAACATGGATGAAAAGTAAATCAAGTCATACAACCGTAACCCCACACACAACTGGTAATCAACAATTGGACACATTTACCATTCATTTATTTGAAATCTGCTTCAAAATAGCCAATGAAACTGGCTCCAATTGTTGTTATTATTTTTTTTCTGGGTAGTACATTCCAAGTAGCACAAGGAGCAACATTTACAAAGACCACAACAGATGCTAATTTGTGATGAGAGACTTAAGCCAATAAAATGTGTGCCTGCTTAATGATCAATGAAATAACTTGGAGTATTTTACTGTCCGCCAATTGCTGTAGCCTTAACAAATCATCTGGAACCCTTTTTGGGTACGAGCCAAATGTTTTATGGAAGGCTGAACTATAGTAATCACAACGTCTGTTTTTCTTCATTCCAAAGGTGGCTGGTGCAGTTTAGGTCAGGGCTCTCTCATTCTTCCTCACCAAACTCACCCAAGCATGCTTTTTATGTCATGGTGCAATAGGAGAGGACCTTCTCTTTGTTCTCCCAAAAATGTCAAGCAATTCAGAAGGAACTAAACGGTCTTCAACTTCTTATTGATGAATCACATGAGTAAAAGCAGCATTTTTGTCCAGTCAAAGAGAAACTCTCTATATTGTGCCAGACGAAAGGGCTGGGTTGACCTCCAGACTGTGGCGAAGACAATCGACCGGCGCAGTGGATGTGCAGTATCAGGTGACACTTCACAAGTTATGAGTGGCTGGGAGCTGGATGGGTCAGTTTCATTAAAAAGCAAACAACAGCATGCTGGATTTACTTTTGCTAGTTTGCACTTTATCACCAGCACAGAGGGTGAGGAGAGTCGGCTCAGATCATGATCACTTTCACACTGCTCCTTTAAACACATTCAACATAGTCCTCCTCGCAGTGATATATTGACCACGCTAAACATTTATCAGTAAAATGGAAACGCATTATAGTCATAATTTCCCCAGTGTGGGACTAATAAAGGATATCTTATCTTAAGTAGTGCAAACAGTCTCGTAGCCTTGTATATAGATATTACAAATAAAACTATAGACGGGTTGTTTCAAAGAGGTACTTGAGGACATTTTGTTTGTCATCACACTCAGGCAGAATTAATCGTTTATTCGTTTAGAGAAAGAAGGAAGACAATAGAAAACAGAAAGTGAGTGGTCACGAGAAGTGAAATTATCAGTCTGTTTTTTTTTTTGTCGTGGGATTCGCAATACGTAAAGAGATTTATTATTGAGCCTCGTTTGCCATTCGTTAATATAGTGGTGCAATCAAACAACTTGAATAGGCACTGCAATGGTGACTGTGAGAGGTAGCAAATTCATTTCAACCATTCCAAGTATTGGTCTATGTTTCAATAAAATTCTGTAAGAACATTCAAATGAACACGGAATTAAACGATGCAAAATGAGAAAGCATGGCTAAATCGGCTTGTGGAAACCTGAAGCATTAATAGTGTCGTCCAAAGGCCTAAAAGTTAACATGCCAGCAGATGAAAATTTGTAGAAAATAGGAGTATAAAGGTTATGGGGCAACGGGGTGAAAAGTACAATAGAAAACATACGGTGTTTGCCCTTCTTAATCCAGAGATGTCTTAATGATCAGTGGAGATTACAGGAAACGAATGAAATGACTTTAATGATGATCAGACAAACCCAACAAAATGTACAGTACTTTCTCGGGGGCAAATGTTTTAAACCATAATGTTAAACTACTCACACTGATGATGGTGTTTATGTGCCAATGCTTGAATGGTGGTCTCCCACTTATTTGCAATTCACCAATTTAGAGATTTCTTTTCCCCCCCTGGATATTTAAAAATTCGAGTATTTGGGATCTTTTTTTTGTTGTTGTTTTTGACGGATAACGCTTCATGGTGGTACATCATCGGAGTATTCAAGAATTTGATTTTGTGTTAAAACATACAAATCAACAAAGAAGTGCTAACTTTGAGTGATCCATGGAGCGTGTGCTAGCCATGGAATTGGCAGGACGACATAACCAGAGGAGACATTCTGATCAGAACATGGTCGTGTATAAGCAAATAAAGAGGTTGTTTAGGCCAGCTGGAGATTTCATGACGTTCCTTCTCTCTAATTAACATCAATAGCCTATGCGAAAGAGACACTGTAATTAAGGATGCACAGGCAATGTAATTGAACAATCACAAAGTAACCGTTTTAGGGTTACACATGTACTTATGACGATGGGTGGATGCTAAATGAAAAAAAAAAAAATCAAAGCTGATCCGAGGAGCATGGATTTGATTTCCCATGATGATTTATTTCTTAGCTAGCAGCATTGCTATCATTCTGCTTTACGTCTATCTCTTCAGCATACACTATTTGGTTTGTTTCCTACCGTGTTGTCAAAACAAAGTACCGTACATTTACATTTTATTGTTCATCCCATCTGGATATCTGAATATAAAACGCATGAACAGCATTGCAACAGTAAAACTAGGTTTCATTTCCGGTTTAGGGTGAGTGCGCAGTTTGGTTTGTACGATCGCATCTTCATGTTTACTGATACCCAAGTTCAAACTGCTGAGAACAAAATCTGGCACACACACACACACACACACACACACACACACACACACACACACACGCACACACACTTTTAGTGCCAACTCCATCTGTTTACTATTCTGAGCCACTGATCTGATGTGAGATCCTATCAGGTTGGGTGACAACGCATATGCCGCGTCCACAAGCATGACACTTACTGCCCGAGTCAGCAAGAAATAAAAAATGTGACATTGGGATGAGAGGCATTAGAGAGGACTGCATTTAAAAAGCCAACTTACTGTGAGAGTGAAAGGAAGAGACCCAGACAAAATAAATTGATTCTCTGCACAGGGCTACACGTTCTGCAGCCCAAATACGTAGACATATACAGTTGAAACTTGGTTTTATTCCTTTCAAAAGAAATCTGACTAATTATATGAAAAATAACGCGATATTTTAATTTGTTGCTTTTAGACACCCACGAAAAATGAATTAAAAAATGACAAAAAACCTTTAGTTCACCGTCCAGAAAACAATGTGAAATAAATAGTAATGACTAAATTGTTGGCATATACTCCATGGCAAAAAAAAGGAGAGGGAAGAGAGGTTATTGTCCGGAAGCGGAATCTGACATTTGTACTTTGCTCCAAGGGTCTTTTGTTAACTCTACGGTGTGTCCAAAGGGACGCCCGGCAGTTGAACCCTTCTTTGGCACCATGGCGGTTTATAGAACAGGCACTCTCACTAAATAAACTCTCCAAAAATGTTCAAAATACTTCTGGTGTATCCATGGGGTGACCTCCAAGAGCCAGCTAGCTGGCCAAAACAACACAGCATTTTTCTGTCGTCTATTTGGTTGGTCAGAGCGAGCCAATTTGTCTATCACAGCACATTTGATAAGATCTACACACATGGATACATTTAGTAATCGGAATACCCGGTGAATACAATGCATTTTATTTAAACCGATTATGTTTTTCTCATGTTATAGGATACACATTGACTCTGAAATGCATCTGATGGTTTGGTACATGCTGTTGTATTATGTTTTCATGTAGCATTCATGGTTTCTATCATAGGAGCGTGACAGTGGGCGGGTGGATGAAGTTGGGTAAGTAGCCACTGAAGGTCAAATGCGTGGCTCGCCGCTGTGGGAGGGCTGAGACAGACGGTCAAATGATGGATACATGGCTGAGTCCTCCTCCTCATCATCATCATCCCACTACTCCCACATAGGGAAGGGAGGAATTTTCTTTTTACCAACCACAATCCATCCTTTTTTGTGCTACACCACTTTAGATTGCATTTCTCCCTCACAATCTCTCCATCTATCAGACAAAATCCTATTTTTGTGACAAACAACAAGACACACAGACTCACTCCATCACTGGCCGCTGGAGCTGTCAGAAGAATGGCGTCGGGGGAAAAACAATATAAATATGGGGAGGAATGAGGAAAAAGCTATGGAAACGTGAATTGCTGGATGTTTTGAGGGATCACCACAAAGGATGGTTTTTTTTTGGATGTGGCGGAAAAAGCCAAAAATTGCCAAAAGTATTAAGGGCTGAACTCACAAGTGAATTCAAGTATAGTGTAAGTTCTACTCACCTGTACATCCATTCATCTAAACCACATAATCAAATCCAAAAGGCTGGTTTGACATGTAAACAGATGTCAGCAAAATATGGAGCGTACTCACCAGTCTTGTCAGTTTTCAACAGTGTCTTGCCAAGCAATTGTCCAGGCAAGCACGGACACTGTCCATCACATTTCACTGAGATCATCTTTCTGGCAAGGCAGCTCTGGAACTCAAGCTTACACTGTCAAATGATTCAAAGAAAGCACAATTAATTGGGAACTTGCATTGAAATGTGGTTCGAAGAAAAATGCATCTCTTGTGGCAAAGGAAAAAGAAAGGAAATGAAAACATTATGATGGGTATTAATCATATTCCTTTCCCCAGGTGCCCCAAAAACAGAATTTTAATTAACTTAGTCAAGGGTGGGGTTCTTTATTCATTGTTTAATCTTTTTCCGTATTTTTTGTTGTTGTACTAAACAGCTTAATTTTGGTTGGTTTCACACACATCTGGAATGCTATGCTGCAGTACAGATTGAGCTGACTAAGGTTTAACAAAAGTAATGTAGGCTTCACTTGTGAAGCACATTGAGTTGCCTTGTCTTTGAAATGTGCTATACAGCGTAAATAAAGCGACCTTGCCTTGCCTTGACTGGCAGGTATGACGTAACCTCGCTGAAAGTACGCTCCAGTATGCAAGAATAAATCTTGGTTGAATCTGATTAAGAAACTTTACTGTTTGGAGTGCTCATTCATCTTGGGGCAGAAGTGCCCATTAAGAAGCAAACTACCATTAGACGGTAAGATGGCCAGTGACATTCTATTCTTCTTCACTGCAGCACAAACCCTAATGCAAGATGGGCTGCTTCAGAAGGTAATCGGAGAAACTATATCTCATAGTAGGTGAGTGAGGAATAAGGAATTCTTTTTTTCTTGAAGACGAATGACAACTGAGATGGGTTATGTAAATTGTTTTTGTGTTTCATATTGCAGAACATAATTCTGCACAGCAAAATATGCCAACAACAAAAAAACAAGAATGCTGCCCTTCTGTTTTTGAGAGTGTTGCTGACATTTGAGTTATTATTATCCAAAGCACATTTTACCCGATTTTGCCAAAATTTCAATAAAAGTAATCTTTTCTCCTTTACAAGAGAGACAATCACATGTACTTTTGGCTGTGTAAATGGTATATGTATAAAGTGAATTGGACTAAGCCACACACTTCCTACACAGTGCGACTTTTCTCCATCTTTCAATTTATTTCACAATGTTAAAAAAATGTATCATGCTGCAGTGTTTACAATATACTGTATTGCACCGGTTACAGCAGTTTATCTTTTCCTCAAATGTACTCGATCATTGATGCCACACCTAAGTTCCAGCTGAGAAGTCACAAAGGACCTCAATCTTTACATCATAGCTGTGTTCAGAATTTTGTAAAACTAGCCCACACAAAATTAGAAAAGCCTGGAATATTGGTCTTAGACATCCATCCATCCATCCATCCATCTTCTACCGCTTATCCGGGGCCGGGTCGCGGGGGCAACAGCTTTAGCAGGGAAGCCCAGACTTTCCTCTCCCTAGCTACTTCTTCCAGCTCTCCCCGGGGGATCCTGAGGCGTTCCCAGGCCAGCTGGGTGACATAGTCACTCCAGCGTGTCCTGGGTCTTCCTCGGGGTCTCCTCCCGGTGGGACATGCCCGGAACACCTCACCAGGGAGGCGTTCAGGAGGCATCCGAATCAGATGCCCAAGCCACCTCATCTGGCTCCTCTCGATGTGGAGGAGAAGCGGCTCGACTCTGAGCCCCTCCCGGATGACCGAGCTTCTCACCTTATCTCTAAGGGAGAGCCCGGACACCCTGCGGAGAAAACTCATTTCGGCCGCTTGTATCCGGGATCTCGTTCTTTCGGTCACGACCCATAGCTCGTGACCATAGATGAGGGTTGGAACGTAGACGACCGGTAAATTGAGAGCTTCGCCCTTTGGCTCAGCTCCTTCTTCACCACGACAGACCGATACAACATCCGCATCACAGCAGACGCTGCACCGATCCGCCTGTCGATCTCTCGCTCCCTCCTGCCCTCACTCGTGAACAAGACCCCAAGATACTTAAACTCCTCCACTTGGGGCAAGATCTCTCCCCCGACCCGGAGGGGGCACTCCACCCTTTTCCGACTGTCTTAGACATTAGTTCTCAAATGTTGTCACCCTGGGACCCGCATTTTCCTTGTATTGCCAATTCGTGACCCACTTTGGTAGAAGTGAAGAACATTTTAAAAAAAATCACATTTTACAAACATAGCTCTATATATGCATACATGTTCAAAGCACCTTTCACTGAACCATCCATCCATCTTCTAATCCGTTTATCCTCACAAGGGTCACGGGCTTGCTGGAGCCTATCCCAGCTGTCTTCGGGCAGTAGGCAGGGGACACCCTGAACCGGTTGCCAGCCAATGGCAGGGCAAACAGAGACGAACAACCATTCGCTAACATACTAACATGTCGGGACAATTTAGAGTGCTCCATTAATCTGCATGTTTTTGGAATGTGGGAGGAAACCGGAGTCCCCGGAGAAAACCCATGCAGGAACGCGGAGAACCGGCAAACTCCACACACAAGAAGCCCTGCACCTTTGCACTAAGGGTGTGGAAAATAATCGATATTAATTGATGCATCGATGCGCACGTGCGCGATGCGAGTGCATCGGCTCATTCACTGGGTATGACGCAATTGACGGGTGAAATCTAGATTCATCCCGATGCATTGGTGGGTATCGGTAAAATCCGATTCAAGCGCCGTTTTATTCATGTTAAACGTAACCTATCTGTCCTTTCCTAGGCGCAATGAATGCACCATCATTATTTTTGCGTTTTGGGTTGAATACGGACGGAAGCCGTGAGTCACATACAGTGCAGTCCACTACCAGCGAAACACTATGTTCGCGCAAGCAGCAGCGAGGAAACTAATATATTTAATGCACCCGCAACATTCAGATCTTATGTTTGGAAATACTACGGCTTCGAAAAGAAAGACGGAAAGCTTGATAAAACCTCCGTAATTTGCAAAGAATGTCGCACTAAGAAGCCATACAACAGCAGCACCACAAATATGCAGACCCACTTAAAACAATGGCACCACATCACCGACAAGTTTCCCGCCCCCTCTACCGCCTCCCTGTTCAGTTCCTCGTTGGACACCGGAGAAACTCTTGGCAAACCAGGTCAGGATCAGAAAAAAATTGCCTCTTATCTTGGGGGTCCCCTTGCAGCTCACTGTGACCGCGCAAGGAAAAACTATATATGGATGACTCTTTTGGACATTTCATTTTGAGACACTCAGTGAGCGTGATCTGTGTACGCTACAATACACACAGCAGCTTTGAGGCTGTGACTGCCACATTGTTTAAATTGTTTTTTTTTCTGTCCTATGGAGATGGATATTTCATATAAGACACTCAGTGAGAGTAGTCTGTTTGTGTTTACACTACAGCAACAGCTGTGAGTCTCAGGTGCCAAATTGTTTACATTTTCTTTGCACAAAACCCAATTGTGAAAGGGCTTAAATAAGTTGTTTTACATGTTCTACTGTTTATAAGGAATAAAGTGGTATCCTTTTTGCAATACCATACTGAATTCCATCTTTTTTAAAACTTTTTTTCTTTGCTTATTTGCATCATGTTTAATTGCACAATATCGCAACAAATTGCTTTGTATCGTATCGGATCGCATTGATTTGAACTAAATGTGTATCGCGTCGTATCACATCGTGAAGACGGTGAAACGTATCGCATCGTGTCGCCAGAAAATTCCATGTATCGTTTAAGTATCGCATCGCTGGTAGCGCATCGAGATGTGTATCGAATCGTCCTCAGTGCTGAGATTCACATCCCTACTTTGCACTGTGAGGCGGGCCTGCTAATCAGTTGCTCACCGTGCACAAAATGCACTCATACAGGATTTGTCACACATATGACTAAATGCGACATGATAGTAGTCTCCTATCTGGAGACATTAGTACCGCTGCCTCTCGTATAATAATTCTATATATGAAATATGTATTACCTTGTTGTATCTATATGACCGTGTCTTGTTACTTTATTTATTTGTGTTGCTTATGTGTCCATGCCTGTACCTCGACTTACTAATAAAAGCTGATTGATTGACTTTTTTCACATAAAGTCATCTTTAAGAAGGGGTACTGTTGAAATTACTGTTAATAATTTTGTTTATAATCAATATTTGGGGCTCTGCACCCGAGTGACCCAAGTTGTGCGTAGTTGGAAAAGGAGGAGCCGTTAATGACATTTGTTGATAAAAACTACAATTCTCTGTACTGGTGTCAAAATATTGAATTCGCTGCCTGGTGGAAGTGAGGAGGTCCAGGAAATGGACAGGCGACCTCCCCCAGTCACAGTGAGCACACAAATACGCCCCATTAATCTTGATAGGTGTTAATGTGGTTTTAATCAAACTGTGTTTTAGCACCTGAGTCAGTGGATTACAAAAAGAGGAGAGGAGTAATGGACTTCACTGAGGTTTCTCAAGAGATGACAGAACTGTGTTCTAAATATGATGCAGGGTGTGTGTGTGTATAATGAATGGGGCACATCATGTAATAATATAGCATTGGTAAGACTGTGACAAAGCAGCTTATTGCCGAGAAGTCGAGCAATGAGGACCAATCAGTTCGCCTTCTAACTGACTGAACCATTCTCGCTGAATTGCCAAAGAGAGCACAGGGATTTCTTTGCCCTCCTCTTCTTTATTTCCATTCCTCCTCCAACACTTCATTCAGTCTCTCAGTACTGGGCGGTTCAGTATCTCATTAGCAAGTGAGCTGAAAAAAAATCTCCTGTGGCCAGCAGAACAATAAGTGGGTTTGGACTGTATGTTGGTTCAATTATTAAATCATGTCAACCTATGAATTTAAAATCTGCTGCCACAATCATGACTGATGTTCTGCAACTGATAAACAAATACAGCGAGTAAGTCAATGCAGTTTTTTTGTCAATTTAATCATCACCATTAATAATCATTAAATAAAAGGTAACTTTGTTGTAATACAATCAGAAAAAAACCTACAACAGTTTCAAAGAGAAGAAAATAAAAACAGAAGAATCAAGCTAAATGGCTGTATTTTGTGTGACCTTGACTCTTTTGTCACATAGGCTTAGGCTATAAGCTTATGCTATAAGCTTATGCATATAGCATGCGGTGAAATTAACCATCATTTGTAAGACTGTGCATGACAAAGTTAACATTTATTAAAAATATACTGTATAAGTAAAGCAAAAACAAACAATCTAAAATAGGGGAACTTATCCACATCTACCTGCTGGAGTAAACTAGAGCCAATAATGCAGTAATGATGAAATTTAGAGGAGCTCTTCCAACTTTTGGCAGTCTAAAAGTTTAAAATTTTGATCATAATTGGTCTTAAAACTAGGAATGCACAAACACTGACATAAAAACCGATAACTTCCTTCCAAAAAAAACAAAAACAAAAAAACAAAACATCATAGTCCAACAGATGAAAAATCCAATTTGAATACCGTATTTTCCAGAGTATAAGTCAGTTTTTTTCTTAGTTTGGCCGGGGGTGCGATTTATACTCTGGAGCGATTTGTGTGTGAAATGGTTAACACATTGGACACATCACATGTTATTTTCACATTAAACCGCAAGAGGGTACTCTCGGCCTGTGTTGATACTTTCCACGTTGGCGATAACTGAGAAAAACAACTGACAATGACTCTGACGTAAGCGACGTAGAAGAGGAAGCGCTGCATCTTCTACCTCCGGAGTTGGTGGAATTGTTTAAAAGTGACACTGAGCATGAAGATTTCATTGGATTTCGTGATTTGGAGTGACGCTGATGGTTTGGTGCATTTGTTAGCATGTTCTTTGTGCTATAGTTGTCTAAATAACTCATAATATGTTCCATGAACATACCAGGCACAATCACAGTTCGTTGTTTAAGCGTCATGTAACGTTAGCATATCGTACACTTATTCAGCCTGTTGTTCTCTAGTTTTATTTTTATTTTAAATTCCCTTTCAAGATGACGTGTTTTTGGTGTTGGATTTTACCAAATAAATTTCCCCCCAAAATGCGACTTATACTCCAGTGCGATTTATATATGTTTTTGCATTCTTAATTATGCATTTTTTGGCTGGTGCGATTTATAATCTGGAGCGACGTATAATCCGAAAAATACGGTAAATGGAGCCATTGTGGATAGGATAGAATAGTGCAATACTATCCTATCCACAATGGCTCACGGGGAGTCTTTGGAGCCTATGTCAGTTGATTTCAGGTGAAAGGCACTGGTACTGGTCGCCAGTCAGTCGCAGGGCACACATTGAGACAAACGGCCGATCCCAAACTGCCCGCATACAAGTCAGGTCAGTGTACCACTACATCACCAGCGACACTAGCATACACTTATTTGTCGATCTAGTGAATTGTTTAAGCGCACTGGTAACAACATTTGGTGCATTACCTCCACCTTTTAAAACGAAGCGTGGCGGTGCTCAACACAACACCTCCTATTTAACCCTACTGTTTCCAAAAATAAAAATAGAACGTAATCACTTAACTCACAATAATTTCTCTGTAAAATTGTCTCGAGTATTCAAAGCTACTTTCTGATCTCTTAGCTCATTAATTAGTTGTTGTCTTGCACATTCTAAGACTTGCACTATTGTCTCTCTGGTGCAAATCGCCACCTATTGTACATTTATAGTGAAAGCCTGCCCTTGCCTGTTTCAACGCCCTCGAACAAACAAGCACACACGAAAATTGAGGTGGGGTGTGTTTTCGTCACTCTTCAGTGAAATGGATGTCCCTCAGTGACGGACTGACAGGTCCGTCATTACTTGAGTTGAAGATATTAAAGAGTTAAAGCAAACAAACCCATTTGTATTCTTTAATTCCCTCAGACAATAATTGGAGAGTGTGATTGTGAGCGTGAATCATTTTTCGTCTCTTTGATTGGCCAGTTTAGGGTGTACCCAGCCTACTGCCTGAAGACTCAGCATGACTTAGATTTGTTCTTGGTTTTACTGTTTGGTGCTTTCTACCGCCTTTATTACCGATTTGTCTTACTGTTTATTGTGCATGTTAAATTGCTCCATGTACAGCACTTTGTATGCAGCGATGGCTGTTTGAAAGTGCTCTATAAATACTGTTGACTTGACTTGACTTGACTTGAAGACAGCAGGGATAGGCTCCAGCAACCCCCGCGACCCAGTCCAGGATAAGCGGTGTTGAAAATGGATGGATGGATAAATATTTGGGGAATCAATAAAGAATTAAATTGGGAAGCAGTATTGCAGTGTTCACGTATGAATCTGTCCTTGTGCGTTTTCCTCCTGCATTTTTTTTCAAAAGGACCACCGTGAAAAATGTATTTAAAACTAGAATGTTAGTGGTGACCTCCCCTTGTCTTTTGAAACGTACTGTACAGTATACACTTTACTCGATTTCAATGCAAAAGTCTAAAGGTTCTGCGTATGGCACTACATGTTTCGATATGTAAACAAGGCAAGGCACTTCCTTGTTTACTATGATACTAATGCAGCGTGTTATACCGGAGACAAATTCCTTGTGTGTTCTACATACTTGGCCAATAAAGATGATTCTGATTCTGATAGGTAAGATAATTGGTACCACAAGCATGAATGGATGTCAATGAACTCACTCACGGCTTAAAGGCCAAAAGGCACTTGAATTAATCTTTTTTGACACAAAGATGCATTCGTTACACTCAGTTCTACTGGCTATACCAACTCATATTAAGTCATATTTCTAATCTGTATCTTTGCTACTATGGCCGTGTTGGCTTGCTTGCAGCTCAATTTCAATTTTTTGGCCCGTATGCGTCACATATCTGTTTTTTTTCATAAAGTGTGAACAGTGCAATTGGGCCTCGTTCATATATGGATATAAACTGGATATGAATGTAATGCGGCGGCCTGGTGGGCGAGTGGTTAGCGCGTGGACCTCACAGGCAGAGGTGCGGGGTTCGATTTGCATGTTCTCCCTGTGCCTGCATGGGTTTTCTCCAGGCACTTCGGTTTCCTCCCAGATTGCAAAAACATGCATGGCAGGTTAATGGAACACTCGAAAAATTGTCCCGAGGTGTGAGTGTGAGTGCGGATGTTTGTTCGTCTGCGTGTGCCCTGAGATTGGCTGGCAACCGGTTCAGGGTGTCCCCCGTCTGCTGTCTGAAGACAGCTGGGATAGGCTCCAGCACCCCCCGCGACACTAGTGAGGATAAACTGGATCGGAAAATGGATGGATGGATTTAATGTGCCTGTAGTATGAATGCACACACCCAACCTATACGTCAGTGAAAACCCAATATGCACTCCACAGCGGCTGTGTAGAGTGCTCGAGAGACGACTGATATCGTCCATGAACGTGCAAAGTTGTTTTGTGTAACACCTGCTGTCTTTAATTTGACTTTAATTTAATCTGACATGAAACATGAAGGATAATGTGCATATTTGTGATGACAGTAGTAATTCATCCACGCAGGGGGTTCATTTGTTACATGTTACAATGACATGACAACATCCAGAGATGGGCACTTTACCCTATTTTGCCGATCCGTCCTCCATCCTCGACCTGGGTAGCCTTCCATTTTTTTCCCTCCGTCCTTATTCAAATAATAATCGTTCTCTATCCCCATCCATCCTCATCCTTGTAATGCGCTTCTGTCCTGCCTCATATCCCCAAAATATTTCTACCTCCTCCGACCTTGCTAGTCTGGTAACGTGAGACGATAAAATGAGCCCCGGCACATGGGACCATATTTACGTCTGTAAACTGCACCACGTGACATCTATTCTTTGCTGGACATCACTAAATGTCATGCTTTGTGCACGTGCATATCACATCTCGGACACGTTGCAGTCACATTTGAAGTTGTATTGGTTTTTGGAATGTGAATGAGTCCATAAAAAGATAGAATTTATCAAAACACTCGGATTGGGCATCGCGCCCTTCAGTGTAGCTTTAACAGCGTTCCCAGCATGAACCTTGAAGCTTCAGAAGAAGGACAGAAGACAGATGGAATCTACAGAAAAACTGTGCCGAAATGTAATTGTCTACATTTTTATTTAATAAATAATTGAAAGACCACAAGTAAAAAAAAAAATTAGTAATCAAAGCTACTGCATTTTAAACCTAAACTCACTTACCTCACGTGTGCAATAATGAGCAATATCTGAGCCATTTCATTCATGTGCAATATGTGTCCTGCATGCAATATAAGCCTCAAAACACCAATGCTGCTGTTGTTGTGTGTTGTTGAGTTTTGTATTTATTAAACCGTTATTTTATTTTATTCCATTTCATTTTTTACGAAATGCACTAAGGAGTGGCACCCAAATTTTGTTGTATTCTATACAATGACAATAAAGGCAATTCTGATTCTGATTCTGATGTCATCACGAAGAGTGGAACTAAAGCATGAAATAAGAAAATGGATATCTTTTTTTTAAATGGGGGAAGACATCAGGGAATTTTACCTTTGAAGAGTAGGTGTGTCCATCGGAGCCACACACCGGAATTGAATGGACTGATGAACACAGTTTGCAGTTCCCGTGAGTTCCCGCTTCAAACCGATGCTTGTGGCCCACGCTGCCTTTCCGGGCTTTCACACTACATGACAAGAAAAAAAAAAACACACCAATGTTCTCTTCAAGAAAAAACAAAATCTACAGTACAAACACTTATTAAATTCCAAGGCAAGAAAATGTTCCTCCAAAGCATTTGCTCAACATGTCCTCAGCGAGTGAACAAGAGCCAAATTGTACTTGTGAATAAAACAAGAAATAGCACCATGTCTGCAAATATACTGTCCTGAGTAGAAAAATAACCTATTTAAGGGGATACAAAAGACAAAAAAAGGAAAGTTTGAAAATATCTTTTTTTAACTTCATTTACCTATTTACTTATGATACAAAGAATCCCTTATTATCACAGTATAGTGTAACGTATCCGACTGGGCATGTGGAAATACCTCAAAGTAATAACAGGAATAGCACTAGCATTTGTACATATAACTTTTTATTGCAAAGTTTAACTGTGTCCAGCTATATCGGTTTATCAAATATTTATCCACCGTTCATATATTTGCAGTCGAAGGATACTCCAATAAAAAGAAAATATAAGTTGGTACACATGCAAAGTGTCAGACCATCCGCTGGCCTGGCATGCATACCACTGTGCGTTCAGTAATTTCTGCAGGTAGCCTAAGAGGATACTGGCTTTAAATTATAGTTAAAAATAAAACAAAAAAAATTGTAAGGTGGCGTGCCTTCCGATCCAATCCATTAGTCACTAATAATCAGAGCAGAATAGAACCGCAAACATACAAGTGCACAAACTTTATGAAATAAACCAGGCTGACAGATACGTGAAAACATACGTCTGGCATACCACATACAGTAGGCAGTACTTGTATATATTTTTACCCCACCATCCCAAAAATGCTATTGTAGGCCTTGCAAATACAGTCTCACTTTAAAAAATAAATGCGGCTGACTGGACATGTGTACTAAGGACATTATCATAAAATACAGCACTGGAAATATTCTCTCCTCTTGATTTCTCACGTTGCACAAAGCTCCAGGACACTGCTGGAATTTCCCATGCTGCACTAATTTAGAAAGGCTATAATTTCTCATTATTAGAGCCTCCTCACAGCAGGATAGAGGTGGGTAAGAATTAACACTGAAAAGCTTAGGTGGGCTTTTTGAAGTGGGGTTTGGTACCTAATATGCCCGAAGCACCCCACACAGAACTCCCCGCAGGACACGGTCGAACAGCTTCTCCAAGTCCCCAAAGCACACGTACACTGTTTGGGAGAACTCCTATGCACCCTCGAGTTCCACAATGCGAACAGCATGTTGAAAAGGACACCTCAAATATTAATTTACGTATGTTAAAAATTTGAAGTGTAGTTCTGCACGGTGGAAGGAAAAACCTTTGCCACAGTAACAAGCCAGGCCCCTGTAGCTTGTGTGGAGCAACTTTGCGTACTACTTATCATTCCCGCTGCAAATCCAGAGGAACGAGGAAATCAGGCAGGCTAGTGACATTTTAGCGGTGGCACAGTTGAATTAGTATGCTGTAAAAACACCAACGGCATTTGTTATTGCTTTAGTTCAGTCTGGGAGAGGTTGTTAACATGCTGCAGCAAGTTGCGTTTGCACCACACTAGTTCTTCTGTGCCGTACTGATTATTCAAGTGTTGCTAAATTAGTTTATTTTGACCGACTCCCAAAAGCATATCAATAGCCCTGGCATTCATTAGCCAAAGGCTGAGCTGCACTGTATTTGTATGCAGAGTAGTGTGTGGCAAGAGCGCGATAGCTTGGAAATCCAGACTTATTGCTGTACCAGCAATTGAGTCTAGTGACAGACTCACCAAGCGCAGGGCAAACCTAAGCAAACAGAGAGTGAAATGAACCAATTTGCGAAGAGTGGACGTGACGCGCCCCCCCCCCCCCCCAATAAAAAACCTCTTCTTTTGAAAGAAATGCTTCCAGTGCTGTCAGCTTCTGATGTTTTATTGACTGTGTTTCTGGTTATTAAAAAAATGATTTGATGCTGAATGATGTTAACAAACTACCGTCTCTCCCGCACGCCATTTTGAATGCGGATGGAATTCCACCGCCAAAGCATGACGTAGTGGGTTCGGCTTTCCAGGCTAAGATCGCAAGGTACGGTAGTTAATGTTCCTCTCCCTTTCCTAAAATGCCTGTTTGTTTTTTGTTTTTTTTTGGAACCATAATAAGAAAATGGAAATCAAACATGTTATGCCTCAATAACTCCAACATATACTGAAGATTTTTGCTTTTCATTTTAAAAATAGTCATAATAAATCATCCCTGATATGGCTAGATATCCCTTATATTTCCCATTACATACAGTACATACATCAAAATTTTATACACCGAAGCAAGGTGCCAAAAATCGCACAAACAGTGCCATTCCCGATAGCATGGGGTGAGCCTATGAGAAGCCATCAGCTGAAATCATATCCTCAATGGTATGCATAAAGCAACCAAGTTATTGAACCACCAATGATGAAATAAGAGTCTCATGAAAACAATTTAAAGCAGGCTAAAATTATTTTATGGTCTGTGGCTTAAGTGAGTGATGCGTTAGCAAAATACAGATTGCATTGGAATCATTTGATGCATTAAGCGGTAAATTGGATGTGTTATTCGTTCAATATGAGGGGGAAGGATCAAAACAAATTGATTTAGAAGCTAATGACTTAGAAGCTAATGAGAAATCAATTAAAACCAGTGACATAAGACAGTTACGAAAAATTACTTTGAGGTGTAGGTTGGAAATGATGACGTTTCAAGATGAAACGTTTTGGAAGCGAAAACTGGGATCATTGCAAGGTTGAAAGCACAAACAAATTAGAGCTGATAGTGCCCTGAATGAGTGCACCCAGTCTACAAATAAGTGTATTGTTTGACAAGAATGAAGTGGTTTTGCAAATATGTTTAAAATTGCCAGTGAAGCACGGAGGAGTAATTTTGTAGTCTTATGTTTCCCCGCTATCTGCAAAGTCTTGTGGAATAGTGTCTTATAACCATCGTTCTTAACCCAACTATGCATAATAGGCCATAGAGCAATTCCTTACCTGTGAGTTGGCTGCTTGTGATTGGTACATATGGCTGTCTGGTAGTCGTGGCCGACACACACCTTATGAGGGGGGCAGTGCACTTTCAGACATGGGTCCTTAGTGGTGTCAGAACCTAAAGAGCGAGGGAGAATAGAGAACATGTCATCTTTGAGGGAGACTCAAAATGAAGGCTGAAAAATCAGTTTTTGTTTCAAGAAAAAAAACGGTGCCTCAGCTCTGGACAAAGAAAACAGCATTAGAGCTTCTTTAGCAAGTCAAAGAAGCTCTCAGTCTATACCCATGTGAATGAAGCCAACAAAGAAAAGAGCACCGTCTATGTCTCTGGTGGCCAAAGCGGTCTTTTGCCCAAGACATAATGCATGAATTGCGTATTGGTCATTTTCTTCCCTCCGTGTGTGTCATTCATTGTCTATCCCAGTATCAGTGATGGGCTCTGGAGTTACGAGGCCACCGCATTACCTTTCCGCCTGTGGTTGGGATGGCATTCCGTTCTGTGTCAACCCACCACGTTCTGATGGGGTTCCTCCATGCGCATTAAAAAATGTCAGAAAATGGGCAGGTAGAAAGCAAATTAATGTGAACTGTTGTTATAAGTGCCTATATCTGCTTTTGTGGACACTGCATTTACATTAACACAGATTGCATCAGACACAATGTGAAAGAAGGCATTCAAAGGTTATTAGAGTGTATGCTTGCATATACAATGTGATCAGAACATGTTTTAAACAAAATCATACCAGCAACTGCTTAAACAGATATTTCAGGGTGGCTAATTAGAGCCTAGCCCAGAGAGAAAGACTGAACAAGTCCTTGCCCTGTTACTGAGAGCATCATATAAAAATGAATGTCCTTGTCTTCGTTAGGAGGATAATGGCTTGTATTTGTGCCCCAGCTGGCAACTGATGAGATCAAAGTACTATCTGACCCAAACCCACAATGCAGCACTGTTTACAAGCCACTTTATCAGCATTACAGCCAAAGACAGTGACGTGATTAAACTGGCTTTACTCTCAGTAAAATTGTAATGCAAAAACCACCAACTACTTACAACTGTCAAATGATCTTTGATGATTTTCTGTCTCTAGACTGAACGCGCACAGTTAGACAGTTTCTTAATATATAGCACCATATGTTATACCCAAGCTTGTTTCACACAATCTGTCAAACATGCACTGACACAAAAACACATTCCATATCAGAGTGTCTTTCCATCACTGGGTTATTTGGGAACGTCCTCACCTCTATCTATCAATGCCTGGAAAAAAGCCATTTTATATCACTTCATTTCAAAATGACTTTATCTCCACAGGGGAGTGACAAGCGAGTGCAGCAAAGAGGGCAAGAAGAGTTAAGAGGATAAGAAGGCAGAACGTTCGGGAGGGAATGAGAAGTTTGTATCCAGCTAACAGATGATTGGAGGACAATTAAGGATTAGTGTGTGACCTCTGCTCAGAGAAAAATTGGAAATAAAGACAAAGCCATACAAATGAGGGATTTTATCTCAGACACACATAATATACTCACACTCAACACCCCATATGTAGACAATGACTCAGGCAGTGCTTTCCCATGAACACTAAAACATGTTGGGCTCTATTTTTGTAGAGAGTAGCAGTTCTAGGCTGCGGCGTAGGCGGTGTCATGCGATTTTGGTCATGGTGCAGGCAGACATATTCTGAGCTCCACAGACGTGTGTGGTGGATGTCATCATATGTCATTCATAAATACGACAACAGCGTGTGTCAAACCGTCTGAATCATTGTAGAAATCATTATCATCATCTTTATTACATTTTATAACACACACCTGGGCCGCAGCAAGACTGCGGAATTGTAGGCTGAGGTTACACAGTCACAAAAGATTGGGGTGGAAGGCCCTCGCCAAGTGCCCACTGCACAGCAGTGATCTGCGATCACCTTGACCAACTAGACATCATCCACCTGTGGAAGTCTGCTTGCAGTTCCTTATAAAAGTACTGTACATGCTTTGCATTGTCTGCATGGGCCTCAGCAAGCTTATGCCTCCTTCTGCAATGTTAAACACTGTGTGCGCCTCTCTTGCGTTGAATTAAAGGAAGGGATTGAAGGGGCCGCTTCCACTGGCCGGGAAACAAGTCAGCTGTGTTCACGCTCACAAAGGTGCAAACACCCCTTTCTACCTGTGCTCTTCTACGAAAACAACAAATAGAAGAAAACTCCAGCCATGCACACTGTTAGAGTGCACTGCGCAAGACTTGGGCTTGGCACGATAAAACACCCGTTGATTAAGATATGAAAGAGGCTTTTAAATGTTTTTTCTCCTACTGGGGGTTTTAAGATTTATGCTTTATGCAGCTGGACTGAGGAGGTATGCATTGTAAAGAATGGGCAAATGTACAAAAAGAGAAATACTCCCATGAGGTAAAAGATGAGGTTTATTAATCTACTGCTCACTGGCATATTTAGGCTGCTAACTTCCTTAACTGCCCTCTACTCTTATTCTAATACAGGCTATAACTTTATTCCCATCAACGTGCGATGATGCCTGACATAGCCTGACTGACGAGTCTTATTGCAGATGTATTCATTCATATCAAGGGAAAACTACTGATTTACATATACTGTATAGTCCAGAAAAAAAGTTCCCAGTGGCTGGTAAAGCAAGAAGGTGTATAAGTCTGTCGTCCTCCCGACCCTTCTCTATGGCGCCGAATGTTGGACCCTCTATCGGAGCAGCATCAAGAGGCTCGAGAGGTTCCACCAAGGACGACTCCGATCTCTCCTCAACGTTTCCTGGGAGGAGAGAGTGACTAATAATGAGATCCTCACCCGGGCTGGCCTCACGAGTATCGAGGCCATGATCACCCTGGCCCAACTGCGGTGGGCCGGCCACGTGCAGCGGATGAGCGACGACCGTCTCCCGAAGCAGCTCCTCTACGCGGAGTTGCTGGAGGGCACCCGTCCCCGCGGTGGCCCGAAAAGACGATTCAAAGACCAGCTAAAGGGTCATCTTCAGCGGTGCCGGATTCCCCCAGCACAGTGGGCTGACCTGGCCGCGGATCGGGCGGCCTGGCGTGGGGCTGTGCGGGGCGGGGTCCAGGTCCTCGAGACTCGACGCGTCGCTGCGGAGGAGGACCGGCGAGCGCGGAGGAAGGAGAGGGCCCGGCAACCGCCCGGCCCCCCAACCCACTTCTGTCAATCCTGCGGGCGGGGCTTTCGGGGAAGACTGGGCCTCCACAGTCATCGGAGACACAAGCACCAGGAGCCGTCGCCTTGTCCTGGGGGCCGCATTCCTCGATAACGAGGGCCTTCACCGACCGTTGGCAGAAAAAAAGACATTTATGGAAATGGCGAGCACTATTCCGAAGTAAAACCTTTTCATTTAGCAAAAACCCATGATTGCTGCAAAGATGATAAATTCAAACCAGTGAGGCTACATCAAATATTTAGTGTCTTCAAAAACATCAAGACTAAACTAGCCATCATGGTGTGTGTGTAAATAAAATGGATATGAAGTTTTATACTGTATATAAGGGGTGGAGAAAAAAAATAATGCCGGTCATAAAGAATAGCATTTGTATGCTTTGGCATAATAAAGCTTTATCAAAGCCTGGGAAAACAGATTATGTAATTTTATTTTTATTTTCTTAAGATGCATCTGACAGCTAACATCAGCTTGTATTTTGATTTCAAATTTCTTTATTTCCAACACGTGAAGCCCATAATGTAATAATGGCCCATAATGGAATAAATTTGTCCCTTTAAAAAAAAAAAACAATTAAAAAATGTGATGCACCAATAATGTAACAACTGACCAGTTGGATAATAAAAGTCCTCAACCTCCAACATAATAACGTTTGGCCAGTAACGAAAGACTACATTTTTCTTTGGCTACTATGATATTTGCCAGGTAGAGGAAAAAAATTGTTGCAAATGTAATAACTCGGTATGTAATGGTAACTGTAATATCGCGATATCACCATGTTAAAATTGCCATGATATTGTCGTCATCATATCACTATATTAAAAGACGCACACCTGTTAGATATTGTGCTTTTTTTTTTCAATATGAGCTTTAAACATCATAAGTTTTTAGACACTATTTTTGAGTTTTTCTTTATATTGCCAATTTTCACACAATATCATGGTCCTTATGGTATCGTGAGTTTCATATTGTGATAGTATCATATTGTGACGTTTTGGATTGTGACATCCCAAGTAAGAACTGAGGCCATAGTGTAATTACGCAAATCAATGTTAAAATGTTCTTTACGTTGACGTAAGTATATGTTCAAACATCGAGTGTGGCAAATTCTAGTGTTATTTGTACAAGTGTCCTTATCACTAAGGGACTTTTTCCTCGGGGGGGGGAAAAAAAGTTGGCTGGGGTAGGATTAGGACACGATCTTTGTCGGTCTTGCGTTGTACTTTAATATATTTTTGTCAAACGATCTATCATTGTCTACATTTGTGGGATCCGCTTTGATCCCGGACTTCTGGACCACGTGTCAACTTCAGTTAACATAAACAATTGCTGTGCTTCATTCAACTATACAGTAAGAGTCTGGATGAATCAAAACAGACTGTACAGTCATAAAATTATATTCAGCGCTTTTATGGCATCTAATTAATTCAGAATTTAAAACTTTGTACAAAAGGTCACAGTGTCTCATGTCAGCCCTAAGGCATTGGAGCACTTAACTTTGTTTGACAGGGCTTTTGCATCTTTACGCTGATTTTCATGAGAGCAGGCTAAAATCATGACAATTTGTTGGGCGGATGGAAAAAAATGGAATTCATATTCAACCCAGAACACATCTAAAGCATCATTAAACTGCTGCAACACTTCAAACAGGACTTTGAGAATAAAACAACAATTGTTTCTCCAATTGCAGCTGGCAGTTAACAGCTGAAATATTCGTCACTTGGTGCGCTTCTGTTGCAGATCGAGTCAGGCTTTATTAAACGTGGGCATGTCCTTTAGGAGGCAAGAATGGAAACTATTGATTGGAACGTGCCGTCCAATATAAGAGGCTACATTGCTGACAAGGCCTGTCAGACACTGGAAGGTGACCTCAGAATAATTGCCACATAGGTGGACGAAGGTCAACAACATATTTTTGGACTCTGTGCGCACTTAGGTATATTTGTACAGATTTGTTCTTTTTTTCCCCACCCGGCAATCCAGTGTTGGCTCCACTAAGCTACTGTTCCTCAAAGCGTCTCAGACACAAGTTTAAAATTAAATAAACAAGAGCTTAAAAAAACAATACCCAGAGGACAAATCCATGGCTGTTGTTAGAAACACAAGCATCACTTTAAGTCCTTGACTAATTACAACGGTCTTTCTTCTATTTTACCTGGGGGTTGGGGCTGCTACTGAAGGAAACAAGACAAACAGATGATGAGGAGATAAAATTGCCGCCACTATCCGTATTGTCAATACTCCCCAGGGGTTCACTGTTTGGCCTGTGAGAAGCACCGGAGCAAAGGATGATGGAGAGATGAAAACACAGAGACGGGTGCCTCTGGGAGGATGCGGTGACAGAACGGCTTCATCATGCAGAAAATTAATTATTGAAAACACGGGCAAATCATATCATTGTGGATGTAAGTGAACAATGGAGAAGATAAACAGCCTGCTTTAGTTTGAATATCAGCGGAAAAATTTACACTGGGGAACACATCTTGGCAAAAGATGGGTGATTCGCAATACTCGTCACCACTACACCACCAATATACATCACCCAAAAATATAGTGAACGTTTCTGCATGCACACGAGGATGGGAATTTGTTGCTGGCAGCAAAATAATTTTTTAGATGGGCACAAAGGAGCAAACTCAAGTCTTTGAAGGGTGCTTCAAAGTGAAATAGCGTGAAGGATTCATTTCAGGTAGAAATTGTTTATTGTCACGGTTTACGTAAACAGAACAAAACATGTTTCACTCAAATTGCGTATACCAAGCAACACATATCATGTTCAATGATTGGCCTCCTTGGAGGAAAGACAAACAAGGGAAAAAAAACTTCAAAAACCAGCATAATTGTCAATCATGGAGGAACGGTAAGTATAGGTAGGTCATCGTTAAATGGGTGTTAAATGTTAGGTTTTTTTTATTGCTTTTTTTTTTTTAAAGATTGTCAATAATGACCCTTTTAAGTGCACTAAATACCATTATTTGTTATATTTTTTTCTTTTGCAACATGATGTTATTGACAGCCCCTCTGCTCCACGGGTATGATCACCTGTTGATTGTAAATTCCCGAACGCTCCCTGGGAACTCCATCCGCACTCACACTCACACCTAGGGATAATTTCGAATGTTCCATTCATCTGTCATGCATGTTTTTGGAATGCGGGAGGAAACCGGAGTACCCGTAGAAAACCTACGCAGGCACGGGGAGAACATGCAAACTCCACACAGGAAGCCTGGAGCCGGAATTGAACCCTGCATCTCTGCACTGTGAGGCCAACTGCTAGCCAGTCGGCCACCGTGCCACCCACAAATATTTCAACAAGATAAAAATTAAATAATAATAATAATAATACATTTTATTTGAAAGCGCTTTTCATCACACTCAAAGACACTTTACAAGAGCTTAAAACACAGGATAAAAATGTGCACTTAAAACAAGCATACATAATTTACAAAAGCACATTTAGATGAACAAAAAGCAAAATGGGTAAAAGAGATTAAAAGGTATTAAAAGCATTGCGGAACAGATGAGTTTTAAGGGATGATTTGAAGGATTGGAGGTCAGTACAGTTGCGGATGTGTTGTGGTAGAGCGTTCCAGAGGGTGGGGGCGGCGACAGAGAAGGCTCGGTCCCCCCAGGTTTTGAGCTTGGTCACGGGGATGGCGAGGAGGTTTGTGTTTGAGGAGCGGAGATTGCGGGAAGGAGTGTAGTGGTAAAGAAGGTCGGAAAGATAGGAGGGGGCCTGATTGTGAAGGGCTTTATAGGCGAGTAGGAGCAGTTTAAATTGAATACGCTGGGGAACGGGGAGCCAGTGGAGGTTTTTAAGAACGGGGGTGATGTGAATCAAACATGGATTCGGAGATATTCTCAAATCTCCACTTTGGCCAGAGTTTTCAGAAAGCTTTGTTTCCAACCAAAAATAAAAAAAAATCTCAGAGGACGTGTGGATGACAGGGCTCTGATTTGTAGGCCTACTGGAAGCCTCCCTGGTGAGGTGTTCCGAGCATGTCACACCAGCAAATGGCCCCGGGGTCGACCCCAGACATGCTGGAGAGACCAAGTTTCCCGGCTTGCCTGGTAAAGCATTGACATCCCTCGGGAAGAATTGAAAGAAGTAATAATAATAATAATAATATAATAATACATTTTATTTATAAGCGCCTTTCAAGACACCCAAGGACACTTTACAATAACAAAAAACAGCAAACAAGCAGCGGCAGCCAAAACGCGCCAGCGTTCACTCAACCCGGAAGTCAGAAAGGACTTGGAGGACAGAAAGTGGATGTGAAAGCAAAGGGACTCATCTTTGTGGCCAGCACAAGTCTAGCGTGGCAAGTTGTCTAACTCAGCATAGAGGTGTATTAGACCAGGGGTTGCCAACCGCCGGGCCGCGGACCAGTAGCGGTCATTTGGTGCCGGGCCGCACAGAAAGAATAAACAAGTTACCGTACATTCCTTGTTTTATTCATTTCGGAATCTGAAAGATGTGTTATTTTGAAAAATTACCGGATTCTCTGTTATATCAGTCTACAGTATGTCAGTCTTGACACAGATGAATGCGCGCTTCCCGGTCACGTGATAGGTTACCACATAAAAAACAAACATCTTTGAAACGTTTTTTTGGGAAGGGGAAAAGGCCCAGCCAGGAGACAGAGGAGGAGCCTATGACTTTCAATAAAGAGAAGGCTACATTTAATAGACAGACAGTATCAGGAGTCCTATTTCAAATACGGCTTAATCTCAACAGGAGATTCACACGCACCAAGCCTACTCATAAGCACATACATAATAAGCGGCGATGGTGAGTCGTATTTTTCATACACTTTTTATTTGCGGCGTATCTTATTTTGAAGGCACGTTTAAACGTTACCATAGCGACCAGAGAACGTTGCGGCCAGATAGGATGTTCCTTGTGTCATGGTTCGTGTTTATTATTATGTTTCGAAAATACGACACTTTTCATGCAGGTGATATCATATCATACTGTTGTATCTATCCGGCCTTAAAGGCCGGTCCCTGAAAATATTGTCTGACATGAAACCGGTCCGTGGGGCAAAAAAGGTTGAGGACCTCTGTATTAGACCACGTATTAGCGAAAGTCGTCGCAATAGAGCGTACTTTAAAAAGGGTGGCCTATGCTGTTGTGTGTGTGTGTGAACACAGCCGACTTGATTCGCCACCAATAAAAATATCTCCTCTCATTGTCTTAAAATGTGGTATGCAATAGGTGCACAGCTGATCCTTGACATGGTGGGAAAAAAAAAGTGATTTTCTGGTGTCCGACGGCAGGTGCTTAAAGTACATTTATAAGGAGCTGCAAGCAAACCTCCACGGATTGATGATTTAAAGTGGACTAGGGAGATCACAGGTGTGTGAAGTGGGCACTTGGAGACCACCGAATCGTTTGTCCTTTTTTTTTTTAATTTCTAAATAAAATGATACGAGAGATTCAGTTTCTCTTTCTGTTGCTATTATCTACCAAGTTTTCATTGTTCACAAAGAACAGTTGTAGATAATCTGATGAAACAAGACTGTGGTCCACAATATGTATTCAACTCATAAACAGGCACAAGACTAAAACAAGGTCACGTTTTGTTGCAATACACAATAGAAAATAAAGACAATTTCCGCAAAAAAATCAGCAACTTTCCATTATTTCTTCATCTGTAAGTGACTTATAGTATACATGTATGCACTCAAAGCATTTCCATAATTTCTGACATGAGCAAACCAGCATCATTATATATGTGCTGATTAATATGCAGAAGAAAAAAGTAATTATACAGCCACAGGCAGCGCAATGCTGCAGATGAGCTCTTTTGTGAATTCGTCTTTTCTATGAGCTGTTGATCCTAAGATTATGCTATGTTGACATGCCTCTTATCTAAGTGAATTACACCAAAACACGTAATTGCTTTTTTTTAAATTACCCATTCAGCATGATACATGTGTACAATCTGCATTTTTGATTTGTTTCTTTCTCTTCCATTTGCCATTTCCATTTCCAGCTGTGACAGGCTGCAGCACCCCCGCAACCCTCGTGAGGGTAAGCAGACGAGAAAATGGATCGATGGACGATTAAAAAAACTAATATATTAAATACATACCCTGCTGCAGCAGGGTACATATGTACTCAGAACTCAGAATATATATATATATATATATATATATATATGTAGGTGGAGTGTTCTTTCTTTAGATATTTTGCAAGACTGTGCGCTGGTAAAAATGGGTGTAACAGGGCATTTATGCCTTTGTGCACCATTGTGGGATGGAACGTTTTCCCAGACAGTCCTTGTGACATCCCTCATTGGCATCAGAATCAGGGAGGTAAAGAGTGCGATGGCGAGTGTGCCGTGCTTCAACATTGCAGAAAGAGAAATTAGACTCGTTGGACTTTATGCACGACATTGTCGCGTAAACTGTAAGATCTCCCCTTTCGATGATATATGTGTGTCATGTGAAATTGCACAACACCTTGCACCTGTAGAGATGAAGACAGCCCACGACATTGAGGTTGTCCAATTCTGCAAAATCACAAACATCAGAACTGATAGGTGGTCCACTGGGGAGATTTACCTGAGGCGTCTACCGCCTTTACGCCTTGAATTTCTATGAGACATGTAATGTTTTCAGACTGTAATGATGTTAGTGCTACAGCTAAAACTGGAAATAGATCCATGTTCCTGAAGGGCATGACTTTGATAATTTTGTGAGCATTAGCCATGCTTCTAACTGCAGGAGATGACAAACTGCGTGCTTGGTTATCTTCCCACTCCATACTGACACATCCGAACACTACCTGAGACAGAGGACAAAAAGCAGTTGCACCAAATATGGCTGGATTACGCCCACAGTTTTATGGGGACGGAAATAACGACACAAAACAGTTGAAGCTCATTGTAAATAAAGTCTTAAATCCTGCTGCGGAACATCATTGGCTTTCAATCAAAGCTTTATGCCTAATTAATTGATGTATTAAACAGTGGTTCGTGGTGTTTATTGGTAATAATTCAGGGATCATATAGCGATGTGTATGAATACTTGAGTGTTGACAGGATGTGCATAAAATGTACGGAAAAATCATCTGATGTTAATTTCTCAAACTCACCATCCTGCACCATCTTTTTGCCAGAACTAACATGGGTTGTGGCCCCTGGGCATCCGTATCTTCCAGGCTTAGTATCTCGCTCTTAAAAAAAAAAAAAGTTCAAAAAAGTCACATTTGACACAAGAGTATCTAGTTTACAGCCTAAAAGTATCACAAAAGGAATGCAGATTGTCTTCACTTTTTATGTAAGGATGTTTTGCTGAGAATAAATGATCAATGCCACTGTTTGACGGATGAAATGTTGCTAAGAAACCCAGAGCCAATGTACGGTAGTACAATATACAGATGGAGACTGTTATGGCAGGATGAAACTGTGATATTTTTATTGCTCTTCCAAGTCATGCTCAAGATCTAACCTCAGTACTTGATACCAGTAACGGTTGATTTGCACCTTATCAAAAGCTGATAATTTAAATCTCACTGCATTTGTTACCTTAAATGGCATGTTGCATATTTTATAGTCATACACAAGTTTGTGAAATCATCCATCCATCCATTTTCATCCTCACTAGGGTTGCGGGCTTGCCTTAGCCCATCACAGCTGTCTTTGGGTTATAGGCGGATGTGCTATGGACTGAAATATAAATATGCGCAACTTGAAAAAAACAAATCTGAATGATTTATATTTCGATTTAAATCGCCAAACTTGTAGGCATTTAAAAACTGAATCTGAATTGTCCAATCTGAATTTGAATTCAGGGCGGCACGGTGAGTGACTGGTTAGCACGTCCGCCTCACAGTGCAGAGGTGCAGGGTTTGATTCCGGCTGGATGGGAACGTAAAGCTAGTTTTCGTCAATTAATTTAAAACACAGTCCAAAATAAAATGAAGTCCGCATAAATAAAACCAGATGGTAAATACCTTTCAAAAACACACAAGTTCCAAAGTCAAATTACATCCAAAAAAGTGAAATAAAATTTTAAAAAGCAGCAAAAGCATCTGTACGGGATCCTTTCTGATACAGCTCATATGAAATCAAAATAAAATTGATGCTACATTCATGATCAATTACAGTTAGTTATAAGCATCACTGAGGCTGTTTTATTTTTTGTTTCCTTATGTGGATCATCATGAAGATATCAACTACAGTAAGTATTGCGTCTTTGGTCACTGACCTGAACAAAAACATTTCTAATTCCTACACATAACATCCAGATGGTTTCAGATGGTCATAAATATGGTCAAATGTCTGCTCTAACAACGCAAATTAAACATCATCTGCACCAGAAGATGTTTGCAAGAGCAACAGAACATTTAGGCAATAATTGCTGATGACAGAACAAATTTCCGAAAGGGGAAAAAAAAACGTGGAGCATGGAAGACTAAGGGCCCAAGTGCAGGGAAGCAGGAGAAACAAGGCAAAACTGTTGGATGTTGTCAAAGAATTTATTTTCAAAAAACAAGACACTTCGAATCATCCATCTAGCCATCCATTATTTGAACCGCTTATCCTTATGAGGGTTGCAGGTGTGCTGAAGTCTGTCCCAGCTGTCTCCGGGTAACAGGTGGGGTAAACCAACCCATCTCATGAAACACATACACAAGCAACCTTTCAAACTAACAAATCTCACCTTGGGAAAATTAACAGCGTTCAATTAAACAACCATGCATGTTTTTGGAATGTGGGAGGAAACCTCAGTACTCAGAGTAAACCCATGCAGCCATGGGGAGAACCAGCGAACTCCACACAGGAAGACCCGGGGCCGGAATTGAACCCCTGACCTCCGCAATGTGAGGCGGACATGCTAACCAGTCAACCATGGTGCCGCCCCACTTGGAATCAAAACTACAAAACTATCATAAGTCTCAAAAACAAAATACAAAAAAGCGAAATTGGAACAGACTCACGATGCGTGCGGCAAAACCAACATGTGTCAAGCGCATGAGTGAAGCCCCAGCCTGTGCTTGTTGCAAACAGAATTGTTGTTACCCTGAAATATTTTCTAAATATATCTTCAGTCACTGTCAATCTTTACATTTTATGAAACTACGGTGTGCCAAGTGAGATGACTATACATCAGTAAATATGGTCGCGCTGTACAGCCCCAAAAAAGGATGCGACTAAGTCAGTGCTGCTGCGACCAACTGAAAAAGTTGGTTGCAGCAGTACTACAAAAGTCAATAAAAAAAGAAATACAAATGCCCCGATTACAAACCCTGTCCATTGTGAATACCTTTGTGGTGACAAAGCCAGATACAAATAGTGTAGGTAATCACTTTTTATCACTTCAGCAATCAAGCAATGATCTTGTTACAAACGCATGAGCGCTTCAAATCCCATGATAAGTAGCGGCCCAACTCACAGATGTTGGTGCCAGACATCAGAGGCAATGCATGTCCATTAAAAATGGGTTGCAACTTCGTCATTTCACAGCCGGTTATCATGAAGCTTTGTGACCACCAAAGTGTGTGGATCAATACAAAAAATGCATTCGAAAAGATTTTTTGTTTGTTTTTGTGACAATCACAAACGTGGAAAGTGGCAACATTTTGCCAGTACAAGCTTTTATGTCGCCGTAGGCACAGGCGTGTCATATCTACTCATTTTACAAATCCAGGGTTCCCAGAATGCATTGTGTGGTGCAACACATTTAATTCAGCCATCCATTCTCAAAACCGCTTATACTGTGTAGAGGGCCGTGGGGGGTGTGGGAGCCTATCCCAGCTGACTTCGGACTACACCTTGAACTGGTCGCCAGTCATTCGCAGGGCACATAAAGAGACACACAACTATTCACACCACCCAGCCTTGAATGAGGTATCAGCCTCATTCAAGGCTTGTGACATTGTTTTCTTAAGCTAGAACAGAGGTGGGCAAACTATGGCCCGCGGGCCGAATCCGGCCCGTTGGTTTTTTAATCCGGCCCGCCGAAGGTTGGTCCACAATTAAGGTTCGATGTGAATGATTGCATTCATTTCAATTGGACTTGTAATGACCGTCATTTCACCGCCAGGTGGCACATTGACTTGAAGTTGCAGAACACGGGGAGTGGGGGGGGGGGATCTTTTCGACCACCTAGGACCTCTGTATCGCTCTACTTCTACTGGTCTGATCACAACCCATCTGCAGCAATGCACAGGCTAAAATAGGTCATCAACAACACTGTTGTCATTTAAAAAAGTATATTAATACAGTACTGTCATGCTTTTGTTCAGTTGATGTTTGATATGGACTGTCAACAAATGCAGTTTTTTTTTTAAATGTACCATAGCTCGTGCTGACCTGGCCCTTCTGTCAAATTTTAAAAGTCAATGCGGCCCCCGAGCCAAAAAGTTTGCCCACCCCTGAGCTAGAAAGTGCTGAAGAAAAAAAAAAACCAACAAAACGGAATCACCAAAGAGGGACCGCGCTGACCCAGTATTCAATACAGTTTGCCTAACTGAACGGACAACGAGGAACACATAGTCAAGACACGGGTGGCTAAGGGATCTGATTGGTGGACATAAGATACCAGGCTGATGAACCCTAACGAGCAAGACAGGACAGAAAACAAACAAAAGACATCTGGAAAAAAAAAAAATCCAATCTTGACAACAAACGAGATCATGACACGAATGGGCTGACTTTTTTGGTCATTTGGATGCTTGCAGCTTTTTTTTCCCCCGTTCTTGTCGCCATTTGTGTCAGCTTTGCACGAATAGAACAGGCAGTTTAGACCTTCAAAGGAAAGTTCAAGTTCTGCAAAAATGTTACTGTTTGAAGTTGCAAAGCAGAAGTAAAATGAATTTGTCATCGGTTGTGATATGGGAAATGCCTGTCTGATCATTTATTTTGCATTTATTCAATGACTGAATTTGAGTTTGAGATAAAAGTACCCACTCAATGACGACGTGAATTTGAGATTGAATAGTTGCCTGCCTCTACATATTCTATACCCTGTGACTGAGTGGTGACCAGTCTCGGGTTAAGTCCACCTTCTTCCGGAATCATCTGGGAAAGATTCCAGTTCCTCGTTATCCCGGTTAGGACAAGAAGTATAGACAATGATGAATGGATGAGTAAAAGCAAATGATTTTGTGATACTTTGTCTGTCAACAAGCCATTGTTTTCATTATACTCTCTTTTTCTAGGTCTTGTATTCATTTATCTCTTGCATTCTCATGACTACAACAAAACTCTCGGGTTTTTTTTGTTAGCTTTGTTGTATTACCCCCCCTCCCCCGCCCGCCCCCCACTGTTAACTTCTTAATCTTTGCCACTGTCACTGCCACATGCGAGTATTCAGCCTGAGGGGCTCAAGCAGCAGGCATTGACGGTCTGTTTTCTGCAGTTTATTTAGCCTAATTTACAATGATCACTGGGGTCTCTTGGCTGAGGGGCACAGTGGGCTGAGACCAAACACATCAATACACAGTCATGAATGAGTTCATCTCCCATGCACGCACATAAACACACGCGTGGATGCACACAAACGCACTGTTGATAATTCAAAGCTTCACTTTGCCTTGAATTTCCAGCTGTTTTTGTCTGTTATTCACAACTGGAGGTGCAAGCGCGAACAACTGACTTTACCCGCTGGTACTCAGCACATAATCATTCAATCTCAATTTCTTTTGGCAGTTGAGTGCTCATCACACATTTTATTAATACTTTGCGAAGAGTGTTTTTGGCTTTCCTTTTATCTGAATTTACAATATCCATTCTGTAACGTTGTTTACCCCCCCGCCCCCTCCACCCACTCTGCATTCCAGCAAAATACAATTTCCAAGAATCATTGAGTTCTCCGTACGTGTAACTGATAGTTTTGTGTACATGCAACCTAACTGCACTCTTGCACACGAGCCCTTCTGAAAGAGCAAGATAAGAGGGTCGTAGATACGGAGTTGTTTTTTATGATGTGGCCAACAAGCCATTAAAATCAGAGTGGTAAATGATGCCTAAAGAATTGCCTGTAGAGCAAGCTATAAAGCCTGTGCGCATGACACCAAAATTGTTCTTATTTCAGCTCAACACTCTGCTCTGTACAGCCACAGTAAGTGCTCATTGTTTGTTATCCTATCTGTGTCTTCTCTTATCAATTTCTCTCTTACTAATTCTTTTAGCTCCGTGCTCAGCGGATCAAAGATGGATATGCCACAATGCATTGTATTAAAAAGCAGACGGCGCGTTAGAAAGGGTCGTCTGCAAGGAGAGGGACTGATTAGAAATGGGAGCGGGCAGATATGTATATTCAGAGAGACACTAGGTTAATGAATCAGTGAAATAGCTGATGAAATCTAAAACAAGAATGGCGGGAAAGGAAAACGTCACGTCCAATCAGGCTGACTGGCAATTTGGAAGCTGCGATGCTTTGTTTTTGCATTCATTTGCGCCAACTGGAGGGGTAACATAAAGGGCTTACTTATGAGGTGCCAAAATCATTACTGTGGGATCCCAATGACTCATTCATGTAACCTACAGTACTGAATCAAGTGTGGTGACCAAGGAGTGGTAAACACCTGAAAACTGACCTTGGGTGAACTTTATTGTGTCTTTAAACTAGGCCCTCTATGTGTATCTCCGCTGTGTCCTCAAGCAGTCTCTCAGTGCCAGTTTTAGTCTCCTCTGCCTTCCTGCACTGGCTGTGATAATGTCTTCCTGCTATTTGCAATCCTCCCTTTGACTCCCATCCCTGGATAATGCGTTGCAATCACAAACTCACAAATCTGTTGGGCAAGCTGATATAAAAGAAACCAGAATGCAGCAGCCTAGAATACTGATTTGGGTATTTGTCTTGTTCACAGTGCAACGGTTATATCTCCTGCCAAGGATTCTTCCAAACCTCTTGACCATGCATCTGCTTTGAAGGCCTTTTCGGGGCGAATCTGCAAAGATGGCCAATGTGCATGGAGCAGAAAATAAAGGAGAAAATGGCAGATAAATATGAATGTAGTTCCTAAAGATAAAGCCAAATGCTACAGTGAGTATGAGTAATTAGGTATGAGTTCATCAGAAATAGAGTGTAGAACAAGCCATGATAAGTCATTTTTCCAGGCGCACGGTTCACAAAGAGGGGCTAACATGTCTTATCCATTTGCTATGATGGCAGCAGCCAACAACAGATTTCTATTTTGGCGAGTGAGCGACAGACATTGTTTGACAGCGCGCGTTCTGCCGCGTTTGAATGGTAAAAAGAATGGATATCGTACAACAGATTGCAGCAGTTGGTCACAGGTGGCGCAAGCATAGGCAGAACAACCGTATGTTCCTGAAAGCATCTGGTCACCTGCAGAACAATATGTGTACAGCATAACATGATGGCTTTGTGTTTTCATGTTTAATGCAGCACAAAGTATAAGTTGATCCATTACCATTGTAGTTGTCCAAAAATTCACAGTATCATTGTAAAGTACATTGACGGGGGGTGAACCTAAATCGAGGATGACCTACAGCATGATTTTCATTCTAAGTCGCATTATTATTCATAACGATCTCTGCTATTGATGAAAGGTTATATTTAAACAAGATTGCTATATTCTATGTGGTTTGGATATGTAATGCCTTGACCTGCTGTATTGACCAATGTTTGGAGTATATCAGCTGTGCCGTGCTAAAAACAATGTCCTCACTGACCGAAAGAAATGCACATCATAATTTAATATTTGATTTTGGGCAATATGGCCTGCTGTGACCCCCCCCCCCCCCCCCCCCCAACACACACACACATCTTCTTGCAGCGAGGTAGACGTCTGTATCGTAGCATAACATTTACAAAGACCGAACAGGTTAACAATCTAGTACCACCAAATAGGTCACTGAGCTGTTTCTATGGGAACAGAAATATTTTGTGAATGTTGGCAATGATGGTTACGAAGGCATGCCCAAACGTCGAAGGGTTGAGAGATTTTATGTGTCGTATATCAATTTTCAAAACAGAAAGAAGCTTCAAGCCAGAGCATGACAATAGGCTCAATAATAATAACACAAATACACAAATTAATTTTTTCCATTTCTACTTTTACTGGAAAGCAGAACTATTTCTCGAGAGTTGGTGAACAGTCAAAACAAAATATAAGTAAAGTCAGTCTCCCAGTTCAACGGGTAAACGATGACTATTTACTGTATCTATCCATACTTTGTGTCTTATTTACTCATCTGTTATGGTAGAAAATATGATATTTGCGATGCTTTATATGTGGATTCATCAAATAACCTGTGCGAGACTATAAAAAGCTATCACACACTGTAGTTTGAAGAGTAGTTTGTGTGGGACATTCAAAAATCACAGATATCCAATGAAAAAAAAATGTATTAAATGAAAGCAACATAGAGAAAGACTTATTGCGCCAGCATCTCCTCCCTGAGTCGCCACCTTATCGTGGGTTTGTGTATTGCATTGATCTTAGCTGATGTAACCAGACAAAGTACGACACAGACCTCATGATGATTAAAATTAATGGACAAGGTTTTAAACCTTGCCTGAACGCAGGTCACCAGCGTCGCTCTCTAGAGCCAGGCTTGGAAATTGTTCAATGGCGAGCGCCTTCAATCGTCCTTGCTCGTAGGTTGTTCGCACAGTCTTTTTTTTCATTTTTTTTTTTAATGAACTAAATTTTTGTCTCGTCTTCAACGGGCCATAAAAATGAAGGAATTGTGAATTAACCGAGGTTTCAGTCTTGTCTCGTTTAGTTTTTGTCCGGTTGAAAAATGTCCGTCTAGTTTTGATCTAGTTTCTGTTAATGAATTTTACACAAAGTATATCACATGGGCATTGGATTAATGGTATTCGGGCTTTTTGAAGAGGCTGTTTTGTTGTGATCCCATGTACTGCATCTAAAGAGAATTAGAAAGAAAGTTAAGAACAATTAAAAACATTTCATTGACTGAAGGGGGACATAACTGCTTACAATTCAGTACCACCAATAAGTCAACTGATTTCATTCATTTGATTTTACACAGAGATGCATTAATTACCAACTAATTCATCAGGGGACTGGATTTTTCTCCATCAACCTTGTAGCAACTGATTAGTCTCCAAGGGCGACAAGTGATTCATTAGTCAAACTCAGATCAGCAGGCGGTGAATAATACCAGTATCCTTTCAGGTGTATTGACCTGCCGCCAAGTGTTGTGGCCACACTTGGCATTTTAATTTGAATTATATAATTTGACCACACGCGCTCATACATACTCAAACGCAACTGAGTGCAGAGTGATAAACTGAACCTCGAGCGGTGAAAGTGGATGCCTTTCTAAAGACAGCATCGCTGCCATCCAGGGCACAGAAAAACAGCCTTAATATTCAATTTGCTACAGAGCAAAGCAAATCTTGGTTTATTTATTCTGTCGATACCCAATTTTCTGCCATAACTTTGCAGCATGCATGGTAATGTGAAATTTTAGCGTTAGTTCTTAGATACATGCAGATGCAAAGGTGTCTTGTGGTATATTGTGAGATGCTATGAATTTGTCATATTTATTTTTTTGAACACTTTTTTTTTAAAATGGCATTTTGAAGTTCCTCAAAAACTTTCAGGGGAATTGACAGATGAGTGATAGGTGTCGAACAGTATAGAATTCAATCATTGGCATATACAGTACATTATAAAATACAGTGAAATTCCTCTGCCAAGCAGCTAAGACAAGAAGAGCTCTGACGCTGGACGAGAGGGTAAAAGTGATCAAAATGAAAGACGGCGAAAGCAAAATAAAAGTCAAGTCAAGTCAAGTCAACAGTATTTATAGAGCACTTTCAAACAGCCATCGCTGCATACAAAGTGCTGTACATGGAGCAATTTAACATGCACAATAAACAGTAAGACAAATCGGTAATAAAGGCGGTAGAAAGCACCAAACAGTAAAACCAAGAACAAATCTAAGTCATGCTGAGTCGAATGCCAAAGAATACAAGTGAGTTTTGAGGAGGGTTTTGAAGATGGGCAGCGAGGAGGCTTGCCGAATGTTCAGTGGGAGGTCAGTCCAGAGAGAGGGACCAGCAACAGAAAAGGCTCGATCCCCTCTGAGCCTCAGTTTAGTTCTTGGTACTTCTAATAAAGTCTAGTCCGCAGACCTGAGGCGCCGGGCAGGTGTGTAGGGGCGGATGAGCTCAGAGAGGTAAGGTGGCGCGAGATTATTGAGAGATTTGAAAACAAATAAGAGGATCTTGAAAATAACTCTAAAATGAATGGGGAGCCAGTGAAGGGATGCCAGAGTAGGAGTTATGTGCTCCCTCTTACGAGTACCAGTCAAGAGGCGAGCAGCGGCATTCTGGACCAGCTGAAGGCGCTTAATGGAGGACTGGCTGACTCCAAAGTAAAGAGCATTGCAGTAATCGAGCCGGGATGTGACAAAGGCATGAATTACTGTCTCAAAGTGTTCATGTGAGAGGAGAGGTTTTATTTTGGCCAGCTGTCTAAGGTGAAAGAAGCTGGATTTAACAACGGCACCAATTTGCCGATCGAGTTTGAAATCACTGTCCAGTTTAAGGCCCAAGTTTGAGACTGTTGACTTAAGATAAGGAGACAGGGGGCCCAAGTCTACAGGATGGAATGTACAAGGGCCACTGGGACCAAACAATATCACCTCTGTCTTCTTTTCATTGATTCTCAAGAAATTTTGTGCCATCCAGGTTTTGATTTCTTCCAGACAGGATAGGAGTGGCCTTAATGAGAAGGCGTCTTTCTTGCTCAGTGGGACATAGATCTGGCAGTCATCTGCATAGCAGTGGAAGGGAATACCATGTTTCCTTAAGATGGAACCCAATGGGAGCAGATACAGCGAGAACAGCAGAGGCCCCAGAATTGAGCCCTGTGGAACACCACATGACAGGGGAGCAGTGCGTGACTCAGAGCAGCCAAGGCCGACACAGAAGGTTCTGTCAGCTAAATAGGACCTAAACCACTCAAGAGCACTGCCGCCAATGCCCACCAAGTGCTGCAAACGAGTCAGCAGAATACTGTGATCCACTGTATCAAATGCTGCAGTTAAGTCCAATAAAACTAGACACACGTGGTCTCCAGAGTCATTTGCCAGGAGGATGTCATTAGAAACGCGTAACAGGGCTGACTCCGTGCTATGCATCGTCTTGAAACCTGACTGGAAGACCTCCAAGATGTTATGTTCATCCAAGAAAAATTTCAACTGCATGTGCACCACTTTTTCCAGAATTTTGGAAATGAAAGGCAGTTTGGAAATGGGCCTGAAACTTGACAGCACATCTGGATGAAGACCAGGTTTCTTGATCAAGGGTTGGACCACAGCATGTTTAAACTGTTGGGGAAGTACACCAGAAGAGAGGCTGCTGTTGATGATATCCAAGACTGATGCGCCAACACTCGGGAGAACCTCCTGAAAGAAGTGCGGGGGAGCAAGGGGATAAAAGACTTTATCCAAGAAATTAACGTAAGTGAAAGTGAATGCTGACCATAAATTTCGCAATTTCTTTCCCTTTTTTCCTCTTTGTGCACAACTGTACATTGGCTATATAGTACAGTACTGTACAGTATGAAGTGTATTTGGGATTAGGATTGTTTGATTTCAAAAATCATTGATTTAAATCAGATCAGATAAAATCAGATAAAAAATCAATACTTTTATTTTCTGTCAATTATTTTTTTCACGAATGGATAGAAAATTCAAATGTTGCTTTACAACACAACCAAAAAATGTAACTAATTTTTGGGTGGTTTTATTTCTTAGTTTTGTATCACTAAATTTATCAATTACAAAAGTTTGAAATCAAATTATAGACATTGAAACTTCCTAGCATAAATGACTTTTTTAAACCAACAAAGTGGAGTGATTAATATAAAACATTTGTATGGTAATGTTAAACAATATCAAATAGGTGTATGCTCATATTTATGCACTACATACAGTATTGGAATAAAAATAAAGACTACACAGATACGTTGTGTGTGTATGTGTGTGTTTACATCTGAAATAAAATTTGCTACAGTGAAAAAACCCCTGTTGTGATTTTTTTTTGCTGCAAACATGATTTCGTTGTAGAGGAGTTTCACTGTCTATTGTCACTGTTCAGCGGAATCCGTCAAATTGACGACTTTTCAGGAAAGCGCCAACTTCATTCAAGTTGTATTATACCTCAGATTGCTATCATCTACCACTTCACACTCACAGCAACACAACACCACCCAAAAGAAATCTGTGAAATTGCTAATTTAATATGCAAAAAATAAATAAATAAATGATCATTAATTTATTTCTGTGGCATTGATGAAAACAGTATAAACACGGAGCCGGAGGCAGCATTTCATTCTAAAGTCCTCTGTCAGGCTGAGCCACCACCATGCAAAAAGACGCCACAAAAGCAAAGGGCTGTCCCATGTTATCTTCCCGGTATCACAAGAATGTCCCTTTTTTAACTATTTTATATATATATATATATATATATATATATATATATATATATATATATGTATATATATACACACTTCACTCCCTGAAGGAACAATAGCAGACATTGAGGACAGCTACAAGTACCTCGGTATACCACAAGCCAATGGCAACCTTGAACTGGCAACAAGGAAAGCGGCTACGGCCAAATACCTCCAGCGAGTGAGGCAAGTCCTAAGAAGCCAGCTCAATGGCAAGAATAAGACCCAGCTATGCCCTGCCAGTGATCAGATACCCTGCAGGAATAATAAGGTGGCCAAAGGAAGAGATTCAGACCACGGACGTTAAGACCCGAAAGCTCGTAACCATGCACGGAGGGTTCCATCCCAAATCCAGCACCCTGAGACTGTACGCAAGCCGAAAGGAAGGAGGCCGGGGACTAGTGAGTGTGAGAGCCACTGTCCAGGATGAAACATCCAAGCTTCACGAATACATCAAGGAGAAGGCTCCAACGGATGATGTACTCAGAGAATGTCTCAGACAATGGGGAACAGAAGATGAGGCGCTGGAAGAGGGACCATCATGGGAGGACAAGCCCCTACACGGGATGTACCACCGGACCATAACTGAAGTGGCTGATCTCAAGAAGTCCTATCAGTGGCTAGAGAGGGCTGGCCTGAAGAACAGCACAGAGGCACTCATCCTGGCTGCTCAGGAGCAGGCCCTGAGCACCAGAGCCATTGAGGCCCAGATATACCACACCAGACAAGACCCAAGGTGTAGGTTGTGCAAAGAGGCACCTGAGACGATCCAACACATAACTGCAGGGTGTAAGATGCTGGCAGGGAAAGCCTACATGGAACACCATAACCAGGTGGCTGGCATAGTCTACTGAAACATCAGTACGGAGTATGGACTGGAAACCCCAAGGTCAAAATGGGAAACACCTACGAAGGTGGTGGAGAATGACAGAGCGAAGATCCTGTGGGACTTCCAGATCCAGACTGACAAGATGGTAATGGCGAACCAACCAGATATCGTGATCATAGATAAAGGGCAGAGGAAAGCCGTTGTAGTGGATGTAGCGGTCCCAAGTGATGGAAACATCAGAAAGAAGGAACACGAGAAACTCGAGAAATACCAAGGGCTCAGAGAGGAGCTGGAGAGAGCCTGGAAGGTAAAGGTGACAAGTCGTGCCTGTGGTGGTCGGAGCACTCGGGGCAGTGACCCCCAAATTAGATGAGTGGTTGCAACAGATCCCGGGAACAACATCGGACACCTCGGTGCAGAAATGTGCAGTGCTGGGAACAGCAAGGATACTGCGTAGAACCCTCAAGCTTCCTGGCCTCTGGTAGAGGACCCGAGCTGAATGAGGGACGGACACCACCCGAGGGGGGGTGAGACGAGGAAGTTATATATATATAAATGTATATAAAACATTTGAGGAGTGTGATCTCCCAGTTGTTCGTGTGATTCCCCTCTCTCTCCGGTCCTTCTTCTTTAAAAGAGGGACCACCACCCTGTCGCTGGGCCATCCCCGATGTCCCTGCAGTGTTGTGGAGGCATGTCAACCACAATAGCCCGACAGCATGTGGCGAATCTCAACCACCCTTGAAGCCCTGCCACGAGGAGCTTTTTAACTGCCTCAGAAAAGCATGTTGGGGTAAGTGAGTCGTATTTTCCCCACCGACTCACACTGTCCTGAGTCGAGGTCGACAGTAGGTATGGGAAAATACCCGGTTTGACAATTTACTGTGGTTCTAAAAAGTCAAGGTTATAATACCTGCTAATACTGTGTGTCACCAGTAATGAGCTTGTGTTTTCATTTTTTGATTCCAAGCAGCTCACCCAATGATGGGCTGCGTGCAGAGTTGAGTAAATGAGCTGCCCCTCTGAAGTTAATTGCCTCCAATTAACTTTTTTTCTCCTCTGAAAGTAGTTGAGGGTGGACAAAGGGAGCATGTGGGAGGAGGAAGGTTAGATGAAAGAGAGACAGAAGGGGTTTTCACACGGCACACATTTGCTCCGGTGCTGCACCGATGTATTTTGTTGCAATATATTTTACACCGGAGCAAATTTTGTGGAGCGGTCACGCGTACAAAGCCGCTGAGCGTGTTATCCTTTCACCCCCCCCCCCCCCCCCCCGCAAACGAGCATTTGCTCCGGAGCAAATTGTAGCGTTCACACGTACCATTTTACATCGGCACTGCCCCGCAAATGAGCATTTTCTCCGGAGCAAATTTTTAAATCACCTCCCTGAGGTGTGTTAAATTTACTCCGGAGTAAGCTGTTTTCAGGGGCTACACCGGTATAACTTCGCACGTGTGACCGCTCTACTGGGGTAGTGATACGTTGATTATGCTCGCAATGAAGAACGCTTATGCCTGCAATGATAAATTGATTATGCTTGCAAAGAAGAACGCTTATGCCTGCAATCATTAATTGAAGAACGCTTATGCTTTTAATAAAGATATAATGCTTCTTAATCATTATATATATTAATCACAATGTACTCACATTTATAATCCTTTTTATCCAATATATACTCACATTTATACTCAAGAATGCTTAGTGCACTGTGTGGAAGTTTAGGGACGCAACCACCTTTCCGAGGACGTGGTTGGGAAGAGATAAGTGTTAAGACTAAACAGTGAGCAAGGTTGGACAGTGAATGGAGCCATCAACACCAGCTGCAACGTAATGTTTTTGTAACAATTGCACACATGTACGTAATTTACACTCACATACACACACATAGTCAAACAAGTTCAGTGTGTGTTCAACACCCCCCACCGTTTAGGTTGGACACACCTATGTCGTAGATTTCCCAATAAATGAGGAGGTGAAGGGTGACGGTTAGGGTGACGTGCCGAGAACTGAAACCGAACGCTTCTCCTCGTTTCCTCCTGGTACCAGATTTGAGTCTCCTGTCTCCTCCTTGTGTTTTATTCCTGAGTGTCAAATTGGACAAACCTGACAGGTAGCACCGGCGCAGCACCGGAGCAAATGTTGCCGTGTGAACACCCCTGGAGTTATACATGTGCCTTTGCACTGTCCTTTACAAAAAAAAAGTGTACATGTCGGTGCCAGTAGTCCTGCTCTCAAAATAGCTCATCATGGATGGGACACTGTGCTGAAAATAGATTTTCTTGAATTTACTAAAAAAAAATTCAGTGATTGTACAAAATAAAAACATCTGGATCTGGATACATTTTTTTGTCTTAATGTATCTGGACCGAGATTTTATTTTGTTCAACCACGTGATGAAATTAAACGGCGTAATATCAACACACCATTTTTTTTTGTGTGACTTGCGAAGAATTAAAACATATGAATGTTGATATGTATTTATTTTTAATTTATTAATTTAATCATGACACAGCACACATTTCTTATTGTACCAAATGCTTCAAAAAAAAAGGACATTCAAAGCTGTAATTTTGAAACTGTGATACCATGATATTTTTGCTCAAAGCTATAATACCTATCATCAGAATGTAATATCGGCCCATGCCTAGTCAGCCACACCCTATCTCCACAGTGTTATTGGTACACTAGTTCCCCCCACTCCTGACCTGTCGATTTTACTCAAAGTCGTTTTGCATGACCTCACAAAATTCCTCCCGTGCCCGAATTGTTGCGCTCGCAACAACTAAAGCTGCGTTGTGCTTGGCCAGCCATTACTGGACCTCCGCAGGCCAGATCACCCAAGTGATCCACGAAATGCAGACGTAAATCGTCTGCGGCAGCCTAGAGTGTCCTGGTGCAAAGTATACGTGCGTGGACACCTTTATGATTGAACATGTTCATTATGGACAATCCGTGACGAAAACAGAAGTCCAATAAAGAGAGCATCACTCACTTTCTGATTTCAGGGTGGTGGTGGTGGGCATTCCTCCCAATCAGACCCTTCCAGGTCTCACTGTCATTGCCCATGTGAGCATTGAAGTCGGGACCTGCCCCCTCCCACCCAAAGGCAGAAGGTGGCTTCCCTCTCGTCAGCTGGCGTGAATCCCAAAGTACTGGCGCTAAGCCAGGTGGCAATAAGTAGGCCCACACCTGCTCTGCGTCTATCACAGAGGGCAATTACAGAGTGGAAGACAGTCCAACATGTCTCAAGAAGACTGGTACTAGAGCCCAAGGTGTGTGAGAAGGCAAATCCGAATAAATCTCATCGGAACGTCTCTGCCTCGCACACCAGCTCGGGCTCCTTCCTTGAAACAGAGGTGACATTCGACATCCTCAGAGCCAGCTACAGTAGCCATTTGCCGCCACCCTGCTCTCAATGCATCCAAGCCTTTTGGCCCCCTCAGAGATGGTGAGCCCATGACAAGGTAGACCCATCTTGTCTTTTCGGGCTGTGCTCGGCAAGGCCCCATGTCGTGCCAGCCTGGCCACCATATGTGCGCCTTTGAGCCCCTCCTCCATGCCTGGCTCCAGACAGTTGACCCACATCTAGGTAAAGGTAAAATGAATCCATTATTTTTATTCATCATAAGGGGTCTCTTGGACATTCTTATTCTGGTCCCTCACATTGGACCTGTTAGGTGACTCTGCCAGGGGCATGAAGCCCCAGACAACGTAGCTTCTGGGATCAGTACAACACACAAATCCCTCCACCACGATAAGGTGAGTGCCCATGGAGGGCAACCTCATTTTTCATCTGACAAAACATTGGCATTTGAAGAGATGTGTGTAAATTTTATACTCACTGTAGATTGTGAAAAATATTCTGTTGTAATTTCAGCTTCTCGGCATCCAAACATAGCAAATGCCTTGATTTACTGACTTATTTACACACTATTTACCAATATTTTTGACAAGTTTGGCTCTGTTGAGCACAAGGAAGTCAATATTTTTCAAATTGTGTCTTGTATCACAAATACTTTCAGCGGCTGTGAGTTGGCAGGGGAAACTGTCCCCGGCTGGGTGAAAATTAACTTCATGAGAAGCGATGCAGGCCCAGAAGTGTACCAATTGTTCCCAAATTGTCAGATTGATTTCCTTTATTCTTTTGCCGCTTAATAGTTTTCCTGTCCATTATTCTCCAGAGGACTGTGTGCATCAGAGTAACTGCATGGTGGAATTGTGAGTGTGCCAGTAACAGAACGCTCATACTAGCTCTGCAGCAAGGGAGGCATTGTAGTGCTGCAGGAGAATGGAAAAATCAAACAAGATTGAGGAGCATTTCTTTTGGCACAGAATTTTGCTTTATCCTCCCAACAAAAACCTACTTTATATTTCTAATCCCATAAAATTAAATTGTAGTTGTCACATGGACAAAACATCACAAGCCACCAAGAAATAGTTTGCCCCTTGTAAAACTGTTTTGTTGCAGACCAAACAACATCCACGTTTTTGATGGTTCACTAGATGTCGGCTCCTCACAGGTACTAAAATACTCGATGGTGAAAGTTTTAAAAGAGATGTTGTCATTTTGCATCGATGCATGTACAGTACATACACTAGATATTTTATTAATCATACCTTTTTGAAGGCATAGTAACAATTTAACATTCAAAAAAATAATAAATAAAGGGGGTTGCAGTGTTAAAATTATTCACAGGATTTCTATGTAGCCTAACTTCATTATTCCCTCACCCCTGAGTCGCTGACAAAACCCATGTTCGTTATATCTCCTTCATAACGTAAGTAGCAAACTAAAAATAAGAATACATACACATTTTATTGGAGGCAATGTTACGTGAATGCTCATCATTTGTTATTCATAGTTGCCAAGAAGAGGAGACCATGGTTGTTTACAGGATGGATATTCTGCCATAGTTTCGGCAAAGCTCCTGAGCCCAAGGGGTGTGTGCCCGAAAGGGCACGGATAATGATTGACACACTGTCGGTCACGCCTTCGGTCACCGATTGGTTGTTTTTCCTTCGGCTAGGTGTTTTTTTTGGGGGGTTAAATCAAGTTCGAGGCACGGGATGGGGCAGGAGTATGTCATTTGTAATTTTAAAATGTATGTTTTTTTACATCGCAAACTCCCACTTTTAAACTCTTAAATATCATTTGTACACCATCTTTCAAGAGCGCCCAAAAATTATTTGAAATAAAATAAATAAATAAAAATAACTCAATCATATAGCAGGGGTTGTGATTCTCATAAAAACAATGTATGATTCATAGTAAACTAAATTACAATAAAGATTATGCTGGACAGGTTGTTGGAGCCTGGCCTCGAGAATTTGGTGAAACTGGTTTTGAACTAATAACTGCACCTCATGTCAATCTGAAAAAAATAATTATGTCATAGAAACTGAATTCTGCAATGAGACACATTCAGCATGTTATTTTGGTATATCACTTGACAATTGTGACATGAGTTTCAGAAGTCTTGGTTTGTGATTAAATTCTTAGTCCCTGGTTATGAGAATGAAATTTCATTTATATATTTTGTTTCTCTGACAAGCCTCTGTAATTCCCCAAATGACAGTGATTTAATAACATTCTTATTTGACACCATATTTGAAGGAAGCTGGCCTGAGTAAATATGAACGTCATACTCTTATTGTAGTGAATATGCATACCTATAAATGTCTTTAATGCTGCTCCAAGAGGTGCAATCAAATCAGACTCATCATTTGTGGGTGTGTCAGAAAGAATGAGCCAATGTTGAAAATAAGTGAGTTTAGTCAAGAGTTACTCGAGGTCTAAGAGCATTAAACACTTAAGTGTGCTTGATGTAGCAGACTTGAGTGTGTTGCAAAAACGGACTCCATTTTGGGTGGAGGCACGCACAAGCATACGCGCGCCCACACTTTGAGCTTCTTAATTGCATAATCTAAACTCCACAAGCGTGATATGACATCTGATGCTAAACAGACATTAGGTACTGATGACCAAGTCACGACAAAGCTTCAAGAGCTTTGAAGGCAGTGTGGAATAGCAGGGCTGAGTATACAGTTGTACAGGGAAAAAAAAAAAAAGAATTCAGCCATGGTCAACACAAATCAACAACAGTCGATGTCCATTTGTTGACTATCAAAGACCTGCTTCTGTTCCAAACTAATAGACAAACACCATTTCTTGATCATCGAAGCGTACCAAATTTGTACTCTATTCAGGGAAATAACACGATACGCTACAGTTTGGATGGTATGCTAAAGCACAATGTATGCTTTTCATGGCAATGACATACTTTTGCCTATATTATAACATGAAAATTTAAGAACCAGTCTTAACTCATTCACTCCCAAAGATGTTTTTAAATGTCTTTTCAGACTTGGTCCAGAATTGGCTGGTACTGATGGTACATCCTGAAACAATGCCTTATGGATTCCAGCAATAACATGATCAGATGCAGTTTAACCACTTGGTTACAAACAGTACACAAACTTAAATAAAGCCAAAATGTATATATTTTTTAAAGACTTGATTTTAAATATTGATGGGCATTTGTGTCAAATGTGTTGTGGAAAGGTGAGCTGCAGATAATAAATGAAAGGCTTAAATGTTTCTTTTCGTATTAAGTGTGTACAACATGCTGTTAAAGCCTAAAAATCCATCTTGCCATGCCATTCTATTGTGTGCAGACTATTACACAGTAGTACAGCATATGCTCTGTCGGTGTTGTGTGTTAAGCTGCAAAATACCCGTATCCCTGTGGCTTTTTAAAATTTGAGAGCGTATACTAAAATCCAAAATGGTGTGACAAATCTACAGTTGTTTGAATACATTGTGTCTGTCCTCAGTGTTCCACTGTGTGCCCTATCCCTCTGTTCTGTTTTCGGTTGCCTTTCCCTGAATTCAGTGTGGGCTGGGCGTCTCCCCAATCATTGCAACTGTCTCACCAACATGCCTGCCAGTCTTCCCCTCGTCAGCCATACTCTCCTCTGCAGCAGAAGGGCCCGACTGAAGAGCCACTCGTAGCCAGTTTGTCAGCTACCTTCCCTGGCATACGCTTTGCTGCCCAGCTGTCGCGCTCAGCTCTGCAGTACATCTTGGTTTGGTTTCTCTGACTGCCTGTGGTTGCAGCCCCTTTGACCTGTCACTCTGCCTGAACAATAAACCAGTACTGAGGTCATTGTGTCTGCCTGCGGGTCCTGTGCTTGTCTTAAGCTAAGCTTAACAATAGTATGTGTCGACAAATATAGTTAGTCATGCTTGAATTCCATATTACGCTGATATGAAAGACTCACGTTGGTCTAGAGACCTGGCAGGTGCCCAGCTTTTGAAGTAGTCATCCTGAATGGAAACACAAGATGAAAATTTATGTTAGAACACACTGTTGGACTTCACATTACTTGGCTTCAACTCCCATTTTAATGCATTAGAAACAAATGGACTCAATTGGAAATTTTTAAAATAGGAAAGATCATACTTTTTAGGAGCCACACGTGACAAGAGTAGTTAACAAGTGTAGTTATTATTTTATAACTCCAATAAATGTCAACACAACTAAGATGATACTTTCTTGCTACTATAACATGAAAATAAAAAAACACATTCAATTCCCATAACAAAGAACCTGGCCAACAATTAGGGGTGGGTAAAAATAATGATTCATCAGTGCACTGTAATACTTCTCGCAATCCAGTATTGATTCAATAACTTCCCATTCCAATTCAACATTGATTGAGCAAATGCCCTGAATCGATTTGCCTCCTGCCCAGTAAAGGGTCCCCCTTTGTATGTGATTCGCATTGTCTGGATGACAGCAGTGTTCAACCATAAAACAACATGGGGACAAAAGCAAGCAGTAGCAAGCTGAAGTGAGCCCCTTCTACTTTAGAGTTTAAAAGTAAATTCGGGTCATTTTGAAAATTTGTCGCTAAACTGCCACCGAGCTCTGTGTGGGCACTTGGGTCTTTGCCCGCATTCATTTGTCGGGACATTCAACCATATAGTTTCATGAAAAAGCCAGGGTTGTGGAAGATGGTACAGATACTAGAACCACGAACATGAAAACAGATGTCACAAGTAGCTGCCCCGAAGCTGGACAGAAAGATGAAGACAGAGGTTTTCGAGTTGTCGAAGTTAGTCAACAGACATAGTGCTGCTTACATGTGACAGATGGACATCCACAACGACTGACTGACTCTAAAATTCTCCCCAGGTGTGATTATGAGCACGAGAGCTTGTTTGTCTATGTGTGCCCTGCGATCGGCTGGCAACCATAACCCAACCACAGCCACTATTAGACTGCACCTTACAATGCAGTCAGTGCACCCTATATATGAAAACAGTTTTAAAATAGGCCATTCATTGAAGGTGCACCTTATACACCATTGCGCCTTATAGTGCGGACAATACGGTATATGTTTTCATTAAATTTTTTCATCCATCAATTTTCCGATCTGCTTTCTCCTCACAAGGGTCGCGGGGGGTGCTGGAGCCTATCCCAGCCGTCTTCGGGCAGTAGGCGCGGGACACCCTGAACTGATTGCCAGCCAATTGCAGGGCACACAAAGGCAAACAACCATCCACACTCACATTCACACTTAGGGACAATTTTGAGTGTTCCATCAACCTGCCAGGCATGTTTTTGGAATGTGGGAGGAAAACGGAGTACCCAGAGAAAACCCACACAGGCACGGGGAGAACAGGCAAATTCCACATAGGAAGGCCGAAACCGGAATTGAACCCTGCACCTCTGCACTGGGGCGGCCCGGTAGTCCAGTGGTTTGCACGTCGGCTTCACAGTGCAGAGGTACCGGGTTCAATTCCAGCTCCGGCCTCCCTGTGTGGAGTTTGCATGTTCTCCCCGGGCCTGTGTGGGTTTTCTCCGGGTGCTCCGGTTTCCTCCCACATTCCAAAAACATGCATGGCAGGCTGATTGGACGCTCTAAATTGTCCCTAGGTGTGAGTGTGGGCGTGAATGGTTGTTCGTCTCTGTGTGCCCTGCGATTGGCTGGCAACTGATTCAGGGTGTCCCCGCCTACTGCCCGAAGACGGCTGGGATAGGCTCCAGCACCCCCCGCGACCCTAGTGAGGATCAAGCGGTTCGGAAAATGGATGGACCTCTGCACTGTGAGGCCGTCGCGCTTGTTTTACATCCACCACTCACAATTACAAATTAATTATTCATACCTATAGAATAGGATATCTTTTAATTAGAGTTTACACTAAGGCCTTCAACCTTGAGTCAAAAATTCAAGGTTTTTTTCAAAATATTTTCACACAAAATAGTCCAGTATTAACCGGGTTCCATTGCCTAAAAAAATAGCCATTCATCCATTTTCAGAAGCGCTTATTTGGGGTTCAAATGAGCCGTAAACTACATAAAGTGAGGTTTGTTTCACATTACTTTTGCACCTGTATTTTTTTTCTGAAAGCTACCATGCAGTCTGTGAACATTTTTTTTTCTTTCCAAAGTAGTCCACTGTTGTACCAGTGGCAGAAGCCATGTGGGGATGCTAGTTTCATTTAAATCATTTTTAGTGGCGTTAAGGGTTTTACTTTACAAAGTAAAACACCGCTACTTGCAGAGGTAGACACTGGCCAGAGAAACATTAAAGTCTGTGAAGCTGCAATAAAATAATTGTTGGAGATGTGTTGGAAAGTTGGAAACTTCTTAATTGTAAAGTCCATATATTTTATAGCATGGTGGTGGAGCGATGTTTTTCTAACTCCGAGAAAGTATTACCTTTCTGCTCCACAAATTCACCACCTTTTTTGGATGAGGGAAACCAAATGAGCCGCGCTTCAACACCCTTTCAAATGTTGCCTGACCTCACGAACGCAGTTGGTGAGTAAATCGCATCATGTCCCAAAAATGTTATGATCCAAACCACTAATGTAAGGCATAGCAAAATTAACGTTCCCTCTATTAAGCGCGAACATGGGAATTCACTCGATTAAGGAAATTATGTGTCCGACCGATAGCTAACGATCCTTCATAATAATGCTAAATGTTGATGGACATCATCCTTGGAACTGAACTATTTCTCTAATGGTTGAGGCTGAATCTGTTTTGCACTCAAATGAACAACACCTCTGCAGCTCGACAGCCAGCCTTATTGTAAGAGCCGGAATAATACCGGAGGGCCTGCTGAGTTTCGACAGGCCTCAGAATTATGACATTACAAAGATAATGGACCAACTTACCTCTGCCTCCTTTAAATGATTGCAGAGTCGATGGGAGAGAGAAAAGAAAAAGAGAGGTCAGTGATAATGGCAGAGGTTTTGATGTCCATTTCAGATAGGTACCCATTCTGGGTATTGCATTTGACGAGAGATTCATTGAACATGAATCAGAAAGGTGGGGGAATAGCAAGAGGGAGCAGACTGAGACACACTTGCACTCACAGCCCTATTTTACGTGGCATGCAATTTGAACTGCAATCGGAGAGGCTCAGAGAGGGGAGCGGCACAAAGACAAAGAAAAGAGGAGAGAAATATGGCCAGGAAGACAGACATCGTGCTTTGTACGATGCTGATGGTTATTCCTCCATATCAATGTGAGTCATTGGTTTCGATAATTATTCTTGGGACTTATATCTGCACATCAACGTGACTGTATTCAAATTCATCATCTTGTTTAAAGCCAGTACCACAAAATGTGTGTCAAGTACAGGATATTTAACATCGGTGAGGTTAGTAAATGCAACAAAATTGTGTTAAATAAATTCTAATTAATGATGGTTAGTAAATTCAACCTAACAATCATTGGTGAATTAAATCTAACAATGTCAAGTAAATGCAACATGATGACATTTAATAATTTCAATGTAATTATTTTTCCTACATTTATTATAACGATTAATAAATCCAATGGAATAATGTTGAGTGAACTCAAGATAATAGCACCAAGTAAGTTAAACACAACTACGAGATGTAGTAGTAAATTAAAATTATTAGCTGAAATTTAGTCATCTAATACAGTATTCTACAAATTCAAATGAAACAGTTTTCTGGGACCCGTGGATGTTGTCTTATTAATTAAATGTATTGTATTTCTTTTAGTCAGAGAGAAACATTTGATGTATTGGCAAAAAAACGCCACAGGTTTTGGCAACCTTCCTTCCATATCATAGGGCCGCACATCCACAAAAACGCCATCACAAAAAAGTGGCCGCCACAACTACGATCCCTACACGATTTTCAAACACATCTCACTGCTAGTGTGCCAAGACGAGCGGAAATAAAACCGAGATTGTTTGAGTTAATGACCTGGAATAGTTGAAAACATGTCTAATTTTTGCAGACAGTTTGTATTTTGCCTCACATTAACCTCATGGCTATATGATGCTTAGCATGATGGACAGGTGCCATTCCGGTTATCAAAGCATTCCACATTTCTGACATGTATGTTAACTACATCCCAACAATGCATGTCACAATCTCCCTAATTTCTGTGTGCTGCTTTTTTTTTTGCACAACCGAACACTGATATGAAACTATGATCAGATAACATGGAATAAATAGGTTGCTTTTTTTTAATCAATTCTCATCAAATTAAGTTTGTGAGGACATTGCATCATAAGGAAAAAGAGTCCAAATGTTGTTTTCTTCTTCCTCTTCTGTCTTTACTGCAGAAGTTGCAGGTTATCTTCAAATATTCAGTCTCAACGATGGCCTTTCCTTTCCCATAACCCTTATTAATATTTCAATGTGCCCATCGAAAAAAACATGAAATGGCCATCTCACTCGCCGTGACACATCCTCAATGTCAATCCTTGAACATGAATACAAGGGGATAAAACTACCCTTTTATTATACGATTCTTTGATGGCGGTGCTGCTGGAATTTGAAAGCAAAGCTCCCAATAAAGGAGCTCATTTTGACGAATGTTCATTTTAAGTTTCACTTAATTCATATGATGATTTTGTTAAACGCTTAAATGGGACGATTTATGCATCTCCATGTTTCAATTAAAATTTGATTTAAAATGCAATGCAGCATCTGTTGTCTGAATTAGGACTCGATTATAAAATGACAAAGCTGATTTTACTTGGGCAGTCCCCAACACTGCAATTATGACTTATTGTCTGCATGGTTAAGTCAATGACCTTTTGTAACAGTGTGATATTCCTTTTAGATATTCAAGTGAGAAATTATGTGAGCACTTTTTGTAATATTTTTTACTAAGCCCAATTGACAAAGTCTGACAGAGGTGGTGGACATTCCGTCAGTAGTGATGCCAGTTTTGCAATCCAAGCTGTCTTCTGGCAGTAGGTAGGGTACACCCTCAACTGGTTGCCAGCCAATTGCAGTATGGTAGTCATGATGGTTGACAAATGGGAATAACTCCTTCACCCAAGTTCCTTATAAATGTACTTTGCACACATCAATCTCCTGCATTAGCTCCAGAGAAATTAACGGAAATGAGAGGAGTCGCGTCCATTCGCTGAGAAGCAAGTCAGCTGTGTTCACACCCACAACGGTGCAAACACTCATTTCAAACTGCACGCATTGACGAAAAATATCAAAAGAAAGTAAACGGCACTCATGTGCACAGTTAGGCCAGGTACGCACATAAGTAATTTTCTATTTTTCAAAGATATTTTTTATCTGTGGCAGACCAAAAAAAGTAGGCATTTAACAGTTTTGGTCATGTTGTGTGTGGAGTGCTGAGATAATCTCAACACAGCTTCACACACATAAAGATTCTCTTAAACCATCGGTCAAGAATCCAGTCCTCCAAGGAGCAGCTCTTGCATGATAACACAGGACTTCACAAACACAAAGACGACCAGGCTTTTCCGGGTATGGCCCGATAGGTACGGAGTGTTTCTGGAGAAGATGCGTTGTCAGATGATATAAAATACTTGCTTTGGAAAATATTTTCAGCCCACATTTATACTAAAAAACAACATTGGGTAGGCTGCCTACCTACAGAGAACATAAGTTGACAGCCCTCTTCATTGTTTCACTGATAACTTTGCATTCCGTCGCAATCTTTGCATTCTTTTGCAAAAGTCTCAACAACTGGGTCATCGCAGCACAAGCGGAACACTGGATGATGGAGTTTCCTCAAAAATCTTAATCCTCAATAGTCTGATGTGTAGATTGAAACAGTTCAGACGGGTACATGAAAAACAAGATTATCCTTCGATAATTTATTCTTACACCAGATGCACCTCCAGCTCCAAGAACCTCTTTTTTTTTTTTTCCTTGTTTAATGTTACCTTGACTATATCAGGTTGGTCTCTTTTTCAAAAGACACCTGGCCAAGACTGGACTAGACCACACTGTTGACCAATAAGGCGAAAACTCTCCTTTACTTCTTCTGAAAACTGATTTGACCACCACCTCCCATCATGTTCTCTACCAGGTCAACACTGCAAACTACACAGCCTCCTGCCGAAAGACTCTGCAACGCATAGCGATTGCAGCAAGCAAGATCGCTGGTGCCCTCCCTCATAGACATTTTCAACATCCGCATCGCCAACAGCTTTTCTGGCGATGCCAACCACCCGTCACACTCCCACTTCAGGAAGAAGGTACAAAGCCTCCAGCCCTATTCCACAACAAACAGCTTCATAAATCAGTCTGTCGGGATGCTGAACTCTTTCCCCTACCTCCCCCTACTTCCCTGTTACGAGACTGAAACCCATCCACTTGCACAAAAAAAAAAAGGACTACATTACATCTGTACATTTATAATCTGCTGTTTTGGACAAAGTGAAAAAGCAAAGGCATGACTGCATTATCTGTTGCAGCTGGGCATCGCTGTAATATTGCCCATGCATAGCCTAAACTGAGTACCAAAATTTGGTGCGAGAGAAATGTCAATTCTCTGTATGCTCTGTACATATTCCGAATTGACAATCGAGACCTTTGAATCTTGAATTTGAGTCGCAAAGTAAGCTATCACGCAAAATCCCGCAAAATTTAAATGCAATGTATGAGAAGCAGTTGTTTTTAAACGTAGTAAGATGTATAGTGTGCTCTTCAAATCATCTCATGTGCAACAGCTTTTTACAAGTCAAATGAAAGCCTGTTAGAGGTGACATGATTCAAACGGTTTATAAGATCATGCCACACATAATCATGAGTTTTAATAAAGAGAGTTTAATGTGGAAACTCATTAATTGTCAGATTACTTTGCTCAGCCATTATATAGTGTGACTTTGAAGCCCCGACATGGAATTATCATTATTTCTGGTACTCAAACTCATAGCATGAGGTTATGAGGGGTATTCATAAAGTTTTTAGCAAAGATTGGAGTCTGAGTCCAACCTTTCAATACATAAATTCCCCGTTACTCTGGAAGCAACTGTCTCAAGTACAAAAGTGTTTGCGATGCAAGCATTCTCAAGGACATTTTAACATGGTGTAGTCTTTTGTAAATATACTGCAGTACCTATCATTGTACAGTAACAAACCCATAATGAAAACAAAATAAACATCCAACAACACTGCATCTCTGCTTATCTTTAGGACAGTAATATCATGTTGACGGGCCATCACTTGATAATAGCATATCTTGAATGATAAATGGGCTGTCACTTGTATAGTGCTTTTCTACCTCGGGTACTCAAAGCATTTTACACTGTTACCTCATTCATCTATTGGTGACGCAGCACCAGTATCAACTCGGGGTTCAGTATCTTGCTCAAAAGACACTTCGACTTGGCTGCAAAGGCCACGGATCAAACCACCAATTGCCAGGTTAGGAAACGGCCACTCGGTCTGGCTCAATGGTAGACTAAGCCACTCGGACTGGCTACAAAATCATGGGCGGAGAAACATTTTATGGAAAATGTACTTTTTAATAGCTTGTATAAATAGCTACTTCTCTGGACCGAAATTCAACATATTCACATTCAAGATATTAATATCGAAAATCAAGATGTCAGTCATGTGGATTTTCCATTCTCACACTGCTTGTACAGCTCAGGCCAACCAACTACATGCCTGCCTTCGAGTTGGACGCTAATCGATAGCTTCAGCCAGCTAGTGACGATCATCTGAGAGAGAGAGAGAGAGAGAGAGAGAGAGAGAGAGAGAGAGAGAGAGAGAGAGAAATGCAGACACAAAGCTACATGCGAAACAGCCATTTCCGTGTCATGAGCGGGGTGGACATAGCTGTGTACCTTGCCGGTTCATTCATTTAAATGGGAGTGAGTTTCTCCTTTCAGTATATCCACACTTTTCTCATGATTATTGCCCATGTTCTTCTGTGGTAGCATAAAGCTATGTATCATTAAAGCACAATTGCAGTACAATGTGAATTCTTTGCTGACCTCATTAATCTTGATGACTCTCAGTAAGTTTCTACATGCTTTTGGGTTGATATTTTACTTTTTATTGAAAAAATATTAATATGAATCTTACTGAACCCATGGTCGGGCTGGGAAAAAAAAGTCAACCAACTCGGTTGTGTTGACTACAAAAATTGATTGACCCAAAACTTTATTTTTATTTATTCATTTATTTACTTATTGGGATGCGGGGAACCAATGTTCCGTGTTTCTGCATGGACATTTATTGTCCCGAACAGCCTGACGTGTATAGCACTCTTCTGGTAACAGGAATCAATTCTGGGATTATAGGTCCTTTGTTTTTATTAAAAAGTCAAATTTAGAGTTTGATGAGATTACTGCAAAGCGGCACCGGGGTCACTTGGAGACGGGGGCTCAGGGGAACACAGGAACTTGCACGCGTCTACAAGTCAGCCTGGCCTGCCAGCACTGCACTATGATTGGTAGGGTCGGATGCTGTGTTATATGGGAGAAGGTGGTGGTGGCGTGGCGTTTTTATTCCCCGATTAATCAATGGAATAATTGATAGTTGATTTCAAAAATGTGTTTGTGATAGCCCTAACCCTGTTATCATATCGAAATATCAGGCATGAATATCGATATAAGAAATCTTGTCCATAGCGCCCAGCCTTATTTGTACCAGAGTTGAGACGATATGTGCAAATAGTAAATGCTGTCACAGTGGGTCAGGGGTGTTAACTTTTAAGATCATCACGAAGGATTGTATATGCATCACAACAGCCGCTGTTGTCATGCGCCTAAGGTTTGATTCTCGGATGGCAGCTCACTATATTGGCGTGTGAAAAAAAAAAGTGGCTTATGGCCAGAGGCTGCTGGCTGTTCCCAGAATTCTGAGGTCAATCTGTAATTGCCACCGGTGTTATCAATTGAAAGAACAACCACTGCATTGCAAGAGATTAACTTGACAGACTAAGGACATGCTGTCTGCTATCCTTGCTTGTAGGGGGGAAAAAAAACATTTGTGTTTTAGCTAGTGGAGTGTGACGAGTGTCCTTGATTTTCATATCTGCGGGGTGAGCTCTTTCAGCAAGTATGTAGCCCTTAAGACAGAGGATGATAAATGGGCTGCTGCTCCCGGTGCCACTGTTAACAGTCCCAATTCTTGCAATGCTGCTATAACCTCCACTTTGTGTGAAAAATAAAACTGTATGAAGTGGTCTCCTTTCACTGCTTGTAAAGAAGATTCCTTTTCGCTAGCTCTTCTGCTTCTGGTAGGTGATGCAACATCAAAATAAATGTGGATTAAATAAATTGTTAAAACACACCCGTTTTGGTGGTGTTGTGCCAACATGATCATTTATTGAATTTAAGGACTCCGCTGATGGATGATTGTACATTGTTCTTTTACAATTTGCTTTTTGGGTCATTTTTCAGAGCTGCAAATATTTTTTTTTCTTTTTCTGTGTGTGTGTTTTAAAGCCCAAGTGATTAATCGGGCCGATTTACCAATAAATCAGCATTGATCAATATGCACTCGATGTATTACCTTGTGGCGCGGATATTCTGTCGCTCTGCTCCCGTGTGTCTGTGCCCAGCCCCAAACTCACACAGACAAAAAGTTCTGCACGCTTCCCACCCACTCAAACCCATTCAGAGGACAGCAACAAGACGAGAAGAACAGCATTATTTAAAAATAAATCATGCTAAGCTGTGACTTTGTAAACAATATAACACTACACTTTAGTGTCCCATGACAGTAACATCCTCACAGAAACATGCTGCTCGAGCACGTCAAGCAGAGCATTCCATTTTTTTTTTCTAGAAGTTTTGGAGCCAGTTACAGCAATGTAATGTTACGTTAGCTGCAAATTGGTGAATAAACAAATAATAGTAAGCCAAAAAAATGTGAGTATTGCATGTATATTTTTCCTTGTTTTAGACCAGTGGTGTCAAACACATGGCCCGCGGGCCGGAACGGCCCCCCAAGGAGGTTCGGTCAGGCCCGCAGGATCATTTAAAATGAAAAAATGCATAAAAGACAGACCTTTTAATAAGGTGCGATTCATGGAGTATCCTCTAGGGGACACACTGTTTTGATAAGAGTAGAAGATAACATTGTTTTAATCAAAGAAGAAGACAACAGCACCCTTAGTCTGTCACAGAGACAGACCCAACACACCAGACGCTAACAAGACATGTGATTACATTATTCTTTACACATTTAATAGCACTCTCCTTAGTTTCTAAGGTGTAGGCAAGGATTAAATTTAGATTTTATATGCACACGTGTAATGGTATAAATCTCGTTTAATCTTAAAATGCATTACTATATTTTTCAATACCAATTACCTGTTAAAGTTCTGTGCCTTGGTACAATCAGTGGGATCAGTTGCAATGCATATATGTTTATAATAAAAGTAAATTGCACATTTGTCTCAGGAAATCTAAGGTGCTTCATGAAATGTTTTGTAAAAGATATGTTCATTAAATGTCAACATTTTCCTAATATTCTTGTGCTTCTTTAGACCAAAACAAAGGAAAGACATATTATTTTGGTTATTTATAGCAGAGTATGATCTAATTTTAATGGTCCACTTGACATCTACTGAGGCTGTATGTGGCCCACAATGTGAAATGAGTTTGACACCCGTTTTAGACTGTTGACTGCTGCCAGGTCGGCCTTGGAAATGAGAACCTGTTCTCAATTATTTTATGCGGATACATTTTCAATAAAATATTAAACTAAATGTACATTTTTTTTCAGAATTCTCTCTTGTATTCTCCTTTAAAATGTGCAGCATGCTTTTGTGTGGATATAGTATGACTCCTTTGTATAGAATGTTTATACATGTTTGTACGTCTAATTCAGTGACGCCCCTCAGCTCCTTGTGAGGATCCCAGTGATAGTGCCACCATAGCTGCAGGCCAACAGTTAAGCCAATCAAACAGACTTTCTTATGCAACAGTTCCACTGGGGGAACAAGGAAAGAGCTCAGGAGGATGAAGAGACAAATATGCTTTCTGTTTTGCAAGTGTGTGAGTCTTCTCTGTTTAATTCTCTTCGCCGCCACCCTCATTATTTGAACATTTCTCCTGTCTTAGTGTGCCCATGACATCTTGCTGCCCATTATTATGCGCATCCGCTTTTCAATTTCCATTATACGTACTAGTGCTCATTTGCCTTTATTCTGATCTGACATCTTCAGCTAACCTTTTTTTTTTTGTCATCTTGTCTGATTACAGACTGATGCGAGCAGGATGTTCAAAGCAACCCTGCGGCAGCTCACTGTATATGTGTTTGCTGGTAGATTTTTACACTGATATCTAGCTCTCTGTTGACACAACAGAGGCAAATCAAATGAATGCAAAATTGAGTCCAATAGACGTTTCACAGAATAAATGAGAATTTAAAATTGTGCTGGTTGGAAAGAAATGGGATTCTGCTTTTGGTTTCTGCGTGTGGTCTTTTCTAGAAAATCCTTGAGAAGTAAATGCTTAGGTCAGCTACAAACCCATTTAGACTGTACTGTAGCTTCCATTTTACTGGTCCATCAGTAAAAATATTGATATATTGCAGGAGCTGACATTATGCTTCATTATCACATTGGTGGCCATTTTACTAGAGAAATGTACATGAATAAAAATGATATTACCTACCCATAAAATGGCCATGGTCTAAAAAGGACCCAATATTTTGGTCAATTTTGTAGTCAAATATTATTACGCTCACACTGCTAAACTGCGCTCATCTTAACTTTTCTTTTCACATGGAAAAAATGATGATGAATGAGAGGGTGTAGAGGCTTTGGTATCCAACGGAGCATTTCATTTGATGAATGCAAGTAGAGAGTAGCACACATAATCATTCACCTCTTGAGGTAATTTTATACACTCCTATGGGGGTTAAAAATGCTTACTCAGGGGCACAGACAATGATACAAAGGGGCTAAATGTTGCTGATGTAGGAAGAAAAAAGGTAAATGAGTTGTGTGAGTTGTAAAGAAACATTTGGGGTTAACTTCTCCATTAAGGTACTGCCACTTCTCAAATAAAGCCCTGTGTTTGACTATGCATCCATCACCTCTTCTACTGTCACTTCTGATCCAGATTCCAAATTTATTTATTTAATGATAGGTTCTATGCGTCTCTAGGAGTCTAAACGCGGCCTTCTGATTAAATCCACCTGTTTCTAGCCTTTTCGGGTGGGGGGGGGGGGGGGGGGATTTTGTACTGCAGCTTCAGAAAACAGCGGAACCCTGATCGGTTGTTCCCTCAGCTCTGAGCAACTATGATGTCATTTTCATTTGACAGAAAGTGCAAAATGGCTGCCCCCTGAGAAGGACAAAAACGGGTGGATTTGACTGCTTAACTTGCATTCCAAAAATGGAATGTTAATCAGAATGCTGTGTTTAAACTCGTAGGGCTACATAGAACTTATCATAATAGAGATTTTGGAACAAAACCTAACACCTGCCCAAACAGTTTCTTGTTAGAATAGACTAGCCATTATTCCATATTAGTTTGCACTGTACTGAATGCCAATTAAATTAGCTGAAACTGGCATTGAACTGAAGTAAATAAGCAGGGTAAATGCATGGTCATTGACAGGAATCACTATCCAAATGTATGAATAAAGTCTGATTATTGAGCATACAAGGTTGTTGAAGAGAAAGTACTGCACAGAACTATTAGCACTGCGTTTGCATGAATGCTTCAGGATCAATGCCACTATCTCAAAATTAATCCGCATTAAGGTAGGTCACTTGGCAAAATAATTGATTTGGGTGTGAAGGTCTGCACAACCACAGCCAAACATTGTCAACAATGAATTCAGCAACGCAAAATAAAACCTTGGGGTTTTATTTGAAAGAAATGCTGTTTGACTGCTTGTCTTTCATTCAATACAAATATCTTCCCCCTTCCATTTTCATTCATGTTCACCTTACTACAAACAAACAACTGCAGCTCTCTAACAAGTCCATAAGGGGATGGGTGCTTCAAGCTTGGTGATCTGACAACTGATCGGTTGAGGGGTGTGCACTCTCACCACTGATCATGGTTTCCAGAAATACCTTGATTGCAACCTCATGCGGGTGAACATATTTATTTTTTCATGCCGTGTCTGAATCTGAGAGAGAAGGGCTTATTGGGAAAAGGCATTCTGAGTTAACAAAAGCAAAATAGAATTTAATGAGCTCTTCAGGGAAAAGGCCCCCTGATGCATTCTGTGGTCCAATGAAGTCTTGTTTTCCACTTTCGAGGTGATACAAGAATCCCAGATCAAATAAAGCCCATTCTTTTGTGCAGTCGATTTAGTGATGATCTACAGTGCAGTCGGGAAGTATTAGGCTGGTCATATTTCTTTTGGCCCAGTACATTGGATCTAAAAGGGCACAATGACCGTGAAGTGGGTGTTGACTGACTTTCAGGCTAACTTTAATGGAGATCACATCCACACAAGTACTTCTAGAAGGAGTCTTGAAACCACAGCTATTAAAATGTAGCAACAACAAGGGCATGCAGTACTATAAGTCACAGAGCTCGCTATGTACTATTTATTCAATTATAGGTCTTTGGCCCCAACAGTATTTTGGGGGTGACACATCAATTTCTGAAAAAAACTGTGAGAGTTTGTTTGCAGAATAATGAAACGAGACAATCCTTTTAGAGTTCAAATACTTTGTAGAAGTCACTGAAAGCACGATAGAGTTTATGTACCAAATTGTTAAATCATTATCATACAAATGGGATTGAATTCTTTGAACACAGGTTGTTGTTTTTTTTGTTTTGTTTTTTTAAACAATAGTGATCAGACCCCTTGCTTGATTAATTACATCAGTGATCAGCTCCACGAAATAAGACATGCAGTGTTTCCCACAGACACATTTAGCTGTGGTGGGTGCCACAATTGAACTTTGGCCGCTCCTAGAAGATTTTGGCGCAACCTGTCAATATGTAACTGATGTAATAACTTTCATTGCTGCACGGAAAGCCACTCTGCTGCTTGTGTACTCCCTGTGGGAATCTGCTAATCAATACCAGTATTGATTTCCTTTGTGATACAATAATGTCAATACAGCAAAACAGTTAGCCTGTCCGCCTAACAGTGCAGAGGTCAGGGGTTCGATGTGGGACTCCACCTTGTGATCGGATCAATTTACTTTTTAATTCACTGATCAGTGATCAGGCCCAAAAATCCTAATTGCGTAAGGCCCAAGTAAAAGCCTCCTCTCACATAAAGAAAATGTTCATGTGAGTACTTCCCACACAGCCAGAGTAAAACTCAACATCACACATCTCAACTGAGGATCACTCTTTGGATCACTGAACTGAAAAGCTTTTCCTCTGAATAGAGATGTTGGGAACCCTGTGGAGATGGAGCGCCTCTGTCGCAAACCTCCCCGTACACTGCAGTAATTCATAAGCAAGCCAGTCAGTGAGAAAAAAAATGTCAAAGTGCAGAAATATTCGTCAAATTTCAATATGTGTTGAAGGTAAACCTGCCAGAATCAGGAGTTTGCCTGACAGATTGATACGAGTGCAGTGAAAAACTGAAATTGATCATTTGAGTGAGCTTCTCAAGTAGGTTATATGCAGAGCTACCAATTATCACATGTTTAATGCACATTTTAAAAGAAAGAAGATAAATATTTCAACCTACAAGGGAGTATGTCTGCAATAAAATGCGTGTGGCACAGCTAATGATCCAGATCGTATTCACTTTTTATACAGAACGAATGGACGAACGTACTGTGTACCAAAATCGTACACCTCAAAATCCAACACAAAAATATGTAACTTTCATTCACTCATGCAGTTGAAAATTGGATTTTACTACCAAGCTTAGCACATTTTGATTACATAAACAAACATGTTTACATTCCATGATTCAGACTGTGGGGATTTTAAAATGTATGATAAAAAAAAGAAGACAACTCTTCCCAGCAGCTAAAAGACAAATAGGGGAGATAACATTATGCGACATATTCTAAATTCAATATGCATCTGCTGAAGTTGTCTGAATGAGGGCAAATATTGTCAAATGACATAAAATTGTTGCACAACAGAAACCGGCTTCCTTATTTTCTCCAGATTAATTGTTTGGTCTGTACTTCTAAAGCATTTATAATCAACAGAGTATTAAAACCAAAATGTTGTTTTTGTGTTTCACAAACTCCCACAAGGACAGTCTCATTCACTTTGGAAATATGTCCGGACGAGCCCGTGCTCTAAACTGTACTGTTGCAGCATAAACGCGGGCTATATAAAAGATTGTATCTGGGATGTGACATTAGCAGAGTAATCACTAACACCATCATAACAGTTATGGCTGCCATAATTGACTTCATTACGGTACAGCTGACAGGAAAGATAATCAAGTTGGTTTATGGAAAAGTAAAATTCTTGCCAAAAAGAAAAACAAAACAAAACAAATATAAATTCACATTTTTTTTAATGGAAAAGCAAGTCAAAATGTAAAACGGTTCGATAAGGGCTGCGCAATTAAGGCCAAAATGATAAACACAATTGTTTTGATCAATATTGCCATCATGACAAAACATCGACCCACAAATTTAAAATTTACTAATTATTCATTGAGGTAATGTGCTACCCAGGGCTGCAACTAATGATTATTAAGACTATTTAGGATTTTTTTTTTTAATGAATCGATTTCCATCCCTTCATTAAAAACAAAAAACAGGGTATTATTACATTTGAAATGGACAGTGAAGGAATGCACAATCATAAATTGATTGTGCCTCAGTTACTGATTAGGTGAGTAATATGTAAGAGACTGAGCAAAAATGTTGACTTGCTGGCGACTGAAAATGTGAGCGTGACTGGTTGTTACGGGAGCGCTGTGTACATTTGATTTCATTCTAAGTTGACAGCAAGTGACAAAGTGCCTTTTTTAAAGGTGGTAATTGTACATCAAGAAAAATTAAGTCGTCAAATTCATTTTCGACAAAGTATGAACTTTTTACTGCTGAAAATTGCAAAATTGCCTTTAATCAATGTACAAAATAGTTATAATTTTATTTGATAGGTGATAAGTTGTCAATTACTTGATTCATCGTTACACATCTAATGCTATGAGCTTGTTTAACGTCACTTGCCCTGAATCCGAATCTGCATCTCCATGATGCTGCTCATCTCCAATTTTTCTTTCTTCTCTTGCCATAACTCAGCAAAGGGCATTCGCTTTTCATTTAGGGCAGCTTAATTAAGCCATACCCATGTGTCCGTCCTCTGGTGGTTGGCTGACTCCTGGTTCAGAAAGTGCCCGTTTCGATATGCACCCTAGCCTGCATTTTAAATGTAAATATGGGCAACAATCCGGTTTCTTTAGTGATGGCAGCCAAAATCATAATCTCCATTAAAATTCAGTTAATAGTTCAGCCCCGTTACGTATATTTTTCACCACTATTTGAACATTGCACAAGACCATTGTATTACGCAGAAGCTACTTAAATTGAATTTGTCTCAAAAGCAGCAACGCTAATCTGCTTATTTTGAGCCTTGAATAATGAACTTTATCAAAGAAAAGGTTTTTATTCTCTGATTCAGCAGACATACACACACTCAATCTAACTGTTGACAGTCATGTCTCCCTGACTCACAAGCAGTTAGGGACAATCTGATTTGGTGAGAGCTGTTGGGCAAGCTTTACCCCGAAATGCAAAAGGGGGCCCAGCAACTGCTATAAAGACGATGTACACTGTAATTTTAGACTTTATTTCATCAAACCTGCGTGTTGATGTGAAAACTCAGTGCGGTAATTACCCTGATATATTGCTGAGTCTATCAACATACTTTGCAAAATTCAGATTGGCTTGTTCATCGAGTCTCTTCCCACTAGTGGTTCCATCAAAGAAATGGAGTGAACAATGGACTATACAAGAAAAGAAAGTTGAGCTGGGCGATAATTCAATATCAATATGCATCGCGATAGACACGTGACCGATATCAATATAAAATGCCTTCAATAAAACGTTTGATAGAAAAAAACGGTGTTGTGTGTGTTGTAGGCAGCGCGCAGCTGTCCCGAGCCCAGAAGAAGCAGTGAAACCAACAAAGATGAAGCTGCTAAATCAACAAAGAAGATGCATCCAAACCAACAAAGAGGAAGCAGCTAAACCAACAACGAAGTGCGCCAAGTCTCTCGGGTGTGTTTGTGTGTCATACACGTGCAGAACGAGAGAGTGGTGAAACTTTAATCAAATAAATGACCAGTAGATTTAGTACAACTCTTACAATGAGGCTAGATTGTGCATACTAAAGCGGTTAAACAACTCCTGATGGAGACATGGTGAAAAGGAGTTCCCTCTCTTTGACGTGCTCGTGTCAATGTTAGCCACGTCCGACCCTCAGCATGGAACAAAGTCAAAACCATGCAAGTAAAATACAAATGGACTATGGCATTAATGAGCCCGCTGAAACAGTTGGTCAATGCAAATGCATGCACTGCAAGAGAGTAATTAGTTCACTACGGTGACATTGTTTGAACACTGAAGGTAAATACAGCCATCAACGATAATTTGCAAATAAGCATTCCAAAGCTCTAGTGGAGGAGCAACTTTACACCTTACACTTACATATATATATATATATATATATATATATATATATATATACACACACACACACACTTTTCAGTTGTATCACCTAGCACGAAAAGAAAGTAAAGTTTTCACACCCGCACAGATACGCAGAAGCTATTTGTCCCAGTATCGCAGTCAGAGCCATATCAAAATGGCCCCAAAGACCTCACCAAGAAAACTGTCAAAGTAACAAATACTGCGGATATAAAAACTAAGCAAGAAGCACTGACACCGAGACACATCGTCCTTGCAATGAAAATGATTTCTCTGACCTGATGGAGGGGAGCTTGCGGATCTATTCAAAGGGCAAAAATGTTGTCATGTGCATAAGTAGTATAAAGTTGATGTAAGGAGTGGTTGTTCTTGTTTAATTACATAAGACAGGCTGCGCTACTCATAAAATTGTGTTTCAGGTCTGCTATTGACATCCATCCATCCATCCATCAGTAATCCCTTCATCCTGTCAAGGGTCACGGACAGGCTAGAGCCTATCCCAGTTGCCTTCGGGCACTAGGCGGGGGACACCCTGAATCGGTTGCCAGCCAATCGTAGGGCACACATAGACAAACGACCATTGGCACACACAATCACACTGTTGGACAATTTCGAGTGTTCCATTAACCTGCCATGCATGTTTTTGGAAAGTGGGAGGAAAGTGTAGAACCCAGAGAAAACCCACACAGGCCCAGGAGGAAGTCCACACAGGAAGGCAGTAGCCGGAATCGAACCCTGGCAGTGTTCGTTACACCTTGCACTGTTTTGACCTAATAAGTAGACATAACTTTGGGAAATTGGTGGATACAATACAATAGTATGACCGTTGTGTAGTTGGTTCAGGTAATCGTTGCACCATTTTTTAAGTGACCAGTAGCAGTATCAAGTCTTCTCTCGAATAAGTAAGTGGCGTAGGGTCGCCAAACAAAAGAAAATGACCATATGAGGGAGCGTGTAACCGAGGCAGCCACTCGTGCCGGTGCCATCTTACCTCACAACCTTACGAATAAATAGTAAAATACTTAACATAGGAAATGATGCAGTAAGATATGCCAGAGGACAATCTTCATTCTGTCTCCGACTGTTTAATGGCTATTCATCATAAGCCCCACACGTAGCTGTTGATTGGCATTCAGTTTGAGGCTCAACATCAACGCTGGGTTTGTTTTGTCTGAGTGCAGCTGGTTCATTTAGATCTCTAATGACTTTGCTCGCTCTTCACACATGATAGAAATATCAGAGCTGTCATTGTCTGAACTCAATGTCCTTAAAATGAAGTCGTTCTTCTAAATCTTATTCTCATCAAGCCGCGACTGATGTCTGTCAGATCCATTTGGAGCCATCACATTCACTAATCACAATCACTTCTTATCAACCCGGCGTCTCCAGCTTTCTCTTCACCTTGACCTCAGTGGTCATGGTAAATCCCCCTCATGTATGAAGTCACTGTGAACAAGGATTTGCACTGAGTCTTGTTGGAAATTTCTTCCTAGAAGATGATAGATTACCATCATCCTTTAAACACCGACAATGTTTTGATAATGCGCTGGAGAGCTCCTAACACAACTAAAAGTGTCTTTATTTATATCAAGTTGGAATTAAATTTATGACAAAAACATATTGCTGGGAGTAATTTTGGTTTACTTTGCAAGCAACAGATTTTCCAAATTATTTCTAAAGCATCTCCTTGAATTAATAGAGAAAAAAACAACAACAACAACAAAATACAAATAATACTGCTTGTAGATATAGACATTTTTCCATCTTGATTGTAGGAGAAAAGGACAACATACAGGAGAGAGCATAAAAAGGTCACCTACTGTAAGCAAGACCATTAAAAATGTCAAATATGTCAATACATTTTTTCATACTGTTCCAGTTTGTGTTGCTGTACCGTGCTATTGTATAATATTTTTCACACAAACAGAACCATCATCATGGAAATAGATGAAGGCTTTTATTTGTGTGCCATTTTAAAGCCAGAGAATAGAAAGCTGCATGGACCTATAGTATTCTGTACTGTCTGCAAAATATTTTATCCCATTCCTGACACATCGCTTGTGTTGCTCTGTATACAGTGGACCGTATTGTTTGTTTGTTTTTTGAACCCCAAATCTTTCAAAACTCGCTGATAAACCTCTAATATGTGGCCAACACAAAAAGTGTGTGTGCGTGTGTGTGGGGATGTCTTTGGTTGTGTGGTAGTATACAAAAAAAGTACAAAAACCAAATCAAATCCCCATGCATAATGGTGCATGCATTTTCCCAACAAGTAAATTATGTTATTGTGCATGTCAGTTTTTGACTCACTATTAAGCTGTTCGTAAATGGCTGCTTAGTCTGGTGCTAAAAGCAGTTTCAGTAACATCACAGTCCCATATTTTCTTTTCTTTCTGTCTTTTTGTCTCTTTTTTTTCTCACAATTTTGGTCAGCATGAGGCCTGCCCTGGTGCCCTACCTTTCTGTGCCTCAATTGTGCAATTAAGCCAATTGCATTACTCTCCTAGAACAGCTCAATTCCGTCTCCGGTGGAAACTCATCACTTGCTCTGTTTTTCAGAGGTATGTCTTGCTTTTCCGTCTGTTTACTCTTTTATCCACGGATATGTCACATGATTGGTTTCATTCCATTTGGGGTAGTAATTTGCAGCGCTTGTTTGAGATTTTCATTAACAACCATGTTGTTTCTGCTCTCAGTAAAGGCCATTGTGTTTTTACTTTGCACAGTATTGTGTGCAGAGCTGCTACACAACATGTTCTCAATTGTCCTGAATATCTTTGGGACCACAGTATCCAAGATTGCACCAGCAAGCACGCACCTTTACAAAGTTGACAAGCCATTCTGGCGAGATCTCATACAATGTCTGTAAAAGTGTAAGCATAACTCAAGATTTTTAAAAAAAAGTCTGAGCAAACATATGGGGAATACGAAAAAAAGCCATTTCCACATCAGGCTTGCTGTTCCCGGCATGAGCTCTGTTCTGACCTCTCCTCTCCACAGCGAATGAACAACAAAATATGAACCAAGACAGATCTTCCTTCTACTCCCCATTGAGCAAACATTAGATGCTGCAACAACACACACACACACACACACACATACGTCTGTGGTTCATTAAAATGTGATTGAGGCTGCAGCTGACTCAGCTTCCTTTTAATTAAAACTGTCAAACAATCCATGTGGCACCCTCTAACATGCATAAATGTATTTTGATACCCATCTGAATTCATCTTTCCTTCCCATCAACCCGGGACTGACATTCTCATGATCAATATCCTTTTAGTCATCCCAGACAAATGATTGGCCATTTGGCTTCCTTATTCTGGAAGTCTTTACACTGCCTACTGCTCCATCACAGAGCCTTTCTGCCCGCGTAGATAAAGGAGGAACGTAGGGAAAGAAATACTTGAACAAAGTAGATATTGATTCAAGCACATATTTGATCAGGCACTGTTTTGGTTCTTGGGATTTTTAAGAGTAGTTTCTTCCATCATTTGCCTACAGTTATACGCAAGGGTGCCATAATTCCTGGATAGGGGCTAACAAACATGTTTGTCGAACATCTTAACACAATGACAGATGGTTTGCTGTAATTGGTAAAAAACCCAATTTAATGATGAGCTTCAGTGTAACGTCTGTATAAAAAACAGCCCATTATTTGTTATTGGTTGTGTTCTCACAATCTCAAACAGTTTCCAGGTGTTGTTGGCTAACGCTAATTCGAGCAAATGATGTAGCTCCTTTCAGCATTGACATAATTGTGCACCAGTGCTGCCTTTGCTCTAGAACGTCGCCCAGCCAAGTCATCAATTTTCCATGATATTTTTCTCCTTTAAATCTCTTGGTGTAATTCTATTTTTACTTTGCCAAGTATAAACAATTCACACTGCAGAGGCAAAGCAGAGATGCTGGGGTGGGAGCGCTGCATAGCTTGAATGCAAAACATAATTTAAAATTATATCACTGGCAAAAATCATCCATTATGTATTCATTATCTGAACCACTTTACCCTCATGAGGATTGCGGGCGTGCTGGTGCCTATCTTGGCTCACTTCCGGCAGTAGGCGGGCACACCCTGAACTGGTTGTCATCCAATAACCTTTCTTTAATCATATCGATTCTCTCAGATATCATCATGTGTATCGCTGGTGTTCAGGAAGAACAGCTGAGATTCGAGTCGGTGTGACAAGGCGATCAGAGAATCACGATTTTTGGATTTACTGTAAATCAGAATGAATCAAAGAATACTGTTTCATGTATCTTCTAAGACCTGAATGCAACGGAGAGAGCTCAGTATGTGTGACGTATGTACCGGATGTGGGGAGTGCGGATGTGTGGTGTTTAGCTGCCACAATTATTTTGCAAATCGACTAACCTTCAATAGCATTTGCGATTACAGGGTTCCTACTCTTCCACTTGCTTTTTATTAATGGACCTTTTAATGACTTTTGTGGACCAATTTAGCCATTTCTTTAAGGACTTTTTCTCCATTCAGCGGGGGGTTCACGGTGGATTTAATGCCCGCTCAGCAATACACAGGCTGAACAGAAAGCCACATATCACTGAGCTGGTGTTCAAATCATTGCTGCCAAAGGAAGGGCACAGCTTTATTTTTAGGGACAATCACTTAACCCTTTATTTGACATACTGTATGTCAAATTTTCACTTTGCTACCTGTATCACAGGTAGGAAAATGAAAAAAACCTTTTTAATTAATTCTCAAATAAAACACACAAATAAAAATTTAAATTGAGAAAATATAAAACGTCTTCAATTTATTTTCGAATAAACGCAACTCTAAGAACAGAGCTAACTTTCACGAACAGTAGTACTGATTGCCCATCTTAGCAGTATCCAGTATACCTGAACAGCTGAAATGCATGTCAGAAGTCTAAATCCCAAATGGTCCAACCCTATTATTTTCCCTCATATCACCTTCAATGATCAGACATGTTTTATAATGACAAATATGAAGCTGATATGACAATTAGGGAATAGCAGACAGTGACTTAGTTTTCTCCTCAATCTCTTTTGCAAGTTCTTGGCGATCAATTTTCTTCTGTTTTGCTGTGTGCCTCAATGCATTTGACTTGACCAGGAGGCTATGACAAGTTTTACCTCTCACGGAGATGCCCTTCTTGCACACTCGGCAGTAGGCCGATGTATATTCGCCAGCAATTTTTCCGACCCAAACACGGAACTCCGGCTTCTCCAGCCACGCCACTTGAAAATAGCATTGTCCCGGAATATTTGTAGCGACGCCACTCGAGTGAAGCGCGCCTCAGCAGTCGAAAGTCCGCTGCTCTCTGCTGTATGTGCGTCCGCGCCAACATGTACGCACGCGCACATCTTTTGGTTTCAACCAAGCAACAGACGTCAGAAATCAAATACGCTTTGATCTACGACAACAAAAAGCTAGCCTAGCCGAAACAAGAGCGAAGCTTAGCTGACGCACACACAGCAGAGAGCAGCGGACTATCGACTGCTGAGGCGCGCTTCGCTCGAGTGGCGTCGCTACATATTTGTCTGTCACTTGTTGAGATCGATAAATTCGATGAATAGATTTTTCCAGAAAATACGGTAATTGTTTGCCGAGCCGGCAACCAAACCATCCATTCGCTGCCCCAGGATGGCGTCAATCTATTGTTGTTTCCCGGAATGACCCGAAGTGATCACATGATCATCGTCGGAACTAATCGGAGACGGCGAAAAAGCAGAGTGGGTACCAGGTCCTGCATGTTCCGACAAAATTATGAATTGGAAGGGTGGGGAAAATGACATACACAAATGAAATGAACACCACAGGTTAATTTTTATGGGTTTTAGAAGACTACCCTGAAAATTATGGACAATTAAGAACATAATTTTACAAGTTTTTTTTTATTGATTTTTATGAACTTTATGGACCCGTACGAACCCTGGATTAGTCGACTAAACGGTTCAGAAACAAATCGCACCAGCTGGTAGCTATATTATCATCATTAACTTACAGCCAGAATGCTTTAAGGTATGTGTGAATTAATGATAGAGGCAATTAAGATGATAGTACATTCTACTTTGATTAAAATTTGCAGCTGGTGCCAGTATTCTTGACATGTTTCTAACTGATGGTGCAACCTAAGTCGAAGGCGATTAAGTGGACCTCAAATTTTTAGCTTTATGTAAATGTTCAGTGCATTTGCAGTTGCACTAATATACAGTAGATACAGTCCAAGAAGAAATACTTGTCAACATTTGTGTGATATGATGTAACTCATAGCGGTGCTCTGAGCAGCCCGACTGCCCCCGACTCGGGGAAACAAAAATGGAATCCTCGAACAATAATAATCAAAACATGTACGTGAAACCCAGTGAGGACTTAAGTGAGGGGGAAAAAAATCTGACATTTTTTGCCCACCCAGTTTGAAAAAGCAAATACGGACTTACATCGACAGTAAACCTGCCAGGGCACATTGGTTTAAAGGACCCTGCTAGCCTTTCGAGGTATGAGCAGGTGACGAAAATAATCCAGTAATCAAAATAAATGGCAATGTCGAGTAGAAGCAAATCCTTTCCCACCCAAAAAACATTAGGGGGCCTATAGCAGCGTCTTCTTTGTCATCTCCCATCCACAGCTGGAAGACCTGCTTTTTGCAGATTGTTATCGGAAATCTGCAGCTTTTGAGTAAAGTGAAATCCCCGGCTTTCATAAAATTGTTTACGTGGTTACAGCATGGTTCTTTGGGCAAACAAGTGGGGAATAATATCCATCCATCCATTTTCTGAGCCGCTTCATCCTCACAATTTTTGCTGTTACGGCAAATGTCCTTCATTTTCCTTTTTGTCCGTTATCAGACATGAGCTTTTGGGGTTCATTTTGAATTCATTTATTTTGGTATTGCTGAATATTCGTAGCTGCAGAAGAACCAATTTTTTAAAAACATTTTTGTTGTGGGCAACTGGTTAGCGCGTCGGTCTCACAGTGCAGAGGTTGGGGGAGTACCCCGAGAAAACCCATGCAGGCTGGGGGAGAACATGCAAACTTCACACAAGGAGGCCGGAGCTGGAATTGAACTATGAGGTCGATGAGCTAACCACTGGATCACTGGGCCGTCATATATGTCCATCCATCCATCCATCCATTTTCTGATCCGCTTATCCTCACAAGGGTCACGGGGTGTGCTGCAGCCTGTCCCATCTGTCTTCGGGCAGTAGGCGGGGGACACCCTGAACTGGTTGCCAGCCAATCGCACGGCACACAGAGACAAACAACCATCCGCTCTCATAATCACACCTAAGGACAATTTGGAGTGTTTAACCACGCATGTTTTTGGAATGTGGGAGGAAACCGGAGTACCCGGAGAAAACCCACGCTGGCCCGGAGAAAACATGCAAACTTCACACAGGGAGGCCGGTGCTAGAATCGAACAAGGTACCTCTGCACTGTGAGTTTGACACGCTCACCATTTGACCGCTGGGAAATAATATATTCACCAGAAAAAAAAATGGTGACACCCCCACTCACTCATTTTTAATATGCTTATATTTATATTTATTTATATACTTTTTGTCTTCTACTCCCCCCCCCCTGTATCTTATCTTGAAATGTTTTGCACATTGACTTTGCGTTACATCCTTAGTTGCCTTCCTCAGCCTTGTTCCTATAGCAGATTTGAGATTCTGTTTGTGTTTGCACATTCAGTGCACAGTCCTGTTTTTGTTGAAAATCATAAAAAAATTAAAAAATAAATAAATAAAAAAAAGACTGAAGGCAGCTTTCACGGTTATCGTGATGCCACATGGCGATCTAAGTGCATGCAAAAACAAAGGGCTGTTCGTGGACCATGAATGATGCACCAAAGTTTAAATACTTCCCCATTGACGAGTGACGAGTTCCCAGCTGTTTAAAGTTGACTTTTAAGGTTTCAAAGCCAACTTTAAACAGCTGGCCAGTTTTACTTTGCCATCTGACTAAGAACAGCTTGCTACTTGAGAATTCCAAAAGGATTAAAAAGCAAGTACCCTTTCAGCAATATTTTTTTCTCCGTGGCCATTATTTTTGCTCACCGTTTTTTTTTTTTTTAGTTTCATCACTAGAACAAAGATTGCATGATATTTTTTCTTGACACCCATCGTTGTGCTGTCTCAGCTGTCTGCAGAGTTTGTCTCTTTGTAATGTATCACTCATTCAAACCCTTTAAGCCAGGGTGTCAAACATGCGGCCTGCAGGCCGTAACCGGCCTCCAAAGAGGTTCGATCAGGCCTGCAGGATCATTTAAAAGTGAAAAAAAATGCATAAAAGACACGGAATGAATACTTTTTAATAAGGTGCAATTCATGGAGTATCCACTAGGGCAGGAGTCCCCAACCGCCGGTACCAGGCCACACAATAAGAACTTACATTAATTGTGTTGTATTTATTTTGGAATACGAAAGATAGTCTTTTGAAAAATTACCCGATTCTCTGTTACATCCGTCTGTGTCACTCTTGACGCACGTCAAACCACGCTTCTCCGTCACGAGACTGATTACGCTAAAAACAAAATGCCGGAGCTCTCTAAATGAGTAAAATAAACTGCTGGAGATCGCAAATGACGGCGGCCTTAAAAGTACGTTTGAGACAACAACTCTGCCGGTGTTCTGGATTCAAGTTATGGCTGAATACTCTGAGATCGCCACAATAGCACTGTTGCTATATCCGACATGCTACCTGTGTGAGGCGGGGGTTTTGTGCAGCAACGGCGACTAAAACAAAATTATGAAGTAGACTCGACATAAAGCACACACTTCTGGTGTCAGTGTCTCCTATTACCCCGAGATGGGACTGCCCGGTTGCAGAGAATCAAGCTCAGGGCTCGCACTAATTCAGCATTGTGGTGAGTTGACATTTTCATGCACTTTGCATTTGCGTTGTATCGTATTTTGAAGGCATTAAACATTAACATAGCGATCAGAGTGTTGCGGCCAGATTAGACACTCCTCGTGTTTATTATTATCTCTCGAAAACATCACAGTGTTCGTGCAGCTCTTACTATATTATTTTGTAGTATTTATCCGCCACACCTTAAATCCCGGTCTGTGAAAATATTGTCTGACATAAACCGGTCCGTGGGGCAAAAAAAGTTGGGGACCCCTGCACTAGGGGACACACTGTTTTGATCAGAGTAGACGACAACATTGTTTAGATCAGAGAAGAAGACAACCGCAGTCTCAGTCTGTCACTGAGACAGACCCAAAACAGCAGACGCTATCAAGGACATGTGAATACTTTATTCTATACACATTTAATTGCACTCTCCTTAGTTTTGTAAGGTGTAAGCAGGGATTAAATTAAAATTTTATATACACATCTGTAAATGGTTTAAAAATGCATTTCTTTATAAATCTTGTTTCATCTTAAAGTGTATGACTATATTTTTCAATACCGATTACTTGTTAAAGTTGTGTGCCTTTGTACAATCAGTGGGATCAGTTGCAATGTATATATGTGAATGATAAAAGTAAATTGCACATTTGGCTAAGGAAATCTAAGGTGCTTCATGAAATGTTTTGTAAAAGATATGTTCAACATTTTCCGAATGTTCTTGTGCTTCTTTAGACCAAAACAAAGGAAAGACAAATTATTTTGGTTATTTGTAGCAGAGTATGGTATAATTTTAATGGCCCGGCCCACTTGACATCTACCGAGGCCGCATGTGGCCCACAATGTGAAATGAGTTTGACACCCCTGCTTTAAGCCCTTCATTCCAACCTGTTTATTGCTTAGCGAGGCCTCAGCTGTGAGCTTTGTGAATTTCTTGACCTCCAAATAAGACATGACAAAGTTGAGAATAGCAGTAATTCAGGAACTGCCTTGTGCAAAACCTGTGATTTCTACTTGTTTATTGCGGCAGCGCTGAGAAAAAAAAAAAGCATTCACACGAACTGTATTCTGTTTTCCTTATTTTATATAAATTTACGTAAGTTCCATTGCTCAATAAACTCTTAAGTTAAAACTAGGGCTGAACGATCAATTTGCAATATAATCGTGATTTGATAAAATGTCATTGACTAATCGCAAAAGCTGCGATTTAAATGGTCAGTGAGGCATGAAGTGTGTGTGTGTGTGGTTGGGGGGGGCAGAGACATAATTACTGTCACTAAAGCTTGCTGTCGTGTCAGTGTGCGTCATCTTTTCTCTCTCATGAGACCGTAAGGCCAGTATCAAACATGCTTGATCTTTTTCGAGTCGTGAGGTTAAAAAAACAAACCTGTGTGTGTTTTGTGTGGCTGCCATCGTGATGCGCGTGTTCAAGGGAACCATCTGTGTGTGCAAGTGCGTGGCTGATAAAGCAGAATGAGTGTCTGTGCTGATAGATGACCTGTCATGTGCGAACACGTGTAAAATAAAATTAAAGTGTTGACGTTGATTGACATGACTCTGATTGCACATGGGGCGCCATTAAAGGGTAACCAATCAAAATAAATCCGCCGCTCAAATGATTTGAAAATGGAAGCAACCTGCTAAATTGACTTATAACTTGAGGATGAATCGGTTTGTATGTGGCCAGATGTTGGGTCGTCTGATTACTTGATTGAAAATGGAGATAGAGACAGACGAAATGATTGGTGCTCGCCATTGCATCGATGAGGTGCCACCGCTTGTCAAATAGGCTGCCAATTTTTGTAATTCTACGTCATATAAGCAGGTATAACTTTAGCATATGTGATGTTACTGACTGGAGATCGCAACTTTTTTTTTTTTTGCGATGTATACTGTGTTTATCAATGAAGATACATTCAGTGTTGAACTCATTCACTCCCAAAGACATTTATATGTCTTTTCACACTTCGCACGTTCAACCCCAGATACATTTTTTTTTTAATTTTTGCAAGACAAAAAAAAAAAAAAAAAAAAAAAATGGGGCCTAGAATTGGCTGGTACTGAATAAGTTTTAAGAAGTGCACTCCACTTGTTTACATCATATTTTTCTTGCAGCATGAAAAGTTTGACATGTTTAAGCGATGAAGCCACAGATTTGTTTGCATTGTTGTACTAATCTTCAATTTTGATTTTTTTGATTTCTTATTGATCTACAGTAAAGCAGTATTTACATGTGTTTACGCCACACCCATCTGTCAGAATAATGTTGTCAATGTGAATGCTTACAAGATGACATGTCAAAGTATTTCCTAAGTGTAAACCTGTAATTACATAAACTGTCTTTCATTTTAATCAATGCTTCATTTGCCTTCATCTTAATGTCCTATTCTCTAGAATAGATCTGTTAATTGTTCATTGTATTAAAGATGAATTCATGACTTGTAAAAAAAACATAATAATGGAAAAGGACCTTGAAAAAGAATTGCATGTGAGATTGGAATCGCAATTTTTAATTTTAATTTTTATTATTTTCCATAATCATTCAGTTGGAGACATGTGAGTTGTTTGGGATGGGTGAAGTATTGACAGTTCTTCAAACTGTAATGTTGTCCTGCAATCCAAATGGATTGCAGCCTTGCATGGTGTCTGGATTGCTAAAATATGTTACTACTATGCTAGCACACATTTAAATCACAGTGGGTAAATATATCCATCCATCCATCCATTTTCCGAACCGCTTGATCCTCACTAGGGTCGCAGGGGGTGCTGGAGCCTATCCCAGCTGTCTTCGGGCAGTAGGCGGGGGACACCCTGAATCGGTTGCCAGCCAATCGCAGGGCACACAGAGACGAACAACCTTCCACGCTCACATTCACACCTAGGGACAATTTAGAGCGTTCAATCAGCCTGCCACGCATGTTTTTGGAATGTGGGAGGAAACCGGAGTACCCGGAGAAAACCCACGCAGGCCCGGGGAGAACATGCAAACTCCACACAGGGAGGCCGGAGCTGGAATCGAACCCGGTACCTCTGCACTGTGAAGTCGACATGCTAACCACTGGACTACCGGGCCGCCTTGGGTAAATATATTTACTGGTTATTTTTTGATGAATGGTATCGTTTCACAAGACAAAAATGACAAATGGAGGCCAGGTGGTGTGAGAGTCTGCAGACATCTCCACTGAAAAAAAGGGCTTTTCAGTGGGAACTTTGGAGGGAAGAAAAAAACAATATGCTGGAAGCTTGACTTTCTTCTCAAGCTAATCCACTCTGACTACACTACCCAGAGGGCAACTGGTTTACCTGCCAACACTCTCAAAATAAGGTCTATGACTTTTAATGCAATATTCATAACAAGCCTGCAGGGCTCAACAATTGTTTACAATTCACAAACATCCCCAACTGTTTGTCTAACAAAACACGAGTGTACATCAGGGACACGTCTTGATGTAGATGTTTCCAAAATGACATGGTGGGGAAGGCAAGGCAGTGAAAGCTATGAGGAAGAGATCTTTGTGTCAATCTCCTGACAACACCACCCCCACCACTCCACCCCACCCCTTCACTCTTTTGCGTTCTCTCACTCTGAGGAGCATCCTGCAAGCTGCAGTAGCAGAATCTCCTGAATTATTAAAGCAGACAAGATCTCTCACACCCGCACAGCCTCGCACACACAAATAGTAAGCGTATCCATGTGCTCGGGGGATAGGTTGGATAATGACCAATTCAATCTGACATGGTTTTCCAGACCACAAACATCAAAGTGGAAGGGTGACAGACAGAGAGAGCAGAATTCTTGCCAGTGATCGAAAGGAGACCTGGACAAGTGTGAAAAAGAGAAATAGATGACCCATGATTCATTTCACACTCAGGCTTGGCAGAGATGCTTTCAAATGTCAGCCAAGCTGAAGAATGCGATTGTAAAAATAAATTCACTGAATGAGTGATTGACAATGCTCACTTTAGTTCCATTTATATGTTGAGGACCGTTTGGATGCTGTTGCAGGGGAAAAGCAGTACAGAGGGTGTTACGGCGAGCAGAAGTCGACCTATACCAACAAAATATACAGCACAATAAAGCTCAAGATAAAACCTCATTAGTTGTTCGGAAAGAGGAGGACAATGCAGGTGCAGAGCGTGGCTGAGACTGATTGCAAGAAGCCAAGAGGGAATAGAATGATCATTGTGCAGAACAAAATGAACAGCACTGATCAATCACGCCATAATCCACCTTAATTTAGTGTTGCACAGCACGCATTGGTGTTGCATGTGTTTTTCGAGGGGGTGCTTCCGAGCAAAGCTTTATATCTCACTCCAGCATCCATGACGGTATTTCATGGAAGATTAGTGCTGGTACACCTACAGGAGGTGAAATTTTAACAACCTAAAGAGTTGGTCCCTTTCTTGATTCTATAGAGAATTGTCGATTGTGTGGAATTGTTGGTTGATCTGGGCTCGACACTAACCTTTGCACTGGTAGCAGTAGTGCTTCCAACTTTGTCAGTGGTTCACACCAGCAACGATTTGGTCGCACCCTTTTTGGGGGAGGTACAGCGCATACAGTATTTGCTGATGTATCGTCGTCGCAATTGGCATACCATCGTTTCATATGATGTAAAGATTGACAGTGACTCAAGATATACTTGCAAAATATTTTGGGGTAACATCAATTTGGTTTGCAACAAGCAGCAGATGACAAAACAGGTCAAAGTTGAAAAGAAGTCAAAAACGGAAACGATGCCAGTGCAAAAACTCAAATCATCAGTAAGAAGAAGGGATTTATTTGTAACAGTTTCAACAAAATGAATATACAGTAAATATTCCCATCCCCGGAATTCTATGGAAAGGAATATCCTTCACTATTTATTGGCGTGCGTTTTACTGTAATTGCGAAAGATTTTAACTTTATTCACTTACGTCGTGTAGATCATCGCATCGAAACGTAGAAGAACTGTTAACGACTGGAGCGGAGCGAGTGAAATGCATCCGTTTGAGCGAGGCTGGACACAAAGTTAAAAAGATCCAGCAGACACTTGGAGTCGGAAAGACGCAAATTTACGAAACTTTAAAAAACAAGGCATCGATTCAACTCCTGATGACAAGCCACCATCCAGCAAGGAAGCAATGCAAATGGCAACAAAAATCCTTCAGTATGCACAAGAATTACCAGACATCAGTGATCAACGGGACAGTTACTTGCAACTAGCAAGAACACTGTATGACACGCAGGCAAACATTGTCATAAACCAAAGAATGCATCCAACAAAACAATCCAAAATACACATTTTTTCCCAAGACAGAAAAAAATAAACATTAAAATACTGTATGTATTTTACTGTTGTGATTTTTTTGGATACACCTGTATTGCAGTTTTTGTTATATAAACAGTTTTTGGACAGTATATTTTTGTATTTTATTGATTGTGTTGTTACACATGCATTTTGTCAACATACTTGCAGGTTCATAAAGGACATGTACCATGCTCATTTCCCAAATGAGGAATTTCTGTTATCAGGACAAATTGGGCAGAGCAAACACGAGTCCGTACTAGAGAATATTTACTGTACTAATAAATCAAAATACATTTTGAACATTTTTAAATACCGGTACTTTAGAACAATTGACTGCGAAAAACAAAACATTCTTACACACTAGTTATCCATCGCCACTTCGCGCTTTCCATTTTGGGGCTTCAGTGCTTTTTGGGTTTTTCCAAAATACTGTATTCATTAAAAAATTAATAATACTCAAGGTGTGTCTGCGGCTGGATGGATGCATGGCTTGAGGAGCCGAAAATGAGAAGAAAGGAGCGTCAGCGCAGAGCGCCAATGCGTATGTGAAACTGGGAGTCGTGGCTTGGAATTGAAGCGGATTTACATGGGACAGGAGAAGAGAGCCAATCTCTTTTTCATTAATGGATGCTACAGCTTCTTGTTGCTTTCAAGCTTAGCTTGAAGCAGACGTGTGCACATTGAAGCATGACGTCTTTGATCCACTGGTGAAAAGGACACTTTGATTCGCTCCTCTTTCATCTATTACTGCTTCAAACAACAAAGTGAATGGAGGAAAAGTGGTTAAAACTCATTCACTCCTAAAGACGTTTTTAAACATCTTTTCAGACTTCCTCTAGAATTGGCTGGTACTGAATGAGTTTTAAGATGGCACGACTGTCTATTTCATGTGTTGTGTTGTATTATTTTGTCATTTTATGTTCAGTGTTCTTTTGATGGTGGTGCGGGCACCCGTAGCGGCTCCTCTTGTTGTCTGTTGTCTGTTTAGGATGGAGGAAATTTCATCTGTGCTGTAAAGTTCTTCTTGACTTGATATTTATTTATTTTCTTTATACAGGAAGGAATTAACCTGATGCGTGTTCCGTCTTCTGTGTGCAGTCTGACAGACGGACACAGAGTTGGAGCGCCTCTGCTGTATGTACCGGTAGGAGCATTAAAACATACACTCGCGCTGCGTGACCAGATATTTTATTTTTTTCCAGCACGCATTGAAAAAATGGGAGCAATTGCGAGCATAATGGGCGCAGTGTCGAGCACTGTTGATTGATCGTCTCTTCAAGCAACTGAGACGAAATTGAGTTCACTACTTTGTGGCAACCACCAGAGAGAGGTGCTGTAGATTCAGCCTCGTCTAATTAATGGGTTTTTGGAATGTGGGAGGAAAGTGGAGCGACAAGTAGAGGGTGTACCCTGCTTATTGCCGAAAGACAGCTGGGATAGGCTCCAGCGCACCCGTGACCCTCATGAGGATAAGTGGATGAGAAAATAGATGGATGGGTGGATGGATGGATGGATGGCCTTAAAGTTAACAAGAAATCAACTATAAGAGGTTGACCTATTTTCACGCAGAAGTCTTCTTCGGCAACACATCCAGGTAGCATTATTCTGCTACGTGTGAAAAGGGAGTTCAGAACATTTAGAAAAGCTGAATCTACTTTGCAGTTCAAAATCACCCTGGAAAAAACCCTTGAAACTCGACATCACAGAGAAACAAAACCTACAGGGTATCCTCATTATAGCGTCAGTCAGAAGTGCCCAATAAATTATGCGCTTTAATTTCAGATGTCTGTCGGGATGTATTGCAATGTCAGCTTTTAAGAATCATAAAACAAATAAATAAATAAATCAGTGAGCAAAGCTCAAACACAAAAACGTCACTGTCCCCAATGCCACTGAATTCTAACACTCCCAAATGGGACTTTGTGTTTGGTGTTGAAGCTTAATCAGGTTACTGTGGCGCATCTATACTTAAAAACTCAACTGCTCAAAATAGAATAATGGTGAGGCAGCAGGCCCTGAGGAAGAACCGTCTGACTGCATATCAGAAACTACACATAGTGGGGTGACAGCTTCATTAGTGGCAACAGAACCACTAAGAGATAGAAAACCATTTTGACATCTACAGTGGTACACTGACAACAAAAAGCAAGATAATCTCATTAAGATCAGACGTTGACATAAAGCCAGCATCATGTTTTGCCAACAATGAAATAAAGACATCATGTGAGTGCACATGATGAAAGTGCCATTCACGTACAACTTTTTTGTGCACACAAATGTAATTTTAGACATGTAAAAGTTTTGTTTTGTAAAAATAATGACAAAGTAAAAACCTAACACAATATAAATGTGCTATGATTTTGCCATGTTATATTTTTCAACTCTTTCGTTATGTCTGAAGATAATTGCTGGGGGGAAAAAAATTGGCAAGAATAGCATAAACCTGTTTTTCATGATTTCAGTTTTCCTCATTTTTTTTCTGCTGTGTCTAAAATGGTGCCTGGTGACACACTTTTGAGTCTGGCATGAGTTCCCCACCCCCAAAGAAATAGGAACTTGTGTGCCTTTGTTAACATCAGCAGTTATCCTGCACAATTGCAACGTGCACTCAGCTAGCTAGCTAAGCCTATACCCTGAAATGGCATGTTCCCTTCAGATAGCTTGCTGGCGAAGCAACTTGAGAGGGCCTTGTTGTCGGCTGTGACGATGCACACGTCACACAGAGAAAGGCAAAAGAGCAGTGGACCGGAGCTTTGGGCTGGCATGGCCACTTTAGAACGCCTCATTGTCACAGTGTGGAACAACCCTGTTGTGATCCGGTGGGACATATTCCAGGAACCAGAGGCTTTAAACCTACAAATTTATAGAGTATGAAGAAAACATTCAGTCAGCAAATAAAAAGTGCCTCTTCTCCAGTTCAGGATGTGCCACGCCCTGAAGCCATTTACGATCATCCTTCAATCTGTTGGCCTCGAAATCTGCAATGAGTTTGTTGCCATTATAGATGATTGTCGAAATTGTTGCTGTTGCCAATTCGTAGTCTTGGCTGAGCGTCGTCTGGGACACTCCCTTTCGAAAGCCTTCACAGACATTAGCATACATGTTTTCAGACCATGTGCTCAGGACCGCGCCATGCCTCCGGAAGTACAACAACGGATGAGTGGATCAGTAATGTTGCTCAGCAATGGAGGGGAATCCCATGCTGTACATTTAGTTCAGGTTGCAGTGGCAGTCAGCTTCCCACACTTGGTTGTAACAAAGGCATTTCCACTATTTTGTGAGGAAAATCTGGTCCTTATAATGAAGTTTATGTTATAAAGGTGTTTGTTGTAAGCAAAATCGCCAAATAGAAAATGAACTACATGAAATCAGGGATTTGAAATGTATATTGGGGTGAAAACATAAACGGTGTACAGTATATGTTCAAAACAGGTTAGACTGTCCATCGAAAATAAGGGTGATTTTGGGGGGGCATATTATATCATGGGGTGTCTTATCCACAGGAAATTATGATCTGCCAAAATAAGCATTTTGCAGTCAAATGTTTGTGGGGTATTTTCAAGGAGTTCAAGTGTGTTTTCTCCGTCTTGGTAAATTTCTCAACTTGATGCCGAACCCCAACAGAGGCAGTGAGGATTTTAGAGGAGAAGTCATGACAAAGCAGACTGAAACACAACACAGAATTTATGGTGGATCGCAGCCTGCTGTCATCCTCTTTCTGTTCAGCTGCTCAGTCCACACAGTCAGTATCGATGGGCGTGACATGAAAGCTTCAACTTTCTCGCCTTTGCTTTCATTCACTTTCGCTTCGTCCAAATTACGTTGGCAACCCTTTCTCGCACCTGTCTGGAGTCTCTCTCGCGCACACACGCATTTTATCCTCATCGTAGTGAACGGTGACCCTTTGTTGGCCTATGACCGAAATGCCCCCCACTCTCTTCGTGTGCTGCTGCATTTCTCACTCTTATTGATTACATTGTGGCTTACGTCTGGATGACCGAGCCCTATAATTTGTCTGATCAATCTCATTGGAAGCCTAAGGGTGTGCGAGAGTGTGTGTGTGTGTGTGTGTGTGTGCGCGTGCGCGTGCGTGTTGGAACACATGCAGAGACAGCAGCTGGAGAGGCATGCACATGGCCAGCCAGTCCTTGTAAAATGGGATCAACAGGGACACTATGCGATATTTACCCAGTTCTCAATTGAAGATTGGATGTGCAATTTCTCATTTGCGATCAATAGCTCGACGAAGGGCACGTGCGCTGAGGGTGGACATATAAGGGGTGGAAAGCAACCAGAGAGAGGGGGTTTATTTTGAAGGGCAGTCTTTCATTAGGAATTAGTGGAGTATAAAACGAGAGGGAAGGAGGCACTGGGTGAGAGTGGAGATGACACACCATGTGTAGAAAAAAAATACAGAGGCAGCTTAACAGGAGGAAAAAGAAATAGAAGACAGCGCGTGTTGGAGATAAGAAAGATTGACATGTTTTCAACAAAGTATTAGCTTAATTGACGAAAATACTATGCACTGGCTGAGAAGTGTTTCTTCAGAGGGGATATGTGCCTGTGAAGGTGACTCGCAGGTTCTTCGAATCAGCTTCACTCAACCGCACCCGGCCCCTCCCCCCTTGCTGTAAAACTGGAACAAACACACCAGGATGTGCATTTGGACAGGAGAGAAAATGACATTTAAAAGCACAAACTGAAAATGTCTTCCGAGTACAGTGTTTTGGATACTCAGCGAAGCCCATCTCATCCTTCAATGAAGGGTGAAAAAAAAAAAATAAAGTGATACACTGGTATTTCGTTGGAATGAAAATAAAATGTCATTTCAGAGTCTCCCAACGTGTCCTGCATGTACGCAATAAAATGCAAACACAATAATGCCTTTACTGTGCTTGGCAGCCCAAGAGAGACTGCCGTCTATTGCGAACAATAAAATATGTCTGAAAGATGACAACCTTGAACATTCTCTTATGGTCCTGAACACATTGAACCATCTAACAATCACATCATTAGAAAAATCTTTATAATGGAGCCACAAAAACACGAGTCTACACGCACAGAACCTCATGAACAGAAAGGTTAGCATGTTTTGTTTTGTTTTTTTTAATATGCAAAGCACACAATATCTGGAATAGAAAGTACATTGAACTCATAAACTTTAAAATTCTCACCAACAATGTAAACTAAACTACTAAGGTTTGTAACACCATTAAATCATTCACTGCTGTGGATATTTATTTATGTTTGTCCACTCAAATCCAAGCGTGAACCGTCATATATTTTATTCACCAAGTTCAGCCAGTTTTACAATTGGAAGAGGGTCTCGCTCAGCTTGTCGGTGAACTTTTGGTTGTAAACCTCTGCAATGACTAACAGAGTCCTACAGATGGCAGGGATGCATCGTGAGAAAAGCCGATGCAATTAATGAAGTGACTAATGAACGCCATGTAAAAAAGACACTGACGTTTAAGACGAGTCATACTATCTTAGTTTTTTGTTGTTTTTAGAGTTTCAAATGTCACAAGAGCAAAATATCTTATCAACACATTCTGCGTGAAATGTTTCTTTTCACAAGTTTGTTTTCTCAGCTTTTTGGTCAGAAACCAGTGTTTTAGGTAAAACCAACCCATTTTCTACTGTCGATTACTCAACCAAAAAAAGCAAGAAAGCAACTTAGTTTTTTTCTGAAAAAAGGGGAGGGATGGGAATAGATAAGAAAGATTCCTTCGCTCCTTACACACCAGGTTATACAAATATTCTGAGGGGACATTTTTACGATTGTGTCATCCACCCAACTCGGAGACTGAACTCACGCGGCCACCACGTCTTCTGTTTGGGAGCGCGGAGTGCTGATTGCTGAGTCCGGGCTGCCGTCCCTGCTCAGCACTCTATTAGAAGGTGCTGACTCCAGAGAACAGAGTGCAAAGGACAACAGCCTTTCGGGCCTCGACTTTGTTTCCCAGCTTCACCAGCGTACATTTTGTGAAGTTCAGCGTTCTTAATTGGTGTCTCATGTCTTGATAATCTGATTATCAGATCATGCAGAACAATTATTCTCAACGGCAAGCACCGTTCATGCTAATTTGCATGATTATACAAGGGCGTGGAGAAGGAGGAGTCTGGTACTCTAAGAAGGAATGCGCTTGCCTTCATGTATACACAGAGATTCATGCGTATAGATTTATTTGTGCAGGCAACGTTTTCTGGATTTGGCCATATGTCGAGTTTTAGTGTGAGAGCCACGCAAGTCTTGTACTGTACATGAGGGGCCTGGAGTACAGACAGGAGAGGATGTCGTTATGTTGCCGCTGCTGCTGGGTTGAGCACTCCGGAGAGGATCAAAAGCGCGACCGTCATTTAAAAGTTATGGCATGCTGTGTGTGCAAATATGTTTGTATCTAGGTAGTGTTTCCTCCCTTGACAAAATATCACCTTTGCAACTATTGCAAGATATTGTGATTCTTTAGTTGTAAAATGTAAACAAACTGTAAAGCATCCGGCGCCATGTTTCGTCGTGGTTGCGCTACTGAAAAGGGTCGCTATACAACGAATGTGGTGACATCATTCACCCCGAATGGAATTGATAAGGGAACCGTTCATAAGAACAGCAAAATACGCCAAGGAAGTGAATCTTTGGGGTCCGATAAGAACTGGTTTTCAATTCCAATGCCTATTTGTGGGTCGTGAAAATCTGTCAAAGAGCTCTAAAATGGCTGGCAACATGGGGATCTCTGCTTTGAAAATGGTTGGCATGGAATCAAAGGCATCAACTTAAATAAAGATTATTTTCACTTGCTTGAAATGTAATTTTGAGAACATCTTAGGGTCCAGCTCAGCCATGACCCTTTTGAAGACACACTTGAAAGAAAATGGAAACGCCGCGCTATAGATTTCATCAATAGTGACTGCCGTTAGTTGCAGCAGAAGTGTGCACAAAAACAAAGTGAAGTATGAATCAGCATGGTATGAAGAAATCTCATAGGCTAAACAGATAAACGGAGAGAAATTCTCACACATCCCTTCAAAAATAATGTAGAATATCTTAGAATAGTGGGAGCTTCATATTATCTTTCAACAATGCATTTGCAAATTCCTTTTACAAATAAGTGTCATAGGCTTTCTGGCACAAAGCACACAGTCTTTTGGGAAGAGAAAATGAGACGATAGACTGCAAAATAGTAAAATAAATTATTGTTTCTTGCGGAATATTGCGCCGCCCACTCACATGGCGATTTTCGTCATTTCACAATTATCAGACAGCAAATATGATAAAAAAGAGAGACCAAAATGTAATGGCCTTCAAGATTCTTGAATAGCTTTCACTATTCGATTAGTCTTGCTGTTTCGACAGAGACCAATGCAGTTGATCGTCCAATAATAGCTTCGTTAAGACAAGTGCAACATGAATGTTTGACTAGAACAGCTTAGGATTCCAATGAGCAGCTTTTAAAATGTGGTGATCCGCATTAGGATGATCGAAGTCGGGTGGGTTCAATTAGTGAGATGAGCCAAGCACTCAGACAAATAATTCTCAAAAACAATGAGATGCATCATCAGCATCATAACTACAGACGACACTTATGTGCCTCCTTGTGTTGTTTACCCGACTCTTTGTCAAAATGTGGCTGATGGAGGTTATACATGTCTAGCAGCAACATTGAAATAAACCCCGGTTCCAAAAATTGCCGCATGCTACTATGTCATTTGTCTAAGTTTCCCTGCAGCAATACTCGTGAAACAAATATCCAGTGGTGATTGTGACTGAGTGGAAATTACATCGGCAGTAACTTGACTTTGTAGATTTTCATGAACATAAAACTCAACACAAACAATCCTTAAGGTGATGGACTAACACAGAGCTGAAGTGTGCATGCAAGCGTGAGTGAGTGACAGAGAAGAATTAGACTGGCTCAGCCTTCCACACCTCATCTAATAAGACATGTCAGCGAATTCCCACAGCCAAAACAACGGATTGGTTAGCAGCCCGATTCCTTGGGAGCTGGATTCGCAAATGTAACGCAACAAGGGTATGAAAGCAAGTCGCTTCTGCAATGGAAACAATGCAACTAAATGTTTACAGTGGCTACCTTCCCAATACTGCAGCCAACATCTAAATGATAATGCTCATGTGTCTCTAATGTACACTTATCCTACTGTCGTGGAGCCGAACAAAGAAAATCAGTTCAAAGAATGTCTGAATGCAACTCCACACCACTTGTACCAAACATTGCGAATTATTTTTTGAAGTATTTGTAGAGTGACAAGACTTCATTGGAAGGCTACAGGCTACCCTAGTATCATCATTAACAAGCAACTTCGATAAACAGAGACATGACACAAATAAGTATGGAAAGACATTCCGAGATGTGGGGAAACATGATGGTCTGTAATGTCATTATTCAGTTACTATGAGAAATGGTTACCTCATAATAAAGCCAGTCACTGACCTCTCTGTTCAATCAAGAAGCACTTTCCTTTCATGATGTTAGTCTTCAACTACAGTATTTATTTATACTGGTTCTCTAATGCAGCACTCATTTGTATTCATTGACTGGAATAAGAAATTAGAGTTTGTGCAACGCATATAAATACTGAAAGAAGACATTTTTGATATGTAAATGCAAATAAAGGCACTAAATATTTCGCTTATTTTCCATAACATTGCAGTTGGACTATGACAAATATAGATAACCGGTCAAATAAATCAAAACCAATTTAAATTGAGTTTTTGAGATAAACCGGCTAAACTCTGCCTATCAGACTATTTCTGCACCTCCCCTGCCAACAAATGGACCCTCATGCATATGCAGAAAGTGACCAAGTGTCTCATCAGCAGGGATGTAGAGTGGAACGTGGCAGGCAGGGCAGAGCAGAAAAAAGGGAAAGAAATGTGGGGAGTAGGGGTCCGGCAGTCCGGCAGATAGGAACGAGACAGTGTCATGGTTGAGGAAGCAAGGGGTCATTCTGTGCTCCAAGGACATGGAGGAAAATGTGAAAATGAAAGGAACACGGAAGAAATAATGTGGAGTTCATGATGCCAAGAGAATGGAGCTGAGGACAAACAAGGCTGATTGACAGGCATCAAGAATCGGGTGAAATAAATCCTCTCTATGTCAGAATGACAGACAAAAAGGGTTTTTGAATGGAACCTATTTGTTGACATGACGACAGGTAGGTACTGATACAAACTACTTTCACACTTGTTTTGTAACTTAAGGTTTGGTTATGTATAACAACGACAACTAGTGTACAATCTATTAGTGGGGACGGTGTACACTGTACTGTATGTAGCAGTGGAAAAGTAAGCACTTCACGATGTCGAGTCTGAACTTCTCAATCAGGCAAATTGCCCCCCTTCTCTATGGCCCCTCTCACAGTGGTGGGACCATGAGAAGAACAAGAAATCAAATATTTAATATTGTCAATTTGTGCCCTCCAATGAAAGATAATAGAAGTAAATGGACCGTATCTACTTCGTTAGCCTCCAAAATATTCTCCATTATAAATACAGTTTTAAAAGTGGGAGAATGAATCAGCATCGATATTCAGGACAGAATGAAATTGTAGCCCTCTGATTTGTCATCAAATCGTGACGTGGTGAGAGACAATTATAATAAAGGAAGCAATTATGAAATAATAGGCTATAAGTCCTGTTGACTTTACAAATAAAGGCACCAATCAAATACCATTGTAGAGTAGTGCAAGCCCTTGAAATTATTGTTCCAGGGTTTGCACACTGGAAGCCAGGTGGAGGAGTGGTGAGCACATCTGCCTCACAGTTCTGAGGTTGGAAATTGGACTCCAGGCTTCCTGTGTGGAGTTTGCATGTTCTCCCCGTACCTGCGTGGGTTTTCTCCGGGTACTCCGGTTTCCTCCCACATTCCAAAAACATGCAGGGAAGGTTCAGTGAAGACTCCAAATTGTTTTTAGGTGTGAATGTGAGTGTGAATGATTGTTTGTCTGTACAGTATGCACTTTGTCTCCAGTGAGGACATGTGGCAAAGAAAAGGAATGGATGGTCTTGCTAATCACCTAGTTAGTCATCAAAAAAATAGTACGGAAGCTACAGCACTTGAAGCCTCCACTTTGTCTTCTGTGTTGATCAAGTTGTAATTGCAGTCCGTGCATTTTGACCATTACTGAAGCACATTTTCACAGCAATTGAACTGCAGCATTTCTTGTTGCTAAGCCATGAATTGTGTACCTTTTCAATAGACCGAACTGTCCCCTGACAGCACAAATGATCTCTTTTCATACGGTTGTCTTTTTGTCAAAGGCATCGCTATAGTCGTTTCCTCTATGCGGGGGAGAAGGTAACACAAAATGATACACAGGTAAGCATGTCTGCTTCTGCTGTATGTGGTGTGTTGAGCCATAAAGAAAAAAAAGGTCACAGGTTCTGCCATCCTTTGTGCCTTCTATCCCTTCCAATCCCTCCCTCCACCCTCCACAGACAGTTTGCAGATAATGACTTCCAGTCACATAGGTAGAACATTTAAATTGACACACACATTGCAGGTGAAAAGCCCCTCGCTGAATGTAAGACTAATTCTCCTCCTCACATCACAGCTCCACTGAATGAGGATGGCCAGCTTTAATAAGGCCAAAGGTATCTTACGCTTTGCTGAAATCTCCTGAGAATATGGCAGCGGGCTGTATCCTGTTACAACTGAAGCATCGTGCATAATAAGGCAAGTCAATACTGTGCTGACACCAATGATTGCACAGCTGCTGAGACTGCGGAGGGTCTCTTTTATAATTGAGTCTGGGAAAGTCAAAATAAAATGAGAAATATGTGCTGTTCATCAACTGGTTGAAGCTTCCAAATAACAGAATGTGATTGCCCAAATCATAAAGTCAGGATGTTTTCAGCTATGCTTGTTTGTATAATTCTATATAACTCAATATCTGCTTGACTGAAATCCACGAAACAAGAGTGACGTGGTTGTAGTTTTTTACATTTTTAGATTAATGATAAAAGCTGTTTATTGACATTTCTAGTTGGTATTAACCGTAAAACTCACGAAAGAGAATGACGTTTTATTTTGAACAAAACGCATAGTGTCTTCTTACAAAAAATGCTAGTTTTAAAGGTAAGATATGATGCGAAATGACATTGAAGTGCTAATACAATTAGCGTCGATTGTTTGGTGCAGGAAACTGTAAATAGTTAAGGAATATTCGAGCAAAATGACAAAAAGATTATATAATTCTCACAAGCATATATTCATCCTACTACGAAATTTGAATTATTGCATCTGACATGCTCGGTTAAATTTGTGTTTCTAAAGAATAGTGCAGTGCAATAAAACAAATGTTCATCACAAACAAAAGACGTTATAGAATGATCGAGTATCAGTAGTTCATATCGTTGTGTACTCAAATGTAAGTACTTGTGCTCGGTTGGAAATCAGTATTGTAGTATCAGAGACCTATTAAAAACATGTTACCCAAAATGTTTTGGGGCTTTAAGGGCTCAACTGGATTATAAAATTTTAATTCATTGAAATTCAGAATATTCATTTTCATGAAAGTTAAAATCTCGGTCAGGGAAGAAATTACAACTTGTAAATCAACGTACCGCTGTAAAGCAAAAAAAGAGTCTATCACTGTGCGCCACTTTTAGGCTGTCTAGTTAGCACTCTTATCACAAAAAGTCCAAGCGTGAAACTCCAATGACGTAGAGTTCTTTGATGCTTGAAAGTGTTGACCAAAGTCACACAAACGAGTTATCTGAGACCATTCCCCGGCGTCTCTACAAGGTGGATGGGTGCCTGCTGGCACACATCTAGTACATGAAGGACACAGTGAGACAAAGACACACGCGCACGCACACACACAATCTAATTACTTGTCCCTTTTGGTGAGATGTAATGGCTCCCAAGAAACTCACATCTCTGTATCTGTTCCAGGATCTGTCCTTGGAGTGTTGGCCCACGGTAGTCAGCCGCTTGTCGTTGGTTGTGCCAGACAGTGCAGACTGTGTGCTCAGCAAGAGAGCCACAACAGGGAGCAGAGAGAAGAACATCTTCTGGAAACCAAAGCATGGAAGAAAAGGACATAATAAGATGAGCCGTTGAGTGGCAACATGGACGGAGTGGAGTCCAAGCATTCAAGTGGGATAACAACACTTTCCGCACGCACACGCACATGCGCGCGCGCCAAACTGCACGGAGGAAAATAAAAGCAGCAGGCGCTGCTTATTTTTGCAGGATTGATCGTCAGCATGTGTGCGCTCTCTTTTCAAATCGCATTACAAGCAACGCAGAGTTGTGGTCTTGAAGCAATTAGCTCACCTGGTTTACAAAACCCTTTAGGTTTTTTTTTTACTATTTAGTCGCTTTTGTTCTATCGGCTTGTCTCAGCCAAAAGTCGAACAATGCGCGACTCTTTACTGTCATCACATTGCCAATTTACCTGCATTCGTTCGGTGGCGTCACAATCCGAACCTTGGTCGAAGTAAGTCCAAGTTCCGACCACTCCGGTGCAGGGAGGCCACTTCTGTGTCTGACTGACACACTGCAGGGAACAAGGCGAGCGGACTTGCTGGAGGTTTCTCCTGTCACTAGACACCGCCCCCCTCTCTCTCTCCCTCTCTCTCTCTCTCTCTCTCTCTTCCGGCTCCTTCATACTCCACCTACAGCTCTCTACCTTTCTTTCTCCATTCCGTCTCTCTGATCTCTTCTAGTCAAGCAGTGGCGTACAAAGTCATGTGGTGGCCCAAGTAAAGGGGCCCCTCCTCATCCACACATAACTAAATTCATTTCCACCTCCAATACTGCACTTCAATGGAATTTTGTTCAAAGGTGTGTAGGTAACCGAGTCCGCTTTTTAATGCTTTTGAAAGCAGTTACATTTATCTGACATTGAAATTGAAAAGTTGCATAGCCGTTTGCTCCCCCTGCCCAGTGAGTAATATTTATCTTTGCTGTGTTAGTGGGTGCAGCACCGCCTCCCATAACTATAATGGGACAATTACAACAGACAAAGAAGCCTCGTTTCAGTGACGTCAGATGGCTTGGTTGTCAGCTGTAAAATGAAAATAATCCCCTTTAGACAACCTTCCATCAACGGAGAGAGTGTGCATTTTCATAAATACCATTACTTTATATAGGCTTTTTTCATATAGAGGAAATACATTTTGTGAATAAGAGCAATTTCTCCCCTGTCAGTTGTTGCAGCCTTTTTATTAAACTCAAGTGCGTTTTACGAAGAACGTTGGAAAAATGCAATCACACTTTCAATATGAATGTAACAATATTGCAGCAACAGGGCACACAATTTATGGCTTCTAGCTAAGCCGAAACATCAGCCTAACATTTTTAAACAATATTGCACGAATAGTACAAATGTACACATTGTATTTATAGCTTCAAGGTTATATGCTGTTTGTTGGTGGCTTCATCGTGGGTTCTGCATCCACACACTGGTAAATTGGTTGCACATGAGAGGCTAACTATTTTTGAACCGCTTAGATTCACAGCTGTACGAAATTTAGAATTGAATCGAGAATGACCCCTAAATTCCAAACAGGATAAAGAACTGCGATTCAAATTCAAATTGCAGGAAGTACTGTACAATTGAAATGCCACGCATTAAACAAAAAAAAACATCATTATACAAAATTTACAATATGAATTACCGGTACAATACAATCCAATACATCATGATTTATATAGCACTTTCACAACAGCTGCAGCTGTAACAAAGCGCTTAACAAAACAGTGAACATAAAGTAAAATAATAAACATAAAACACGGACAGTTGTGCACTTTGTTATGTGCACATGACTACCATAACAATATTGTTTGAATGAGTTTATTTACACAATATTTATAGAAAATAGTGAAGTATCGTAATTGTTTTTATTAACATTAACCCTTTTAGAGACAGCAGTAACTACAGTGGACAGCTTATTATGTTATCAGGTTAAAAGGGTTAAAAGCAGTCTCAGATGAAACGTCATTATTGCAAAAACTTTCAAATGGTTTGATCTGATGGTAGAACGGCTTCTGCATCATCTTCCAGAGTACCTCGCTCTATCAAAGTCTTTAAAATGGTTGCGTAAACATTTTGGACAGTTTGTTTGGAGCTGATATGTGATGAGAATGAATTTCTACGAATTGAATTCAATTCGTTTCCATTTCAAGTAATTCAAATTGTATTCAACGGGGGAGTCAATTCAAATTCAAATTCATCGATTGAATTTGATTGATTTCTGCAATTCAAACTTTCTCTGAATGATAAGCACTCAAGGTAAGCAAAAAATATCCAGCGAAGACATAAGGAAAGTGGGGCCGGGTTGCTGCTCCACAGTGTATTCAGAATTTTGTCGGGATCCAAACCAGATATTTTGGGCATATTTTTGTTCAGAGCACAAGTCCAACGCAAAGTGCAGTTTAACTGTGCACATGGGCGGAGCTTTCTTTTGGTATTTTGCTTGACTTTGCGCTGGTTGAATTGGCGGAATCGGGTGTTTGCACCTTTGTGCGCCATCGTGGCATTGAAATTGTCTTTTCCAGGCCAATCTTGGTGACATCAAAATCAGGGCGGTTGGAGGTGCACTACACACAAATAGAGCATGTTTCACTCGGAGGAAACCGAAATAGACTCGCTGGGATCCGTGCATGACATTGGCAGGTAATGTAGTCGGCCGTGCATGTGACATGAGCAATCGGAGACCGCCTTGCACCCCCGATCATGCGTCAGTGCGACCCCGCATTCTTCATCCCGCCGCACAAGTGACAGGTGACAAGGAGGCTCCTGAAATATTTCTACGGTGGTTATGATAATAATTTGTTCAACAAACTGATTTCTAGGCAACACAGTGGACGACTGGTTAGCACATTTCGCTTCACAGTGCAGAGGTCCAGAGTTTGAATGCGGGCTCGGGCCTTCCTGTGTGGAGTTTGCGTGTTCTCCCGGAGCCTGCCGGGTTTTCCTCGGGTACTCCGATTTCCTCCCACATTCCAAAATTTGCCCGAAGACAGCTGGGATAGACTCCAGAACACCTGCGACCCTCGTGATGACAGGCGGTTAGGATAATGGATGGGTGGATGGATGGATTTGATTTCGACAATGATTTAGACTCGAGGGATTGTCCCGCTCTGGTGTCATACTTATGAATTTAATCCAATGAATCCAATGGCGCCGTATTTGTCTGCCTGTGCCTTGATCAAAAACACCAAAATCACGTTGGACCACTTGCGCAGTTTGACCTGGCTTTCGCACATCTAAAATGTTGTCTACTTTTTGAAACCAAGTTGGCAGATGCGCCGAGGGGCAGTGATTGCGTGTGTCCTGCAGCTTGTTGAGACACATGCAGAGTATGTTTATAAGGAACTGCAAGGACACCAGCACAGGTAAATGATATAAAGCTGGCCAGGAAGATCACAGATGTGTTATCTTGGATGGCTCTTTTTATCAACACGTGAATGATCATACAAGATCATTTTAACCCTTTCAGGGACAGCGGTTACTACAAGGGACAGCTTATTATGTTCTCAGGTTACAGGGTGCATGAAAAGGTTAAATACAGGTACATGTGTACCTATTGACTGGATACCCTTTCATATTATGAACAGAAGATCTGAATATTGTTTATAGGTCATACCCAAAAGGTGTTTCAGGTCAAAGGTTGTTCTGCTCATTAGGTTTTGTGAGGTGTTAAAATGAAACGTATATTTTTTTTCTATATAGTCTAACTACAGTCGTGCTGTGCAACCCATTCATGGGTAACTGAATTGAAAAAAACTTATTAGCTGTTATAATCAGCTTCTCCATTTTTCTTTAAAAGCATTTTTTAGACACACGAGTCCAAGTTGTTAATGGCCTCTCTATCTTCCGCAGAGTATACGTGACATTGATTTTTCATCCGAAGGATGTTTTTCCTGTCCCCCCCAAGCACTGACAGGATTCGGTAGCGGTGCTGTTCTGGATGGCCAAACACGAATGTCATATTAGTCATGCACATCCAACGTTTCGTCCATCAGCTAATCATGTGAAACCTCTCAGTCAACTTTTAGCACCATGGACAGCGATGCAGGCGAGTATAACAGAAGACAAATGGAAAGTGAGCAAGAGAACTAGGGCACTCATTATTGGGGTATGTGTTTAAATATTTAATCTGGTGCTCTCTGATTTAGCTCTCTGTGGGGAACTGGTAACACTTCATGCTCTCTCTTTGAGGCGCTTGGATTTTCGCTGAGCTGCGTCTGCTGACATGGGCATGATGTGGGAGCAGACACTAGACATGGTGCCAACTTACTTCTGTGTGCTTAAGATGGAGTGTGTTTAATTGACCATTTTTTGGGTGCTTAGGGAGCGAGTAGTTGGGTACAATGGCTTATCTCATTAAGTTTCACATCAAATGTTTTCTCCACTAAAAGCTGACATTACACTTCTCCTTTGCATTGCTCGAAAACATTTGGCAGTAATAATGTTGCTGCAAATGGTGAAACGATGGGGTTCCTGTCCCTCTATTTTTGATTTGCTCTCATTCTCTCTAAAACTTGTTATGCAAAGACAAAGGTTGTTTTTATTACATTTAGAAAAGAGCCAAAGGTGAAATTGATGTGTCACCCAAAATATGTTTTGACCTTTTCATCCGTGGGGAACTAAAACCTTTTTGCTACAGCTTATTGTATTATTCCACGTTATTGCCTGCCATGGATACAAGGTACGAGTTCATAAAAAATTAAATGGGTGACACAGTTGAGCAGATAGAAAATGCTGGCTACTTTCACATTACCATATACTGAATACGCACAGACACGCACACACACACACACACACACACACATTCCTGTCAATTGATGGCTTCCAATAACAATTTGTTACAGGGGATTATATTGTTAAAGGAGTTCAGTTGTAAAACAGACAATCATCTTCTTAAACCGAATGCTCATTAGCAATGAGGAATATCGCAATGTGAATTCAAACCCAAGGTTCACCAAAGTATGTCGGATTCTGTCTTGAAATGAAGATCGAAGATTGATTCGAGTCATTTCCAGGACATCTCTTGCATAGTCGTGTGTAAGCAATTTTAAATGTAAAGGAAATAAGGGAAGTGAAGGGTAAAATTATAATTCACAGCTGTAGGATTACTGTGTACTGTACACAATTTCAGTTGTCATCTGAGAAACAGCCTTGATCATTAGCCTTCATGATGTTATCTGCCCGCCACAGTGCTAAATTCGTTACCACTGTCGTCAGTAAACATTCACAAAGAAAGCGGAGATGAAACCCACTAGCAGATCAGATAAACATCAATGTTTACATCATGGATATAGACTCTTATCAGTTCCTCATCAATTATTTCGATAATAGCAGCTAATTAAAAGAATCTCAATCATGTCAAGCTCATGTTCAGCCTGGTAACACATTTGAAACTACAACAAGTAGCACGTTATGCTGGAACCAAACACTTTGCTATTTGTAAACCTTCTGTGATGCATCACAGTCTTTTGAATATGATGGTGCCGTGACAGTTCTGAAATGTATCCAGCACTGAGGTGTAATGATGCAAGCAAATGGTGCAGACTCGGAGCAGACTGTGGGGCCCAAACATAACAATTTGTCATGTCACCTGACAAAACCCAAGCCTATATTTTCCCTTTTGATCAGTGCAATATAGCTGATGAAAATGGATGGGCTTGGATAAATCAAACATGTTTTTGGCTCATAAAATAAAATGTACAAACAGGCCACGAACCCATTAAAGTTGTGCCCCGATATAACAACAAGATTCCATAGAAGGGTGTTCTGTGTAGGAGATACCAGAAATGCGGCTGCAATTATGGCAGCACTCAGATAACATATTATGCTGTTGGCATTTTGTTGAGGATCGAAAGAGCCTTGAGTGTTTTCATAAATATCCCAGAAGAAAAGGCAGTAAAGCATTGCAGTGTTCTAAACTCTAAATGGCGCAGGGAGATGATCTTCTGAGACCAACTACCTGTTTGCAAAGGACACAATACAAATGTGCCGGGTAAAGTGCTGATGCCTCCCTGCAGGCTAGCTGTAAATATGTAGCATCCAAGGTCACCACAGTTTCTTCACAATGACGAGATGTTCTCTCAGGAGTTTGTCTTTGGCATCACTGACATACTGTAGTTATAGCTCCATGAAGATAAGACGCGTAAATTAACATGCAGTGGTGCCTTGAGAGTTTTACTTTTATTTTTTCACTTGCAAGTAAAAAATATGATATGTGCGCTGTATGATGGCAGTGAATTCAACGAGACTCACTTCACAGCAATCAGCAGTTCGGAAGATAGGGAGCAATTTAAAAAAAAAAAAGGAGTTTAAACATAAAACAAAGAGAATCACACAGTGTGTATTTAAAATAAAGGCATGACTTTGTCTCTGCTGGCTTAATACTAACACAACACATAATGAGGCATGCCATAGTTGGACTAGCGAAGAGCATCGATGTTGCGGTGATGTGACCACCCCTTTAAAGCGACACACCAACCCCAAATTCATTTTCCTTCATTCTATTAGGCAGTGTCTATGAACACGAATAGTTCATTAAATATCAATGGCATCTGATTTCCTAAAAAAGGTTTAAGCGGGTTAATTCAATGACATAATACCCTGTATGCTGCCATATAGGACATTTTTGACAAGTTCACACTGTGTCGTCAACCCTGCTGCAACATGCCGCTGTTCATTTTAGACGTGTTTCCCAATCTATTGTGCTGTAAAAACACAGTATGGCGCCATCAAATATTTCTGTCAGGTTTCATGGTTTTCCTTCGAGAAAGGGAAAACAAAAGAGACATTTACAGCAGCAATGGCTGTCGATGCAGACAGCCTACGAGCCTCCAATGCGGCTTCTATCAAAATTCTACATCCCGCAATCGAGACTGATGTTCACCAAAATGGATGTGCACACATACATCCATCCATCCATCCATCCATTTCCGAACCGCTTGATCCTCACTAGGGTCGCGGGGGGTGCTGGAGCCTATCCCAGCCGTCTTCGGGCAGTAGGCGGGGACACCCTGAATCAGTTACCAGCCAATCGCAGGGCACAGAGACGAACAACCATTCACGCCCACACTTACACCTAGGGACAATTTAGAGCGTCCAATCAGCCTGCCATGCATGTTTTTGGAACGTGGGAGGAAACCGGAGCACCCGGAGAAAACCCACGCAGGCCCGGGGAGAACATGCAAACTCCACACAGGGAGGCCGGAGCTGGAATTGAACCCAGTACCTCTGCACTGTGAAGCCGACGTGCTAACCACTGGACTACCGGGCCGCCCTGCACACATACATGCATGGCCAAATCATATCCTGAAAATATTCGAACAAAAGTCGCAACATATGTGTTTTTATTCATGTCGTACGGTTTGCTCTCTTCGAGAGAAAAAAGAACAAAAAACATTACATCTCTTCATGTACAAAAAATATGACCGATTGCCAGCAAAAGTAACGTGCACATGGATGAGAATATCTTAACCACAGTCTGAAAATATTGGAATGAATTTCAGAATATTTTGACTTTCGTATTGTCATAAGCATTGTCTTATTCATATGCATAGCAAAGTGGCAACACTTCCAGCCATATAATGACGACATAGTGACTACATGACCTTGTCAAAAATGTCCAATATGGCAGCGCACACGGTATATCATTATTGCGATACTTGTACTTGGCGTAAACCTTTTTCAGGGAATCAGATGCCATTCATATTTAGACTATTAATATTCATACACACTCCCTAATAGAATGAAGGAAAATTAAGTTGGAGTGCCTGCTTTAGGCAATGGATTTTTGAACACAAATGATGGAGCAACACATGAAGACTGACAATATAACAATGCTGACAACTATATTTTCTTCATTCTCCACAAATGCGATGTATATTACTGCACGTTACTCATTTTTGTTACAGCCGTATTTTTAGTCTGCACTGCCCTATGGTGGACAGGGAGCATGCATGAGAAAGAGTGACAAAATGTCAATTAAATGGAAGCAACAAATGTTGCAAAAATTGTTTAATTTCATCACATTCCATTCAATTATTTCATTTCTGTGTTTTTCATAAAGTACCGTATCATACTATGTAGTGCAATTTTTATTATTAAAAGAACAACATAATTTTTTTTTTTATGGGGTACTGGAATGGGTTGAAAATGGCATTTGCATTGAATATATGATAAAAATTAATGTGCCCCTACTAGTCTAAACAATGTATTCTGATGAACATTGCATTTGCGGGAAGAAAAATGAATAAAGAAAGACTGATCATTGTCATCCATTTAAGGAGGCGAACAATTTTAGTGAAATCTGCGTCAAAGTGCCAACGGGCCCACCTCGCAAATGTCATGTGACCAAGCCGTGATCACCTGTGATACGAGTCAAAAGATTTCACAGTACAGTGTCTTTATATGCGACAGCGTCTTTATATGCGACATGGTGGTTCACGCTTGGTGTGTTCTCCTTCTTAAAAGATAGTCTGGCAAAGCTTAACTGAAGCGTCTCAGTTGTCATAATGGTAAGCAATAAAATGCTTTTATTCAAATGAAGTGTTTGGATTTACTGAATCAGACAATTGGGTCACAGGAGAGAACTGGAAAGTTCTGAAGGAGGAAATGACCATGGTTAGTTCAGCAAGACAACACAACAACAACAAGAATACCACTGTGAGTGTCAACCTAGTGGGGCTGCGAGCTGCCTCTGAGGGGAAGAAATAGATTACTCTTATCAAGCGCTTCTCAAAGGATAATTGAAGCAGAGTAAGGCAATTACGTTTTCAGGGAACGACTTTAAAAACTGGCTGATCCCTTACGTTTTACTATGTTTGAACTTTGCCACCAGAGCTAGGTGCTCGAATTAGCATGTGCATTCATGTTTTGCTTGCAATCACATTATGTCACGTGAGAGCACGTGTAGTTGGTGTTACCCTTAACTTACACATGAGAAGCAAATCGAGGTTTCTGCCCATGTCACCTTAGATACGGAAAAGTAATGGGAAGACGATGAATAAACCGGTTTAATACAGTCAGATAAATGCGCCAAACCTCCTCTTTTGTTCCTGAAATAAATCACTCTTTCCTTCAAGCGTCAGACTCTGACAGCCAATTAAAATGACTTTTCTCCGTCAGCGTTTATTTTCTTTCCATAACTTGGCTCAGGCCAGAATAAACACTGAAGAATTCATGGTGAATGCTGTATCATACTAGCCAATCTGCAAAACAAATTCCTTGCATGCGTAAAAAAAAAAAATAAATCTTCTGGAGAAGGATCATTTAACATTCAACCAGCAGTTCTTGGTGGTTTAAGTGGACCAGGACACATGGTTTATTTAGCATACCAAATAACGTTACACTTTATTATGTACTATTATTTCAAACATTCAACATTCGTATGAAACATGAACAATAACGTATCAATAATATTCCAGACAAAGGCAAAATCACTCATTGGGGTGGTCCATGGTGGCGGAAGGAGAGGATATTTTGCAGTTTAATTGCATTTTGCAGTAACAGCGAAGAGGGGGTGGGGGTTGGGGGTGGGGGGAGGGGCTCTTAGAAAGCCACACTCAGGATGCAGGATATGCTTTGTGCTGCCAAATCACACTTGAGCCCTGCAGCATACAGCTGCACCACACAGGAAATTCAATTGCCTCTGTGCCGTGCCCAGAAGCGTGCGAGAATTATATTCTGGCACATTTCTGCACAGCATATATTGTATTTATAGGAGTTATTTTAATCTAATAAATAGAAATATTAGTCAGGTCGGGCGGCCCGGTAGTCGAGTGGTTAGCACGTCGACTTCACAGTGCAGAGGTACCGGGTTCGATTCCAGCTCCGGCCTCCCTGTGTGGAGTTTGCATGTTCTCCCCGTGCTTGCGTGGGTTTTCTCCGGGTCCTCCCGGTTTCCTCCCAAATTCCAAAAACATGCATGGCAGGCTGATTGAACACTCCAAATTGTCCCTAGGTGTGGGTGTGAGCGCGAATGGTTGTTTGTTTCTGTGTGCCCTGCAATTGGCTGGCAACTGGTTCAGGGTGTCCCCCGCCTACTGCCCGAAGACGGCTGGGATAGGCTCCAGCATCCCCCGCAACCCTAGTGAGGATAAAAGCGGTTCGGAAAATGAATGAATGAATGAATTAGTCAGGTCACCAGCTCTGTTTTCCCAACTAATAGCCCACATGACACCGAAACACACAAGTTCAGTTGTTGGATCATCCAATAGAAACTTCTATTTCAAATGAATGCACTTCACGTTGTACAAAGCCCTCCAAACTCTACTGAATTTGAACCTTTCGGAAATCCAAAGAAACAATTTCTTATCCTACTGATACTGACAAACTTACCATCTGTACTCTCTGCAGGTGGCATAACAGTTTTGGTTTTTGTTTTCCTAACATGCTTCCTTTTGCTCCATCACGAGTTATTGAAACGCTGTCTGACCCCTATCTTGCTGAACCTTTTCCTTTCCAGCTTCTTTTCTCTCTTGTTGTCCACTCAATCCTGCAAGTTTACCTGCCTCATCTAGGGTTGTTTTACTTGAAACATGTCATGATGCCAAGAGACACATATTAAAAAATATGTTTTTTGTGGATTTTGAAAGAAAGGTGCATATTTCTAACCCAACCCAACACAGCAGACGCTATCAAGTGTTAATACTTTATTCTTTCTTTATTTCTTTATTTTATACTTTATTTATTCTTTATCATGTGAATACTTTATTCTTTACATATTTAATAGCACTCTCCTTAGTTTGTAAGGTGAAAGCAAGGATTAAATTTAGATTTCATATGCACATGTGTAAATGGTTTAAAAATTCCTTTCTTTATAAATCTCGTTTAATCTTAAAGTGCATTACTATATTTTTCAATAATTACTTAAAGTTTTGTGCCTTTATACAATCAGTGGGATCAGTTGCAATGCATATATGTGAATGATAAAAGTAAATTGCACAATTGTCTCAGGAAATCTAAGGTGCTTCATGAAATGTTTTGTAAAAGATATGTTCATTAAATTTCAACATTTGATCCACCAGTGTGGTGCCGAAGTACCCATTCAAAGAAGATTGATGTTGCCCTCAACGACACCATGCGGATAATCACCGGATGTCTGCGCCCCACCCCCACGGAGTTCCTACCAGTGTTGGCAGGCATTGCCCCAGCCAGCTTATGTAGAGAAAAAGCTACCCACTGCCTTGCTCGACATTCTGTGCTGGACAAAAACCATGTCCTAAACCAGTTGATCACCGAGGTACAACCTGGAAAGCGCCAAAGGCTAAAATCTCGCCACCCTTTTCCTCATCATGCTGCAGAACTTCATGATTCCAACTTTAACATCCTGGAAGCGTGGAGAAGTAGTTGGGATAATACTGCAAGACCCAACCAGTTCATGGTCACACCCAACACCGAACCCCCACCTGGCTCAACGCTACCCCGGAAAGTCTGGGTACGACTCAACCGCCTAAGAACTGGGGTAGGCCGTTTCAACGACAACATGTTCCGATGGGGTCTCGTCGAATCACCATTCTGCGACTGTGGACCGGAACTCCAAACTGCAGAACATCTCCTCTACTACTGTCCCATTCATCGACCACCAGATGGCAACTTGAACCTCACAGCACCTAATGAATCTACTGTCCAATGGCTGCAACGTCTGGTCATTTAACACCGCAAAGCTGCCCTCATACGCGAGAAGAAGAAGAAGAAACATTTTCCTAATGTTCTTGTGCTTCTTTAGACCAAAACAAAGGAAAGACATATTATTTTGGTTATTTATAGCAGAATATGGTATAATTTTAATGGTCCGGCCCACTTGACATCTACGAGGCCCAATGTGAAATGAGTTTGACACCCCTGGTCTAACCCAATTGTGTTAGTAACCAAAAGGACTCATCTCAGCTACGATTCTGCTCAAACATGAGAAAACTCAGTAGTATCTCATGTTTTGACTCCTACCCTATGCCTGGTATTGATGAGCTTGTGGAAAAATTGGGTCGAGGGAAATTTATCACAACTCTCGATCCATGTAAAGGATACTGGCAGGTCCCTCTTGACCCCACCTGTAAAGAATACACAGCTTTTCGGATTCCGGGGTTAGGGCTCTTCCACTTCCCCGTTTGGTCTGCATGGAGCACCTGCGACCTTTCAAAGATTGATGGATATTATCCTTAAGGACTGTTCCAGTGTTTCAGCTGCCTATCTCGATGACGTCCTGATCTACAGTGAAAGTTTGGGGAGGGGACCATCTCCTGTACCTCAAGACTGTCCTTGGGAAAATACCGGTGGCTGGTCTCACCATTAATGAGAGAAAATGCTCCGGGGTACAAGAAGAGGTGAGTTACCTGGGGCATTTGATTGGGAAAGGGAAGATTAAGCCCCAGGTGGAAAATGTGAAGGCCTTGGAGGAGATACCAACTCCCCAATTGAGATAGTTTCTTGGACTGATTGGTTGGTATCGGAGATTTATTCCACATTTTGCTACATTAGCTGCTCCTTTAACCGATATCACAAAGAAGAACATTAAGTCTCCTCTACCATGGACAGCAGACTGTGAACAAGCTTTTTAGCCTTGAAGTTTTTCATCTGTCGAGCTCCTATATTACAGAGTCCAGATTTTTCCAAGGAGTTTCTCGTGCAAGTGGATGCTTCAGATGTTGGTTTTGGTGCGGTGTTGGTGCAAGGCAATGCTGGAGAGGAGAGACCCATCCTGTTCCTAAGTAGGAAACTCTTTGAAAGGGAAAAGAAATACTCAACCATTGAGAAAGAAGCTCTAGCCATCAAGTGGGCTGTTGACTCCCTTCGTTACTACCTCCTTGGAAGAGATTTCAGATTACAAACTGATCCATTGAGCTCTGAAGTGGATGCACTCCATGCAACACTAAAACTCCAGAATACTGCGGTGGTGTCTTGCCCTTCAGCCATACCAGTTCACCATTGAGCATTGCCAGGGTAAGAAAAACGTTATTTCTGATTAATTATCAAGGTTGTTAAAACTTGGGGGAGAGGGGGTGAGCGATGTCATGATGCCAAGAGACACATTAGATTTTTTTTTTTGTGGCTTTTGAAAAGGGAGAAAGGTGCACATTTCTCTCCATCCAAAATGGTGACTATGTGAGATGAGTGTGTGATGCTTAATCCGTCTTGTAGACGAATTGTTTCAGAGAAAGGTAATTACAACCCCCTGGGAAGGGCCACTTGCAGCTCGGACCTGATTGGTCTGAAGCTCAAGTGAACTCCCTTTAAAAGAGGAATGAGGAATGAGGACGTCACTGCACGCCGGACAACTTGGAGAGCATTGGGACATGTGTTCTGCTAAACCTGGTTAGCTGTTTGCACTTGCAATAAAGAAAAGGGGAAAATCTCCTTCATAGATCCTGGCTGAAGTGACTTTTTATTATTTTTTTCACCTGCCCTGCTGTTTTGCCACATAGCAAAAAACTAAATTGCTATTCTGTATTTTTCAGTGTTTTTCAATGCACTGAAAGTCCAGTTTTTACTTTCTCATCCCTCGTTTCTTTGCTCTGAAGCTCACATACTTTGAATAAATTACCTCTGCGGTTGCTTATTTACTCTCCTATTCTATTTTCTCTCTATTCCTCTGTTGGTCCCAACACGTTGAAACGAAGAGCACCCCTTCCAAGCACCATTTTTTGAATCCAATTAAGGGCGCACTCGCTCAAAATCAAGTGCTGTGTAGTGTGCTGACGGATGCTTAGCAATCTGCACAGGCTCAAACATGGTTACTTACCTGTTATTTATTTATTTTTTTAATTCAGCATCGACCAGCATGGATTTTTTTGCTGGTTAATGCTAGTTTATGCTGGTCCGATGCTAGTGTTTTTGGTGGACCAGCATGGCCGTGACGGTCAACCAACATGTTGTTGTTAGACCTGCACAGGAATGCCGGTGGACCAGCATGGGATGTGGAACAGGATGGGAGACTGGTAAAACTGATTTACCAGCACAGTAACACCCGTCAGGCGGCCCGGTGGTCAAGTGGTTAGCGCATTGACCTGACAGTGCAGAGGTTTGTTGTTGATCCTAGCTCCAGCCTTCCTGTGTGGAGTTTGCATGTTCTCCCCGGGCCTGCGTAGGTTTTCTCCGGGAACTCCGGTTTCCTCCCACATTCCAAAAATATGCATGTTGGCTGATTGAACACTCCAAAAAAAAAACTGTCCCTCGGTGTGAGTGTGAGCGTGGATGGTTTTTCGTCTCTGTGTGCCCTGCGATTGGCTGGCAACCGGTTCAGGGTGTCCCCTGCCTACCGCCCGAAGATGGCTGGGATAGGCTGCAGCACCCGCTGCGACCCTTGTGAGGGTAAAGTGGATCGGAAAATGGATCGATGGAGTTCTTCACGTGTTCTAGGACAGGTCTGTGTGTGTGATTTTCAGTGTGTCCGGTCAAGGGACATTGAACAATGAATGTGCTGGGCACCTTAGAATTAAGTTAATGGCACAAGTAGTCTGGTCGCTAGGGTATTTGAGCTCTTAGCAAAATTTATTTTTTAATGTTAATTCCAAGCATCATCTTTTAGCAATAATAACATGATCTTGTTTCAAATGGAGTAGAGGTTAAAAGTTACAAATAGCAATAAATAACAGTCTTTAACTTTCACTTAAGAGGACTAGATTGTGGAGAGTTTGGATGTGTTCATTCCGAGATGGCAGTCTCAGAAAAAGAGAAAAAAAATTACTATTTGTATTATTTTGGTTCTTATTAGCCTTTATTTTTGCAGGTGAAACCATTGAATGAGAACAAATTGACATTCACATTATAGTGGCTTTATCTTTAACGGTACCTTTTCAGTTTTCGCAATCGTGTCTGACTGTTGTCAATACAGAAGGTAGTTCAAGGTTAGTTGACATAACTATCCTAGTCAAGGCAATCTGGTTCCTATCGACACCAGCATGCTATTTGTCAGCAACCAACATCAGCTGGTCTTGTTGGTGTCAACAGCAACCAGCTTGGACCTGCACCGGCATGCTGCCTGCTAAGAAAAAAAAAATGTAAACAAATATCGTAGACCAGTATGGGTACACACCAGCATAACAAATACAGCATATCGTCATTGTCCAGTGAAAAACACAAATGTTTTTGTGTTTTTACATTTTTTTAAATGTTTATGTTAATTGAGGTGTCCAAAAAAATTGACATTCATGTTTTTCACAGGACAGCGACGATATGCTGGTTTAGGCTGGTGGGCATCCAGACTGGTATTTGCCATTTATTTAATTATGTATTTATTTGCACGGCTCTTCTATACAGTACAAATACTTCTACGACTACACAGCAATGATTGGGAGTGCCTCCAATTCAGCATAAAGTTGATAAACACAGAACCAAAATGCAACTTCTGTAATTTTTGTGGCTGATTTCGAGTCACCGGGTGTCATTTCATCAGGTTGCACACAGTCGGTGGCATGTATCGATTATATGTCACGTCATCTTGTACCTGCTTGTGCTCAGCCAGCTGAGGACTTTCACCTGAGCCAGAAGTCAAGGAAGTCAACCATTTCTGAGCAAGGTACAAAGAGTCATTCCGACAATCAAGACTCTATGTATGGTGAGTATGCTTGAACACGGTAAATTTCCAACAGACATGTGGTCCAATACTTAATCTAGTATGACTTTTAAAGGGTGTACATTTTGGAATATGACTAAAAATAAACCACACATTCAAAAAGGGAAGAACATGCAAGATTGTATATTAAAATCATATATAGGTTTTTCTTCAGTTTGACTCTGAACACATTTCCGTTACCATTATTGTCCATGGGAAAAAATGGTGTAATACTATGAAATCAGCACCCTGGAACGAATTATGTTGACCTTCAAGAGTCCAATGTATTCATTTTAATATACACTGCTGTGGCAAAGTCTTCGGGCATCTCAAAGCCATGTTGTCATACAAGTAGAGTCTGAGCCCTCCGACTGAGAATATGTTGGACCTAGATACAGTATAACAGGGAAGACCTTTGTGTGTGTTAAATCACAGAATTAATAAAGCTATATTTACATCCATCCCAACTGTTGTTCAGGAACAGAAAAATGGAGATTGATGCTTGACAAACAAAGAGAAAATAAATAGTACCTGGCTCGGAGAAGAGTGGAGTCGAGAAGGATTTGTTTTGCTCTATGAATTATCTATGGATTAGCCAGATTTGGAAGCAGTAAACTCTACCTGGGGCTCTGGTTTAGATCCTCCATATTCTCTCCTTTCCCGATTGGGGAAATAATTTATCAAACAAATATGCACACAAGATGTGAAATCGAAGCCAGCACCTTCTGTTACAATATAAGAGACCCGTGAAGACTTTTACTCTTGAGCTGAAAAAGCTGAAAAATGAATAGCAGCACCAACGGTATGTCATCTGAAAGCAGACAATGCCACTATGATACACACAGTTTGATATGAATGAATTCGGTGTGGTTGTTTGATCACCAAACAGAGGTTTAACAAATATTTGATGTTACTCAGTGAAGTGTTTTGTCTCATTTTTGCTTGAAATGTGCACGAGTAAGTAGCGCAGGATCGCGCGCATAAACCCGCCGGTCATTTAAGACTAAAGAACATATGGAAGCAGCATTGTAGGCTAAACAGACAGGCTTGCAGCCTGTTGCGGGTGAATTTTGTTGCCTAGAGTCAATTACTTACATTTTGGGGGCTATTCAGGCATGAAAACATGCAATGTGTAAATTAATAGTTAAACTGTTTTTGAGAAATGAGTGAGCATTCTGATGTTTTAGCAGCTTCAGACATTAACATTAAAAAATATAAATGCTTCGGATTATTATAGTGTGACACGAGACAGTCAATGACAAGCCCGAATGTGCAGAAAGTTGGCATGGTAATAACGACACAATATCAATTTGCATTCTGACCACTCCACCATTTTCTCAACTTGAGTCATGTCTTAAAGATGCAACTCCAAGGCTGTTGTTCATTCCCACCTTTGAGTGTGTGCGCAATCATGCTGCATTCTACAATAATAAGGGGTGTTCACACGGCAAGATTTGGTCCGGTGCTACGCCGGGGCTGCCCCAGTAGAGCGTTCACACGTGCAAATTAGCTCCGGCGTAGCCCCGGAAAACAGCTTACACCGGACCAAATTTGATCCACCTCAGGGAGGTGGTTTAAAAATTTGCTCCAGAGCAAATGCTTGTTAGCGAAGCAGCACCGATGTAAATTTGCACGTGTGAACGCAACTGGGTTAAATTTGCTCCAGAGCAAATGCTTGTGAAGAGTTTACGTACGGCGGGAATGCGTTGCTTTCGCGCTCTGTCGGACTTCCGTCATGTGTTTGTTTAATAACGACACAAGACTTGGCTGGTAACATCTTTCCTTTTGTAGGAGACTGGACTGTCTCGGAGTTGTTAGTGTAGTTTGTTCCTTTGTTGTGTGTCCACAACCCCCCGGCCCCCATATAATTTATTTTGTGATTTCCTCTCTTGATTTTCTGTTTGGCGCATTACGTATTTGCTTTTCTGAGTGTCATTGAAGTCATCGTTGATTTACGTTTTCGGGGGCGGTCACTCTCGAGCAGAAGGCACGGAGACCAAGAAGGAGAAGGACGTGCCTGTCCAGTAGTCGCTCGAGTTGTGTATACGTTTTAAAAAGAACCAACACGACAGCTCATTTGTTTTCTGTCGTTTTGCTCCGCTGCAGAAACTGCCGTGTGAACGCAAGTGGGGCTGCACCGACACTGTGCCGGTGCAGACACGCTCAGCGGCTTTGTACGTGTGAACGCTCCACACAATTTGCTGCGGTGCAAAATATATCGCAACAAAATACATCGGTGCAGCGCCGGAGCAAACATGATTGCACTTCTTTGGTTTTCGGTCATACATACTGTATATATACATATACATATATCGGTTGCATATAGTATATATACTGTATATATGTGTGTATGCACACGCACAAATAAACCGCTATTATTTACCCCACAACATTTCAGAGCAGCATAAAATTGTAGACAGACCTATTTGCTCATCTCAACATCCTTCTGGGAATTTGTTCATGTCACCGACTGATAATTAGACATGTGGATGATTGCCATGACACACATTTATTGTTTGGCTCCACTAGTTTCCCAAACAATCTCCTATTCTTTGTTTGTTTTGTGCAACATCCACAGAGTGCCAGCTGCCTCCAGGGATAGACGCATTTTCGAAATGATTTATTCCAAAAGAATAGTTGAGAAACCAAGATGTGAGTCGGCCAGTCCTCGGTGGGTCCACTGGTTCCGCTTTTAATGCTAACTGCCAATTGCTTTCAGTGGGAAAACTAAAAATAATATTTAGAAGGAGTAACAATACACAGTACAATGCAATATCAAAATGACAGTACTATTCAAGGTGAAAATCAACAAAATAACTAAAAGATGTGAAATCGAAGCCAGCACCTTCTGTTACAATATAAGAGACCCGTGAAGACTTTTACTCTTGAGCTGAAAAAGCTGAAAAATGAATAGCAGCACCAACGGTATGTCATCTGAAAGCAGACAATGCCACTATGATACACACAGTTTGATATGAATGAATTTGGTGTGGTTGTTTGATCAAAATGACAGTACTATTCAAGGTGAAAATCAACAAAATAACAAAAATTAAAATTAAAAAAAATTCTTTAACAATATAACATGAAAATGAAAATATTTTCCCCAAAAAAGAAAACTAAAACTCCATTTTATGTTTATAAAGCTAACCAAAATTAGATTATTAGATAATTAGAGCGAAAATGTCCTTCCTTTTCATTTTTGGCAATTAATTTAATGCACGAGCCTTCTGACTGAAAATGACATCACAGTTGCTCAGGGCTCAGGTCATGACCAATCCAGATTCAGTTTGCGAATGTCACATGTCCAAACTTGGAAAAATCTGGAAAGTCATCTTGATTCGGCCAACTGTTGTGAAGATGGTTTTCTTAACGAGGGAAAGGATTCGTCTGTCATCCACCACACTAGTTTTCTGGGGTCTTCTGGGTTTTTGGGTGATGCTGAGCTCACCAGTTCCTTCTCTCTTTTTAAGAATGTACCAAACATTTGATTCGGCCACACTTTATGTTTTTGCTATCTCTCTGATGGGCTTGTTTTGATTTTTCAGCTTAATGTTGGCTTGTAGATGGATGGATGGATGGATGGAAAGATGGATCGACTAATTTACCGCTGACGGAGGTAGATGTATAGTCTACTCAAAATAAGTGTCTCGATCCAGATGATTAGATTTTATGCAACCACAACTCAATTCAGTGCAGTGTCTGCTGTTTGTTTTGGTTTTCAATATCTGCTTTACCAATTTCTATCGATTGTCATTAATGACTAAGTATGTCAGATGGCTATCTGTAAGCATAGGGATTCTCAAAAAACATCACGAGTTTCAGCATTTGACAAAATTTATATTCAGGACTGTAGTATAGTTTATATCGTCAAATGTTCAGCATTAACGGTTTTCAATGTTGTATAATAGTAATGTAGCCAACACAGTTTTATATTTCTCTCACTTTGTAGTCTGCGCCACACGCAATCTGCTCTTCTCCCCCCACTCCAGCTATATGTTTCAGGGTTGGACTTCTTTGTCATTCCTGTTTCAAAGGTTCTCCCCCACCCCCAAGTCCCCTCACTATTTTATCTGTTCTGCGGCTGCCACAGGACAAGATGGGCGTCTTTCAATGGAACCGCATGTACTGTATCTTGCTCAATAGTACTGGGTTGTCAGAAAGAGTTTGGGGAATGTGTGTGTGCCTCTGTAGGTCTCAGAGGGTTCAACGTTATAAACTTGACTGGAGATTAGGCTTCAAAAGATTTTCAATGATTTGTGATTGAGACACTTCCTTTTTTTTTTTTGTGGATTAACATGTGGGAGATATCTGGTTTTATCCCTCATAATGTTAATTACAAAGTGTGCGCACACAAGCTTTAAATCCTCTAGACAAATGTACGTTCAAAACACAGTGGTTGGCATGCAGTAGTGATAAACTCCTTTGAGTCATTAGAGACTATAAAGCACATCCTATCAGAACAGAGTCCACATTAAAGAACTAGTGAAGCTAAAACTAAGCAATGCTAAGGGCCTTTTGAGAAATAACTTTATATTCCCAAGAAGTTACAAATGTAGCTCTCTTTGGCCTGTTCTGCACCCTTCCGTCAACTTCTTAAAAAATATTTTAAAAAAAATTCATTTGCATAATTCAGCTGGAAGACAAACAAACAAACAGATGCGAGGAAAACATAACCCCGCTGACGGAGGTAACAACATGAATTGTTTATAATCCCCACGGGGGGATTTGGCTCATTGTTTCTGCTTCACTCAACAGCTCAGAGGGAGGCAGAGGAGAGAACAACATTAATATGGGAAATACTTTGTTCTACTGCTGCCAATCTATCAGAAACAGATGCACTGAGATTATCTTTGTTCTTTTCAAAATTCTTGTACAGTGAGGTCAATAAGCATTTCAACTTTGCATTGTAAAGAATTTGAAATAAACATATTCAGATGTGTGGTCAACTGCTTAGCACATCCTCCTCACAGTGCCGAGGTCGTGGGATCGAATCCGGCCCTGGCCTTCCTGTGTGGCATTTACATGTTCACCCCATGCCTGCGTGGGTTTTCTCTGGGTACTCTGGTTTCCTCCCACATTCCAAAAACATGCACGCAAGGTTAATCGGACGCTCTAAATTGTCCCTTGGTGTGATTGTGAGTGCGAATGGCTGTTTGTTTACGTGGTTCCTGTGAATGGCTGGCAACCAGTTCAGGGTGTAGCTTTCTTCAACAAAAATTCGAGATGCAAGTGTGGAACAGTTGTAGTAAACTTCACAACAAGTAACATTTGAGCAGATCGAGAACAATGCTTCAAAATAGAGGCTTCAAGCTGTTTAATGCCACCATAGTGGCAAATGGTGGAGAAACCCATGTAGACAGACAATATAGTAAGAGGAATATTATTAATTCTCTGCAAAAATAATATTTATGCATCTTATTGAATCACTTCCACAAGTTGTGAAACTTTTGGTTCATTTGTCTGCATGACAGTATTATACTGCCTCCGTACACACCAGAAGGAGCCACATTGAATTAATCATGATGGACCAACTATTTTACAGACTTTTTAATCCTTTACATTCCATTTGATTATATTATGACTACAGTATTGCCTTGAGACTGGACTTTTTTATATACAAGCTGTTGTTCGCCTTTTTTTTTTTTTGATTACCTGCGAGCACAGACTGAAACACAAGCACTATTTGGCAAGATTCAACTCAACTCACTTCAACACACTTTGCAATAAGTAGCAGGATGGCAGATAAACCATTTCTCAAAAAAATAGGCCTCAAGTTTTTTAATGCACCTCCCAGTTGAAATTTACAATCGACCAAAACAAAACTAATAGAATTACACTATCAATATATACCACCATATTTAGTTGCCTCGGCTGTCAGTATGATAGGATTGTAAACTAACATCTGTGTTGTGGTGCTGTAACTCTTAAAAGCAAAGAAGTAATCACGATGCAGCAACTAATCGAGAGGTACTGATGAGGTGAGAGAGTGTCACATAGCAAGGTGGTGGTGGACCCCAAAAAGCAGGCAGGAGGGAGGAGCAGGGTGTATTTGAAGAAGTGTATAGATAAAACACAGAAAACTAACTCCTAAACAAAGTCATGAAAACAAAACGAATCCAAAGTAACAAACAAACACCATGGCAGAAACTAAAAACTCTCAATAACAAAAACATGACCAAAACAGGACTGAAGCTAAAACATAACAATGAACTAAAACATGACTGAAACAAACATGTCAGAAGCCAAGAGCAAACAGCAACAAACAAACATGACAGCAGCAAAAAGCAACAATGACCCGACAATGAGTGGTCGGGCTGGGAGTCCTTTTAAAGCACTAATTACCTAATAACCAACAGGTGTGTAGCTGCAGGGGGAGCCCTACAGTGCCACCTGTTGGTCCCAAACTGAATCATGACAGAGAGGAGTTGAGACAGGGCAATGATTTGTTAATGTGAATCCCAGTGCAGGTTTCTAGGTAGGACACACTACCCCTACATAATGATTGCTTGTTGCATCCATAAAGGACTGCCTAGAACTAAGTGGTATTCATAATATTGTCATCATCATCAACATCATTGTTGATCCGTTTTATATTGCTCCAGGTGGGCAAGATGGGCTCACCAAAAAGAGCCATTCAATTCATGCAGTGTGACAAAAATGTCTACCGGTAAGTATTTTTATTTGTATGTAATGATGATTACTGCATGCCTTTATGGACTGCTTGAATAGATTCATTTCAGTGGAGAACAATGATTTGATAAACTCACACCTTAAGGCAATACCACGTTTGTATATGCGGGTGTCTCAGTTGTAGATTTTGCCAATAATGTGCCAAACTTTTCTCGAATACTCTGCATTTCAGTTTGTGTTGTGACTCTGTTATTTGTTTCAGAGGAAAGTCTTTGTCAGAAAGGGAATATTCTTCCACAGCTCTGTTCTCAGCCAAGGATGGCCTCCTTCTTGCTTACTGACAAGAAAGACCCACAAATGAGCATCAAATTAAGGTCGTTTTTGGAAAGTCTGGCTAAGCATCTCCAGGGATGCCCATGAGCTCCTTCAGACTTCAGTGACTCAGAATTCAAGTGAATTCAAGTTTATTTATTCATTACAAAATAGTCTCAAGGGGATTCACAAGCATACACAGTTCACCAAAACAAACTGCATCACCTGTTCTTAAGCGAAAAAAATATTTTGTTTCAGGTTAAAGGTTGTTGTTGTGGTGGTGGCGGCAAAAATTTGACCCAAGAAGGCAAGACTGGGGAGCAGGAGCAATCTCGAAAAAATTGTTTATTTCCCAAAGAAACAAAAGGCAAATGAGGTCCACAGAATTAACAAAAATACTTAATTAACAAAAGTCCAAAAACAAGAGTTGACAAGAAAAGAAACAACAACAATGAAATGACAAAGGCAAAACGAAAACAGGGAACTAATGGAGCACATTTACCTGAAAACGCATTTTATTTAGTGCTGGGTCAAAATGTGCTGAGGCTTCGAAGCGTGTCGAGCAATGCAGGATGGAATCTCTCAAGATTCATTCGAGGGAAATGACATCATGGTTCAAGTAGGAAGCCTCGCTGTCTCGAGAAGCGGTTCACATGTCGGAGCATCCATATAAATATTAGTCCTTTTGGAACTTTGCAAGTCTATGTTACTCACAGGAACATTTCATAACTCACGATAGACTCAGTACTTTTTTTTTTTCAATTACAATTGCAGGTTTATGTTGCTCTCCAATTGCTTTTGGAGTTATGACCTTTTTTTTTTTTTTTTTTTTTTTTTTTTTTTACAAGTGTAGCGACACCTCCCGGAGCCCTAAATTAATTTTTAGGAGTTGAGTTATTCCATCCATCCATTTTCTGAACCGCTTTCTCCTCACAAGGGTTGCAGGTGTGCCAGAGCCTATGCAAGCTGTGTTCAGGCAGCAGACAGGGTACACACTGAACTGGTTTCCAACCAATCGCAGGGCACACATAGACGAACGACCATCCGCGCTCACACTCACATCGATGGACAATTTAGTTTAACCAATTAACCTACGGGGCATGTTTTTGGGATGTTGGAGGAAACCGGAGTACCCGGAGAAAACTCACGCAAGAGAACATGCAAATTCCACCCACGAAGGCCGGAGCTAGAATCGAACCCTGCACCTCTGCCCTGTGAAGCCGACACGCTAACCAATCAATCACCGTGGCGCCCCATGAGTTGAGTAATGATGGTATATCATCTGGAATCCCTGAAAATACTGTAGTACTGAAAATACTGAAAGTACTGTAATTCATAAATGCTACATGTTATTGAAACACTTCAATCAACTCCTTTACTTCCTCTGTGGTTGTGTATGATGCCCCCCTCCGCCTCCCCCCAAAAAATCATCAATATTGCACTCACAAACACGAGAATCCATATCAATCTGCAAGTGCAGAAAAGTGTGCTTTCAGTTGCAATCTTACAGGTTGAACCACCTTTCTTTTGTGCCTCCTCTGGGCTTGGCTTTCTTTTGTAGTCAATAAAAAAATGACTTTGAGGCCTTTCACCTCCCACATCAGTTGTCAAGCATGCGCAATGCGAATTCAAATTAGAGCAGGCCACATGCCAGCATCGAGCAAAGGCACCATCCGGGTGCACTGTGACTCACCCCAACCCTCAGTAGAGAGCACAATGAAGTAGGCTACTTCTTTTAGCAAATACAGTACTTTGTTTTTGAACCTCTCCTCCAGAATCTGTCTTCACTTTTTCTTTGACAAACAATGCCACTCGCTCCAGCACTGCTCCCTGGCCTCACAGCAATATAAACGACAGAGGACAAAAAGAAACAACTGGAATCACAAGGATCATTTCGTGTTTAGTTCTGGTGGCCATTTCTGGATCTCAAAGCTACTGTTTCTTTAATTGTGAGTGTGTGTATTACATAAGTACTGGAGATTAGTTTTTTTCAAAGCAAATGGTGAAAGTTATGATCCCAAAAATTGTGAAAGTTATGATCCCAATTTACTTCAGAATTCACACCTACCTACACCTAAATTGTAAGGTGACACAGGAATATAATTGGATGTTGTTGTACTTGTTACGTTCACTTTTTTTGTTTTTCCATGAAGTAAAAGAACAGTTTACTTGAGTTGCTGTCCGCCGGGGCTGATGTTTTTTTATTTTATTGCGGGATTTTCTTTTTTTTTTTACCACATACAGTACATTGGTTCTATTATACAGTAAACAGTTTGGTCTGTCCAACAGAAAAATGAAGCACATTTGTTTTGAATTGTTTGGGACAATCACAAAATAATTAGCTGAATTTTGAGAAGCAGCGCATATTTTTTTTATTCGAGAGCATTGAACGTTTCACACCTGTACACAATTAGGGAGAGCTGCATTTATTTGGATTATTCACAATGAATATTGAACAGTATGTCAAAGTAAGTGTTAATTAAAAATACCCAGGTATTATTTTAGAGTAAGATAAGTACGGCTTGCATGGATTTTCTCTGATGCGGCTGTGAGTGTGAAGGTTTTTTTTTTTCCTATGCTTCATTCTTTGTCCATTTTATCTTGTCAAGATGTTGCACAAAATAATATCTGGCTCCAGATACATTTCTTAAAAAAATGTATCTGCAGCCAGATGATTTTATTTTGTGGAACTAATTGAAGAAATAAGAATGTGGGAATTCAACAAAAACATTTTTCAGCATCTATGTAGCCTGCGGTTGGCTGGCGATACCCCGCCTTGCACCCGCAGCACACTTGCTGTCGTACTCATATAAATGTAATAAATGAGGGGAAGGATGGAAGATAAGTGTCCATTTGTAATATAAGCTATGATACCAAAAATTTAAATGTTAGGATGATTAAAAAAAAACTTATATAGCACAAAGTCAGTTAATCAAACCGTACTTTAACTTCAAGAGCAAAAAAAAAAAAAAAAAAATTCAGATGTTGAATACAGTTTTGATGGGAAAATCCAATTACAGTAGGACAGGAAGTGAAATAATGAAAATCTAAATGGGTTATGTAAATTCTAAGTGGATGGAGGCAAGCATGAGATTGTATACACATATGCTGTCATTTTTCACATTCCGGTTTAAATCCATAATTTTCCTCCTGTCACATCACTGCTAATGTCACTTAATGACATTTGTTGACAAAGGCATCACTCTCTTTCACATCCTCAACACATTAAATTAGCTGTCTGCAGAACTCGGGGATGACAAACCTGGGAGATAAATGTCAGCCAAGGAGGAAAAAAGAAAAAGCAGTGAATGGTGAGTGAGACAGGATGAAGGCTGTAAGACAACCGGTGGGAAAAGGTTTGGACGTGGTACGCCAACAAAAGCGAAAGTGATGGAAATGAGAAGACAGGAGATTGATGGCTCACGTGGAGGTTGAATGAATGTGAGTCGGATGGCCGAGACTCCGGAGAGATATTAATCCAATCTGGGGATTTAAAGGTCAAGGTTGTCCAAGTTCAAGCTGATAAAACAAATCTAGGTCCATCTTTGCCTCCATTTTAAGTAGCAGCCAGCTTGTCATTTTAGCTTGGTCCTGTGAGGCTCGTTAGTACCTGACTTAGGTGACGGGCATTCATGGTTATCACACACAGACCCTTCGAGAGGACTCTCTGACCTGCTTTACTTATTCTGCTTTGGACTTTAAACCCTTCCATGAGAAGACTGGCATCCCTGTGATCCCCCTCCGGCCCACCGCTCACATTCAAACCTCCTTAGGTCTTGGTCGACACTCTGCTCCTGACCCCACATTAAACTAAGGTATCCCGTTCTCATGAGATTTTAGTGTCAAATGTACTTCATATCAAGGAGATCGGTATAAGCTTAAAGGTGATTTAACATTCTTGCAATAAGGAATAACAATCCTAAAGTAAAAGCAGGGTGCACATTTGTAAAACATGCCCCCTTATCTTTATAAAACATTGACTAACACCGTAGGACGCTAAAATCGAGAACCGTAAGGCTCATAAATATACATTTTTCATCATTTTACAAAAGCAAAAGAGATGCTGCATTCACTGACAAAGCTTTACCTCAACACAACAAAAGCATCCCTTACGGCAGCAATACTCAAGTGTTGACTTTGTTTAATTTAATCAATAATGTGACCGCCTCTATCGCGCGCACATCAAAACGCATCTTCATAACTGGACTATTGATCATTTGATTATCTTTTTTTCCTTTGTGAAAAACTTTTGCTCATATTTTGTCTGTGCCTGTTTGTCATGAATGCGGTTTTTCATCAGAGGCAATGTATAGAGACAAAGTGGTTAGATGTGTTTTGTGTTTGTTTGTGCGCAATTGTGCAATGCTTGTGTGTACGCATGTCCAATCGGTAGACGACGACGTGAGTGGCAGCTGCTGGGAGACAGAAGTATTGATCGCACGACCGCAAGTTGTCGATTGAGACTCCTACCAGGTTGATGAGGTAATTGGCAAGCTTGCAGCTCCGTGCGTGGGATTGGACAGATTAAAAAAAAAAAAAAAAAAAAAACTCAAATTGAATTTTGCTTTATTCGGTCATTTAACAATTTTGGTAACTGTCTTTTTTCATCATTTTGTAAATCAAAAGGGAACGCTGCAGTGAACATATTTATATGCTACAGTATTATGTTTCATTCTGTCAGGCTCATCATTTATATAACCTTATTTTTTTTCTCAGTACTCTCCAGTTTATTTGCACATAACCATACTGAATTCTCATGTTGATGTGTCAAAATGTTTTTGATTGAATCCTGCCAAAATCAACATCAAATGGCAGCTTAACTAAACCTGTCCCTGATGCAGAAGAAAAACCAAAAAGGAGTCATAGCCATTCATCTTCAACATCTTCACAGAATTAAAACGAAAAAACAAGAAATAGCCCTAACTGTCTGATAACTAACGACTTTAAATGAGGATGCGTTTATGTCTTCTTCAATAATGTGAGTGTCTGCCACCCGGAGAAATCTGGAAAATGGTTTCACAGCAGAGGGGCTTGATAATTAAAGGCTTGCCTCCTTGTCAGGTTCTGGACCGAACCAAATAATGTTTTAGGATCGCAGAACTGCAGGCTCAGACAAACTGTGATCACAAAAAGATTTATTTACAGAAAAGTGCACCGACAAAGTACAAACAGAAATCGCTGTCACGTGGAGGCAGGGGAAACAATGCATAAACAAAAGCCCTTGCAAAAGGCAAGGCACTAAGGAACACCAAGAATAAACAAGCGAAATGTCAAGAAGCCAATAACGCGAAGCCAAAGGTCAAATCAGAAAAAATAAAAAATACTTACAAACAAGACTCTGTGAATAATGAGAATGATGACGGAGAGTATCAAGAGGTCTAGAAAACAACACTTGAAGCACGACAGCGAGCAAGGTCAATAATCAGACAAGAGACTAGGCAGCTTGGCAGTCCTTAAACACATGGCAAGCTGGATTGGTAATGAGAAACAACGGAAATGCCTTTCACTCCAACTGGGACTGAAAGCAAAACAAACAGACAGATATGACACTCCTATTCTACTTTATTCTAGGAAGCACAAGAATATGTTCAAATATGGGAGATTGGTGCTCACGTGAGTTAATAAGGTCAGTAAAACACTTCAAGGTATGATTTACATTCAGTACAAACACTATTATTAGTTGGTGAGGAGAAAAACTGTAATTTCATTTCTAAAACACGGAAGTGCAGTGAAGCTGGCATTTTATAAATGTTTTTTTCCTTCTCATTCTTGTCAACACCCGAGCAGTAGGTGACTCAAAATCTCAGTCTATGGTCTCGGGAGAAGATTTCCATATGAGAGAGTTCCAACAAACCCGCCTGGTTGTCACAGTTGCATTTCCTAGGTTGTTTCAGCATCTTTGAGTGGCAAGAAATTCAGATATTTTTCTGAAGTGGCACAACTGCAAAAAATGGTTGCCAATTGCTGTATGGGGGAGTTGAATGCCCGATAAAAGATTACGCCAAAAATCTTCATGATTCTGCTAGAGGAAAGCGCAAAGCAATCTAGACCAGCTATGCCATCGAAGACCTTGGCTCCAAGGCCCTGGGATCCAAGGACAGTAAATAATAAATTGCCTGTCCTAAAATTCTTGGTATCTTTAAAGGCACGCCTGAAGTTTGGATGAAAAAGATTGGACGACAGCAAATGTTGCTCCAAAGGCTTTCAGCATTAATGGCGCCGTCACAGTAGTGAGAGTTATCCATTTCCGTTTCTCTGTGCTGTTGATGTATGGCTTTGCATCGAGTTTTAACTTGGATCTATAGATAGACAAACTGACGTGTGCCTGAGACCACATGGTAAGATCCTTTAAGTCTTTTTTTAAACATGATTATATTGCATTGTTTTACACTATAATCTAGACCACAGATGTCAAAGTCAAGGCCTGGGGGCCACATCTGGCCCACCACATCATTTTATGAAGGAGACCTAATAAAAAGTCAAATCAAATCAAAAAGCAAATCAAGCATGTCAAGTTCCACGATGCTTGCTGAAGTCTGAACCAACATTTCAAATTGTCATATGTAATCCACAATGACAGTTATTATTAGGTTATGTTTTATATATATATTACAAATTCAAAATATTTTAAAAAACACTTTTATTAAAAACATCCATCCATCCATCCATTTTCCGAACCGCCTGATCCTCACTAGGGTCGCGGGGGGTGCTGGAGCCTATCCCAGCCGTCTTCGGGCAGTAGGCGGGGACACCCTGAATCAGTTGCCAGCCAATCGCAGGGCACACAGAGACGAACAACCATTCACGCCCACACTCACACCGAGGGACAATTTAGAGCGTCCAATCAGCCTGCCATGCATGTTTTTGGAATGTGGGAGGAAACCGGAGCACCCGGAGAAAACCCACGCAGGCCCGGGGAGAACATGCAAACTCCACACAGGGAGGCCGGAGCTGGAATTGAACCTGGTACCTCTGCACTGTGAAGCCGACGTGCTAACCACTGGACTACCGGGCCGCCCTTATTAAAAACAGAAAAAAGTAAATAAAATTTCAAGAGATAAAGATACTTTTTTTTTTTTTTTTTTAATTGTACGACATACTATCACGACAGTCACACATTGACTACCAAGCAAACTAAATTTTCCACAGCACTGATTGGACAAGCAATATCATGTGATTATCTGCAGCCAGTGATGGCCAAGTGGGCGTGTCATAACTAAGAAGACCGCTTCCCCGACCCCCTGGGTTTCGATCAAACCCAGGTTAAGAACCACTGGTCTAGGCGAAGACTGGTAAACAACAGAGAAACACAACATGCATTTTTGTCTAGCTGCAGTCATGTTTTATTTGTGATTTTGAGTGTGTGGTGACCGAAGTATTCCTGCCCTCTCTCCAGTGGCGGTTCTGGGGGGGGGGGGGGGGGGCAACGGGGGCCAGTGCCCCTGTAGCACCGATTCTGGCCCCCCCTGTGGCCCCCCCTCCGAGCGCAGATTACGCAGTCGTGCCGAGTCGCCGACGCGAAAGGTGGAACCAACGTGCGTGATTTAACATTCTAGTCGGACCCTTTAGTGCGCTGCGCCATTTAAAAATGAGCGGGAAAATGAGAAGCAGTCCGCAGAGAAGGAAATTACCACGACACGAGTGCTATTTGCGTGTGTGCGTGTGTGCGCGCGCGTGTGTGTGTGTGCGCGCGTGTTTGTGTGTGAGTGTGCGTGTGTGTGTGTGTGTGCGTGTGTGTGTCCGTGTGTGTGTCCGTGTGTGTGCGCGCGTGTGTGTGTGTGTAACTTTTTTAGTCTCCCTTTTTATTTTAATTTTTATTTAACAGGATCAATATATAAGACATTGCCTTTTAAAATTTGGATAATTATATGCATGTAAAACATCTAGCTTCAGTGTATTTGCAATTTATGTCCCCGGCAGGCTGGTACCATATCATCCCCTGGCTTGAATATTCTCAACAGACGTATTGTTACGCTTGCAGACATTTTAGCCCGCCTAATACTGTTTTTTTCTCATCACTGTAATGTTATGACTACAATTTCAAAGTCTGAAGAAATAAAAAGTCAAATAAGATTTCGAATCTGTCTTTTTAGCCCTGGGTTGAATGTGCCCCCCCCCCCCCCCCATCAAAACCCCTGGCCCCAGCCCGGCCCCCTCAGTGAAATTGATCCAGAACCGCCCCTGCCTCTCTCCATCTAATCAAACAACAACAATAAAAATTAGAACACCCAGATTTATTTATTTATATTTTTCCCCGAAAAGGATGTTATGATAATGCATCACAGATGAATCAAGCCCGGACAACGAATAAAAAGAAAAATAAAGCATTTAAGCAGGAGGTTGATTGATAGAACATGCATCGCATGTGACCACTTAACCTTCAAATCCACACACAGAGTCGTTGTGGCCGAAAGCGTTTATGCAGCACAAACTTTGTATTGGGCTAATATCATGTGTCGACCTCTCACCAGTGCAGCAAGGTGCAAGTTGTTGTTTTTGATACCTATGTTTAACCGCATTTTTAAAACAATATGTCCATTTTCAGCAAAAGTGTACTTCTCCGTGTATATGTGTGTCTACTGAAGATGCGTTGAATAACATATCACATAATTGTGTTGCTATGCAGTAAAGTGTAAGACATAATTTTCTTTAACCTCCTGTAAAGTTAACCTTTCTGTATCTTAACATTCATCCTGTTGTATCTCACTGGTGTCATTAAAAGTGAGAGGGAATGAAGTATGGGACTTCATAGTTTTAATTATACAACATTGACAGTTAATATTGAAGACAGTTTAATGTACTTTCATATGCATTCATATCTGTATATATGTGTACAGTGATCCCTCGCTACTTCGCGGTTCGTTTATTGCGGGTTCAGTGCATCGCGGATTTTTTCAAACATTAAAAAAAGTTTTTTTTCCTTTTTTTACATATACATGGGGTACAGTACTGTATATGTTGCTCTATGTGACTCGCTGTTGTTTTGCAGCTTCTCGCGGACCGTTTGCGGACTTTAAAAAAATATATATATACTGTGTATATATATATATATATATATATACTGTATATACTATATACTATATTTTTTACCTGTTTATGTTAATTGGACGCGACTTCGCGGATTTTCGTTTATCGCGGGTGGTTTTGATCCCCATTAACCGCGATAAACGAGGGATTACTGTATATCGTATATATATCTTTTTATTTCACATAAATTAATGTAGTTACTCAGTGTTCTTTGTCTCTTTGGATCTGGAAATGTGGCAATTGAGAATAAACACATTGGTCAGAAAAGTCAGTTGGTCTCTCTCGGCTCATGACCCACTGCAGTTAAAAAGTATTTGAAAGTTGCTATTTGCAGAGGTATTTTTGTATGGAATGCCCAGAACGCGTGACCTTTTAAATAAATTGAGTCCATGATGAAAAGTAAATCTAATGTGAGTGCACATCATGACAAGTAGGCATATTTTTACTCAAACAGAAATAAACTGACCTATAGATATAATAACATATAATAATATAATATAACACATAGGCATGGAAATGAACATTTTGCTTGTGTTTCTATTAAGCAACGGGATCTGTATTCCCAGGAAGGGGGGGAAAAAAAAAGACCAAAATGGGGATTAGCATTGCAATATTTCAAGTTAGAAAGGCAAAATGTGAGAAAATAAACAGTGAGGAAAGACATGTTAGAAATGAAGAGAACAAGCGAAGAGAGCAGCATCAGCTTTCAGCTGCCTCTGCCTGCCAAGTCCAGATATCCAGACTCCTACAGAAGCCTTTGCTGTCTTGTTCTTCCAGCTGTGCATGGGAAGAACAAAGCTTGATGTCTCGGCTTGGTTGTTCTCAGGATTCTTTCCAGTTATTGTCTGTCTTTATTTCCAGCTGACGGGCTTTCATGTTTCTATTCCATCAGTTCTGAGCAAGGATGTTTTAGAACTGTTGTTGGCACCTGACTGTTTGCTTGGCATGTTGGTGAATTATGCAAGAAGGAAAGTGTAAACTACTCGAAACATGTCGCATACTGTATCTGTCCACGGATAACACGATGACTTTAGTTTTCAATTCGAGGTCTTTAATTTAAAAAGAAGGATCTAGAACTTTGACAGAATCGGGGCATCTGGCCTCTACGCCAGGGTCAATATCACTATTGAGCAGGGGGGAGCTACAGGGTGGCCAGGGGTGTCCAAGGCCCCCCTGCGCCTCTATGCCGGGCCACTTCCATCAGTGCTTTGTCAATCATTTTATGAAAGTTTGAAATTATTCATTTGAAAATGAGAATCCGTCAGCAATGGAGTGACAGACCTTCCGTCAATACTAACGGAATGCCCACCTCTGTTGATCGGTGTTATATTTCTTGCCTCCTAACATCTACTTAATACAAAGAGCATAATATTCACTGGAAGCTGCAACTTTTGGGGATGAAATGGAGAAGCCTCACTGGCAAAGAAAGAGGGTTAACCTTAAAGGGAAATAAAAAGGCCATATGTCGTACTCCATTTGCACTCTAATTTAGTACACATAAGAGTGATGTTGTTACCCTTGCCCAGGGACAAAGTCAGGTGATTAACACAAAGAGTAGGTAAAAAGATTTAGGCTCGTGTTAGGTCAGCAAAATGGACAACCGAAAATCAATTCAAGTACAAGGGCTAATAGTACATCTCACAATAAGGGTGTGCGTGTGTGTGTTTGTGCCTTTCACTGCACATCAATAAAATGATTGCATGAATGAGCTACTTGCGCAAGGAAGGAACTCACGCCTCCTAGCACTCCCACCACAGAGGGATCAATTAATTTTTGTAAACCAACAGCTTTGACTGAAAATGAATCAATCACTGCTTGAGAACGTGGAGAGACACACACGAAACACCTTTGAGGACAGGTTAAGGTTACATTCCCACCTGACGACTGCAATTATTGAAAACTAATTTGAGACACAATAACAATTCAAGCCTGGGTTCATGTTCTACTCTATGGCTGATGTCTACTGACAATTTGACATGGTTTGATTCATCTGACTACTAATGCCTAATAAAAACAGCATCAGGCTTGATAGAGCCAGGAGATGTTAAGTTAAATTTTGCAGTTCAAAAAGACAGCGAGTGGGCAACTAACGACTAGCCTTTGCACGTTGCTGTTTATTTCCTATACTTTGTTGCTACCTGACTGCAAAACAGGAATCCTTGGGAGGAAATGCAATGCTGATAGAACCGCTCATCTTGGCAGACAATCCAATCCCGCTTAACTGCATACATCAGTAGTTCCACAGATCACCACATCTGTCAACTCGAGAGAGAAAACAGTTTTTGCATTTGGAGAGGAAATCAAGGAACAGAGCAGAATCTTTGTCCGAACATTCTCAGACAACAAACAGTCGACAGATGGACAAAAAAATTACGTAAACAATCATAACACGCATGCAGCAGTAGTTGGGGATGCCACTTAATTGGGAACCCTGGTGTAAACCGAAGGGATGTGCATGATAACCAATAAATTGACCGACTAATTGCAGAAAATTGAGGAAATCATTGAGAAGGAAACAATGCGAAATAGAGTGCAGTTGGTTTATTCTCATCTACTTTGTGGAAGGAAAGGGCAATATTGAATTTACACAGACAAGCCAACTTTGCACATCAATGTCTCTGTCCATGCTCACATTTCTCAAAAACAACCAGTGAACTGTATGTACTGTCCATTAAAGGTAGTTGAGTACCCCATAGCTCAAAAGAAGCAGCATGTCATATGACAGATTGTGGTGGCAGAACTAGATTGATTGTGTCACTTTTTTTTGTGTGTCTGAGAAGGCCTCAACTACTGCCCTTTAGAAGAATAACCAGTTAGAATATAGTCAAAACACTATCAAATAGAGTGAATAAGTTAATTATACAGTACAACAACAACAATATATAATTTGTAATAAATTACTTCTGTGGCACCAATCTGATACATGGAAATTGATTGTCTTGAGATAAGTCTCACAAACTTACACTTAAGCATGAAAATGAATAACACTAACCAAATAAATAACGATCAATAACACTAAGCGGAAGTGAAGACAATTTTCATGTCTTTGCAGAGAAGAAGCTGAAACTACTACTTACAGTAATGAATTAATTTTGGCATGTAATGCATTATGCATTATCTACAAGTGTGTGAGAAAGAAAATTAAAGGCAGAGAAAGAGAGAGAGGGAGCGAGAGAGAGACAGAGAGAGTCCTTTGTTTTGTGGCATATGCAGTGGAGAATGTCTACACAACTGTGTTGAAAACATATTGCAATATATATTTAAAAAAAAATCAAACAAGATCAACATTTCAAAATGTTTCCCACATTTAATTTTCCAGACAGTATCCCAAAGACCTGGCATTTGGGGTGTGGAGACTTTATATTACACTGTAGTTTGAAATTGAAGACTTTTAGCACAGGTACAGTATGTTCCACAGCTGTAAAAGTCAATTGTCCAGGTGACATCAAAATATATTCGAGAGCCTCACTCCAGTCAGCCCGTGCTGTAGTTTGGAAATGCTGATGCCCTTTTGCTTTATTTACTGCTCAAATCGTTGTAGCATGCAGATAGCTGAATCACTACGAACCCATCAGACATTAGTAGGACCCAGCGTCAGATGGATTGCGAAGAAAGAGCTGACTGGTTCCAGCCACATTAAATTAGACTCACAAAACCTCAATGAGGCAGCCCGGTGGTCGAGTGGTTCGCACGTCGACCTCACAGTGCAGAGGTACCGGGTTCAATTCCAGCTCCAGCCTCCCTGTGTGGAGTTCGCATGTTCTCCCCGGGCTTGCGTGGGTTTTCTCCGGGTACTCCGGTTTCCTCCCACATTCCAAAAACATGCATGGCAGGCTGATTGAACACTCTAAATTGTCCCTCGATGTGAGTGTGAGCGTGGATGGTTATTCGTCTTTGTGTGCCCTGCGATTGGCTGGCAACCAGTTCAGGGTGTCCCCTGCTTCCTGCCCGAAGACAGCTGAAATGGGCTCCAGCACTCCCGTGACCCTTGTGACGATAAGCAGTTCAGAAAATGGATGGATGGAAATCTCAATGATATGACTTGAAAGTGAACAAGTCCTGTGTGAAGTAGCCAATGGCTGTTGCAAACGGCAGTGATGTTACGTCATTGATAAAGGAGTTACCTCTTCACAGACTAGAGCTGAAACGTGAAAGAGACCAAAACCTAAAAAAGAATTAATTATTATCATTATCTTTTTTTTTAAACCAACATCTTTTGGCTCGGTTTCTCTTCGTGAACTTTGCTCAAGGGTGGGAAGAATTCTCCACACCATTTTTAGTTAGTGTCAATTGACTTGCATTATCTTTGAGATGATCTTATTCTAATCAGTTTATTTGTCTGTCCTGTCCTTCATCCTCCTGAATGTGACCCAGAAATCGATGTCAGCGCAACATCTTGAAGGACATTGCAACGGTTTATGTCAATGAACATTGATGCATGTAGAACCTTTTGTATGTTACGGAAAGGCCGATGTCCAATCGATCAGCATTCCCTGAATTACTAGAGGAGTCAGTTTAGTATCACAAAATGGAAGAAAGAAATAGAATAAGAGGGTGCTGTGGGCTCATACAAAGTCCCGGTATGCAGTAAAATGTTCCGGTATACTATAGACTAAAATTGAGAAGTGCTGGTAGTCTACTGTTACGTATCATCCGATTTAAAGCATTGGTGGAACTGATCCACTGCTTTGTAGAATGTATGCTTCAGTTTGTTGAGCAACATAATCTCCTGCTTGAAGCCTTTGAACAACCTGAAGTTGGGTGGGAAAAGCTTTGTCATTTTTCGAAGCATCGGCTGAATCGAGCGTTCGTCTGTGCCAAGTCCCAGTGCAGCCCTCCACAAAGGCTTTCTGTGGTTTTGCACAACAGCTGCTCTAAAGGGGGTTGGTGTTTTCATCAGTGGTGGTGGTTTGTCAAGAGCAGATTCTGAGAACATTGAGAAATCATGAATGCAATGGATAGGGTAAATTGTACTATACATTGGAGACAGCGAATATTCATAAAACTTCTCAAACTGGCGCTAAACTGCAGTCAGGGACAAAAAATATTCTTGACATGTGGCAATTTTGCAACGCCGTTCCAATGTCAATTGACGAGCCACAGGCAAGGGAATGATTTGATTCCAAAAAGTGCAAAGCCGAAGCCATCAAATAATGATGGCCTCATGTCTGTCCAAATGATACCGCCGGCGCAATAGAAAAAAAGGAAGTGAACTGGGACTTTTGGGACACCCTGTGTTTATCGAAGCCTAAAAAGAATTACCTAAACCCAACTGCGCACGAGTCTGGGGAAAATGCATCTGATTAGAATGTGCTATTATTACCTCCCGAAGGTTACAGTTACTGTCTGACGATAAGACAAGTCTGCCCAATGCAATTTTTGGGACTATGAATGTCTGTCAGTATTTTTGCATCTTTTCCCTAGCATTTACATGCCTCAAAAGTAGCAAAGAAAATCCGTGATTTTAAAGAAGCTGGCTGGGGTGGCCTGCTGGCAAAGAGATGGGCAAAGTCAGGAAAAGAAAATCAAAGATCCACATCAATTAGCGTTTCGAAATGTTCCAAGTATTGACGAGTGTTTACCTGACCTGACAACTTTTTAATGAATGCTCGCGGTCACATCAGGGAAGAACAAGACATGGCTGAGTCCACTCTGCTTGCGTATTGCTTATCGTTAGTTACCTACACACAGTCAAAGCTAAGATCGTGTTTATTTTTCCTTTTGATCTAGTTTATGTTCTCGAGTAATTCGTATAAACCAGGTACTGGAAGTTTATGTTCAATCTCATTTATTGGGACCAACTGCAGTATGCTTCCAACAGGATAAAAATCCATCCAACTAAGGAATTGAAAGAATCTTGCAATTTGGATTCTATTGCTGATACTGCTTATTGAGACGATTCCTTAACAAGTTAGGGTTAGGCTCAGGTTAGGGGTTAGGGTTGGGGGGTTATTTTAGGGTTAGGGAATGGGGGCACTGGGTTCGGATTAGGGGGTTAGGGTTGGGTTTGCGATTAGGGTTTGGGGCTAAGGTTGGGTTTGTGTTTAACGTTTGGATTGCTGTGGATTTTTTATTTCGGCAAACGGTGGGATAGTGGCTTTGCTGTATAAAGTTGAACGTGAGATTCATGAGGTCCAGTCGTAAAGATAATGGATGGATGGATTTATTATTGCGGTTTTAATTTGCAATGGTGCAGAACTACAATGCATCAGGGATTTTAGAAGCTATTTCAATAAAATCCCAAAACAAATTATACTGTGTGATTCGGCTATGAAGCCCACTAGACAAGACTGTCTGTGACTGTGCTACACCGGATTACTGCTATATGGTTTTTTTTTTGTGGATTTTGTGCATCAATAATACCTTGTTAGTGCTGCATAAAAAACGATATTCCACTTGACATCTTTGGATTTTTATTGATGAAAGAGATTGCATGCTGCCATGCGCAGACAAATGTAAATTTTGACATTTATTGTTTGTCTTCAAACGTTGTTTCTTCTCTGAAATGCTTTCTGTCTTGTTCCAAACGAGAGAAAATACAAGCAGTAGATTTGTTCAGTTTGAGTAAGATCCACAGACCGGACGCATTGTCGGACTTGTGTATTTTTATAAATCCATCTGCCTTACGCGGCTTTACACTTTGCCAGCCAGAGCAAACACGTAGAAAAAAAAAGCAAATACAGAAGTTCTATGTATTACAGCATTGATTCTCATCTTGGGTTGTTTGTTCTTTCTTGTGCCCCTGTTCTCTCAATTGTTACTGTTAACATTCTAGCCACACACACAAAACCACATTTTTTTGTAACTTGGTGTCTCGCGTGTGTTTGTTCATAGGGGGACTAATCTGGGGTTGCTTCAAGCAGAGAAGAGGATGGGCATGGGCTTTGCCTTCTCTTCTAACAGAATAAAAACATCGCTAGTCAATCTGGTGACCTGTGGCTGATAAATGCAATCGCATGTCAGTGAGGGCATGCGGCTTTGGTCAGAGACTCAAGGGGGGAGGGATTAATGAAGTGAGGCAATATTCATTCTTTCTAGCAGCTTTTGCACTGCAAACCCCCCTTTTCACCCATCATATTTGTTCAAGGAATGTGAGACGGAGCTGTCAATACCAGGAGAAAGCTCAAACTGTCCACTCCATGGACATTCATTCATTCATTTCATTCATTATCCACACTCGGGTGGCGGGGGGTGCTGGAGCCTATTCCAGCCGTCTTCAGGCAGTAGGCGGGGGACACCCTGAACCGGTTGTCAGCCAATCGCAGGGCACACAGAAACGAACAACCATTCGCGCTCACACTTAAACCGAGGGACAATTTGGAGTGTTCAATCAGCCTGCCATGCATGTTTTTGGACTGTGGGAGGAAACCGGAGGACTCGTAGAAAAACCACGCAAGCACGAGGTACATGCAACTCCACACAGGCAGGCCGGAACTGGAATTGAACCCGGTACCTCTGCACTGTGAAGTCGACGTGCCAACCACTCGACTACCGGCCCACCCTCCCTGGACATGCAAACTTTAAATTTAGATGTTTTTTTTTTTTTTTTTGAAAACTTGTGAATAGTCAAGACAGTGACGGTTTATGAATTGAGATGCTGTCACACACAAATGTGCAGGGCAAATTTGTACCCTCTGTGAAGAGAACAAACCATGTACACGGTGAGCAATCAAATCAAAGAGCAGCTTCGAACATGAACAAAGAATGAATAAAGGTGACGAAATATTGGGCAAGAAAAGACAAGCAGAGATGTCTTCTTCTTTCTTTCTTGTTACAGTGTTTTACCCCGCTTTTGCTCTTATGTCCTCTCGTTTACCTCTTTATTCTGTGGCCGTGCATCCGGTTTCCACTTTTAATCTCCTTCAACGTTTTTCTGTTTGACAGATTCGTTCTCTTCTCTTTACAACATGACGGGGGCTCTTTTTGTAAGCAGTTCAATCACTGTGCCTCCTTATTTACTGTATGTATGCGCAGATGTTTGCCATTCTGTCTTGTAAATGGTTTTGTTTGTTATAACACCGACAAATATGTTGTCATTTCATCAAAATTAAAGTTTATTTTTAGGGCTAAGTGTGGTTGTGTTTGCATGCAAGGTACTTCATACAAATTCAACCAGATCCTCGTCTCGGCCTGCATTAGTAATTTACGACGGATTACACCAGCCCGAATATTTTTTTTTGTCTGTCATTTTCTCTCAGTGTAATCAACATCAAAATATCTGGATCACATGAATAGAACTTGTGTATGTACTTTCAATGACAATTATGACTATCTGCCTGGACTCGCTTCTTTGATGGTTTCCTAAATATGTGTCCAGTAATATGCTAACCAGTCGACCGCTGTGCAAACATGATCATGCAAATGTTTTGGACTTTGTGATACTTTTGCCAAAGGTGAAGGCGCTATTTCAGTTGGCTCGCTAATTGGTACCATTGCTTCTGCTGCCTCGAGGAAATGTTTTGTTGAGTCAACAAATACGGAAGTAACATGATTGACTTTGGCAGTTGTGCTACTTCTAAATGTGTTTTTGTCTATAAAATGGCAGGCTACGTCCATTTTGAAGAAATGTCTGCCAAATGCACTGCAGAGACTTTCTGGACCTCAGCTTTGGCCATTTCTTTCTTTAGCTAGTATTTGAAACTATGCCTATTTATTTCAATACGGCTCTCATGTTTGATCCATGTCACCATAATTACCTTTCTAGTTGGGAGAAGAACATAAGTTGGAACCAAATTTGCTTTGATGTTTTTGAAGCCTTTATCCCCAGCTAGGATGAATTACTGTGTTTCTTTAAAACTCCGAGGCAAACCCTCACCCAGCCTGCCCAGTCTCGTCACCGCTTTGTATGAATTTGATTAGGTTAGATTCGATTAGAGTTAACATAATTGTCATTGAAAGTACATACACAAATTATATTCATATGCATAGCAATGACATCATTGCAAATTGAGTTATGGTTTGGTTACAGCATTTTCAAGATGCAAGCAAATTGACCAATGCATATGCAGTGGTTGCTTTTGTTTAGTATTTATTGTGTGCTCATGTGTGATGAATGTAATGTAGTCAATGTCATTATTTGCATGGTTGATTAAAAACAAAATCTGAAAAATGAAAAATGAAAACGCTCGCCCAATTTGGCTGGGTCAAACTCATGATTTTTAATAAGCAGCAAAATAATCCCGATATATGCAAAGATCGTGCATTGTTGTTGTACCCGAGTTGCTTGCCACACAGCGAACACTTAACATATTCGACTTTACGGCATTACGGTTTACGACCAAGCAGAGTGCTACCCCACCGAATGGGAACCGATCCACACTGCCTGCACACAAGTTCAGCGTGTGTACCATTACACCATCACTGATGTTTTATGATAGTAATATACATATCCTGTCTTCATAATCAATACACAATAGATGGAATACTGTGCATACAGCACAGAAGAAACACAACTGTAACAACTCAAACCAAGACATTCAAATGAGGAAATTGAAGGTGCATATTGGTAGAGAATGACATATTAGAGGGAAAGGAAGACATTTGCTTTTCTTTGAGCATCTCTCCGGCATTCCTTGAATGTACAGCTAATCAAGTACTTGGCTCATCACCAAGTCCGATTAGGGTTGTGAAATGGTGAGAAATGGACTATTATGTCATCTTAGTATTGCACTTGCTGCAAATCCCCCACACCATTTGCCATTTCTTCCTCTGATGTTTCGTCTTATCTCCCCCTCATTAGTGCCTCCTCCCATCTCATCTGTGAAAATGTATGCATTCAATTACAGTAACTGTTATTGCTTCATCAGCTTGTGTTTCCCACAACACAAAATGAACACTGAGAATGTTAAACTGATTTTCACTATTTCATGTTTCCCTTTATTTTGAGGGGGGGGTATGTCTATAGATAAATAGATTGATCAATATAGCTATATAGATATATCCTTTTCGCACACACATGCATGAGCACACACAGACAAAAATGATGATACAATGATGAAAGGCGCTTACAAATAAAATGTATTATTATTATTATGATGATGATGACAATGTGTAACGTCGTGAAAAACATTTTTCGATTCCAGAAATGCAGCATCAGTCAAAGTGCTATAACAAATATTTTATTCACAGAAAAGAGCACTGACAAAGTACAAACAGAAATGGCTGGTCACAAGAAGCCAGGGGAAACAATCCATAAACAAAAGCGCTTGCGAAAGGCAAGCTACTAGGGAACACTGAGCAAAAACAAGCAAAGTGACAAGAAGCCAAGATCAAAAGCAAAAAGAAAAATTAAAAATACTTACAAACTATAATCTATGATTAACGAGAGTGACTATGGGGAGTGGATCGAGCGGTCTAGAAAAGCACCACAGCGAGCAAGGTCAATAATCCGACAAGAGACTAGGCACCTTGGCAGTCCTGAAATCTTTGGCAAGGGACCTGTTCCGCGTTGAGAAACGCGGAGCAGGTACGTCTGCTGGCGGGAAATGCCCTTCACTCCAGCTGGAGCCGAAACACAATCGAAACAGACAGAACATGACAAAAACACTTTCATCCAAGGGACCAGTTTAGCCGTTTTGATTGTTGATGTGGTCAATAGCAAAGACGTGGGTGGCTTGTGTGGTGGGGTAGAGTCTAGTTAATGAAATGAAGTGCAGAAGGTAGATGTCCCTTCGGAAGTGGTTGTACCCAGGTCTTGTCACCGTTGGACAGGGCACCACTCTCAAAATCAACAGCCTCACTTTGCTCATTACCACCGATCTCATGAAAAGAAGGGGAGGGGAGGGGGGTCAAGAGAGAGGAGAAGTGGCAGTAAAGCACACCAAAATCTATGCCTGGGGGTGAGGCAGGGCAAGAGACTAGTTTCAGAATCAGAATCATCGATATTGGCCAAGAATGTAGAACACGCAAGGAATTTGTCTCCGGTAGTACAGGCTACACTACTATTATTAATAACAAACAACTACGATGAATAAGGACATGACAAATAAGTGTCGAAAGACTTTCCGTAATGTCAGGATACCGTCGTGTAGTAGTCCCACCCAATGGCAGCTATGAGACAATGTGCAAAGTATGCAGCAGAGCTAAAGTGATCAGTGGTAGAATACAATACTTTAAAAGAGGCGGGAGGTGGGAAGCATATTTTTAACCTGCTTTTAAAAGCCCAGTAGCATCATTGTTAGATCGTCTTGTTTTTTGTGTTTGAATGTTTTATTTTGAGTCATTGATCGCTTTTTTTTTTTAAGACTACCAAATAAAAATTACAACAAATATCTCCCCTCCATGTATTACTATGAATACAATCATAGAAATAATTGCTTTTGTCCATTACAATACAATTCAATGCATCCTGTTTGATAAAGCGCTTTCACAACAGCTGCAGCTGTAACAAAGGCCTTAATAAAACAGTTAACATAAAGTAAAACAATAAACACAACACATAACATAAAACATGGACAGTCGTGCAATCTTAACCACTTTTCCCTCATCAGCTTCATTGTTTGAAGCAGTTTGAGATGAAAGAGGAGAGAATCAAAGTGTCCTTTCACCAGTGGATCAGAGACATCATGCTCAAAATGTGGTTATGTGGTATTCTTGGGCTGTATGTGATTTGCCTTGCTATACCGTACTGTCTTTAACTATTTATTTATTCATGTGATTTATGTTATCCACTATGGGAAGAAACCAGATAAAAGTTACAATATTTGTTTCCAAATATAACCAGGCTTTCACTGACCGAGATGCAGTACTTCATATTTTTATCAGTCCATGAAATATGTTCAAGAGTTATGTTTGTTACACAATTCTCCCAAACTATGTGATATTGCTCAATCTTATTTAGTATATTTTAAATTTCATGCAAAATGTCTCATCCACAGTGTTCACTCGACAACTTCAGTCAAAACAGATTGAAGCAATTTCTTTTGATTCACTTTTCCCTGCAATAGGCAATGCTTGTTTCTTTTCCTCATTTCATTCACACTCACTGGGTCTCTCTGCCAGCATGAGCTCTTCTGGACCAACTGTGATAATGAAATACTGACTTCTATTTAATCGTTCCTTCGGCTCCCTTCACTTGATAATTTACATGAGAGCAGGAAAAAAGGGCCAAAGTTCTGAAGCAACCTGGAAGAAATTTATAAAGTTTTTCGAATACTGATAACATACATATAAGCGGTGGCCTTCCTGACTAAACTGAAGGTATGACCTTTTTGCACTTGTGTCTTTGTGCTTCTGTGTGGAAGTCAGGGTTAAGGTTAGAGGCAATTTCTCAAGCAACTCAAATTTAATCATAATTTCAGTTTAAAAAAAAAGTGCTTTTAATATCGCGACAGAACTTCCAATGTGTTTGAAATACTGTGACTGTCTCACCTCCCCGAGCGTCAATCTCCACAAGGATGTGCCTGTGGACACTGCTACCCCGGAAAGATGATGTGTTATCAGCCTCTGGCACAAAAGCTATCATTCATAACCCTTCAAAGATTATGTAAATCTTTGCTGCTCATCCTGGCTCATTCGAGAGAAGTAGTGGCAGAGAAATGAATGCTTGGATGATCTGATGGGAGTTCGGCAAATGTCTGGTTTAACCACCCGCAGGGTGAGCTCTGTCTGTAAGATACAACTCAGGTTGACCTCAGAACTGCCTGTCATCTTGTCTCCAATTGTGGCCACACACTTTACACTCAACGGTGTGTGAGAAAGTTTCTCTCATCCCCTCAGCTTGACCATCGTTGTCAGAGATACATTTCTTTGCCTTATTACAAAGTAAACTAAACCTCCATGTGTATAAGTATTCATCAACAAGCTTCTACTACAACTATTTAACAGACTTAAAACTTTTTCCGACACTTTCACATTTAGTTAAATCACACCTTGTATGTACAATTGCACACTTAAAAGTTGTTCTGCAAATACTGCGACTGGTCACTTTAAAATGGTGCAACGATTATCTGCACCAACTGCACAAATGTTAAAACCCCCATGTAGTATTTGCACAATATTTGATCATTTTGGGACTGTTGGACAGGTGTACACCACTGCCCAAACAGTGACAAATAACCCCACGAAGCTGAAATTTTGCATCGGATGTCCAAATGGGGTGGCCCGGTAGTCCAGCGGTTAGCACGTCGACTTCATAGTGCACAGGTACCGGGTTCAATTCCAGCTCCGGCCTCCCTGTGTGGAGTTTGCATGTTCTATGGGTTTTCTCCGGGTACTCCGGTTTCCTCCCACATTCCAAAAACATGCATGGCAGGCTGATTGAATACTCAAAATTGTCTTGAGGTGTGAGTGTGAGCGCGGATGGTTGCTCGTCTCCGTGTGCCCTGCGATTGGCTGGCAACCGATTCAGGGTGTCCCCCGCCTACTGCCCGAAGACAGCTGGGATAGGCTCCAGTACCCCCCGCAACCCTAGTGAGGATAAAGCGGTTCGGAATGAATGAATGTCCAAATGGGTCAAAGAACTAATGTTTCCATAATCTTGTTATTGCACTGCACACTTTTTTTTATAAACTTTTAGTAAGCTATGGGTGGCCCGGTGGTCGTCTGGTTAGCATGTCGGCCTCAAGGTGCAGGGTTCAATTCCAGCTGCGGCCTTCCTTTGTGGAGTTTGCATGTTCTCCCCATGCCTGTGTGGGTTTTCTCCAGGAACTCCTGCTTCCTCCCACATTCCAAAAACATGTGTGGCAGGCTAATTGAACACTCCAAATTGTCCCTAGGTGTGAGCGTGAGCGTGGATGGTTGTTCGTCTATGTGTGCCCTGCGATTGTTCTGGCAACCAGTTCAGGGTGTACCCCGCCTACTGCCCAATGACAGCCGTGATAGGATCCTGTGCGCTCGCGACCCTTGTGAGGATAAGTTGACCAGAAAATGGTCAAGTACCAAGTACCAAGTGCAGTAGATTCTGATTGATTTAGTTCAGCGTACATTATTAGAAATGAACTGAATCTAAATTAAATAAATCATTTGGAAATTAACATCACAAGAGCGCTTAGACTAAATTACTGTAAAACACACCACTGGAAGGTAAGAGAGACACATATTACTGATCGTATTTTGGCCTGTGTATGTGTGTGTGTGTGTGAAGGGAGAATATTAATGGCTTTGGAGAAAAAAGTGAGGAGGTTAACTTTTAGCGAGAGAAATCCCTTCTTGATAAGAAGCCGTATACTGTACTGTATTTGACAATGTACTAGAAGATGTGCCGAGATGACAGAAATAAAAGGAATACCAGGAACAAGGAAAGAGGACAACTTTCCGAAAGTGCAATTTATCATTCTGGCGGTCTGGAAACAAAGCGTGACATTGCCGGAGCTCTACAATATTATTTTGTTCTCTCACTCCTGCCAACTCACTTTTCGCTCCATTTCAGTTTAATACTGCAACCAGATCCTCAAGAGTAAGTAAAAGAGATCCACTAGTGCTCAACTAAATAGCTTTACTGGTGCGTAAATATAGAAGCTGAATGAATTAGGATGTTAAATCACTTTTGGTTGTTAACGCCAAAGCTAGCAGTCAGGCATGAAAACTACTTCCTTCTTAGTGTTCTCCTTTGCTCAACACCACCTGATCGAGGGTTGGAGTATGAGTGGTTAGAGCATACTTGTACTCTGAAAACACATCTGAGTTAGGGACAGTGCCCAGGTACTCCAGTCACATGATCTGACTTGAGTCAGGTAACCTGACCTACAAGTTATGTCAGCTTAAAGTTAATTGCCATGAAAGCAGTGGTGGATGCTGGTCTGTCAAGGAGGGGAAGCTCAATTTTGGCCTACATCATAAAATGTGTCCGTTTATTTTTACGTGAATTCTACTCTCCGTTCCTTTGCAAGAAAATTATCTGTGACCCTGTCATACCAACAAGGCGTCTTTTCCAGGGATTTAACTAGTGTCCTACAACAACTACAATAAAACCCACCAGAAATAAAAGATGAATTTGTCGCTAGTCGTTTTCAACAAAGAGAGTGTCGCTAAGATGATTAGAAGAAGTCTCCAGTACAACTCAGAACAGAATGAGAATTGAAAAATGCTCCCACAGATGCCTACACCAAAAGATCGGCTCATTTCACTGTCAATCAAAAAGAGATTCAGCCTCAGACAGATCATCCAATCATCATACAGAAAAGCTGAGCTTCCGGGCCAGCCTATAAACGCCCACTGTCCATGGACTCCCAGAGACGTTGAGCGTCCAATGGGCGGGACAAAACCAGTATTTATCCAATGACTCGTCTCGTTTCAATGCATTGGCACAATAGGCAGAACTCTCTCGACGCCCAGCATCCGCACCGTCGACGCTCAGCGTCCACAAAGTATAAAGCACAGTGAAGCTGCGGGAATGAATGAGAAGAGAGTCGCGTCGTAACCAGTAATAAGAAGCTGATTCGGAACAAAAGTTGAGCGCGTTGTACATACCTGTCAACTTTTCGGTGCGCCAACCTGTATAAACTACCAAAAAAATCCTTATAAAGAGCAAAAAATCCTTATAACATACCAAAGCATTTTATATGTCAAAATAACGGCAGAAAAAAAACCTACGAAATTTTCAATGATATTTATTGTAGATCTCCATAATACAATGTCTGGTTAATGTCTAATCATCATTCTACTTAGTGGCATTACTGTGTTCAGAGTTGTATTCCTGCGTTACTTTTTTCACCAACTCCAAATCATTGAGTTGGTGAAAAAAAACCCCCGGACATTTTCAGAATCCGTATGATTTGTGCGATACCGCCTTATACGTAAGATTCACCACAAAATCCGTATGAACTATGGCAAACCCGTATGAGTTGACAGGTATGGTTGTAGCGCATATTTAGTCGATGACATGTACACACAATTGTATGTACACGCATATATTTGATCACTTATTTTTTGACATTTTAGGGGAAGCTGAGCTTCCCTTGCAGTCTTTGAGAAATCGCCTCTGCATGAAAGCGATGTAGATAAAATGAGCACAAACTGTTATGACCACAGGCTCATGTCAACACTCGGTGCATGAAATGAAAGCTCACGATTGTAAAAAGCTAGTTGAGCCAAGTCAAAGACAAGCGAGTCAAAAACTTCTAGGAGATGAAAACTGCTGTTCGGTGGCGCGGATTCTGAGGTTACACATGCTAAGTGTGTCAGAAACCTTGGACCAGAAATTCTCCACACATTGAAAGTGCGCAAGAAATGCAGATAAGAAATTTACTTCAGCGCAGGCGGCCGAAAATATCCCTGTGTGTTGTCTCCAAAGAAATAGAAGTGTTAAGGATCTGTTGGAACTGTCTGATTACTTGACAGACGTGAGCGCTAAGTAGGCTGAATTTTGGTCCACGGTGTGACAATGCTGGCCTCTAATTTTTAAATATACAGTATATCTACATTTGCTGACCATTAATTCTGCCTTTTCTCATAGTCCCTATGCAAGCTCTGATTGTTCTTTGTGCTCTTCCTCCCACAGTCCGAGAAAATTAGTCATAGCCTGCAGAATGAAAAAAAAAAAACAACAACAACAGGTGTTTCCGACATGTATCTTCTCAAACTTATGAATGCATGTATTTAAAGCTGCACAGACTCAGCTAGCTTAATCGTTTCCAGCATTTGTTGAGCTCCTTTGTTTCAACAACAGAGATTCAGTCCCACTATTAGCTGTCTGCAGGGATACCATTGTGTAATTGTTTCAATGAGCTGGCACCCATTCAAAAGCTGCAAATACCAACAACAGATGTCCTCATTGCCAGCATTGCTGATTTAAACCTTCTACCTTCGAGTAACCAAAGGGTTAGCGGTGCCCCTTGGAAAGCAAGCATCCTTGAGAATGGCACTCAGCATTCTCCAATATACCATTGCAATCAAATTAAAGTGTGTGTATGTGTGTGTGTGTTTGGGGGGGATAATCGCATAGTCATATGAGTTCAGTGGTATTTTATTTTTAAGACAAGCAATCCTGCTTCATGAGTCCATTCATGCATTTGAACTTTGATTTACTATGCAGGCAACCATGAACAACTGCAATGATTTTTTTAAGTACTGATGGACTTCAAGGCCATTATCCTCATTGCTAGTTTTGGTTTATGGCTTATGATTCCAAACATGTCAGCCAAATGACACAGGTGCGAGTGAGATCATCTGAAGCAACCCTGATCTCAAAAGGAATCATCAATCTTTTTTTTTCTCGGTTTGAGATTTTTGTTTAACTTGTATTTTCACTGAAATTACTGGCTGAGGCAGCATGGTGTTTGACTGTTTAGCTTGTCCCCCTCATTTATTTTATTTATTTATAATTACTGTATTCCCAAATTCTTTGATTCTGGAACTGTTCATCCACTGTAAACATACAGTATGAGCAGGCAAATCCTGAAAGTGCACCAAAAGACCATATATAGTTTATTTTCATGGTGTTGAAAAGAAGGGGGGAGGGGGGGACAAATCAAAGTTCATAATTATATTTCTGGAATGAACACCTGCCTGCCGTGTGCTGAAGTTTCAGTACCGGTAATTATTTTCACTTCCCCCTATAATCGACAGTACAGCCTCTCTCTGCCAGACCTCAACCCTACCAACAAAAGAACTGGGAAAAAAAAGGACAAATGAAGCGATAATTAGCATAGGATGGCGGAAGTGTTATTTTCTAACCTGGAGCATATGAGCTCTTATGTAATAAGTGTAATTAACAGGAAGGAAGTATTTGTTCACATCTAAAAGCTATAGATACTATTTATACTCCTGCTTTCTTCTTTTTGTCACTCTGCATGTTTGAATTAGTCTGAATGCAGCAAACTTTTCCCATTTTGAGCTAAATGCACAAGTGATGATGCACTTTGTTTGAATAAATTCCATTCCTAATTAGTTGTGAGATTTAACGAACAAAAATGCCACTAACAAAAAGTGTGTGGATTTTGAGGCTATGCTGTAGAGTCGTTTCATCTCAATAAAGGTTAAGGGATCTTTAATGAACACAACACTAATCAAGGGCAGCAAAACATATTGTCACGGTGTGGGGGTGGTGGAGGACCCCAAAAAGCAGGCAAGAGGGAGGAGCAGGGTGAACTTGACAAAATGTAATAATCAAACATTGAGAAAACCAAACCCAAAACAAGCAAAGTCCTGAAAACATCAAGAATTCAATCTAACAACAAAACCCATGAGCCATGGCATAAGCAAAAAATATGACGTGATAAACACAAACCAACAGAAGCAGTGACAGTAACAGAAGCAGCAACAGTGACTCGACACCGAATGGTCGGGCCGGGAGTCCTTTCAAACAGAAAACCTACGAATGACATGATGACCAACAGGTGTGCCGCAGTAGGAGGAGCCCTACAGAGCCACCTGTTGGTCCCAAACAGATCAGCTGTGACACTTATGGCAGCTATAAAAATACCATATTTTGTTAGAATATTATCAACAATTGTAAGGGATAATTTTAGATATGATTTGTTTTTTTAACATGTGTAACAATTTTGTGTAAATAAAACAATGTACAAGCACAATTCGATTAAGTTTGGAAAACATAAATAAAAACAGAAGAAATTATTTGTAAATCACGTTCAACCTTTCGTGAATTGAATACACTACAATGCCAAGATATTTAATGTTTAAACTGATCCACTTTGTAGTTTTTGGCAAATAATCATACACTTAGAATACTATGGCTGCAACACGTCCTAAAAAAGCTAGGACAGGGTCGTTAACCACTGTGTTACATCATCTTTTAGTTTAACAACATTCAATAAACGTTTGGAAGCTGAGGACATTAATTGTTGAAGCTTTGAATTCTTTCCCATTCTTGCTTGATGTACAGCTTCTCCATTGTCATATTTACACTTCATCTTGCGCCGCACATTTTCAATGGGAGACAGGTCTGGACTGCAGTCAGGCCAGTCGAGGACCCACACCCTTTTACAAAGGCATGCTGTTGTAACACATGCAGAGGATGGTTTGCCATTGTCTTGCTGAAATAAGCAGGGGCATCCATGAAAAACACGTTGCTTGGATGCAACATATGTTTCCCCAAAACTTGAATGAACCTTTCAGCATGAATGGTGCCTTCACAGATGTGTAAGTTATCCATGCCATTGGCACGATCGAGCACCCCACCATCACAGATGCTGGCTTTTAAACTTTCCGTCCAGAACAGTTCAGATGGTTCTTTTCCTCTTCGGCCCAAATGGACATAACGTTGACAATTTCCAAAAACAATTTGTAATAAGGACGCATCAAACCATTCATCCATCCATTATCTGAACCGCTTAATTCTCATGAGGGTCGCAGGCCTGCTGGAGCCTATCCCAGCTAACTTTGGGCAATGGGCAGGGTACACCCTGAACAGGCTGCCAGCCAATTGCAAGGCCGCCTCAGACCCCCAGAACACTTTTCCAATTTGCATCCCTGTCCCATGAACAATCTCTTTATTGATATAGGTGCACTCCAGCACAGCTGCTTTCTAGCCTTTGTTTTATTTTCATTGCAATATAGCATCTTCACAGTGGAGATCCTGTGACAATGTTCTCTACACTGAAGAGACTGCAGTACCATTAAGTGGAGCTCATCCCTCCTTGGTGCTCTCAAACGCTTGTCTCTCCTCACTCACTCTCATCTGTTCATCCTCCAGTTAAGTGGAGTGACTCTAGTTAGAGGCCCTCAGCTCCTGTCATTTCCTGGGTCTCTTTCCAATGTATTGTTAATGTTGCATTAAAACATTGTGTCAAAACCGTATTAACTCAAAGAGACACATGCCCGGTGTCTAAATGATATCTCTGTGTTTATCCCATCATGTAGCTGTTTTTGGTCTAAACCCATCACTTCATTCATCACTAACCCTTTCATTGCGAGGTGCATTTTGGCATACACCAGTGCCAAAGTATCATTAAAAGCATGACGTACCAGTAAGTCAAATAGGTTATCCATGTCCTGGGTGGCCTCTTTTTTTCCGTCCTTCGAGACATGCATTAATTCACTGCTCGTCAATGCTGGTTCTCTGCACAGTTTTACTGAGCAAGATTTGTGACGGTGACAGGAAAGGGAAGTGATTTGAATTCAAATGTGAGAAAATAAATCTCAGAGGTGAAAGAAACACGAGAGTAGTGGTGCTACACCTCCTCACTATAACATCGCTTGTCTTCGGTACTTTGGAGGATTTGTTTACACAATGCATTTCCATTCTCGAAAGAAAGGACAAATTGGATTACTTTTTTTCCCCCCCACAACAAGCAATCTTACAACATGCTCATGTCGGTGTAGAGTGAAGCTATAAAATTGCAATTTGTAGTAGTTCAATTTGTTTTGTTTCACATTCACCAAAAGAAGGGGAAACAGTGTTAGTTTAAGTGTTGTTATACATTGTTAGTGATACCAGTAAAGTGCCGGTGCCAGCATTGAACGAGTATAGTAAATTGAGGCTGTTTGTTTGTGTTCTTAGGAAACATTGATCGAAAACACCTGGCCTGAGTTGGCATTGAATAAGGCAAGTCATCATGGGAATGTAGTTGTTTTGACCCCAACCACTGCTTTTCTGGAGGCTCTTTTCAACTAGTGGTCAAACTTCTCAGGTTAAACCTTTCGAGTTCATTGTCCCATGTCAGAGCATTTTCTCTTTTCACCACATTAAATCTGGCACAAGATGACTTCAGTAGCTGAAGTCAAAGGTCAGACGTGTACATCAGGGGTTAATGGGAACATCTGGCCTGTCAGACGCCTGTTCATTATGGACAACCTGTGACGAGCACAGAAGTCCAGTACCAGAACACCGCTCTGGTTCTGATCAGGGGGTGGGAGGTGTTCCTCCCAATCACACCCCTCCAGTTCTCACTGTCATTGCCCTTGTGAGCTTTGAAGCAAAACCTTGGAGTCCCCAGAAGGAGCACTCTCCAGCACTCCATCCAAGGACTCCAAAATGGGTGGGTACTCTGAGCTGTTGTTTGGTGCATAAACACAAACAACAGTCAGGACCCGCCCCCGGACCCAAAGGCGAAGGGAGGCAAATCTCTATTGTAATTCTTTGTGTTTCTATAGAAAAAGAAAATTGTTCTTCTCCCCCTCCTGATTTGTTTGTGTTGGGGTCATTATAGCTGTCATAGTTTGTTTTATTTAGCTATTTGTTTTTGATGTGTGTCAAAATGGAATTACACTTGAATCAAAATTGTATTTTTGTTGTTTTGTTGAGAGCAGGACGCAGATGATAATTGCTTGTTCATGTGTGTATATTTACCTCCCCTAAAGAAGACTTTGGCACTTGGCAGACACTTGATAGAGAGCAGCCACTATAGGTTGTATTTAAACTGACTACTTGCAGGCAAGTTTTCATTAAATTGTATATTTCATTTTTTTCCTCAAAGCGCTTGTCCTCTCTTTGTTTACAAAAGTATTTTGTTTTTCCCTTGACAGTTCTCAAAAATATTTTCTTCACCTTCCTTCATGTAGCAATGGTCTCAAGTCATCTTGCATACTATCTTTTTAAAATGTTTTATACACATATTTGCCTTTAAGAACCACCACAATGGATATTAAATAAACAGTTAAGATGTTGGCCTAACTGAATTGTAGCCATGCAGCTTTAATTTAAGCGGTTACACAAAAATATGACACGTACCGTACTAATTATTAGGAGTTCCGGGCATGCACAGTCCCTGGATCTTCAGGGGCTTTTGTGGAAAATTCATAATTAGTACCGCCAATCAAATATTGGCAGTCAAAGATGATCTTCAGATCAGCTCAGTGAGCGCAACTGAACTGTTAAAGTCAAAACAACGTTCTTTTGTCTTTCTGAATGCTGACTTAAATATCCAGACTTTTGTCACAAAATCCTCACTCATTAGTTTCAGCATTCTTTCCCTCTAACCATATTGCTGGATTAAATCTGTTGGACATTCACTTTTCAGAACTGTCTTTAAGATGCTAATAAAGCCCCCAGTAGCACAGTAGTGTGTCCTCATAGATAGAGGTATGGATCGAGAGATGGATAGATGGGCAATTTTCATCACTGCATTCGATACTTTATTGATTTGTAGTTGTGGAAGAAGAACATTGTTGATGTTGTCAGATTTCTGAATGATGGATACCAAGCAGCAACTGAAATATTGTCTAACAGCCTGGTAAAGTGATATGAATGCAAATTAGTCCATTAAAATTGCGCTTCTTTTTCAAAGTCATTTTTTTTCCAAACTTAGGCTTTCTAAGGTTCAACTCTGTTCATTTTTTTAAGGTGTACCTTTTTTCCATTTTACGATGTCTGCTGCTCTCGAGTGATTTACATCTCATTGTGGAGCATCTGTACATTTTTTCTATTCATAATTGTCATTCATGCCTTCCAGGTTGTTGCTGCAGCTCTCAAAATATTTGTCATCAGCGGCTGTTGTTTTCCTGGGTTTACGTGTGCAACCTGTCGCTGAGCACACCAGGGATTGCTCTTTCCCCAATGCCCTAAAAGTGTAAGTGCATACAACAGCTTGAACTATTTTAGTGAAACCTCAAAAATTTAAGTTGAAAGTCTCCATGTAACATGATTGTTTCCTATGAAATTCATTGGGTTGATGTATGAAGCTGAAATTATATTTGAATTTGTCCTCAATATTCATTCTCCATGTACGACTGGATTTTTTTTTATTTTTTGTATTTCTAAATAACCTGAAGTGAAGCAAGGTGGCAGGGCTGATTAGTTGTACTAAGGCATTAAATATGAATATGAAATGAATATATGTGAGAGCATGGTGTTCCTTTGAGCCACGGTAACTGATGTGGTTTTTGTATTTTTGTACATTCTGTGTGTGTAGATACGCAGACAGAATCTGTGTAGACACACAGACAGAATGGCCCAATTTTTATTTTTTTTGCACGGATTATGTCTATCAGCTTTGTGCACAACCAGCCTCTATTGATTCAAGACAAGTGATATGAAAGAAACAAGAAGAAGAGAGGAGATGGGACATACAAAAAAAAATCACTCTGTCATTTGTGACCTGCAGCTGATTGCATGCCATGTGAGAATCAGAGAGAGGATGAGAGGCTGGCTGAGCAGTACACTGAAGCATCCTCCTAGCTGCTGTAGAGCTGTTCTTTAAACTAAAGTTAATGGGAATAAATCTGAATAGTGGCTGACAGAAAGTTAATAACATGTACCTCTTATGGATGCAGTTGCTTGAAAGCTCAAACCTGTAGAGCAGGGGTAGGGAACTCCAGTTCCTCAAGAGCTGTATGCTGCCTGCTTTGATCCATCCCTACTCCAACACACCTGATTCAAATGATCCGATCATCAGCAAACTCTGTAGAGGCCTGACACAATCATCATCAATTGAATCAGGTGAGTTGGAGTAGGGAGGGATCTAAAACAGGCAGGACGGGGCTCTCGAGGAACCGGAGTTCCCTCGCCCTGCAGTAGAGTGCTGATTGGATGTGAACTTAAATAATCTAACTATCATATACTGTAAGTCAAATTGTCAATTCGTAATGCATCAGAAAGTGATCTTTAAAATCGATAGTGTCCTGTCACAAGCGCATTTTATACATTTGCTTTTTTTAAATTATTATTTTTAACCTATCCTCATCTGTTCACCGTCCTTTTTCAATATGTTTACGCTTTGGCATCACCTTGTGGCACATTGGTTTCAATGAACTTTGTTGAAATGGGAGGGAGGAGCTTCATTTCGTCAGGTCATAGCTCTATCTGTTAGGAAGTGCTTTGTCGCCATCTTGTGGAATCTATTGGTGGTTATAAACTAAACCAAATTGCAATGACTTGACTTCAGAAGTTTCAGTAATCAACCCCATTTTCTTCTTTTGTTGGGTTCAACTTGCAACGGTCGGTGAAGGCCCTCGTTATCGAGGAATGCGGCCCCCAGGACAAGGCGACGGCTCCTGGTGCTTGTGTCTCCGATGACTGTGGAGGCCCAGTCTTCCCCGAAAGCCCCGCCCGCAGGATTGACAGAAGTGGGTTGGGGGGCCGGGCGGTTGCCGGGCCCTCTCCTTCCTCCGCGCTCGCCGGTCCTCCTCCGCAGCGACGCTTCGAGTCTCGAGGACCTGGACCCCGCCCCGCACAGCCCCACGCCAGGCCGCCCGATCCGCGGCCAGGTCAGCCCACTGTGCCGGGGGAATCCGGCACCGCTGAAGATGACCCTTTAGCTGGTCTTTGAATCGTCTTTTCGGGCCACCGCGGGGACGGGTGCCCTCCAGCAACTCCGCGTAGAGGAGCTGCTTCGGGAGACGGTCGTCGCTCATCCGCTGCACGTAGCCGGCCCACCGCAGTTGGGCCAGGGTGATCATGGCCTCGATACTCGTGAGGCCAGCCCGGGTGAGGATCTCATTATTAGTCACTCTCTCCTCCCAGGAAACGTTGAGGAGAGATCGGAGTCGTCCTTGGTGGAACCTCTCGAGCCTCTTGATGCTGCTCCGATAGAGGGTCCAACATTCGGCGCCATAGAGAAGGGTCGGGAGGACGACAGACTTATACACCATGATCTTCGTGTTGGTGGAAATGGCGTGATTCCTGAAGACCCGACGACCGAGGCCGAGGAGGTCCTGTACGCTGCGGCGAAGCTGTCCGCGATGAGCTGGAGGCCCCCGGAGGAGTTGGAGACCGCAGCATTGTCATCAGCGTACTGGAGTTCGCTGACGGTCGTGACCATGGTCCCCCGCCTGCTCCTCAAACGGCTGAGGTTGAAGAGCGACCCTTCAGTTTGGTAGCGTAGAGTGAGTCCGTGCTCCTGGACAGGGGTGACGTGGTGGATGAGCGCGGCGATGTAGAGGCAGAACAACGTCGGCGCCACCGTGCAGCCCTGTTTGACTCCGGTCCGAACCGGGAATGGGGGAGTCATTTCGCCCTGAGTCAGGACGCAACCCTTCATGCCGTCGTGAAACATCCGGATGAGGATCAACTTGCAACAAATATTTGAATATAATGCTTTTGTAGAAGCAAAACCTCAAATATTTCCTTTCCCTTTCCATTTACAAATCTATCAACAGCATATATCACAACCTTAAAATAAGAATAATTTATATGAATACAATTATAATCCCACCTGTGTGCCTCTGCTCTCTTATTTCTCACCAAATCATTTCAGGGATCTTTTTTTGCCCTGATTTTATGAATGAACCATTTTTAAATGAGCACAGCGGTGTTGTGTGCAGTCACACAGTCTCACAACAGGTGTGATTGCATGGTGAGAGCATTATTTGCAAAAATCTCAGGTGGTTGTAGGAGCAGACAAGGTGTGAGAACATTTTTTTAAGAGCAAGCAGGGAATCGTGAAGTGAGAACAGACTTATGAAACATTTACTGGAATTTGAAAAAAAAAAAAGAACATTTTCAGTTAGTTTTACTGGAGGTATTTTCTCCCTTGGCAGTCAAATGCAACGAACGGTGGGAGCCGAGAGACGAAGAATTGGATTGCAGCACCTGTGATAATCACAAGTGAACACAGTCAGGGAGAAATTCAATCACGTACAAAATGAGAGAAATAACGGCTCAAGTTTGAGTGCACTGCTCTGTTATTGACGAGCATCAGATTGACAGACAAAAGGGAGAAACCGAGATGAGACAAACATTATGGGGAGGAATAACCCAATTTAGAAGCAACGGATGAATGGCAAAGACAGAGAGAAGCTGAAATGGTCTGACAAATAGAGGGCAGTGGATAACTCAACAGAGGAAGGGCCCACAATTCCTCAGGTTTGTATTTGTAAAAGTCCAAACTAGCCATGGAGGCACTTGAGCCTGAAGTAGAATCATATTCGGGAGGTGAAGGAAGATAATGTTCTGCTGGTCGGATCCTGCTCCTTTTCTGTGTGTGCGTGCATGTGTGTCAGACCCACGGAAATGAAGAAGGCTCTCAAATGTTATCCGTCCACACCTGCCGTGGGGGCTGTTACGCACACACAAAAATTGCGGTGTCTCAGTAGAAATGTCAACCTGTCTGTGCAGTAAGATGATGTTACTTCCAGACTTCACTGCAGTCTCTCACTTGCATTTTGTGTGTTTGGGCATACAACCTTTTTTTTTTTTAAATAAATGTTTCCACTTTTCTATCCTTTATATATAATGTAAAACATTTCCTGTTTTTTTTTTAAATGAATAAATGTCTTTGTTTTTATTTGTACTTCCATTTAAATACAGTGAATATGCAAGCGATTTTGAAAAATGTCTATGCCCTATCTGAATCTTCTTGTTCCACTCTGTGCTTTACAACAGTAACATCCATCCATCCATCCATTTTCCGAACCGCTTTATCCTCATTAGGGTCACGGGGGGTGCTGGAGCCTATCCCAGCCGTCTTCGGGCAGTAGGAGGGGGACACCCTGAATTGGTTGCCAGCCAACCACAGGGCACACAACAGTAACAAATAAACATTATTTAACATTGGCTATGTAGAATATAGAGTTCTGTACAGGCCCCCAGGCACTTAAATGAGGTACAACTCCAAACTCTTAAGAGCAGTTACGCATTCCGTTTTTGCGTAGATATTAATCCACACTTTTGACTCCTCATACGGGTGAGGGTCAGTCTTTCAGCTGGGTGCATCCTGGACTGGTCGCCAGTCACTGGCATGAGACAGATAAACAACCATTTAGGAATCACTTTACACTGATGGACAATTGCATCTTCAGTTCACATAACATGCATGTTTTGGGAATGTGGTAGGAAGGCCGCAGCTGAGATTGGAACTATTTTTGCTGCCCTAAGAGATATCCAATCTACAATATTAATTTTGTTTGCAGAGGTTTCCTATCAATGTGGACTATATTAGGCAACAGCAGATAAGGGATGTACTCATAAATCTAAATAAGGTAGTGTTTTTGTCTGATGTACTTTGTCTGCTTTTTGTTTGTTTGTTTTTTAACTTGAGTCTGCTTGTGTTGTGTGTGCGCATAATGTAGTAAGTACGTTCGTGACACCGATCGGCTGTCAGCGACAACGACGGACAGTTTGATTCCGGCCTGAAATGATGATGAAAGGATGTATGTGCCAATTGATAAATTATTGCGCATAACACATGAATGTCAACATACTGTTTATCACATACATAACGTAGTCTGGATGCAGTCTGGTCCAAGTCAAAAGCCACATTCATTCATTTGCTCAGCACGCAGGCTCGTCAGAAAAACATTTCTTCAAGAGAGGAACTGCAAGTGCATGCAGGTGGAAATGCAAGTACACATGAATATTGAGTAATTGTCTACAAACTAATTTATTTACTTCGATTCTCACTCATTTATATTTATCCTCACCTCAACCCCACACAAGTTTATCTCACGTTCAGTTAATATTTGAAGTCCGAATGCGCTCAGTAATTGTTGTGTTTCTAGGCTTGCCTCAAGGTACAGCATAGACAATTATTTGGGGGAAACAGCGTAATCGGAGGCACCTGGGTTTTCATAAGTATGAATAAATTGTGGGGACATATTGAACCTGATGGCAATTTGCAGCGTTTATGGTAGACTCCCAGTCACAGGCTGTGACACACAATTCCAGTTAAGTGTAAACATTGGAGAGTGAAGTCCTGCAGCATAACTCGGATATATTTTTCTAAAAATCATCTGCAGGGCATGGTGTATAAACTTCACTTGTTAATCAGCATTTCAGTCTTATGTATAATTATTCAAGATGGAGACTTTTTTCTTTCCCCCCAATCTTGATTTGGCAAGATTTGGTACACAAAAATGTACTGTATGACACCACTCACTTACTCACTCATCAGGTCTGCAGTCTTGTGTGTACGAAACAGATGTTCAAAATACATGGCGAAAATACTGCAACTTTTTCTCTGTATTGAGACAAAGCAATAAATAATGGCATTGGTGTTTTTATAGCAAAAATAATTAAGACTGTCGAAATTTCTTGCTTACTGTACCAAATGTGACCCAAAAGCCAGGGTGGGCCCTAGAGGAATGATCAACTGATGTTTCGCCTATAGTTAGATAATATGTACATTAATATGAAATTTAATAAAATAATTGAGGATTTCTGGATTTATGAATCATGTTTTTTTTTCAGGATTAACGTTTCGTAGAATGAAAAGGGTGTTGAACTTGATGCACTTTGCTTCCTTTTGCCCTTTCTCAAGCTTTCTTTTCTCTATTATGTTGTTTTTATTTTTGTGCTTGTTTGAGACAAATACAATTCAAATCAACCCTTAGTCACACATGGGTAGTGCTGGCATCACGGTGTGGCATTTGCAGGCAACCTATTTATTTGTATTTTATCCCCGAACAGTGAGCTCAAGTTACAATAATAATAATTATAATAATAATTATAATAATTAATAAGTAAATAAATAATAGAATCTAAACAAAAATAACAACTGTTGAGCATTCGTATATGGCACATCAGTTCTTGTCAGGGTGCCATATACCCGCATCTCACGAGAAGAACTGATACATGAATTCATTCCCCACTCTGAGAAATGTGTGTTCACACCACAGGTGCACAGTGCTCCATGAAATAAATAGTCCAGTTGGTTTAGCTAGCGTTTGAGAAACACAACCCCAAAATGCACAAGTGAATGTAAGGACACTGTTGTATACAGAAAAAAAGCCCACACTCTCCACCTCAACTCTTCTCAAGATAAGCCTTGTGATTAGCTTACCCGATGCCCGCCGTGCTATGGTGTTTTATGCATATTGTTGTGGCCACGCACATTAATTGAATGGCAGTGTGTGCCTTCCCACCATGCTGACACAATGCCCTGACCCGGATGTGCTGTGACGGTGGATTGTAATATTTGCTTTGCGTTTTGGGTAGGGATGCACCAAGACCAGTATTTATGCATCTATACAGTATTTGCACCCGTACAAATGCACTGATACTACACACAGGTACAACTTCATCAAAATGACATAAACCTTTTGGGTTGGAGCCACCGCAGGCATGAGGAGAACATTTTCGGGTAAACATGGTTGACAACACTTTAAGCTGACTATAAATTTTCCTCAGTGAGCTGTCCTGCAAGCACTGAGTTTCCACCCAACACTGGGTCCAAAAGGGACTGAGCCAATATTGGGTTATTCATTTATACCCAGTGCATTGGGTTGAGGATTTGATCCAGCACGTTGGGTCAAAATTTGGATCCAACAAGGGGTAAAAACTACCCATACAGGCGAGTTAAAGCCACCAAGAAATGGGTTACCGCGATATCTGTATAGCTGGGGTTGATAATATGACAAATTAATATGACAAAAGCATTTTCTAAGAGCAAGCAACATTCCTCTGTCATAGGTCACCACAGCAAGTTAGTCACATGACATATTTGTTTTTCTTGTGCTGGGGTGAAATTCACACAATCTGCTCAAAAACCACAGCTACCCAGCGACTGGGCTAGGAAAACAACCCAGCATCTTTTAACGTGTACATGGAGCTCTAACGTTACAGGTGACATGGAAGTGAAATTTGCAGCAGGACTGGATGTTGAAATATTAGTAATGACAAGCTTAAAAGTGTTATCTGAGTGAAATATATGCCGTATTGCAGGTAGGTTTTGTGATTATGGTCAGAATGGTTAAAATAAAGTAAATTATCATCACAGTCCAAGTACAGTACTCAGTACTGGTGCATTCCAACTTTTGAGGCACATTTTTCCAATAAAATTGGGTCGAAATTTTATGGCTATTCTAGCATTTTTGACTTGGGCGGTTCCACTGCTTGTATAAAATGGATACAACTGCATACATTATTCATCACTTTGTAGTGCCAACAAGGGTACTCTGAAAGCTTCTCTTAATTTTCACACACAAAAGTATATAACCTGATGAAACACATTCTCGCCCACCTGACGTAACCCACTGTGAGTGCTTTAATATTTAATATAGTAATGCAACTCTTTTTCCCCCTCTTGGTAAAATGAGATGAGACAGATGGCCACTGGAGTTATAGTGGTATAATTTTACTCTCCAGTCTCCAGTGAGCGAAAGGGGGGGGGGGGGGGGTATTTAATTTGGATATTTCTCTCACTCTTCAGTCTGAATTGGATGCCCAGAATCTTCTACAACTTTATCAATCTGTTGTGTGGATAGCATCCCATGGGCCAGCCCACCATGGAGAAGAGTTACCTTTTGTCTGTGATAAGCACTATAGTGTGTGTGTGTGTGTGTGTGTGTGTCTGTGCGCGCGCGCGTGTGTGCGCATGTGCGTGTGTGTGTGCGCGTGCGTGTGTGTGTGTGTGTGTGTGTGTGTGTGTGTGTGTGTGTGTGTGTGTGTGTGTGTGTGTCCGAAAATCATGATTTCTCACCAAAAATGGGTGGAGGCCAGCTGTGTCACATTGTTGTGGCATTGCTTGTGTCAGTGGGAGCGGTCATTACCTACTGTGGAGTGAGGAGCATCTGAAAATGAGAAGATACTTTATCAGTGCTTCTTATCAGTGTTTCTGTTCACATCTGTATTTGTTACACTTTATAATTGCAGAAAGATAGCACTTCATTGCAAAGTATCAAAATATGATCAAAGAAAATGTGAAGAAATAAGCCGACCTCATATTGAACTGAGGTGAAATTCATTGTAGTACATTTGTACGTTGGTGTGCTTCTAATGGGAAAATACCCTCGAGATTGATTGGCCAGTTGGTCATTTTTCATGTCTGATCGATGATCCTCACGAGTGATTTCATTTTGCATTTTTGTGTTTGGCTGGTTGTCCCATTCAATGTTCTTTTCTGTTCAAATCACTCACCTGTGAGTTGGCAGCGTGTTACTCCCCTCTTTATCGGTACTTTTTCACCCTTTTATGTTTAGTGTTTGTTTTGTTTCATGCTTACCCATTCAGCACTATTTACAATATATTAGCTGTGGCATTTTTTGGTTAGAGAATATCGGTGCTAATTGTTATTGTGCACCTCTGAATTGGCAGTCCATTTAAAACAGCTCCATTACCTTCTTTAGTTACCCTTTCCACGCTTTATTCTTTTTATGTCATGCTAAACTGTGGTGCTTTTAGAACGTTTTCGTCATCCAGTCTTTTTAACAGAGAATGTCGTTTGGCTGCGATGCTACAACCTCAAAGAGCTTAGTATCATTATGAAATCAGACGTTGTTCACTCTGCGAAGAATGCATCTCGGAGGATATATGGACAGCGATGAGATCCGGCGCTAAATACGAAGCAAAGTCAAGTGAGAGAGGACTAAATGGGACAGCTATGTTGGACTGTTCTTTCTGTGTGTTACTCACCAAGAGACAGGCTGGAGGAAAACTGCAGCCAAGGCAAGTGACGTCACGCACATTGTGAGTGCTTGAATACAACTTCAGCATTCTGACACGTTCATGCTGCTCAATGAATTCTTCAGATATGTCCCACTCTCCCATAGACGGAGATCGCACAAAATATCGACTTTGCCATGAAAGAGAATACAACTCTAGACCTCATGTAGGCTGTGCCAAAATCCCAATTAGAAGTCAACCCTTTTTGTATGCCGGAAGGTTCCGGAGAGAATCAGACCGTTCAACCGTAGACTCGCGAAAGTTGATCTCACAAAAATATTTATTTACTAAAAATGGGCACAAGGCCGACAAAGTTCAAATAATGACGCTGGACAACAAGCCAGGAATAATGTGAACAAAACAAAAAGCGCTTGCACAAGGCAAGGAAAAAATATGAAGGAAAATAGCTTGTAAGAAAAGTACAAGAAAGCCCAAACCCCGTGAAGTAATTGTTGAAGCATTCAGACATGATGTGCGAAACTCACTTGATTAATGATGTCGATCAATGTATTCTCCCACAGACAATGGGGTCCTACGCATGGTGCATTATCTGCGGCCCTGTCTGCCAGTAAGGTTGAGTTGAACCGAGCCGAAATCAGCAAACGGCTGAAAGGGCATCAACGAGTGCGGCTCTTTTTTTTTTACACTCAAGCAGTGGCATATATGAAGCCCACAGATTCAATAACTCAAAGTTTGGTGCAAAAAGCAAGGTCTGGTCTTCTCTTCATAGTCATTAGTCAATCACATGCTATCCATCACCTTGTCATGCCAAGTTGAAGGTCGCCTAGTTAACCAGGTGGGTGGGATCATCACTGTCACTCTGGTTTCCATTGGACAGCTGGACAGTGACTTGATTGATGGACAACAGTGGTCCAAGTTGCTTCCTGTCATATTGATGCATGGTTTATTTTTTGACAAGGACACACACAAGAGATACATTTCCCTGAGTAATAGGGAGGACGGTCAATTCTCTTTTTGCTGAGGTACTTACAGTACCACACACTACTGTTTTAACAATGGTTTAAAATAGCATGAACTAAAATCTTATTAGACCTTTGTAAGTCATGTCACTTATGGTACCAACACGGCAGCTGTGTTGAGAGATGCTGCTTGTCAACCAGCACTTCAATATTTTGTCATTTATCTACACCCCAAGTCAGATGGGACAGGCCCAAGCTTCCCTGATACGCGGAATGGAAAATAGATGTGATACCGTAGATCATTTTCTGCTTTGTCTGTCTCTACATTCCAGCTGTTGCATTTCTCCTTTATTGTTTGAATTTCTCTTAATCAAATCATACAAACACATGTTCACATTGAGAACTTAATTCCGTACTCGAATTTGTCAATAAAGTGAAAGTGAGGGGTTTTTTTTCCATCCAAGCCAACAAAGTGTCTTCACAGTTTGGGTTTGGCAAAAGTAAAACATTCACGGAGGTGGGAAAGGTATTCACTCTCTCAACTTGAGTAGAGGTACAGATACTTGTGTAAAATGAAAATACTCTGGGACAAGCAGAAGTAAAGACTGTTGAAATGTACTTTGGGTAGGTACAAAAGGTAAAAAAAATAACAATGAATTTTTACTATCAGTCCATTTTTGTACAACAAAAAACAAAAACCTCTGTGCACAAAATATTTCCCTCCTTTATTAACATGGAGCTTGGACCGAGAAGAACAATTACCGAACACAGTTTTGCTGTCGACTAAATATTGACAAGCGAATACACACAAAAAAGAATCGTGAATATCACAGTTGTTCCTGAAAATTATCACTCTCCCAAAAAGACCAATCTGTCCTAAACTGTATAATGAAAGAGTTTAAAGGTGACATGCTCTGACAATAACAGTAAAAGTACAAACTCACTATTTATGTCTGGACATAGTTTGCATATGGGCATGGCATTGACTTACTGGCAAAAATGATTGAAACCACGCTCATGCTGCTCCTTTGGATCTTATAGGTACAAAACCTTTGGGTGTGTTTGATGTATTAAATTTGTGTTCAAGTGAAGCTGATGAAAACACGATTAGTATTGTTTCAGTCTCACACTGTAGGTGGTGTAGAAAAGTTTCTACTCACACACTCGTTACACACTAGAATAAAAGGATCAATTTAGCACTGATGAATTCTAATCTAAAGATTCACATCTTAAACACAAGCGATGCTAAAGGAGCATCTGTTTGTTGCAGAGCTGATTGGAAATGCTCCTAAAATGAACTAAATGAGCTAAATCAAACGCAATGGGTAGCGGGGACAGGCAGATGGGGAAAGAGACAGCTGTATCTTTGGTACACATCATTGAAAGATTATGGAAGCGCTGCAGCAAATTAACTACACAAGTTGAAAACCTGCTCACAGAGAAGATTGTGTTGCTAACAACATCATCCTCTTGTCGCTATTACTGTAGCTCTTTGGGAGAGAGCAGTGGTAGGCCAGAAAAGCGTTCTTTGTTGGCCCTGAACACTGTCAGAAGCATTTACATATTCATGACCAGCGCAAGTTTGGTGCAAGGTGCGGTATAAATCTGGGCAAGGGCAGGCCAGAATTCTTTTGGTATTTTCGCAGGTGCAAGCAGCTTGCCACAGTTTAAAACGGGTGTTTTACGCTGGTATGGGCGTGAACAGAGATGACTTGATTCGCCGCCAAAGGAGCAGCTCCTCTCTTTCCTTTTAAAAGAGAGGCGCAGAATCCTTGACATGGCAGAAGGGGAAACTGATTTGGTGAAATCCATGTATGATGTTGAAGCGCGCAAAGTACTTTTATCAGGAACTGCAAGCAGACGGATGATGTAAACTTGAACAGCTGGATTTTGAATTCTGTGTCCTGTAGTGGCGGCCCGGTAGTCCAGTGGTTAGCACATCGACTTCACAGTGCAGAGGTACCGGGTTCGATTCCAGCTCCGGCCTCCCTGTGTGGAGTTTGCATGTTCTCCCCGGGCCTGCGTGGGTTTTCTCCGGGTGCTCCGGTTTCCTCCCACATTCCAAAAGCATGCATGTCAGGCTGATTGGACGCTCTAAATTGTCCCTAGGTGTGAGTGTGAGTGCGCATGGTTGTTCGTCTCTGTGTGCCCTGCGATTGGCTGGCAACCGGTTCAGGGTGTCCCCCGCCTACTGCCCGAAGACGGCTGGGATAGGCTCCAGCACCCCCCGCGACCCTAGTGAGGATTAAGCGGTTCAGAGAATGAATGAATGAATGAATGAATGTCCTGTAGTGCAACTTTGTCTCCAAACTTTGCCTTGATATTTAACTGAAAAAAGAAAAAGAAAACAAAACAAACTACAGTACTTTCAGCCTTCAACTCTTGACATTATGGAGCGGACAGGAAAGTGAAGAAGAATATACATTAGATCTTCAGTCAGAGAGAGAAACTCTCCAGTTGTGCTGTCACAGATATTTCACTTTTGTTTTCGTTTCACACCGAGGTTTATCGTTGGAGAAAAGCTGTCACAACCGTTTTTCTTCACAATGGTACATCTTACTTGATGATTATTGTGAATTTATTGATGAAAAGTGTCAGTCTAGTTGTTCCTTCTTTTGTATTTCCATCTCTGTTTAATTTACCTCCGCTCTTCTTTTGCCCATGCATCTTCATCTTGTTTTTGTCAACAGAGTTTTTTGTTGCATCCACATATTGATTGTCAGCCTGTCTAGGTGATAATACTGTATTCATGTTTTGGATGATCATATGCATTGGTCATCAAATATTTTGGCTGGGAAAACTCAAAAGTAAAGCCTTGATCGATAGCTCTTCTGAATTGAGGACTGCTATCAAAAAGATATGTGCCTGATCGTGAATCCAGCAGCCGTGCAGTTTTTTGTGTCTTTGTAAATGTGCTTGTGGCAAACAAAACATTGGTGAAAACAATGCAAATCTGGCAGTTGCTGTGTCAAAGCTTTAATATTTAATGGAGTCATTACCCCAGTGCTACAAATGATAACATGCATCCACACAGGGGCGCGCACTGGTACACCCAAATTCTCCCTTTAACTTGTTGTTGTCGCTAGGCAGTCATTACGGTAAACTACAACACGAGCTTGATGGCTTATGTGTTGTGCAACTGCACATAACTCGTTTGGTCTGTGACAGGTGACATTGATGACACTCCCAAATTGTCTGCATTTTGCATTTGGTACACTATGCCCATGCTTTCATGTTTTCGGCCACATGGCCTTAACCACTCATCTTAAAAGTAGGGTTTGCAGTGTGAAAACTGCTAGCTCGATTTGAATGCAGAGCTTCACTTAACCAACCCTATATGAACAACCATCCATCCATCCATTTTCTCATGCTTATCCGCACAAGGGTTGAGGGGCGTGCTGGAGCCTATCCTAGCTGTCTTTGGGCATTAGGTGAGGAACACCCTGAACTGGTTGCCAGTCAATCGCAGGGCACACATAGACAAACAATCATCCCCTCTCACATGGAGAACATGCAAACACCACACAGGAAGCCGGAGCCGGCAGATCGAACCCTGCATCTGTGCACTGTGAGGCCGACACGCTAACCAGTCGACCACTGGGCCACACCTATATGAACATGAATATCTTCTTTTTTTTTTTTACTTTCGTTGTTTTTGTGTTTTTGTTCTGTACAGATATAGTGCTATAGGATAGGGATGAAAAGAGATGTGGCAGAACTTGTAAGTGTAATTAATTTTGGTTTTACATGCACATTTTTGCAAAGCTTAACTAACAATACTGGTTTTAATATGTGTGAATTTTTGACAACAGCAGAGCAATTTTTTTTCCTGTGCTGGTATCCATGGATGGCAAATGTATCATTCATTTTGATGACATCCTAAAACGTAATCCTAAATTACAGCCCTTCCTTGCTTGGCATTCAATGTAGCATGATGAAATATAGATAAAACTGTAATTTATTTGTTGGGAGATGGAAAGCAGCAAGCAGCAATAAAACAAGGACATGATGAAATAAAGAAAGAAAGAAAAAAGAAAGAAAGAAAAAAGAAAGAAAGAAGACAGTTTTATTTCCTTGTAATTACAGCAAAGGGTTTGAATGATTGTGCCAAAGTCTTGGAAATGTTTTTGAGATGATCACACTTAAAATATTGATGGGGCTTCAGTGAAAGAAAGGTCACTTCTTAGACTGGCTGAATAAGAAGTGAGCCAATGGCAAGATCGTAACATTGACGAGATGTGAACAAAATCTCACACACACTTCTGTTGGAACGAAGAAGCTTATTTTAAGAGGCTATCAAATGAACACAGGTGAACACAGTTCGAGCTAGAAGTATATCGATTATGGCTGAGCTGCTGAATATATATATCCATCCGCGAGGAAGCCAGCGACGACTGCAATACCTGACTAAATTCAATAAATTTAAAATAATTGCCATATCAGAAACTTGGCTTGATGAAGATAAAACAACTGAAATGGAAATAGAAGGTTATGAAATGTTTGCAACTAATAGGGAAAACAAAAAAGGAGGGGGGGTTGCAATATATGTAGACAAAGCACTGAAATGCAGTAAAATCGAGAGATTGACAAACACAATAGAAAACCTAATGGAATGTCTAACCATTGAAATACATAATAAAAAGGCATCAAATATCATCATAAGTTGCATCTATAGGACACCAGGATCATGTATTGACACATTCAATAAAAAACTAACAGATATGCTCAGTTACAACAACGATAAGAAAACACGAATAATATGTGGTGACTTTAACATTGACTTATTAAACCCAAATGGACACAAAAAAACAACCGACTTCATAAATACTATGTACAGCAACAGCTTTTTCCCAGTAATCCTGAAACCTAGCAGAATAACAGTTGACACGGCCACATTAATAGATAACATATTTATAAATAAGATTGACCATAAAATGGAAAGTGGACTTCTCATTAATGACATAAGTGACCACCTACCTGTTTTTGCAGTTTTTCATAATTATTTTGATAGAAAAGCTAAGTCAACAACTCACATAACAGAAATAAGACTAAGAACCCAACGCTCCACCGACGCCTTTAAGCAAGACCTAGAAAAACAAAACTGGACCGAGGTCTACTCAAACGAAGACCCAAATACAGCGTTTGAAGTATTTCAGTCTACCATAATCTCTTTATATGATAAACATTTTCCATTAACTAAAGTCTCCAAAAAGTATAAAGACCCAAGTAAGCCATGGATAACGAAAGGCATAGAAAACGCATGTAAAAAGAAAAACAATTTATATAAATTGTTTTTAAAATTGAGAACTGAAGAAGCAGAAAAAAAATATAAGACCTATAAAAATAAACTAGTAAATATTATAAGAACCAGTAAAAGAGATCATTATCATGCACTATTAGAGCAGAATAAAAGTAACACACAAGAAATATGGAAGATACTTAACCAAGTAATCAGAAATAGTCCTAAAAAAATGTATTATCCAGAGTATTTTATCAAAGGCAAAAATACTATTTTGGAAAAAACTGCAGAAATAGCAACTGAATTTAATGAGTATTTTGTCAACATCGGCAGTAACCTAGCAAAACAAATTCCTGATCCAACAAACTTGTTTGAAATAGATAGATATGTAGAAAAAAACTCCTCCACGATGTTCCTTACTGCTGTAAAACAAGAAGAAGTATCAAATATTATAAAAACTTTTAAAAATAAAAAGTCAACTGATTGCTTTAATATTGACATGACAATAATAAAGCAGATTATAGAATATGTAGTGCGACCTTTCACGCACATATGCAACCTGTCATTCAAAGCTGGTATCTTTCCATCAAAAATGAAAATTGCTAAAGTTATTCCAATCTATAAAAGTGGAGAAAGACATCGGTTTACAAATTATAGACCAATATCACTACTACCACAATTTTCAAAAATATTAGAAAAACTATTTTCTCGCAGACTTGATAGCTTTATACAAAAGCATGCGCTGTTAAGTGAGAATCAATATGGCTTCAGGGAAAAACGGACCACCTCAATGGCAGTTATGGAGTTTGTGGAAGCATTAGCCACTAATATAGACAACAAAGAATTTACTGTTGGGGTTTTCCTAGATCTAAAAAAAGCTTTTGACACAATAGATCACAGTATATTATTGAAAAAACTAGAAAGATATGGCATTAGAGGTGTAGCTTATAAATGGATAAAAAGTTATTTAGAAAACAGATATCAGTACGTGCAACTCAACAATAAAAAAACGAATCAACTAAAAATCACTCACGGAGTTCCTCAGGGGTCAGTGCTTGGTCCAAAACTATTCATCTTATATATAAATGATATCTGCAAGGTCTCAAAACAATTTAAATGTGTCCTATTTGCTGATGATACAACTTTCTACTGTTCTGGAATAAATCTGAAACAGCTCCTGACAACCGTAGAAAACGAATTAAACAAATTAAAAAACTGGTTCGACAGAAATAAATTGTCACTTAACCTGAAAAAATCGAAGTTAATTGTTTTTGGCACAAGACCAATCAAACACCAAGCTAAAATTATGGTAAACTCAATTGAGATAGAAAGAGCGTATGAAACCAAGTTTCTCGGATTAGTAATAGACTCAAAACTATGTTGGAAGCCACATATCGATAACGTAAAAAGAAAAATAGCCAAAACCGTAGGGATCCTCTACAAAACCAAGGAAGTGCTAAATAAGAGATCTTTGTACACATTATACACTTCATTATTATTACCATATATGACCTACTGTGTGGAAATATGGGGAAATGCCTGCAAAACAAACACACTCCCTATTCTCAACCTACAAAAAAAAGCAATTCGAATTATTAATAGATCAAAATATACGGAACCCACAAATCCACTATTTATCAAATTAAATACGATGAAATTTTATGACCTGGTTGACTTTAAAATCGCCCAATTAATGTACAAAGCACACAATAACCTGCTCTGCCAAAACATTCAGAAGTTTTTCGAAATTCGAGAAAGCAGCTATGATTTAAGAGGTACCAATTTATTCAAAAAACTCAAAACAAGAACAAACATCAAGCAAAGAAGTGTATCTATCAAAGGTGTTAATCTGTGGAATAATCTCGAAACGGACCTGAAAATGAGTAAATCGCTTGCTGAGTTCAAAAACAAATTCAAAAAAATAGTACAAACAACCTACATCAATCAGAGTTAAAATGATAAATTCAAAACATTAAATATAATGATAAATCAGAACTAGGTTGATAAATAGAGAAAGGTATATAAATATCCATTATGAATACAAGAGAAAATTGACACAAGACTGTCAGGGTGTGGAAGTATATAATCCCGATACAAACCAAAAGTTGTAAAAATATCACGGTTAAGGGTAAAGTATGAGCCTTAATGGAGACTTCTTTCTTCTTACTTTTTTCTTTTCTGATTGATATAAAAATGATTTATTAGATACAATCACATAACGGGGTAGGACTAGATAAGTTTTTTACTTCTTCCTACTCCCTTGAACATAATAACTGTGTTGTATGAAGATTGATTTCTTTCTTTTTTTATCTACCTTATTTTCTGTCAAATTATTACTGTATATATGTTTTATGTTCAATAAACAAACAAACAAACCAATCCATCATCCATCCATTTTCTGAACCGCTTTATCCTCACAAGGGTCACGGCCGTGCTGGAGCCCATCCCAGCTGTCTTCGGGCAGTAGGCAGGGGACACCCTGAACTGTTTGCCAGCCAGTCACACGGCACATAGAGACGAACAACCATCCGCGCTCACACTCACACCGAGGGACAATTTCGAGTGTTCAATCAGCCTGCCATGCATGTTTTTGGAATTTGGAGTACAGGCACGTGGAGAATATGCAAACTCCACACAAGAGGGCCAGAGCTCTGCACCGGGCCACCGAAAAAAAAAGAAAAAAAAGAAAGAAAAATTCAATTTGTTGAGTTTTTTTTTATTTCCTTCAATAGGCTAAACATTAATAATTTCGTCATGTAAAGTAATGTTACAGTAAAGCGAATGTGATCAAGGTAAATTTTTGATGTATGGATTTCAATTTATGGAAACGGTCATGTCCTGGGTACGACGTTAAACTGCATCCAACTGGTCCTCCAGGTTGGGGGTTGGGCGTGAGGTTAACAACCTCACCCTGTAAAACAAAACCTGTTACAGAAACGACGAGAGGAAGCCATTCCGGTAAACCACGGCGAAGAAGAGACGGCACATCCTTGGATGTATCTATGACGGGGCCGGGTGAAATCCAGCAGGAAGCCCGACCCCTGATGACCCCGATCTTTGGAACCAAAACCAACACCAGAGTAGGCACCTGGAATGTGCGCACAATGTTCCAGTCTGGTCGCATGGACCAGGTGCTGAAGAATATGAGGGACTATCGCCTGGACATCTTAGGCGTTAGTGAAATGAGGTGGACGGGGCAAGGGCGTCTCGTGGTTGATGGAGCAACTTTTCTGTACTCTGGGAAGCAAGACCACCATTCCCATGGAGTCGGCATCATCCTCTCCAATAGTGCAGCAAAAGCATTGATTGGATGGAAGCCGGTGAATGAACGGATTATTACAGCAAGGCTCTACACCAGATATGCCAAAGTAACCATCGTACAAGTCTATGCCCCAACCGAAGCTGCCTCAGCGGACGATAAAGACACCTTCTACAACCAGCTCCAGACCGTGCTTGAGGAGATCCCCAGACATGACATCAAAATGCTGATTGGAGACTTCAACGCAAAACTGGATAATGACAGAAGGGGCCTGAATGCCACAGTTGGACCACATGGGTCTGCAGGCTCCACGAACGACAACGGGGAGAGACTGTTGATGCTAACCAGTACCAACGGCCTCAGCATTGGCAACACCTTTTTTGAGCACAAGCGGATCCACAAAGTAACCTGGGTTTCACCTGGTGGCGGGACCCAGAACGAACTGGACTACATCTGCATCAACACAAGGTGGCGCTCGTCATTGCTCGACGTTCGCTCCCACAGAGGTGCAGATGTGGGTTCAGACCACTTCCTTGTGGTGAGTAAAATCAAGCTGAAGCTGAAGAAGGTGAAAAGGGTGCAGCCCAAGAGACCTTACGCAGTGGACAAGCTAAAGGATAACAACATCTCAGAAAGCTTCTGTGAGGAGTTGAGTAGGAAGCTCAAGGTATCACAACACCTTGCAAACATTGAGGAGCAGTGGAGTATGTTCTCTTGTGCCATTGCTGAAACTGCAGAAGCAGTTATCGGCAGAAAGAGGGGTACCAACAAAGAGAGATGGATAACAGACAACACCTGGAAGTTGATTGATGAAAGGAAAGTGGCCAAGATAAAAAGAGAACAAAAGAGGAGGCTCCGGAGCTGGAGGATGGAAGACGAGGAGTACAGGCGCTTGGACAGGGCAGTGAAGAAGAGTTGCAGGAAGGATAAAAGACAGTGGCTAGAAGAGAAAGCAAGAGAGGCACAGGAAGCAGCCGAGAACAACAACACGACGACCCTATACAAGATCGTGCGGGAGCTAACCAACTCCAGGAGCAGCTCTAGCGTGCCAATCAGGAGCAAGGATGGCAGGACACTTCTAAGCGACGAGGAGCAAGAAGCAAGATGGCTGGAACACTTCAGGGAGGTTCTCAACCAACCAATGCCTCCCGTGCTCTTCAATTTCGATCAAGAGACACCAGCTCCAGCTCTAAATATTACATCGAAAGAGATATCCGAGACTGAGGTTGCCAGAGCAATCAAGGGCCTTAAGAACAACAAGGCACCGGGACTCGATGAGGTAGCTGCCGAGATGTTGAAACACGGCCAAGACGCTGTTGTGGAGAGCCTTACCCACCTGTTCAACCTGATTTGGCATGCTGAAGAGGTTCCTGCCGACTGGAGACGTGGGGTCATTGTCACGCTTCCTAAGAAGGGAAACCTCGCAGACTGCAATAACTGGCGGGGCATTACACTGCTGTCAATCCCCAGCAAGGTATTCTGCAGTGTCCTGCTACATCGCCTTAAAGATGAAGTGGATAACATCTTGAGGGAAGAGCAAGCCGGTTTCAGGAAAGGAAGGTCTTGCGCCGAACAGATCTTTACCCTTCGAAACATCATAGAGCAATGCCAAGAACCTCAGACACCACTCATGATCAACTATATCGATTTCAAGAAAGCCTTCGACAGCATCCACCGGGAGTCACTGTGGCAGATCGTCCAGCTGTATGGTGTACCCCTCAAGTATATCAACATCTTCAGGTCATTGTACCACAACTCAACCTGTTGTGTCAAAACCAACAGTGGCACAACTGATGATTTTGACATTGTCACTGGTGTAAGACAGGGTTGCATTCTGTCACCCCTACTCTTCATCATCATAATTGACTTTGTGATGAGGAAGTCCATCACAGGGGAAGAAGTTGGTATCAAGTGGGGAGGGAGCAGACTAGCTGACCTGGAATTTGCAGATGATTTGGCTCTCTTAAGTCACACCCAGCCCGCACTCCAGGAGTTGACCAACAATCTGCATGAGCACGGAGTTAAGGTCGGTTTACGAATTAGCCAGGAAAAGACCAAGGCCATGGCCGTCGGACAGCACCAACACCTTCAACCACTCACTCTACACCAACATGACATAGAGTACATTGACAGCTTCACATATCTTGGGAGTAACATCTCAAATACAGGTGGTGTGGAGAAAGACGTCAACAGTAGACTTGGTAAAGCTGCGGGAGTGTTCCAACGCCTCCGCAACATCTGGTCATCGAAAGCCATCACTACGACCACCAAGCTACGCCTCTATATGTCAGTGGTTATCCCAACAGCGATTTACGCCTGTGAGACATGGATGAAGACAGCCAACATAACCAACAAGTTAGATGTCTTTCATCGGCGTTGCCTGAGATCCATCCTGAGGATCTCATGGAGAGACCACATCACCAACGAGGAGGTGATGAAGAGGGCAGGAGTGGCTGAACTGTCAGACATTGTCTCTGAAAGGAGAAGGAAAATGATCGGCCACGTACTCCGGCTGCCAAGAGAGAGACCGGCAAGTGTGGCCATGGACTGGATGCCAGAGGGTGGAAAGAGGAAGAGAGGTAGGCCAAAGAAGACGTGGAGACAGACTGCCAAAGAAGACCTCAGTGAGATGGGTGTCAGCTGGCATGGAGCAAGAAAGGTCGCCAGTGACCGGAACAAATGGAGGAGGCTCGTCGCCCAATGTTCCAAATAGGAGCGGGCGGAACTAACTAACTAACTAACTAACTAAATTTTTGATGTATGGATTTCAATTTATGGAAACGGTTTGAAATAAGAGTTTCAAGCCATTGTTGAAAGTTTTAAGTTAGGGTTTCAAGATCTGGTTGTTTCTGGCCTGTTTAATTTCCCTAATTTAAATTACTTCCAGTCATGAGTTCACAGTGTCAATCCAGTCTTTATCTTAATATTTATAAATGAATTATTGGATGCATTCCTTTAAATCAGACTTACTATCTTATACTATCAGCCCTATCGCTTAATCATAGCTTTAACCTTGGTGGGACAAAAGTATTTTGGAGTAAGTCTCCAATTATCACTTTTACAGTGTGCTAATTTTTCCAAACATTACCTGGAGAAGTGAAGCCCATGAACAAGTTGTATGACAGAGGATATCTTTATTGTTTTTGTCAGCTCAAATATGGCATCATTTTGTCTTTTTACCTTTTTCACAGTGTCAAATTTATCATGTACACATTTCATGATCCAACACAAGTAGTCACATTCCGAACTTTTTGACCCACACGCAGCACGGTATCGCACAAACAGTACATGTGTCGCACACACATGACTGTCCTTGCGCTGTGCACACCAGTTATGATAGACTGTAGGAATATGTGACTGGAGCGGCTTGCATAGCCGCCATGAAAATGTCAGTCGTGTATCAATATTTACTTCAAGGTGAAAAACTGACTTGCTCTTAAACAATGTCCCGGACAAGGACGCAATCACGCAAGTTTGTTAAAACGTCCTTTTTTCATGGCATGCTACCTTCTTGGCTCATTGCAGCTCCGCTCCCAATTGATGTTTTTCAACGGACAAACACGAGTACTACCAGGTACTCATTTCTGTGCCTGAATATCATATGGGAGACATAAACTACTGTCGATTTGTCATGGCCTTTTTTGTTATTTTTAAGCATATGGAGGAAAATTAAGCTTTTAGTTGACAGATGACGAGAACAATGAGAGCCAACTTCAAAAAACATCGACGCAGGGAGACAGCTTGATGGCTATCCTAAAAGGTGTCTGACTATTTCTCTTTTGGTGAGATCAACCTGTACATGCACACATGAACAGGCAGTTATCATTTTTATTATCACCAAATCTTAATTTGTCTCACACACAATATCAGAGAGAGAGATTACATTATATGCAGTAATAATTAACATAATATATTTTATAAGTGCAAAGGCATTTCATTTTCTAAATACTTGGCACAAAGATGCCCAAAGAAAGCACCAAAGCAATATTGTATTTGCACATAAAAGAAAGTAGGTGAATTTTTCAGCAAACAGTGTAGGACAGATTCCCCCAAGAAAATCCAGGAATAGGCACACTGTAAATCAAGAGAAACAACAAAAGTAAGCCTGCTTACTAATTTTAGCATACATTGGTGTTGCAGTATCACACTCAACTGTTCCCACGTTACTTCAGTGGTCTTTCTTCAGTAAAGTAAGCATCTAGAGGCTGAGAAGTCAGTGCACATTGCTGTTGGTTAGCTTGTTTGTCGTGGCAGCTGATGCATTTCATGCAATCTGGTTGACCAAAGTGCTCATGATACGACAGTATTTTGAAGTGGAACACCGACCTAGTGGAGTAGAGCTGAGCTAAGCCTGTACTGTGCAGTGGGAAAGTGGCTTAGTGGTCTATTTTATTTATTTATTTATTTTTATTCATTCTCTCCATGATAAAGTGTCATGACATTTTATTTCCTCTTTTGATTTAGAATGAATGACTAAATTGTTGTGTGATTGCTCCTTTTCTCTTCCATAATCTGCGTTATTTTTTTGGTCAGCCTCAAAGGAGCCTGACACCGTCTTGAGGGGGAGACAACAACTAAGCTGTCAACGAGGAAAACTTCAGTGTGTGGGTTCTTGTGTGTCTTTCTGCCAGGCAGATTTATGGCATTGTGCTTTTAACACATTATCTGGAAACGACAGGAATATTCCCACTATCTCAGCCTGTCCAGAGGGCAGTCAAATTGGCACAGACATTTTGACTCCTTATCAAGTGAAGGAAATACTTCTCTAAATGGTACAATTGTCTGTCATTGGTAATTGCTGAGCTACACTGTGTTGACTTGGGCCATCAATCAGACAAAGGGCTCTATTGCAGTCAAGTGAAAGAGTTTCTTTTGTTGACTAGTTGAAATCCAGGCATCAGGTTTTATCACCTGTCAGTTTAGCTGGCAGCAGAGGAACCACCAAATGTTTTAGCTTAATTGCAAATCAAGTTTGTGACATTTCCTCCCAAACAATTTGATATTGCTTGATGTGTTAATTTATTTAGAGCTTATACTGCCAACTGCCAAATTCCAAACGTACCAGAACTTAGATTGACCGGTAAATTGAGAGAGTTGCCTTTTGGCTCAGCTTCTTCATTATGTCACGTTGAGCCCGAAGCGACAGAATAATCGCTTCGTGCACAACTACTAGAGGTAAGTGGATCCCCGAAACAGCAGACACAGAAAAGGAATTTTGTCATAAAAAATGAAATTTATTATAACACAAAATCCCCGTCTAAACGGACAACAGAAAACGCTGGTCAAAAAGAGGACCAGGAAATAACAGAAAACGCTTGCGAAACAAAAACGGCAAGGAGAAAGTTCTGAAGTAAAATACTTAATCAAACACGAGAGAAATATCAAGGCACGCAATAATAATAAATAGTCATGTAAGTTAGAGTTTTAACCGAGAAGGAATAGACGATAGCAAATGGCACGGCGTGCAATACTCCGGCAGTGAGTTGACTGTCGGAGCGCCTAGATATAGCAGGTGCAATCGTCAACAAATGGGTGGCAGGTGTGCAGGCGGCAAGCAAGAACGCCTGCCCCCTGCTGTCAAATACGGAACGTGACACATTACGACAGACTGATACCAAGACTGTATCACAGCGGATGCTACAACGATCTGCTTGTTGATCTTCCACTCCATTTGAACTTCCCTCACGAACAAGACCCCAAGACACTGAAACTCCTCCACCTGGGGCAAGATCTCATCCCCAACCTGGAGAGGGCAGTCCACCCATTTCTGACGAAGGACCACTGTTTCAGATTTGGAGGGGCTGATTTTCATCCCAATCGCTTTACACTCGGCTGTGAACCGCTCCAGTGAGAGCTGTAGATCCCAGCTTGAAGAAGACAACAGCACCACATCACCTGCAAAATGCAAAGAGGCAATACTGAGGCCACCAAACCGGATCCCTCTCAATGACTCAGCTGCACTAAGAAATTCTGTCCATTAAGGTTATGAACAGAATCGGTGACAAAGGGCAAGCTGGAAATGTTTACTTGCGTCTATGATTTTAAAAATGACTCACAATACTGTCAGTGTTTGCATTTTTAAATCATAATGTTACTAGCAAATCTCAATGTCCAGGCACTGGCGGGCTACTCAGGTGGTCTTCACGGGCTACCTGGTGCCCGCGGGCACCATGTTGGTGACCCCTGTTATAAGGTGTTTGTTTTCTTACTCTTTGTTAAATAAAGCGATTAAAAGTGTACTGATGGCTGTGTCTATCTGTGACCACTTGTGGAGGGATAATTTCATTCTATTGGTTGTAGCCTACTGTATATCAAATTAGCTAATGACATTTACTTTACAGTAGATGTGCAGTTCTGTGAGCCAGTTCTGGTTTGCAGGAAACACAATGCACAAGTCTGAAATGGTCCCAAACTTTGGTTATTCTTTGTATTTGATGCACACTTTCGTTCTAGCTTGCGTCTGCAGTAACAATTTATTTGGATAAAAAGGATCACCATAAGATCTCTCAAATTAATGACAAATACACAGGATGACTGTGTTTAAAAATCAGTAAATTGTGAGGACCAGGTAAACAAGTTCTAGCAATGTATTAATGAGACATAGAACAGCAAAGCATACATAATTTTTCTTCACATTTTTGCCTTTTCAACATATGACTGTTTGCCAAATAAGCAGACGACAGTTCACAATTTGTCCCAACAGTGCCTTCCAGGTTATATCATATAAATTATCATTACTCATTGGCAATTAATACACTATATTATTAAATAATACACAGTGTTATCTACTTTTGACCTTATAATTTAACAATGTACCGGTAGAGCAAAATGTCAAACTCAAGGCCCGGGGGCCAGATCTGGCACGCTGCATCATTTTATGTGGCCCGTGAAAGCAAATCAAAAATAAAATTTTTAAAGTCTCATATGTAATGTAATCAATAAGAGCCATATTGTAAGCATTTTCTTGTTACCAAAAACCTCTTGACAGTAATTGAAACAATAGTTGAAGAAACCGTTATTATTGACATATGGTTTCAGTGATAACGGCCCGCCAAGGGAAATTGCAACTAAAATCTGGCCCACAACAAAAACGAGTTTGACATCCCTAATGTAGATGGATCACAAGCAACAATGATGACACTACCAACTCAGATTTTTAGTTTTAACTTGTTCTGCTGACCGCCTTTAAAGTGCCTTTTCTGTATCGCACTCTCTGGGTGCTACAACAAATACATATCCTGCAAAGGCTAAACATAACAAACATAAAACTGGCCAACAAAGTTTTTGGTGCTTTTTTTTAAACACGATCAAAGTCTGACAATTTAAATCATCAAGTATTAAAAATAACAGATGCTCATATTATTGAAGGTATTTTGCACAAACGTTATTTCAGACGTGTATCAATTTGGTAGCCTTTCACAAAATCAGTACACATGAAGTTGCTCTCACCCTCAAAAATGTTGGTGACACCTGCCTTATAAGCACATTCGCTGACGTGCTACCGATGGCTACAATTTACGCAAAATAACTGAACACACAGACAGGCTAACAGCGAGTGCTATCATGAGCCAACATGGCTTGCCCTATCCTTTCATTCACCTCCGACATTAGTCAATGAGCCACACTTTGCCTTTTCATGCTTCACACATTCAAAGTCGCATATACTTCAATATAGAATATGAGGATAGCGACCTCACATACATATTTTCTATCGTTATTGTGTATCATGATTTAAAATGCGTATAAATAAAATATGGTCGTTACTCTGCAGAATTTTGTCCATCCATGGGTTTCATGATAAATGTGGGACTACACTATATTTTCTGAGGTCCTGAGCAAGCCAGTCATGTATGAGTCAGTCTAACGCAAAACAAGGGCTGGTATTAATGTCCATGCACGTCTAATTTCTCAGTCACACACACCGCCGTTAAAGTGGCCAACCCACGTATAAATTGACAGCAAGTACAAAGGCAAGTGATCCCGGGAGAGTGAGTCAGCATAAGTCAGCCAATGGACAAATACAGTTGGATGTCATATTTGTGTATCCACTTTGAACTCATAAATTCAGGAGAAAGTTCTAGTGTTGCTTAAAGACGATGCAGTAAAACAGATTTTCATTCAGCTTCTGTGGAGAGCTCAGAGGCCAGCCAGAGGACAGCCTGAAGCCAAACTGGGTTTCACTCGAGTTGTTGTGCTTTAATGAACACAGAAGTGAAATTAGCATTGGTTCTTACTAAGTTTAATTTGCCTGCAAAAGGTAGTGAATATGTGTCAAAAAAACGTTTTGCAGTCCAAGTTAGGATTGTGTAATTACTTTTTAATTGTATAAAAAACAAAAAATGCAATTTCCTATTTTGCCACTGGCCACCATTCATCCAATCACAAGAGACGTCTAGACAAATAACCATTCACATACACAGTCACAATTATGGATAATTTACAGCTTTCAATCAACTTTGTGAGCATGTTTTCTCAGGCAAGCACGAGATTACAGCCAAGAGAAAACATGTTCCAGGTTTAAGATTTTCTGACATTTTGAATACTGTATACCATTCAGCCACCATCAGTAATGGAATGTGTGAGGAAAAAAATGGTAGAATTTAGAAAGTTATGATCATTTTTTTAATTTATGAAAATATTCCTGGAAGACTTTTGCAACAATTTAAACTAGGGGTCTCAAACCCAAGTTCTGTAGGGAACACTGGAAATAGATTCTGGGCCACAAGTATTCCACAAAAAAGAGGTTCAAGTATTTTTTTAAAAAAGTACAACAAATGCAATCTTTTCAATCTTGATTAATAAGAGTTCAGAACATTAACGGTGCAACATAACGTGAACAAGATTAGTGACCCATTGCCCTCTCTCATTTACTTTACACACTCTTCAGTATGACTAGGTGATGAATGACATCTGATTTCTTGAGCACTGCAACTTTCTCTGTGCATGACATGCCCAGGAGCTCCTGTGCTCAACAAAAAATAAAATCAGGCCGTCTTGTCACGGTTGATCTGTTTGGAACCAACAGGTGGTTCTGTAGGGCTACTGTTACAGCGGCACACCTGTTGGTCAACATGTCATGAGTAGGTTTTCTGTTATTGTTGCTGTCACTATTTCTGTTGCTGACTTTGTTCCTGTTGGGGTTTTGCTTCTGCCATGGGTTTTGTTTGTTACTTTGGATTCTTGTTGTTTCCAGGACTTTGTTTGCTCTGGATTTTGTTTTCTCAGTATTTTGTTAATACAGTTTGTCAAGTTCACCCTGCTCCTCCCTCTTGCCTGCTTTTTGGGGTCCTCCACCATGACCGCCCATGACACGTCTCCTGTTTTTCTTGAAATTGGCTGTTCTTGACTGTAGCGGCAACTTAATATCCTTTTGTCGCTACGTCAGCAGGGCATGTAGGTTTTTGACTCGTGCTTTTCTTCGACGGGCTTTTCCTTTCCAAGACGACGACAAGGAATACACGAGGCCGCCATCGTTGATCCCAAATAAATGATTCGCTTTATTTTCTTGAACACAAATTAAGGCTTTATCAAAATGAAGCAATAAAACTTCTACAATACACTTAAACGAAATACGAAATCGGTTCACATGAAGTACGAAATCAGCAAACACGAAGTACGGTCAAAAAAAGGTGTTGCTCCATGCCCTACTGTCTTCCTAATCATGCTTACATAAATCAAGCCTCTTAACAGACTAAAAACAGGACAACCAATGGAGCCCAGATACTTCGATATTCTTAATAAATTTGTTCTAAAATAAAATATCAAATATAAACCAAACTGCTTGCATCTATTAAATTCGAATTATTCAAAAGGCTACATCTATAGTTTAACCAAATTTTCCTTATGGCTCTAACATTGACACCAACTTTTCTCAGCAGCAGGTTTTGAAAAAGACATGATTGAGACTGGATGACATGATATCTTTTCCTTCCACTTGATGTCACTTCAGAATTATGCTTTGCCGGAAACTGTCATGAATCTGAGCTATGGTAGAGTGATTTAAAAAAGCACACCCAAAAGCCTAGGGCAAAAAAAAGGTGGGGGTGGGGTGATCTGAACTAACAAAGCCTACAAACTATGGGATTATCCAAAAAGCTTGCCGTACCCTCATTTTTCATCCATCCATTTTCTAATGCACTTATCCACATGAGGGTCGCGGGCATGCTGGAGCCTGTCCCAGCTGTCTTTGGGCAGTCAGCGTGGTACATCTTGAACTGGTTGGCAGGCAATCGCAAGGCATACATAAACAACCAACCATTATCACTCACAATCACACCTAGGGGTAATTTAGAATGTTCCATTAACCTGCCATGCATGTTTTTCGAACATGGGAGGAAACAGGAATACCTGTAGAAACCTCACGGGGAGAACGTGCACACTCCACACAGGAAGCCCGGAGCCAGAATCGCGCCTCTGCACTGTGAGGCAGGTTTCCATTACTGTTCTTCGCTAAATAAAAGTGAGATTTCTACAATTTTGATAACATACAATTACTACTTGAAGGTGTTTCAATTGATGTTTGGCTCCAGAGGCGTGATTCTCGCAATGTCCCATCTCGCGAGAGCTTGTAAATTCTCGTGAAATGTTCTCACGAGACTCACAACAGGGCGTTAGAGGTAAACAAATGCATGAGGGATGCCGCGAAGGCCGCACATGGTCAGTGACTCCCACCCAACTGGGCACAATTCTCCTAATTTAATTACTGTAGCTTTTTTTTTTGGTTGTTTTTGCACTTCACAAGCAGGGGAGGGTAGGCTCTGCCTCCGCTGCCTGCCTGACCATACGTTCCTGATATACTTACTTGATTTTCACTATTTTTACTTTATGTTGACAGATTTGTGCCCACACATTTCCACTGCATTTCTGGGAGATAACACAACTTGATTTTTTTTCCCCTGTATGTTTGTTACTGATGTGGGTGGAAGAGAGACCTTGCCTTTTGAACATCTACTCGACAGTTCTGAGGCTGAGGGTTCAAATCCTGGCTTCTGCTTTCCTGAGTGGAGTTTTTATATTTCCCCCATGCTTGAGTGGGCTCCTCCCAAACAAGTTAGTTCAAGATTTTGTCTAAAGTTGTGAGTGTGAGTGTTGGCTGTGTCCCAATTCACAGGCTGCCTCCTTCAAAGGCTGCTTTTTCATCCACATGACATCACTTCCGCCGCAAATCGACCGCATGTGGTTTCCAAATTCTAAAAAAATAAATACAAAATTAAAAACGCTGACTGGATCTTAAGAGGCCTTCAAAGACAACCTTTAAGAGGAAAGACGCTGAAAATGGATGGATGGAATTTTGTGATGTTGTCCCTGGCTGAATATCATATGTGCATGGTTTTAAAATAAATGTTGGTCTTAAAATGCTAAAATCACAAAAGCTTCCATTTAATTTCATTTGGGCCTTTCAGCCTTGGGCAGGTCTTAAATGTGCTTCAAAAATGACTACATTAAGTGACTATATGTTCGATTTTTTAAAACTCTTTCTGAGAAATATGATAATAGATTCAGTTTGTGAAGTCAAGATTGACTGAATGGTGAACCTTCCAGGTCATCTCACCCAATCAGCCGGGATAGACTCCAGCCCACTCATGAACCAAATGAGGATAAGCGGAATTTAAAATGGATGGATTGATGTTGTTGTCGCTGTTTGTCTCAATTCATTGACAGTAATAGTGTCAATCATCTTTGTAACATTCATCACCATAATTTTGAAAATAAAAACCTATACAAAGCAATCTACTAGTATTTTGTACAAGAGTGTGACATTTCCTAGTGAGTACCTTGCCACTTTCTTGACTAAGAAGACATGAAGTGGAAAAACTAAAAAGAGTGTGAGGAAAGATTGTGAAGACAGGCATCTTGTGACCACTCTGGTTTGAAATGTATCAACCTATCCCATCTGACAATATCTTCCTCACTCTTAGTTGTCACTCTTGAGAGACTCTCCTTTCAGCTCCTTTAGCCTTCCACATCACCTCTCAGTCTGCTCTCCCAACCATTCCAGCCATCTCCTCTTATCAGCGTCGTTACATCTATCTTCTTTTCCTATTTTTGGAGCTCAGGCAGGCGCTTATTTCAATTCACAGCTTAGTATGATAGCATGTTTTACTTTTGCCCGTTTTCTCGAAAGAAGCCCATTAATATAAAGGTGATTGTGATCGACACACTGACGGACTGATTGACTGACACTCTTTCTGATGGGTAAGTGTGCAGTAATGTATGATGAGTCAACAAAACAACGTCATTTATTGTCTGTTTTATTTCTTATGTTGAGTCTCTCAACCCACACATTGAACTGATCATAAATCGGATTTATAAAGGAAATTATACCTATGAAATTCTATTTTAACTACATAAACTGTACATGTTCATTATATATGCAGTGGTGTGAAAAAAGTGTTTGCGACCTTCCTGAGTTCTTATTTTTTTTGCATATTTGTCACACTTAAATGTTTCCTCTCATCAAACAGATTTACATATTAATCAAAAACAACACAAGTAAACACAAAATTGAATTTTTAAATTGTATTATTATCATCCATCCATTTTCTGAACTGCTTTATCCTCACAAGGGTCACGCGGGGTGCTGGAGCCTATCCCAGCTGTCTTCGGGCAGTAAGCGGGGGACACCCTGAACCGTTTGCCAGCCACTCTGTAAATTAGAGTGTTCCATTAACCTGCCATGCATGTTTTTGGAATGCGGGAGGAAACCGGAGTACCCGGAGAAAACCCCTGCAGGCACGGGGAGAACATGCAAACTCCATACAGGGAGGCCGGAGCCGGAATCGAAGCTGTTACCTCTGCACTGTGAGGTCGACGCTCTAACCACTTGACCACTGGGCTGCCCCTGTATTATTATTTATTTATTTTAGAGAATAAAAATGACAAACCTACATGGCCCTGTGTGAAAAGTGGTTGCCCCCTAAACCTAATAAATGTTTGGGCTACCCCCAGCAGTACCAACCGAAATAAAGTGTTTTCTATAACTGACAATGACATCTCTGTGAAGATATATCTGGAGGAGTTGGGCAACAGGAGGATACGAGCCAAGCTAAAAGCTATGATGGACAGACCCTCCCACCACCTCCGGGCCACCCTGACAGCACTGGGCAGCTCTTTCAGCCAGAGACTGTTACACCCGCGCTGCAAGAAGGAGAGATACCGCCGCTCGTTCCTACTGACTGTCAGGCTATTGAATAGACAGACCTGTAAACCTGGACTCACCGCCACTCACCCATTTTTAGTATGCTTAGATTTATATTTTATAATGTATATTTATTTATATACTTTTTGTTCTTCTACTTCTTCCTTTCATAATTTTGCTGCTGTGAATTGGGAATTTGTCCATTGTGAGACAAATAAAGGTTTTCTTATCTTATCTTATAGTTTCACCCACTTTTCCTTGCAGAATTTATTTAATTCAGCAGCACTGGAGGACCTTGAAAGGTTATGCCACAGCATTTCAATCAGTTTCAAGTCTGGAATTTGACCGGGTCTCTCCAAAACCTTCATTTTGCTTTTGTAAACCATTCAAAATTGGACAGCTGCACAGTATTTGTCTGAATAAATTCATTCCATACCTACGCAGTGCTTTCTTTTCAGTCTCGTCATGTTGGTGACATTACGCATCATGTGCCAGCAGTCAGCGCACACATGCAGAGTGACTGACAGTTTTCTCTATACAGCGGCACTGGAGTATGTTTTAGAACCATGAATTGATAATGCCGTTTTTATTGGTTGTTGTTTTTTGGAAATATTTTTCATTCTTGACACATTTTAGTAAGAAGGCCATCCAAGCACTGTCGACCTTTGATCACTCCCATCATCTCTCAAACTGGATCGCCTCACCGGATACACCTTTGTCTTCCTTTAACACGCTGTATTAACTGCACTGAACTGATAATGCCCTTTCAGTAGTAAATTTGATTAATGCAACTCCAAGAAAATCAATTTTCCACCATCTTTCTCCCCTCTTTCATCTCTTTTCCCCATCTTCCTTGGCCATTCCATCTATCTTCAAGATTGCCATGGTGGTGGCTCTGATCTAATCTCTCTTGAAGCTGTGCCGCAGAAGTGATGGCGTGGATTACCGCATACGCCAAACTAATCAGTGTGAAATCTTCATTTCCAAGAAGAATGGCATGTCCTGTAAGACTTCTGCCTCACAAATATCGCCATTTCAAATGAGGTGATACTCATCAAAAGTACCTTATTTTCATTCATGAAATAATTCATACACTTCAAAAAAAAATCATACATTCCAGGGATTAGATGAATTGTATTTTCTTGTCGAGTGTGGAGTACCTACTGATGAAACATATTTTGTCCAACAAATGTGTGTGTGTGTGATATTTTTATGGCAGTTATGGTTACCTCATTAATTTTTATATCCTGAGAACCCAGGAAAAAAAAATTGTATTTCTTTTTTTTTGTCCTATGAGCTAATACAACAACTGACAATTGAGCAGTTTAAGAGTTAGGATTAACAGCACGTCCATCATAGTGGATAACAGAACGATTTTACCACACAATGAAATTAGATCAGGCTGGAATTAAAACAAGATTGTCAATCCATTTTTTTAAAATGAAACTGAACATTTAGCCTGTGTTTTTGGTCAACTTTTAAACAAAATGTCTTTTTTATCGTGTGCAATTTGTCTTCCAAGTCTTGTCATCATTGTAGTGGGGAAATAACTACATATTACGTTCAGTCTCAACATGTGTTCAAGTCCTCTCTACTGTCAGGAGGCCTAGTTAGTGCAGGTTTGAATGTGTTAGCTCTGCCTCCTGCTCTTAATTGTTCTCCACCTCCTCTTTCTTCATTCATTCCCTTCTTAGGAATGGTACTCCAGGAAGCAGTTTCTCTTGTTTGTATTACAGAGGAATGTCTTGGAAGTGATGCATCGTGTGTATTGTCTTTTATGCCTTGTAACTGTTTTGGCACCCCTCTGCATGTTTGCAGTCTATCATCTCTGTCATATGCCTGGCCCCATATTTTCCAAGAAGATACTGTTTTCCTTCTTGTTGTGGAATTCTCTTTTGATGGGTGCTTTGCACTCCGCATCGCTCTCCTCTGCTCTCTTGTCGGTGTCACGGAGATCTAAGTCAAGGCAGGGGTCACCAATGTGATTCTTGCGAGCACCATGTAGCAGCCCAGGACCACACAAGTCACCGCCGGGCTTGTTCTAAAAATATCTTACCAGTGATGGGGCATTATGATTTTCTAGGAATGTTTTGAAAGTGCTCATTTGAAAAGGTAGAAACTGGTAGAGATTTGTGGAAATAAAGTGTTTAAAATTGATACCGGTACTTATATTTACTAAGTACTGTGAGAAATCATGAACATGATCAGTGTCCTCACATAAATAATAATAATCCTAACTTTATGGAAAGTAATTCAAGCAAAATTGTTAGCTTAAAAGTGTGTATCAAATTGGTAGCCCTTTGCATTAGTCAGTTCCCAAGACGTAGCTCCTATTGTGTGCAATAATGAGACTACATTCTTACATGAGGGAGGCACAGTGGACGACTGGTTAGCACATCCGTCTCACAGTGCGGAGGGCGTTGGTTCGGATCTGGGCTCCGCCCTTCCTGTGTGGAATTTGCGTTATCTTCTCATGCCTGCATGGGTTTTCTCTAGGTACTCCCATTTCCTCTCACGTTCTAAAAACACGCTGTTCTGCCTGTTTTCCAGCTCTCCCAGGAGCAACACACTTGATTCAAATACTCAGGAATGTTCTAATGCTGCTTCAGAGCTGATCATCTGAATCAGGTGTGTTGCAGCCATGTCCGAGCTGGACATGCTTGCTTTAAACAGTGGACGCTGAGCGTCCGCAGAGCGTCTACTGCCCTGACGCCGAGCGTCTCGAGAGTTTAGGGTAGGTTGTCCCAATGCGTTGAACGGAGACGAGTCATTGGATACAAGCTGGTTTTTGTCCCGCCCACGGACACTCGGCGTCTCTGGGACTGGATGACAGTGGGAGGGTACCGGACGCCAGGCTTTTCTGCATCAGATTGGATGATCTGTCTGAGCCTGTGTGCAGTTTGATTGACATTGAAAAATGAGCCTTTTAGTGTAGGCATCCGTGGGAGCAATTTTTCAATTCGCATTCTGTTCTGAGTTGAGCTGGACACTTCTCCTAATCATTTTAGCGACACTCTTTGTTGTAAACAACTAGCGACAAATTAATATTTTATTTCTGGTGGGTTTTATTGTAGTTCCTGTAGTTGTAGGACACTAATTAAGTCTCTGGAAAAGACGCATTGTTGGTATGACAGGGTCACAGAACATTTTCTTGAAAAGGAACGGAGAGTAGAATTCACGTATAAATAAACGGACACATTTTATGATGTAGGCCAAAATTGAGCTTCCCCTCTTTGACAGACCAGCATCCGCCACTGGATGGATGACTGAGTTAAAAACAAAGCAAAACAACAACATCATCTGGACAGGTGAGTCAATGATGCTGACAAGAAAAGTGAGCCATTGCTTTTGGTTTAACCCAAATCCAGTGCATCGTTTCACTGACGAAATGCCCTGGCTCTGAGCTGAAGTTATTCGTCTTAATCCACCTTTTTGATAAACTTCAAGCATGTTTAATTGTGTTGACGTGAAGCATAGTTTGCCCCATTGCTCAAAAATACCTCATTTATATTTATGACAGTCTTGAGTCTCCATTCCTGATTAATCCACTTAATATTAGGATGCACATCCGTAAATCTCCTCCGAGCCATGAGACAGTGTAGTGTAGAGTGAGTATGTGATCTGAATGCAAACTCTGTGATTTGCAAACTGAAAAGCCTGTACCTAAAGAGCTCTCGTACTCCAAATCTTGCCCCTTGGATAACTAGTCAGAATGGGAAAGCGCATGGCTGTTCCACTCCTTCAGTCATATCTTCCCGCATCTTGAAGCACATCCCAATAAAACTGGTTTAAGTTATAAGCAAATCATTGATGATTATGATCCTCTTTTTCACCATGAGAGACAGACACAGCGAGTCACAGATTAGCAAGTCAGCAGAGAGTAAATGCTTCCTAATTCCCTCGGAGGATCTGAAAGGTTTCTTCATCCTTGTTGAGAGCTGCACCGCTCAACATGAAGAGCTTTATCGAGAACTGCTTGCATCGGAACACAGCTAACTTAACAAAATGACGAAAGTGGTGTCTAGTCAAATAAGTGATGACATGGTTTGTTGTGTTAGTGTGATTTCTGCTCACTTTGGGGTAATATATAAAGATGTACAATGAGGGAGAGAGAGAGAAAAGCAAAAATCTGAATTGATCCGAAAAGGGTTTATAAGACCATATTCACTGAAAAATGTTGTTGAATTTACTCCATTTTATTTCATCAAATGGTTGCATGAAATAGAATGATCTGGATCCAGATACATTGATCTTGTGTTCAGGACCTGGTATTGTTCTGCCATGATTAGCGCATCTGTGCTTTCTTTCAGTCCACCCTTTTTCAACCACTGGTATGTTTTCCCCATGTCAGAGAGAGAGAGAGAGAGAGAGAGAGAGAGAAAACACCGTTAGCAGCATTTCATACTTGCAGTGTTTTTGTTTGTGTGTTTTTTTTGTTGGTATGTATGTGTTTGTATTTCTTTTTTATCCCACCACTCCTCTGTTTGCAGTGTTCGGCAGTTTGCAGCGTGTTTGCCCAGTCGGTCACTGTAAAAAACAGGATATCTCAATGGCACTGATGAAACCTAAAAAGAACACCGAGATTCAACCAGATGGCGCCAAACTAATTCTGAATTAATTTGGGGGTTTTTCTTGAGCACTGGGGCGGCCCAGTGGTCCAGTGGTTAGTTAGCGCATGGGTTCGATCCCAGCTCTGGCCTCCCTGTGTAGAGCTTGCATGTTCTCCCCGTGTGTGGGTTTTCTCCAGGTAATCCGGTTTCCTCCCACATTCCAAAAACATACATGGCAGGCTGATTGAACACTCTAAATTGTCCCTAGGTGTGAGTATGAGCGAGGATGGTTGTTCGTCTCTGTGTGCCCTGCAATTGGCTGGGAACCAGTTCAAGATGTACCACGTTCACTGCCCAAAGACAGCTGGGATAGCATCCACACTCCCTCGTGTGGGTAAGCGCATTAGAAAATGGATGGATGAAAAAATAAGGTTCAGGGTGTCTCCCGCCGACTGCTCGAAGACAGCGGAAATGGGCTCAGGCACCCCCGCGACCCTTGTGAGGATAAAGCGGATAGGATGGTAGAATGGATGGATAGATGCTTGAGCACTAAAAAATAGACACAATTTTCATCAAGTAACGGATGATATCCCCCCCCCCCACACACACACAACATAAAGAAATAAAAATAACAAATAAAATTTAAATTAAAATAAAATACAAATCCCCGAAGACGTAAATTCCTGACTGACCTTATCTCATTTGAAAATTCAATTTGCTTGTTTTCAAGTGAAAGCGTAATGTTCAATTCATCCTTTATGGGGGGCGGGGGGGGGGGGGTGTTACACTCCAATTCATGGGTACAAGCATGAGTGTGTCACTGAATACCCCTGAGAGTTCCGAGTTCCACCTTCACGCTACCCTCTGCACTTAGCAGATGGCCAGGGGTAGAAAAATAGTACTGGATGAACCTGGAGGCAGCTAGCTTCAGTCACATGCTCCATAAAACTTCCATATGCACTCACACACACACACATATATACACACACATTCACAATCCACAGAGCTCTCCCTGCTGTTCTCCAAGACACGCACACGACACCATAACATGCAGATGAGATGAAGTTATATTACAGTGGAACATGGTTTTCACTCGGGAAAGTGCGGTGTTTAATCACCCGCATCCCCCCTGCATATAACAAACAGAAAATGTGGGCGTTGAAACCTTGAAACAGGAAAAGTTTGGGTGTTGAAACACCCACAATCCCCAAAGTTGCGATACCCCTGCTATGAGCAAATGGCATCCTCTTAGTAGCCCTCTACAATTGAGCATGTGCCATCTATTTCCAAGCGACAGATTATCACAGCCCTAATGGTTGACAGATGGCGAAAAATTGACTCTAATGCTTGTGCTACAAAATGTTGCGGGCAGGCATTTTCACGAATTCTTTTCGAACGTCTCACTCGTGAAATAGCAAACCTGGTGAATGGCAAATACTAACAGTATTCTATGTACTCCATCATTTCATGAGAATTCAGAATATGGCAGAAGCAATTTGGAGAAAGTTGCATTTTGCACAGAGGAAATTGACCATAATATTAATGCTCAATAAATAGACTATGTGATACAACGTGATGCAATATGGTTAAATGTATCCTATGCCATGACATTTTCCTATTCCCTGTAGAACAGTGCAACTCAGTAAATAGAAATGCTTTCATTGGGCCTCTTTATTTGAATGAAAAAACACCGTCAGACAATGAAGTGCCGTTACGTTTTGTCTATTGAATGATGCTGACATCTAGTGGTGTAGATTTGCAACAGAACCAGGATTTAGTGGATTTCTGTGGACTGTTTTGTGCGTTAATGTACATTCTTCATTGGCTACTGAACTTTCTTTGGCACAAAATAAGGCATTTAAAACATTCTTGATTGAGTAATAACTTAAATCCTTTTTGGAAGTATAATCCACAGTTGTTTCTCACCAGCATGACCATTATCACTGGATATGTAACACATTCGCCCCTTTTTGTTTTGCAAAACATCAGGAACATATTTGGGTGCTGAAATACAACGAAGCACGTGCTCTTTTTAAAGGCAATATAGACCATCAAAATATGCTTTGTAGACTTTTATTGCTCAACAATGCAAGAGAAACTAAATATTTGTTTGTAATGACAATTAAAAATGTCAATTTACATTGTACAATTTGGAAAGTAACAAGTACACAAACTTGAATCCTGTATTTAAGTAAGAGTAGAATTGGTACATTTTTTTTTTTTACCAGGCTCTTTTCATACTTCAACTTCTACCTCTGAGCATCCATCCATCCATCATCTGACCCACCTATACTCACGAGGGTGTGAGCGCAAATGGTTGTTTGTCTATGTGTAGCGACCAGTTCAGGGTCTACCCCACCTACTGCCCGAAGACAGCTGGGATAGGCTCAAGCACGTGTACATATATATATATATATATATATATATATATATATATATATATATATATACTGTATATCCTCCCACATTCCAAAAACATGCATGGCACACTGATTGAACACTCCCTAACATTGTCCCTAGGTGCGAGTGTGAGCGCGGATGGTTGTTCGTCTCTGCGTGCCTTGCGATTGGCTGGCAACCGGTTCAGGGTGTCCCCCACCTGGATGGATATATATATATATATATATCAGGAATATATATACAGTATATATATATATATATTAGAGCTGTCAAATGATTAAAATATTTAATCTAATTAAAAATGCAACTGTCGTAATGAACTCAAATTAGCTAAAAATTAATCGTGATTACTCATGCATTTTTTTATCGTTTCTGAATTCCCTTTTATATATTTTTTGTCCTATTTTTCCCCATTTTAATGCTCTCATCAACATGGAATCAAGAATCAGTTTTCTACGTGCAAAATGCAAATATTTACTGAAATAATTTCGATTTTCAATTTTACATGAACATTTTTCACTTGGAGCAGTTATTCACACATAATCTCTCACACAATATTACTGTCCATCAACAACAGTGAAAAAAAATATTTTGTCACACAACAGCTGCTTTAACAGCTCTTTTTATGAAATCAAAACTGAGCAATATATCATAAAGTGCACAACTAAGGTAAACTAGTACTCAGCCTATAGTGGATTTAAGCCATGGTTGCATACTTCGTTTTCCTCAAGTTTGCTTTGAACACAGCAGTCAGGCTATGTTGATGCTGTTGGTCCTTCTTGCTCGGAAGTCTCTCTACGGTTTTGTGTAGACATCATTTCGGATGACTACACTTGGTTAGATGGCAACACTGGAGACGTTTTATTTTCAGTGTGTTCGTTCGGTTGCTACCACTGCACCGCAGAACTCTCGACGTGCCTCAGCGCACCATCAGTCAGACTAACACAGAGAAGCTCCACCCGCTTTATTTATATGGCCACGGAACACTGTAACCTTCCACACAAAATAGTTCCAAACAAGTAACAATCGTGTCAGTGGCACACATCGTATTCGACAGGCTACCTGCTCTTTGTTCACCAGAGGCTCATCAACCTAGTCTCTTATTTCTCTCTCGAAACAGTGTCTTCTCCCGCTTGGTGTACCTTAGCCTTCTCCGCTACGTGCAATCTCTGTACACAGCTTGTAATGGAGACTCTCGCTGGCAATCCGAGGTGGAGTCGTTCGATGCAATGCGAATGATTTGAGCTTGAGTCTGGCTGTGGACAATGTTGACAGGCTTGCATGCAGTAGCCATACATTTAGCTATGGCTTCAGCAAATTTGTTCTTCGTCGTGTTATCCATTTTCTTCGCTTTGAAATGATCCATAGCGTCTGTCTAAGACGAGGGGGCGGAGTACTCACGTCAGCTGTGTGCTTGGCCATTAAGTGGTATTTCAGACTCGAATTGCGATGATGATAGCTTTGTTTACGACTGCAAAACATCCAGGTAACTTTGGTCGTGTCAGTGGAACAATCTGGCAACTTTTTAAAAGTAAACTTTCCATTCATATACACTTTAAGTATCCGTTTTCGGTGACTCGCGCTGACCAAACAGACATTGGCGTGGACTTCTGCAGCACGCTTGTTGTTTTGTTTCTGGTTTATTTATAGAGAACCCTTACATCCGCTGTGACGTGTACCGCGGTAATCCCGCGAGAAAAAAATTAATCCCGTTAAAATTCATTTAAATTAATGCCAATAAAAATGCGCTAAACTGACAGCTCTAATATATATATATATATATATATATATATATATATATATATATATATATATATGTGTGTGTGTGTGTGTGTGTGTGTGTGTGTGTGTGTGTGTGTGTATAAAGGTGACAGTCGTGCCTGTGGTGGTCGAAGCACTTGGGGCAGTGACCCCCAAACTTGATGAGTGGTTGCAACAGATCCCGGGAACAACATCGGACATCTCAGTCCAGAAAAGTGCAGTGCTGGGAACAGCAAGGATACTGCGCAGAACACTCAAGCTTCCTGGCCTCTGGTAGAGGACCCGAGCTCAATGGAGGACGGACACCACCCGAGGGGTGAGACAAGGAATTATTATTTTATGTATATATATATATATATATATATATATATATATATACATCCATCCAGGTGGGGGACACCCTGAACCGGTTCCCAGCCAATCGCAAGGCACACAGAGACGAACAACCATCCGCACTCACACTCACACCTAGGGACAATTTCGAGTGTTCAATCAGTAAATATGCCATGCATGTTTTTGGAATGTGGGAGGAAACCGAAGTACCCGGAGAAATCCCACGCAGGCCCGGGGAGAACATGCAAACTCCACACAGGAAGGCCGGAGCCGGGGCGGGTTATGACACACACACACACACACACACACACACACACACAATTTTACTCATGTGCAATTCAGTTTTATATCAACCATCCAAATATTTTCCAATATTTAAGAATGGTGTTAGCCTTCACACCATATATAATGTTAAAGTGTCTTATGTAATTTCAAATAAACTTTTGAGGAATAGACCACTGTTTACGATTTACACTTGGAGTTCAATATTCCTTTCTTTTCTGGTTGTACTTTTGGTGGTATAAACTGTTTGACAACCACGTGATACGGTGGCCGAAAGGGGCAAACATGTTGCAAAATACTTGAACCCTGTCGCCCACTGTGATAAATCGACAGTAGGGTAACTCAGCGGTTCTAAAAATGTAGTGCAAGTAGCACTTGTGGTAAACCGGCTTCCTCTTGTTGTAAGTGAAGAACTATTACAACAGTAGCAATCAACCATAACAAAAAACGTTTCGGATGGAACATTTAAGATGGAACAACTAATCATCATCCTTGTAATCCAGGACAGGGTATTGTCCTGGATTACAAGGATGATGATTAGGACAGTTGAAAGTTGCATTTAACCTTTTCTGTTTGTTCTCAAATCTTTATCCAGTACATTGAAAACAAACAAACAAAACAAATAACGTATGCATAATAATTCCATCGTTATCACGAAGTACATTTTTCATACATCTAAGCACAGTGTTGATGATCATGCTGTGCATAATTTTACACAGTCTTAAAGTTTTTTAAAATCATGTTTGTTATGTACAGTTCAGTTGTATTTGCATTTTCAGTACAATACAGATGCATTTAGCATGTTTCAAACATTTACTCCTGTTTAGTTTTAATTATGTGCAATGGATTTATTAAGAATGAATTATTACTAATAAATAAGTACAGTTTTTATTTTCAAATATTTAACTGCAGAGTGGATGTTCAATCTACATTGCATTACGGTGTCTTAAAATAATATTACATCTGCTTTTAGGATGAAAGCCTTTGCGTCGTTTTTGCTGAACACTTGGGCCTGTAGAACAGTATTTTAATGTTGGTCATGACAGCGGTGCTTGGAAAGCAAAGTTTTTTTGAGGTACTTAGTGCACAGATTTCGCGAACCACTGCTAATAAACAATAATGTTAAATTCCTTCGAGGGTATTTTTCCACCACGGATGGATTGTTTTTCAAACAACTTCAAGGTAACCATGTATCAAAGTGTCCTATCGAGTTTTCTGTATGCGGTCCTGGGAAGAAAAAGTCGAAACCCGCTTGGTGAAATCGCCGCCGAAACATTCACTACATGTCCCACAAACAACTGCGAAATGCGCCTGCTCCTCTGTGACGCGAGATTGTCATGAGTCATCCAATGGTTGCGTCGAGTATGATGATTGACGCACAAGTCACATGTTACGATTGGTTTCTATGTGGTTTCCAGGAAGTAAACGCCACCACTTGGAACCACCTCTTACATGTGAGCTCGGTCGGCGGCACCACGCGCGGCGTGTGGAGGAGCGAAACCGGCGGAAAGGCAACGTCATTCCTCGGACCACCGACTCGACCGATTTAGAGTAGAAAACAGCGAGCGGAGCGGCGTTGTCCGAGGCAGGTATGGTATTGATTGTGATTTCAGATGGCTTAATCGCGATATCGCCGTTACTGTTGAGAGGAACGGGGAGGAAAGTAGGTCGAATTAGGTAAGAAACGGGTGGACTTTAGGGCCTGGCAGACAATAGGCCTGTTAGCTCTCCGCGCACTTCACTGACAGAGCGATCCCGGGTAGAAGCTCTCGTTTTCGGTCAGTCGTAGCTTCAACGCTGGCCAGGTTCCTTTCAGGACACCGCACCATTCATTTGGCGAGGTACACGACTGTGAATGTGTGGCAACCTTATTTGGTTGAGACTCATATCGTATTTACGCTTCTTTCTTTCAATTTTAGGTGCTGATCAGCTACAGCAGAAAGATGGCGGACGACCCCAGCGCGGCGGACAGGAACGTGGAGATCTGGAAAATCAAGAAGCTGATCAAAAGTTTGGAAGCTGCTCGAGGGTAAGGACGCGACGTCGCGTGTTGTGTCCGTGTGTTGGCTGGTGGCACTGACTTAGCACGACGTTCCCCGGCTGAGGTTATTGTGGAAACGTGCCCAGTCGCAACAGCTGGATATCAGCAACGAAAGGCCGACTTTGGGAGTGGTTAGCTTAGCATCGCCAGCTTTATGCTGCTGTGGCTGTCAGCGTGCTAGTGAATGGGTGCTGTCGTCGCATTTCGCCGGCCTGTCAAATAAAACAAATAAAAAAAAAAGATTGCAACTACGTGACCATATCGACGTTTTGAGTTGCCCATTTACCCCCACTAGGGGTAAATAAAACGCATTAAACCTTGTAGACAGACTAGGAACAGCGGCGCTGAATACATCCGTTATAAACGTCATCTCTGGAGGAAGGCCGCAATGTGTCTTTAGCGAGGTGGCTAATTGGTGAAATTGAAACGTCGGTAAACTTCAAGTCGATCCATTACTCACCAGAAAAACTTCGTCAAGCGGGGAATCTGCCCTCAAACCCCAATGAGGTCAGTCTCGTTTTACAGCAATAGCATCAACAGAATTTTTTCTACATGGTCAAAATGTAACCGAACTGCTCCAGAAGATATTGTAATGGTTAAACTTTTTGCCACGTATTGTAATAGGTGGTCCATTCTCCACCTTAACCAGTGGTTGTTCACCCCAGTAGTCACCCTACTTTTTCCCACCTACCATTGAGTGCTGTCAGCCTACTTGTGGCCCTCTTGTGTGGCCACTGAATAGAGAGATGATAATATGGGAGAATTGGAACGTGTACACTGTCCTATACACCTAAAAGGTGTACATCTTTTTCTGTACTCGCTTTTCACTGTCTTGAACTATTGCACGTTTGAAGCGATCTATAATGTCTGTTCAATAACACAAATATAAGTACTATGTTCAGAGTTGGAAACCATAACAGTGCTGTGATTTGACTAAAGTGATCACCCAAATTTCAGATGGTGTGTTTCCATTGAAATCAATGTGAATTCCATTCATTTTTTCCAGCCCTCATATAAGATCAACGCAAAAAAAAAATTAACAAGAAAAAAATGCACTCTCTAATACTGCACTTTATAAAAGCATTCAGTATAAAAAAATAGATTGTAAAGCATAAAACTAGGGATGAACTAAATAATCGGATACCAAAAATTGTCTTTTGGCTTTTGTCACCGAAACAACATGGCCAAGACAGAATCTTTTGATGGCGCAAGCAAAACCGTTTCAAGCTAGCACTGTAGCAAAGCTAACCAACCGGACTCAATGACTGGGACATTATAGGTCACTGTCTTGGATCTCGAGTTAAGATGGACTGAGAAGAAAAGGAGGGTGTTCTAAATAGATCCTCGTTATCCCCCTTTGGTACACCCACGGTGCACCATGGTCGGTCTCACATGCACCAACGGCCCGATGAACTGAGCGGAGGTAGGCGTTAGGAAATGAGCCCCAAATTCCCCTGCCACTGAGGCCAGCCATCTGCCTGTAACGAGCAGGCTGCTGGTGCTTGAGGCCTGCCTCGAGAATGGCTTTTAACAGTTTGCGTTGGAGCACAGCGACATCTATGGTAGTTTTGTTAGCCCATCGATGGCGTTTTGTATTGTGCATAAGCATTAAACTTGCGATTGTTAGTCAGGCAAACTTATGTTAAATTATGACTGCATAATAACAGTAGCGCCCTCCTCCTTTTTAGTAATGGCACCAGTATGATCTCTCTGATCATCCCACCCAAGGACCAGATTTCCAGAGTGGCCAAAATGTTGGCAGATGAATTTGGCACCGCTTCCAACATCAAGAGTCGAGTCAACAGACTCTCCGTACTCGGGGCCATCACCTCTGTACAGCAAAGACTAAAGCTCTATAACAAAGGTAGGTCGAACACATCAAATATAAATGTAATATCCCGCCATCTTTAATTTCAATCTAATTTATTTTTCTGATTATAAACTTTCAAGGGGGAATTAAACGTGCATACTGCCATATATTTTTGTTGCACAAACATTCAGTGACGGGGCGGGTGGGATTCAGTAGCATTGCGCAAAGCCCCAAACGTTTTGTGTGGGTATGATAAGTAAGATAAGAAAACCTTTATTAGTCTCGCAATGAAGAAATTCCCAATTCACAGCAGCAAAGTTATGAAAGGAAGAAGTAGAACAACAAAATATAGGAGCTGCTGGAAAGGCAGCCACTCTCGCGGCGCCATTTTGAAATCAAAATAACAAAAATAACACAACACAACACATAGGACACAGACAGATGCCTAAGTAAGTCATAGTGGTGTTATCTGAGAACTTAAAAACTCTGTTTGCCAACTCAAAAATCCCATCTCTTCACATTTTATTATAGGAAATCAGTAACCAGCTTCCCTTTGCTTATGTTTATGTTCTCACGGAGTGTGCACAGGGTGACCTCCTCCGGTGATACAAGTAGGGCAAGAGGAATTGAGCAGTTCTTAACATGCTGTACCGGGCTCTCGGCTATGATCTTTTAAGATTATAAATATTTAAAAAAAACTCTCTGAAGTGAGTTTTACCATATGGGAAACACCTTTTTTAACTAGAAATGTCACAATATTATTGTGTACGGGTGAAATGATTGCTTAGCTGATCTTTGGCAACATTTATGCTGTTGAATATTCAGATGAAAAGAACACATTGTTCATGTTATTTTACTCTTCTCTTCACAGTACCACCAAATGGCTTGGTTGTGTACTGCGGCACCATTGTTACAGATGAAGGGAAGGAGAAAAAAGTAAATATCGACTTTGAGCCTTTTAAGCCAATCAACACCTCCCTGTACCTCTGTGACAACAAGTTCCATACCGAGGTAAGTGTTTTCTCTTTTGCATAGATTGGACTTAAATTGTACAGCAGTGTTTTGAATTTGTATGCATTTCATTTTGTCCCATGCTCTCCATCTTTTCCCTCTGAACATAGGCATTGACGGCCCTGCTTTCTGATGACAGTAAGTTTGGCTTTATAGTGATTGACGGTAGCGGGGCGTTGTTTGGCACACTGCAGGGGAACACGAGGGAAGTCCTGCACAAGTTCACTGTGGACCTACCTAAGAAGCACGGTACTATATCACAATGCTCTTGCAACTCATTTCATTTATATTTGCTCCAAGCCATCAAGGACTTTGTTTCTAGTTTTTGCTCAATGGAACCATGACACTCTCTCTTCATCTTTGTTATAGGCAGAGGAGGACAGTCGGCTTTGCGTTTTGCCCGTCTAAGAATGGAGAAGAGGCACAACTATGTGAGGAAAGTGGCCGAAACGGCTGTCCAGCTGTTTGTGTCCAACGACAAAGTCAATGTGGCAGGAATGGTTTTGGCTGGTTCTGCCGACTTCAAAACTGAGCTCAGCCAGTCTGACATGTTTGACCCAGTAAGTATGTGTTCTAATTATGTGAAGTATGGTATGTTTTACTTGTTTTCTTTTTTTCCCCAATCGAGGATACTGATGTAGTATGTTATAGTTAATGCTGGGTCACTTGGTTCTCAGATGTCTTCAGAGGGTAGACTTAATGCCTATTTTTTATATGCCTATTTATATTTGTTATTTATTTTCCATGTTCCCTTTAATGCATTAAGTTGGAATGTATTGGACACGGTTTCATATTTTCTTTTGAAAATTATGTCCTTTACATCAAATTTTATATCTGGAAATGTGTCCATATTTGCAATGCAAAGTTTGAATAACCCACAATAATGTTCAATTACCATAGGTCTAGGCTAAATCAACGGTTTAGAACGTCGTGTCAGGTTAGGTCCCAGGACTTGTGTACTATATTTCATCACTCGTGGCACAACTCTTGTCACATCAAATTGCTTATTCGGAATTAACTGTTGCACTCTTAGCTATGTACACACCATTTTGTTGTTTGATTGACATTGCTGCTCAGTTTTTAACCGGTGGACATTTCTGTTTTCAAATCATAGAGGTTACAGGCCAAAGTTCTGAAGTTAGTGGATATCTCCTATGGTGGAGAAAATGGCTTCAACCAGGCCATTGAGCTCTCAGCAGAGGTTCTCTCCAATGTCAAGTTCATCCAAGAAAAGAAACTAATAGGTAGGTTGTTTTATTAACACGGTGTTGCAACTTTCAGAGCTCTCAACAGGAGAAATAAGTGCCTGTGAATTTTGCCTAATATATTTATTAGCCTCTTGTCTGTGGTTCCCCAGGACGATACTTCGATGAGATCAGTCAAGACACCGGCAAGTACTGCTTTGGCGTGGAGGACACATTGAAAGCCTTGGAGATGGGAGCGGTGGAGATCCTCATAGTCTATGAGAACTTAGACACCATGCGTTACATTTTACGTGTGCATGGAGCCGAGAGCAACGGAGCTGAGAATGGTATATGCCAAAAAAGTCACCTGATTGTGAACCGTGTAACCCTCATGCTCAATGTGGTTTCTGTGATTCCCAGATGAGAAGACTTTGTACTTAACGCCAGAGCAGGAGAAAGACAAATCTCATTTCACAGACAAAGAGGTGAGGACTACACACGCTGACATAATCGCTGTTGAGGTAAATTGTTCACTCCCTCTGACTTTTATGTTGATAGACAGGGCAAGAGCACGAACTGATTGAGAGCATGCCGCTGTTAGAGTGGTTTGCCAACAATTACAAGAAATTTGGAGCCACGCTGGAAATAGTCACAGACAAGAGCCAAGAAGGATCTCAGTTTGTCAAGGGCTTTGGAGGCATCGGAGGTGAGCACTTTTGAATCACAACAGAACATTCAAATATAACAGTCTTATTTAGCGTCCTTCAACCTGAAGATACGTTACAAGATTTTGGTTATGCTGGATGGGAATTATTTTAATTAACAGAAGTACAAAGTATGTCATGATCAAAAAGCCAATTGAAGAACATCGTGATAAACTGGACAGGTCTTGCATTGATGGCTAATATGATATGTCATCTTTGTCTTCCTCTCAGGTATCTTGCGGTACAGGGTGGACTTCCAGGGGATGGAGTACCAAGGAGAGGACGATGAGTTCTTTGATTTGGATGACTACTAGGTAGTCGGGGACTAATATATTGGAAGAGAGAAAAAAAAACAAAGGAATGAAGAATTAAGGAAAGAAAAATGCCACCTCTCTTGCAGCAAGTGAGGGGCTCAACTGTGTTGACCACGTAATGACAGCCAACTTCATATTTACTTGTTGAATACACAGTCTTGCACATACATTTCATCTGTACACACATTGAAGTACATCACACAGGCTGAAGAGGAGTGAAAACTTCTTTCATTCAGAGAGAGAGAGAGAGAAAGCCTTTCCTGAATAAATCCCTGCCTTAGAGTTTGGTTCCTTCCCCTTGTTGGATTGGACTCAACTCATTTTTGTTCCTTATCGCCCGCCCCGTTCCCCTCCATTTTGAATGAACACAACAGCAAGTTCCCAGAGTCTTTGGTGCCCTCAACCCAGTTGGAAGATGAACAATTGACTCAGATACTATACAAAAAATGTATTTTCCTTTTCTCCTGTCCCTCGTGTCTTCCCCTCGATGCTTAATCCGTTTTCTTTTCATTTTTTTACTGGCAACTGCTGCTGTTGTATTTTATGAGTTATTTTGTTTTTTTTTTAACCTGGGTTTATGTAGAGAAAAGGGGACAACGTATTAAAATTTGAACTGCTGAAAACCATTGCTACCTCCTCATCTCCTGTGCTATAACACTTATGCTGTCAGCCTGCCCATCTTGGGGAAACCTGAAGATTTGTTTCCCAGTTGTCAGATGTGATGTATGCATGACTGCACAGTAATTCCACTTGTTTTAGTCAACATTACCTAACTTTTCTTTGAACACACTTTTTTTGTTTCAAAATATCCAGCAGCAGAAATCAAAGTTTTGGAAATATTCCTTGTTTGATTTGCTTTCCTACCAAGATTAAATCCCTCCTATTTTTGATTTGTCAATCCCAAAATTTATTCCACTATTGAGGTTTGTTTGGTTTTTTTTTCCAAATGGATTAAGCAATTGTGTACCGATTTCTCAAATGTTGTAATGCATCCTAAATAATTGGAAGCAACTCTCTAACAGTTTAATCCACTGTGTGGAAAACATGTCAAGGTCGACAAAACATTGAAACTGTTAAAAATACTCAAGAAAAACATGGACTTCCTATGTACATATGCATATACATTTATACATACTATTATCAAGGGTTTAATTTGATTGCTTGTCTCCTAGAAGCATTGACGAATTTGCTGACTAACCCTTAAATGTGAGTAAAGGGCACAGAAATCAAGCACCGTCAACATGTAATGGCACCCGACATCAAATTACTGAACAACCTCGCAATAAGCGATGCGGACGATAGATTTGGCTTTAGCTGGTTCATCTTCAGTATAGCAACAGCATCTGTGAGCAAATGCCCTTTTGTTTGGGGGAGTCACCGGGGAAAGCCTTAGTAGCTCGCTAAGCCAATAATCAACCAGGAAATTCATGCCACCACGCCCCGTTCGGAAGAAGTGGTTCAATCACCTCGTTGGTTCGACGCATGGGCGTTCCCGTCCCCCACCCTCCCTTTTCACGCTGTCCTACCCAATGCTGCGAGCTTGAGCAAAGCGAATGACGTCTCTGCATTTGCGGGCCGCCGACGCAGGGCTGGGTTTCCATTTTCCGAGCGAGTTTCGGGGGGGGGATCGTCAACATGGAGCCGGAGATGGAGGACAAAACGTTGGATCTGATGGTAAGATGTGTTCCAAAGAGGACACACGGGGCGTTGTACGAGTCGTATGGGGGGAGCGTTGCTCGCTGATTTGAAAGGAAGAACAATCCGAAGCGGTTTGTCTGGAGAGGCGGAGGTGAAAAGTGGGGACCGGGAATCTCAGGGAGGGCCTGAAATTCGCGATACATTTCTAGTAGTATTGTTGATAGCTCATGTTATTATTTCTGTAAGTTGCACTTGTTGCCGTCGGGTGAACAACATCGATTCGGCTACCGCTAGCAATTCTCGTTGTCTACGGCGGATTCGCGCAGCCGTCGGCCCAAGACAGCTGAGGCTTCTCGGGGTAGTGCTCACTGCGGTGACGCTGCGCCACTTCAACTGGGCCCTATCGCATTAGCTATCCAGCTAGCACTGGCTAGGGTGAGCAACTAAAATGTACGCTTATGTTGACATATTTGTTGTGTTGAAAGCCCTCACGGTCAAAGATATGTGGAGATGTCCGGTAGTTGCCGAGGCTTGTGGGAACATTGTTAAAATTATCCTAAAGTGAAGTATGTCTGTTTATATTTTTGAAGTGCGTAGAAGGAAGTGTACTGCTTTTTCATTCATCTAGCATTACGGTTAGCGAGGCAGCAAGTGTAGCATGTAGCAAGCTGGCTAGGTCTACTTGACATTCCTTTCCATATCAAAATAGTTATTTAGTTGAGAGAGGAGTAGGTGTTGGACTTACTAAACATAGGTTATACGCCGCCATTCTAAATGCAGTTTCTTACAATGCGGTGTATTTACTATTTGTTCAGTTCCTGCATTACTGTTTATGTCGGACGATTAGCTATCTTCAAAAGCTAGGCGGCTAGAATAGCGTTAGCTTTACAAAAGCAGTTACTGCATATGTACTTATTCAAATGAAGGGTGTCTAAAGTTATTATACCTCTTTTTGATCATTGCTACGTCGGTGATATATCGAGGTTCCCTTTGTTTCACTTTGGTTTGTTTGTGTAGCTACGTGGAGTTTACACTGAGTTTAAACATCAAATAAATAGTTGATCTGTTTATGGAGGTTCCAGCCAGACATCATAACCGAAAGTAACAATCACTATGAAGTCATATGGTAGTGTTCTTTAAGGGTCGGCGCTTCAGCATCTCAATAATACCTTTTGCCGGTGTACAAATAGCGTTACTGATATGACGGTTTACTGAAAAGAGCAGTGAGTAGATTACTCTCTAAACATGGATTGGTGGGTGGCTAAATGACCAAAACTGTCAAATGACTATTGATAAAAGAAAATGCTGATGTGCACAATTCCCGTCGAACTAGTCTGTGCTGCACAAAAGTGATGCTGAGCTAATATGCTGTTTATCCAAAAGTGTTGTGAAAAGTACAGCCCGAGACTAGTCTAAGCGCTGTATAAAAGTGATGCTGAATTAGTATGTTATTGATCTACAAGTTTGATTTGTTACTCCAGTTCGAAGCTCAGCTCTGACAACATATTATTTTTGGCATCCATACACTGTTGGCATATTTTATTATATTATTGTACTTATATTTAATTGAGCAGGACCTTTCCCATTGTGTAGTTAATGGTAAGGTGTTTTGTTTTTGTTTTCGTTCAGTGTATTTCCTTGTAAATTTTGTGACCATGTGATTCGGTCATCCCTGATGGCAAAACAATTGATGGGAGTAAATATAATTGATTGGCAAATCACAGTGGCCCTCTGTCTTCTCTGCACACCCACTCCTAGTTCACATCTAATATTGCTTTTGTGAGTATATGTCTGTATTTTGTGTGTGAATGAGTGTGTCTTCCTGTGCTCACTGTGCAATGTGCGTGTAGCTCTAATACTGGTTTCCCCCCTCACTATTTCCCCCAAATCCCTCTCTACTCTTTTCCTCACCTTTGATGGACACACACTCACAACCTCCTGATTCCCAACTAAACACCATTTATTTATTTGTTCATTTTCATTGCATTTTGACACATCTGCTCCACATGAACTCCTGACCAACTGCATTCATACATCAATTAATTGATCCATCCATCCATTGATTCACCTCCTTGGTTTCCTCCTTCCATTTTCCCCTCAACATTACTTCCTCACTTCTCTTTTCCTTTACTTCACATCTATTTCTCTCTTGCTCTTCTTCCCTATACCCTGTCCACTTGGGTCTCCTCTTCCCTCCCTCCCTCTCTCTCTCTCACACAGTGCTCTGTGCCTCGCTCTCTCTGGCTGGGCTGCTCCTCGGTGGCTGAGAGTTTGTGTGCACTCAGGTGCCTGCAGAGCATCCCCTCCACCCGGGCTCACAACCAGGTTCTGCCTCTCTCCTCTTAATTCTGCTGTTCCTCCTCTACCTAAAACCCAACCTCCCTCTGCCATCTTTTTTTTTTTTTAACTTTCAACATGACTTCTAAACATCCATGAAAACCTTCATCTCACTTACCTAATGTTGTGCTTTCCTCCATATTTGAAGCACACTGCTCTCAGGTCCATCCCCGGTGTGTTTCTAGCCTCTCCCTGCCTACAACCTTAGTTATATCATCCTAAACCATATTTGACCACATTTATAATCGAACAGACATAACTGGTCATGGCCACTGTACTCTGTGATGAAGCCATTTAGCACCAGGCCTTCCTCAAATGGCCGCTTCCTTATTGCACATTCAAGTGAAAAGAAATAGCCACCTTCATTCTTCTGCCTGGAGGTGTGAGGGCAGAGGTGGGGAGGTGACTTCAAGCCCTGAGAGACTATCTGCTTGCTTGCCTGCCTGCCTGGTCAAACTTAGCCTGTCTTTTCCCTCCCTCTCTTCTGCTCTGCATGGTCATCAACACCAGCAAGCCCATCTTGGCTTCTTAACCCTTCCGCTTTGGTCTTGGGACTAGATGTTTTTCTTTTATGTGGGTGCCTCTGTGGTGACCAATAATTAGTTGTTCCCCCCTATTAACTAGGGAAGGGCATAATTATAAGTTGGTAAGGTTTATATTGATTAGGTAGAATTGATTGTTGATCAACCACATCTTTAAGCAGTTGAGGTAACATGGAGTGTACTCCTTGGATAATACCCCAAAACATGCTTTGGATTCTTTGTGATCCAGGTTGCGGTCTAAAGAATAACAAGTTACCCACAGGAAGTCCATGTACTGTACATTCACTCAAACCTCTGCTATCAGACATTGTTTTATGGGCAGTTTTATTCTTTTCAACACAACATTGTCGGGAGATCAGAACATTCAGAGATATGTGCTGTGTTCCATTCAAGATGATATTTAAAAGCAACAATAAACACGAGGGATTAAATCTGTGGTGTCCAAACTATGCCCCACCATCCATTTTTTTAGAGGCAAATGGTATGTACTAAAAATAACTTTTGACATGGACCTCATTGCTGTTTAAAAAAAAAAAGGAGTGGGTGTGGGTAGTGTTAGACGTGGGTGGGATGTGAGTAATTGGGACTACCACTACTCCAGGCTGTACTATTAATGCACTTCCTAGATATGCAAATAAACCCCCAAAATAATATAAAGCTAAACTAGAAACAGAATTTCTCTTCATAACACTGTGTAGAACAAAGATAATTTACTTTCAGAAAATGGTTTCTTCCACTTTCTGCTGCTAATTGGTGAACATATCACATTAATGGTCCTCAAGTATGGTCATCTTACTCAAGATTGGTCTTGTTTTGGTTCTGAATGTGGAGTGAGATTCAGCATCTGCCTTGTGGGGGTGGATTTGTGTTCGTGGGATACAGGAACACGACCCACTTCAAAACATTAAAAAAAAAAACCTAAAGCCTAAATTATTTGCCTTATGACCTTTAACAAAAAGCCTTAACGTAGCAGTTTTCCAAAATAACTACATTATATAAACCATGTATTGATTGATTATTTGTTTTTACCGTGTTTAATAAATTAAAGTTAAACAAAAAAAAAAAATCCAACTAGGAATCCACAGGAAAAAGTTTGGGCAGCCCCGAGTTAAAATCGACGAATTAATGTGTTTACCACTGCACAAAGACGATTATAGCTCGAAGTCGGTAAATCGCCAATCATGTATTTCGGCACGAACATGGATGCCTCTCTGAAATCAACAGGTGATTGTTCGGCGTGGCAAACCAGCAGTTGTTGCACAAGTGTATAGAAGTATTTAAAAAAAAAAAAACTGAAACTGGTGGCACGGTCGCTTACAAAATATGCAAGTCTATCCTCAAATATAACAAAACCACAAGTGCTCTGATCACCCATCTGAAAAGGATTCCGTGAACCCTAACTGACAAGCAAATGCCCTCCTGTAACAATAAAAACACAAAGTATAACGTTGCGTCCACTTAGATCACTTAGTACCTTTTTTTGTAAAATTGAATGGTTGATTACGCCAGCGACTGTTTTCCTGAATTCTTTATCCCGCAGACAGCAAGCTCTTCTTCCTCCTTTTAGTCACCCCACCCCACAATTCACCCATCCAATTAAATATCACTCTTCATGGTTTCACAGCAGGTTGATCTTAAAAAGTCTCGGAACAATTCATATAATAACTGAAGCTTTGCTCCACTACATTACTGCTAAGCATTCCGTCATTAGGTTAGAAAATTACTTGCTACGATTGTACACTGTAGCGAGTACAAACCTTGCACTTTTGTTAATATGTGAATTGGTAGTTCTGCGAGACCATGAAGCTATCTGAGTATGATTAGATGTTGATGTAATTGGATTAAGGAGTCAGGAGTGGGCTTGGCTTTTGAGACAAAAGCAGTGAGTCGACAATTGAAAAAAATACCCATGACATCAATGATAAATTGTCATTAACTCTGCAGTCATTACTTCAGCGTTGACAAAAAAAATAATCTGCAGTTATTCAGCTTCTAATAGTTACATTGATTTTCCTTTTTCTGTGACTCGAACAAGAAAACTTCTCTCTCATGCCCATCCCTGTAATGGACACGCAACATATTTGTTTGGGGTATTTTCTGGGTTTGCTTAAGAAATATTGAGTTGAATAAATTAAATAGCCTGCTTTACAAGATTGAAATTTAAAGTTGTCTGCTTTTTGAAAAGCACCATCAGGAGCCTTTATTTTTATCTTTGCCCACAAAGACGCGCATGTTTGTGAACACCAGTTTATCACTCAGCCTTGCCTCAAACTTGAAGGTGTGTGTGTGTACTTTTTATATATATATATAAAAAATACAGGGCAACAGTCCAGTACCCTATCTTCTTTTGCACCACAGACTGCAAGGACATTTTTGTCGGCCGCCCTCCTACGATGTGTTTGGCAACCGTCAATAGAGTCCTCAGTTTTGATTTTTACTTTTGAAGTCTGCACAGCAAATGTTCTCAAAATAACATTACAGGATTTTTTTAAATCAATTCAGCTTTGCTGAAAGGCCATACAACCCATGAAAAAATTCTAATAAATTAATAAGTTTAAACTGAAATATGTATTCGTGTTTGAAATTGCCCTCCTGAAAAAGTTTCAAGACAATAGTTCGCCGCTTTGTACGTGAAATAAAAAAAAATGTTGTGTGTATGTGTGTACATATATATACTGTATATACAGTATATATACATATATACTGTATATATATATATACCTGTATATTCATAAAGAAAATGATTTGTTCATTCTATATATTGTCTTTTTTTGTTGTCCCACATTTTTGTTACTCTGTGCATTGTAGTTTTTCTTCTCAATAGTAGCAAACACACTAGAATACCAAATTGTGCTAAATGTAGGGGATATACAAAAAATGTGTGCATATTACCAAAGCCAGCATCTGATTTTTTATTCTCAAGGAAGGAAGAATGTTTGTTGTGGTGTCCAGGGGCCACATGTACAAAGACTTGCATGGCTGTCATATTCAAACACGGCATATCCAGAAACATTAAAATCCAGAAAAGGTTGCATACCAAAAAAATTCCATCTTCAAGAATCTCTGTGTACACATGTAAACAAGCATGTTGCTTTTGTACATCTCAGTCTGCGAAAATGTTGCCCTACCAGACTCCTCCCTCTCAACCCAGCTTATATAAATATGCAAATGAGTATAATTAGTGCCTTTTGGTGGGAATAATCACTCTGCGTTATCAAATTATGAAGACATGATTCACCAATTAAATGGTGGAATTTAACAAAAAGTGAGCTGGAGATGCTAGTAAACAAAAGTCGAGGCCCGAAAAACCGTAATCTTGTGAACGATGTCCTCTAACGGAGCCACGCAACGAAGGTGCCCAGGACTTTTTGGGTTCGCGCTCTTTGCTCCCAAATCTGAGATGATGTGGCCATGTGGATTCGACCTCTGAGTTGGCTACACACCGCAATAATAAAATCGGTCCCTCCCCCAACCCTCAACAAAAATTTTTTTTCAAGGGCGTCAAAACTGGTCATTCACCCTGGGCGTCTAGTGCACTTTGCATGCCACTGCACCCGCCTCTGCCCAACACAGCATCATCTCTACGTTTTTCCAATGGCTCCTAAGCAAGAAAAATAGGTGTACACCAGCCAAGTAGTTGCCATGGAGCACCGCACATTACCACGGTCATGTCACTCTTGATACATCTGAACATGAGCGTGGAAAAGTTCATACGCCGCATTTTTGTGCGTACACAGCTTTTGTACATGAGGCCCCTCGTTCTCTGTTCCGTGTGTGTGTGTGTGTGTGTGTGTGTGTGTGTGTGTGTGTGTGTGTGTGTGTGTGTGTGTGTGTGTGTGTGTGTGTGTGTGTGTGTGTGTGTGTAAACATGCAGATGTGCACGCCAGTCTCAGCAGTCATGATGGCTACCCCTCCTTGGCTGTTTTCGTGGCACTTCTTTGTCCAGCTCTAACCACACCACTGTCCTGGCTCAACATGGTGATTTTAGCAAACTGACGACGGAGAGAAAATAATGCACTTACAAGCACATCTGTTCTATCTTGTCCCCCTTCAAACAGAATACGTCAGGGATGGAGTCACAGAATCTAGTGGATGACCTGTCGCCAAAGAAGAACACAATCCTCAAGGTATCTTTCTGTGCTTGTCAGTTGCTGTGATCCATGTGTATTGTGTGCTCATACGCACCTCTCTCTCAGTCACAAAGTTGTCTTGCTCTTTTTCAAACTTGCACTAACTGGCCATTTCGTATGAACAGAATGACAGTTTGACTCCTGTGGTTGAGTACAAAATAATTTGAATAAATACAGTAAATATTCTCTAGTACGGACTCGTGTTTGCGCTGTTCAATTTGTCCTGATAACAGAAATTCCTCATTTGGGAAATGAGCATGGTACATGTCCTTTATGAACCTGCAAGTATGTTGACAAAATGCACGTGTAACAACACAATCATTAAAATACAAAAATAGACTGTCCAAAAACTGTTTATATAACAAAAACTGCAATACAGGTGTATCCAAAAAAAAAATCACAACAGTAAAATACGTACAGTATTTTAATGTTTATTTTTTTCTGTCTTGGGAAAAAATATGTATTTTGGATTGTTTTGTGGGATGCATTCTTTGGTTTATGACAATGTTTGCCTGCGTGTCATGCAGTTTTCTTGCTAGTTGCAAGTAACTGTCCCGTTGATCACCGATGTCTGGTAATTCTTGTGCATACTGAAGGATTTTTGTTGCCATTTGCATTGCTTCCTTGCTGGATGGTGGCTTGTCATCAGGAGTTGAATCGATGCCTTGTTGTTTAAAGTTTCGTAGATTTGCGTCTTTCCGACTCCAAGTGTCTGCTGGATCTTTTTAACTTTGTGTCCAGCCTCGCTCAAACGGATGCATTTCACTCGCTCCGCTCCAGTTGTTACAGTTCTTCTACGTTTCGATGCGATGATCTACACGACGTAAGTGAATAAAGTTAAAATCTTTCGCAACTACAGTAAAACGCACGCCAATAAAAAGTCGCTTACACGTCTTCGTTTCGAATCTGATGAATGAAAAACGCGAAGTGAAAACGTGTTTCAGCGTTGTCTTTTCCGTCGCATCGGGTGGGCGTTGCGTGTATTTGAGCTCCCGCGGCATTACACCTCCATCCGGGTTACGGGTAGTGGAATTTCCGCTTACGCAACCTCCGGTAACATGTAATATCGTAGTCAAAATGTTAATGCATAGGTTTTTATTCCGGGTGAAGGATATTCCTTTCCGTAGAATTCCGGGGATGGGAATATTTACTGTATATGAAAAAAATGATGTCCAGAAAAATAATTGATTTGAACAAAGCACCATTATACTGTTAAATATTATTAAAAAAAATATTTAGTGTCAAAGAAAACAAGGCTGGACCATGCCATTGGGCTGCAAAAAAGCACTTCGGTGACGTGATATGCATATTTTCTATCTGAGAAACACTAGCCTAATAGAAATATGTGATGTTTTGTAGAAATATGTATGTTACACATACAGCACATTTGACAATAAAGTTGTATCCAATCCAATCCAAAATAACAACAATAGGGTATGCCATAAATAATCTGGGTTTTTTTTTTCTTTTTAGGCGAGAGTCGCTATCTCAGAGTAAATGTAGAAGTGAGTTTCAAAGATGAGGGCCAGCGCTGCGCAAACCACAGCGGTTGTGCGAAGCACGTTGAGTTGCCCCGTGTTGCTTTAAATCTTTGCTCTGTCTTGCCTTGCTTATAAGAACAATAAACAAATCTGCGATCCAGTGAAGGAGCAAAAAATGGTCCATGAAACAGTGAGGAACAACTGGACTGGACACTGAGAGGCAACATGGTACCACAGGGCATCCAGGCCACCGAAAGAATACAAAGAATAGTCATAGTAGCAGATGGTATGCCACCTGCCAGCCGTAAGCCTACTTGGTAACTACCTTGCTATAGCAATTTTGTGGTGTAACGGCTTGTCATATCTATTACGGTAAATGACTTGGGAGATACATTATGCAAACAGTCATTCCAAAACCACTTGATCCTCGATGTATGAAGTTCGGTTACAGAGCAAGCTTCAATTGGCTTCTTGTTTGACGACTGTTCTAGTCCACAAGATGGAAATATTGAACATAGTTAACAGTTATGATTGTCCGCCTTGGCCATTTTCTATGTAGATAGGGGAGAGGGAAAAAAAAATCACACTCAACACGCAACCTTTAGAGCCATCCAATGATCTGGTCTTTACAGATGTTGGGTCGGGCATGAATGACTTCAGAATTTCCATTGTACAAAGTGATTGAATATTTAATAGTGTGATCGTATGTCGTAGGCTATTCTGAAACAGTATTGTTGGTCATTCAAGTGTCTTCTTTTCTTTACAGCTTAATAATGGTCCTGTTGTGGGGTCCCGCAAGCGTCCGTCAGAGGGGAACTACGAGAAAGAGAAGGAACACTGCATCGCCCTGTTCGACCAGTGGTCAGAGGCTGACCAGGTGGAGTTTGTAGAGCGTCTGATCTCTCGAATGTGCCACTACCAGCATGGCCACATTAACTCCTACCTCAAACCCATGCTTCAGAGAGACTTCATTACAGCGTTGCCAGGTAGGAGAACCAACGACAACTGCCCCCTACACTGGGTAAAGTGTACATGTGAGGTACTGACTGGTTATTGGATTCAACAAAAAGCTGCTTTTGAGTTGTCTTTTCCCCTTTTTTATCCTCCCAGGATACAATGATCATTATCCATCCATTATCTGTACTCCCATCAATACATCCATTTTCTATACAATATGTTTAGAAGAGATGTTTATCGCAATTGTTGCCAAAATACTTTCCACATTTTGTTTAAATAAGTCTTCATTTAATCTATATATTGATCGGTGTGTTTATTTCATAGTTGTGCTGACCTCGTCTTTAAATTAAATTATAAAATGAACTCAATTCAACCTTTTTTTTCTGGGTCCTTGTTGAACAGTTAAATAAAAATAAAATGGTAGCGGAGGAAGCACAAAAAAAATCAAATAAAAATAATTCCTACTATCAACTGATATGAAATACTTGTGATCCATTTTGCAGCCATATCGCTCAACCCTAGTTGCAAGTTGAAATAATGCAAACTCTCTTTCTCTCTCTTCTTCAGCCCAAGGCTTAGATCACATAGCAGAAAACATCTTGTCTTTCCTGGATGCACGTTCACTTTGTGCAGCTGAGCTGGTGTGTAAGGAGTGGCAAAGGGTCATCTCTGAGGGTATGCTGTGGAAGAAGCTCATCGAACGCATGGTCCGCACTGACCCACTATGGAAAGGACTGTCCGAAAGACATCAGTGGTGAGAATGGGCCCCTTTGTATTATCGCCTACTTGACCGTATATACCGGTACTTAAAGTAAATGAGCTTGTTTGTCCTACCGCATTTGATATTCACAGTAATTCAACTGTAGATTATATTACTGTTGTCTTATTATTATGACATCATAAAACAACAATTACAAAACAAATCCTTCTTTTCCCTCATAGGGAGAAATATCTGTTCAAAAATCGCACATCCGAAGTCCCGCCCAACTCTTATTATCGCTCCCTTTATCCCAAAATCATCCAAGACATAGAGGTAAGTGAATTCAAAAGCAACGGATGAAATATACAAAGGCCAAAGTTTGTACACCATATTGGATACAATTTTCTCCCATAGCAGAGTTTTTCTTTTGGCAATTAGCCTATTTTTAGTGACCAAATTACCACATTTCCTGTTTTGCAGGGCTTTGTTTTGTTCTCGATACAGCACATTACTTTGCTATTATACGTGTTCGAACCTAAAGAGCTCTTTTGTCATTTTTGCTGGGTTTTTTTTCTACTTTTAGCCTTGTGAACTGTCTTTCTCATTGCCTTCTTTTTTTTTTTTTTCTCCAGACAATTGAGGCTAACTGGCGGTGTGGCAGACATAATTTGCAAAGGATTCAGTGCCGCTCAGAAAATAGTAAAGGGGTTTATTGTCTCCAGTACGATGACGACAAGATCATCAGTGGCCTTAGGGACAATTCTATCAAGGTTTGTGTATATGTTGATATAATAATAATAATAATAATGCATTTTATTTAAAAGCGCCTTTCATGCCACCCAAGGACACTGTACAGACAATAAGAAAATACAATGTAAAAATTAGTAAACGAGATATTATATAAAAACAGGACATAAAATCATAAAATCATAAAAACGTAGGAAATGGAAGAGCTATGTGTTGTAGGCAATCCTGAACAGGTGTGTTTTTAGACGGGACTTGAAAGTGGAAAGAGGTGTGCAGTTTTGGAGGTCCGGAGGTAGGTTGTTCCAGAGCTTTGGAGCAGCGTGACTGAAGGCTCTGGCTCCCATGGTGCTCAGTCGGGCAGGGGGCACTGACAGGCGGAGGGAGGACGAGGATCTGAGGGAGCGAGAGGGGATATGCACCTGGAGAAGGTCGGATAGGTAAGGAGGGGCCAGGTTGTGGATGGCCATATATGTATATAGAAGCAGTTTGTAATTGATGCGATGTTGAACAGGGAGCCAGTGAAGCTGTTGGAGAACGGGGGTGATGTGCTGCTGGGAAGATGTTTTTGTGATGATGCGAGCAGAGGCGTTTTGGACCAGCTGGATTTTATGAAGGGACTTTTGAGGTAGGCCGAAGAGGAGAGCGTTGCAGTAATCAAGGCGGGATGTGACAAGACTGTGGACAAGAATAGCAGTGGTGTGGGGGGTGAGGGAAGGGCGAAGTCTGGTAATATTGCGGAGGTGGAAATAAGCAGTGCGGGTGATGGTGTTGATATGCGAGTGGAAGGTGAGCATGCTATCCAGGATGACACCCAGACTCTTAACCTGGGGGGAGGGGGACACTAGGGAGCTGTCAATGTTGAAGGAAAAACTGTTTACTTTGGATAAAGTGGATTTGGTGCCAAGAAGGAGGACTTCAGTTTTATTAGTATTTAATTTAAGAAAGTTTGTTGTGAACCATGTTTTGAGTTCGGAGAGGCAAGAGGTGAGGGAGGGGGGTGGGAGTATGGAGTTTGGCTTGCAGGAGAGGTAGAGCTGGGTGTCATCAGCAAAGCAGTGAAAGTGGATATTAAATTTGCGGAGGATATGGCCAAGAGGCAGGAGGTAGATGATGAAGAGAAGGGGACCTAGGACAGATCCCTGTGGTACACCTGTGGTGACTGGGGAGGGCTTTGAGGTGAAGGATTTGAGCTGGACAAACTGAGTGCGGCCAGTGAGGTAGGAGTGGAACCAACTGAGGGGAGTGTGGGAGAGACCAATGGAGGAGAGTCTATTGAGGAGGATAGGGTGAGAGATTGTGTCAAAGGCAGCGCTCAAGTCTAAGAGGATGAGGATGGAGACTAAACCGGAATCAGATGCTATGAGGAGATCATTCACAATACGGATTAGGGCAGTCTCTGTGCTGTGGCGGGGGCGGAAACCGGACTGAAAGGGTTCATAGAGAGAGTGAAGGGACAGGTGGGAGTGGAGTTGAGCAGCAACAGTTTTTTCAAGGATTTTCGAGATAAATGGAAGGTTGGAGATGGGGCGGAGGTTATCAAAGTTGTTGGGGTCAGAGCCATGTTTTTTCAGTGTGGGGGTGATAGCAGCAGTTTTGAGGAGTGATGGGACAATACCAGAAGAGAGTGAGGAGTGGATAATAGCAGATATGAGAGGAAGCACAGAAGGAAGGCAGGATTTAACAAGGGATGAAGGGAGGGGATCAAGCTGGCAAGTGGTGGGCTTGGATTTGAGTATGAGGTTGGATAATTCAGCAGTCGTTGGTGGAACAAAACTGGAGAAGAGATGACAAGGAGAAGAAGGTTCAGATGGGGGGGGAGCAGGCAGGTTTTGATGGAGTTGGTGATGGATCTTAAGGATTTTGTGATTGAAGTGTTCCATTATGGAGTTGCAGGTTGCTGTGGAGTACAGGTGGAGGGGGAGAGAGTTTGGTGGCCGGAGGATTTTGTTCATGACGGAGAAGAGAGTTCTTGAATTTCCTTCGTTGGAGAGGATGAGGCCGGAGTAGTAGCTGGATTTGGTTTGTGCAATTTGGTCCTTGTATTTAGTGATATGGGTAGTGTACATGTCCTTATGGATGGTGAGACCGGTTTTCTTATAGAGTCGCTCAAGTTGGCGGTTTTTTGATTTCAATGATCTAAGAGCGGGTGTAAACCAGGGGGCAGATGTAGAGAATGAAGCAGTCCTGGTCTTCAGGGGGGCGAGAGAATTTAGAATATTTGTGAGGCAGGCATTGTAGTGAGCGGTGAGGTCATCCGGGTTTGAAAGGGCGTCTGGGGGCGGGGAACGGTCGATAATGGAGCAGAAGGTGTCAATGTTGATATTTTTGGTATTACGAAAAGAAATGAGGCGGGAGGTTTTGATTGTAGAGAGACGGAGTACGATGTTAAAAGTGAGGAGGAAATGATCGGTTTCAGGAAAAACATCAGCAGTGGGCTTGGAGGGGGAGAAGCCAGAGCAGCAAACCAAGTCCAATGTGTGGCCTTTGATGTGGGTGGGGAAGTCAGTAAGACAGTGTATCGCGAGGCTCTCCAGGTAGGATGTGAAGTCTCTTGTGAGTGGCAGGTCGGGGTTGTCCATGTGAATATTAAAATCTCCCAGCAAAATTAAATTTGGCGAGAGAGTGGATAAGTGTGTGATTAAACTGGAAAATTCATTGATGAAATCGCTATGTGGCTTCGGGGGGCGATAAACTGTGGCAATGATGGTTGGCGTGGGTCCAGGGAGTTTAAACACCATGCATTCAAAAGAGCTTGATGCAGGAACGGAGACTGGTAAGACTTTCCACTTCTCGCGGTGGATTACCGCGAGGCCTCCTCCACGGCCGTTGCCACGGGGACGGCAGATGTAAACAAAGCCGGGAGGAGTGGAGTCATTCAGAGCAGCGAAGTCGTTTGTTTGTTGCCAGGTTTCTGTTAAAACGAGGAAGTCAAGTTTGCGTTCGGCGAGGACGTCTTGAATGAGGTGACCCTTGTTCGTAAGTGAGCGGATGTTCAGCAGTCCAAAGTTGACAGCGGAGGTGTCATGTTTGATGGCGGCAGTGCTGTTAGCCGACCTAGCCAGGCGGGCTACTGCATAGTAGTTGGTGTTGCGGCCGCGGTTTCTGGGAGGACGTCGAGAAGTGGACCAGGTCGAGTTGATTGAGCCAGGATTTTTGTAGTCAACATGTCTACGCGACCCGCGGTGAATGTAGCGACGTCGAGGCAGGCGAGCGATGTCAGGATGATGGTGCAGTTCCGGCGGTGGAGGCTCCGGTGCAATCCTCCGGATCCGGAGAAGATCCGCGACAGAATAGTGGAGTAGTCCTGTCACTGGATGATGGCAGAACGTCAGAAGTATCAGAAATAACCCAAAGGCGGCGAAGTTGTGCCGCCCCATGACGAGGGAGAAAGGCCGGTGCGGTGACAGCCGGTAAGTTTAAGCTACCGGCGTTAGCCCGTGGACTAAGTTACGATTTGGGGTTTGATTGATCGGGTGAAGCTATGATTTGTTACATCAATCACAGTCCAAACAGTCCAAAAACAGAAGGGCAAAAGAAAAATCAGAAGAAATATCTGAAAAGTTTTGGAAAAGTTTGGAAAAGTTTGGAGTGAGAAGCGGCGACATACACGCCAGCGTCCTCTCACCCCGGAAGTCGAATCAATATATATGAAGTCGTTCGGATTTTCATTTGCCACTGCTCTGCTGTTAATTCTGCCGGTTTAGATTTAGGCCATAATGTTATGATATACAAAGTTGTGTTCCTTGGTTCTGTGACTGTTGGCTCAATCATTCATTTGGAAAAAAAAGCACAGCAACGTATTCCAAGACCCGTCATTAGAAACCTACATTACATGATAGAGAACTGTTTTTTGTGTTTCGAAGGCTACTTTGACACTGCCAAGCTTGATGCCCAATTCAGATTTTTTGTTCAATCTGGTATTTTTATGTACTTGTTTACATTATAAGAACAAATGGGACTTCAAATGTGTACGTAACCCATCCGTAATGTGACACGAACACGCATAAAGCACGATGTCGAGTGACGTGTAACAAAAAAATAACATCATGTAGCACAGCGTTTGCGGACGTGAATATGGTCCAGCGTAAATAATACACTTGCACAAACTGATTGACATCACACACGGGCAAACAAATGTGTGCGCTACCAAATAACATCACACAGCGGCAAACAAATATGTGCACGAGCAAATATTGTTATATATATATATTTTTTTTTTGTGGGGGTGGGGGGTATTTACCCACAATAACAAATTGTTGTGGCCAAGTAGACTACACAGGCTACGAGTAGCTGCATGGGGAGAGAAATAGAAACACTCTTTCAATATTCATGGGACAAATTGGCAAATTTCAGATGCAGATGACCAAACACAAATGAATTAAACCTCACAACACAAAGATTCCACCAGATGGCCCCAAAGTATTTTTTATTTTTTTTTAATGCTTTGGCCTGAGCACAAAAGCGGGCTAGACAAGACTTTCAGAGAATGATGGAGGTTCCCTGAAATAAATATGCGAATTCCGAGCTGCGTGGTTTCACTGCACTGCCAGTTATACTACTTAAAAGACACCTGGTAAACCATTTTATTGCACTTGTTTCAGAACGAGAACTTTTTTTTTTTTTAAAGGATATGCCTGATTGACAGAATCCAGTCCCATACCGGTACATTGGGCCATAAAATATTCTAATACGTTGAACAGCTTGCCTCTATTTAAAATTATGGCAACGCAGTGTATATTTATGTGGTTATTATATGCTATACCTGCATTTTTAAGGAAGTAACCTTGAATCTTACTCAATCTTGCATAATCATCATCTTCTTACCTTTGACCTAAACCTGCAGGCAGAGAGAAAGTAAACAAGTGAATTATAGGCTAAAGGGCTCAACTCCTGGTTGTGTGCCCCACTTATCTGAGTGGCCTGTGAGGAGAGGAATAGAAGGTGATGAAGAGCAGGACAGCAATCGTGGGGGAGAAGTGGGTTTGTTATCTTATTGTTCTACGGGAGGCTGGCCCGCACCCAGGGGCGCCCTAAATTATTCTCCAAGCGCACACGTTCTGCTCGCCTCAGCAGCGGGGAAATGGGGCGTTAACAGAACATGGGCATCACAATGACGACAAATGCTCTTTTCTTGCATGACCTAAATCTGCGCTCATTCAATCACAAAATAATTCTGCTTCTTGCATGTCCTTGTGTATTATTTCTACCTGCAGATATGGGATAAACAGTCACTGGAGTGTCTGAAGATTCTGACTGGTCACACAGGTTCAGTGTTATGCCTCCAGTATGATGAGAGGGTCATCGTCACTGGGTCATCTGACTCAACTGTAAGGTATGAAATTTGTTGCGTTAAAATCCATCCATTATTTGAACCGGATTATCCTCACTGCAATTATTCAATTACCATGACAATTTGATACAGTGGATCAAAAAACAGATTTGCTTCAGCAGTTGAAACCAGCCATCTGTCAATACCATCGGACTTTTCCAAAACTATTGTGAAATCTGTTCAAACCGAGTTACAGCAGATAGTTAACTGCTCACCTCAGTCAAACGAGCTTCCCAAACCCATGAAAATAGCAGCCATCAAGCCCCTGCAAAAAAAGAGAAAGCTGGATGTCTCCGTGTTAGCAAATCTTAGACGCATCCCAAACCTTCCCTTCTGAATCAAGATTGTTGAGAAGGTAGTTTTTAATCAACTCAACTTTAATCAAATTCTTGAACTCAAATGGACTTTTTGATCAATTCCAATCAGGTTTCCAATCATATCGCAGTACATGAACAGACCTTATTAGTACTAATTGCCATGAAGGAGGAAAGCAGTTACTTTGTCTCTTCACACTGCAGCTCATTCCACATTTTCTTCAGAAAATGCATGTCAGTTAATATAGTTCGGGGCTACAGACATCAAAGTCAAAGAATATTTGCAAACGAATAATAACGTTCATCGGGTTAAACATGAAATATCTTGTCTTTGTAGTGTGTTTGCTTGAACATAGCTTGTAAAGGTTTTTTTTCCTGTTTTTATGTACGGTACATTTGACACAACATCCCAACTACCTTGGAATTGTTTTTGTTCAACCCTGCAAGTAAAAATGAACAATTGTCACTCGGCAAACTTGAGTGCACTTGCTATTGTGCCTCGGGGTAAGTGGGCGTGTGTTTAGTCTGCAGTGGCGGTACAGGGGAGGCATAGACATAGAAAAGTGAGGACCCGGTCGTTTTCTTGGATTGGGAGGGGCTGGTATTTCGAGTGGGAGAAAGAGAAGAAGGTATGCTCCGAGATGGGTGAATGGAGGGCGAGGGATGAGCTTCTTAACATAACTGAAATCTCCAAAAAGTTGATTTTGCATGAAACGAGTCCTTTGGTGTTTGTTCTCAATGTATGTTACTTACGAAATGTTTGTATGGTACTTTTTTCTTTTCGTTGCGTCTGAATATCAAACTGTTGTTTTTGTACATGCTTGGAGGTGTTGTTTCTTTGCTTGTGTGACGCACATTTAGTTACCTTGTATGAAATGTGCTATATGAAAAAACTGGCTTGACTGTTCTGGCTTCCCATCTGTTCTGTGTTGTGGCAAGGAAAAAAGGGACTTTTTGTCCTCAGTTCTTAACATGTAGCAATGTTTTGCGTGTATCAGTACACGGTGTGAGACATTACCTCATGTTTGTATTTTTTCCCGCTGTTAAAGCTTTCTCCCTCCTGTCATCTCCATCTCTTCTCCCTTCTGTTGGCTTCCGTTTCACTATGGCCCCCCGTTCCTCCGCAGGGTGTGGGAGGTAACGACGGGTGAGGTACTGAACACGCTGATCCACCACAACGAGGCCGTGCTTCATTTACGCTTCGCCAATGGTCTCATGGTCACGTGTTCCAAGGACCGCTCAATCGCCGTGTGGGACATGGCCTCGCCAACCGACATTAGCTTACGGCGCGTCCTCGTGGGACACCGGGCGGCTGTCAACGTGGTCGACTTTGACGACAAATATATTGTGTCAGCCTCAGGGGACCGCACCATCAAGGTAATAATGACTGAGAATATGGATTTTCCATTTACAGTATTTTTGCCTCAGGGTAGGGTTCATTAAATATTATTTACCTAATAACATCGGTGCAGACAATCTTTTTATCTTTAAATTCTTCTGTCAAAGCTCGCTTGATGTGACTCTTTGATTAAAAGTCAAGCCAGACAAACACTTGCAACGTCTTTGTAATTGCTTGACTGAAAGTGTCATCCATGTGAATCGTTTTTTTACTGTTGATCTCTTGATATATGCAGGTATGGAGCACCAGCACCTGTGAATTTGTCCGCACTCTGAACGGCCACAAGCGGGGCATTGCTTGTCTACAGTACCGGGATCGACTGGTTGTCAGCGGCTCATCTGACAACACAATTAGGTACATTTGATACCGCTAGACAAAACCGGTCTATTTCCTCCATAAAGGCTTAAGTGCTGTTATAAAATAAGAAAACCTTTATTTGTCTCACAATGGAAAAATTCCCAATGATGATGAAGTGATATGATGACTTTCCCTCCACATCCTGTTAACAATGTGACTTGCACTTGAACAGAGTTGATGGAAAGAACTGTGCAACACACAGACAAAAATATAATACAGCTGGCTCATTACCATAAAAAGTGAGAGAATCTTTTGTGATATACAGGCATGGACGGGGAATGCATCATCATCTCATGATTCCATTTGATTACGATAAAGAAAGATACACTTCGATGACCAATTTGATGCATCCTGAATTGATGCATGTATTCATTTTTTTTTTCAAATAATGTATGAATCCTTCGTTATTTTAAAACGGTAATTGTAATGATCCATAGATCCATGATCAACCACTTGAATTATATTTTATTCAAATGAAATAGAAAACACCGTCAATGGCATGCTCGTACATTTTTGCATCGTGTAAAGAAAAAAGATAGTCGTAATGACCACATTGCCAGTATTATTTCATTATAAATTATTTGGTTCTTCAATCTTTCACATCTGGATTAAAAGGCATCTTGGAATCAATTTGTCTCACCCCGAATTACTAGTCTGTATTATTATTCACATATTGTCACCTTCCTAAAGTAATAATAATAATAATAAAAAAAAAATATATATATATATATATATATATATACACACACACACACGATATGATTTTGTCCATTATTTATTTTAAGAGGGTGACGATATGACTGGAAAATCTTAAATAGAACTGACCACGGGGCACCATGTAAAACCTTTACCCAGCTGCCTTTGTGTTTTGTGTACACATGGTTGTGATACATTATCGACCCATCAGCATAAAAACTTTAAGCATTTGAGCTATTCTGTTTCAAATTAGTGACTACAGAGCACAATGCTGAATTGTATCAGTCTGCCATTATTTCCTGTACTTAGGTGGAGGGCTGTGCCTAACGATTATTTTAATATTCAGTTAATCTATCCATTACTTTTTCTGTTTATCCATGAATAAGATGAAGAAAAAAATACTTCAGTTCTTTTATTCAAAAATAGGTCATAATTTCCAATTGGCAGTACCGAAAACGCACAAACATAAATTGATCATGAGTTTGGTTCGTAAGAGGAAAATGGGCAGATATGTTCATCGTTGTTTGCCAAAGTCAAAGCAGATGTTTGCAAATGTCTAATTTAGATCAAACTCAGTCTGCTTTCATGGAGGGGAAAACAAATCTGAGAATATGTCCTGTTGATAGGGTGAGATTCCAAGGAATCTGACAATTTTAAGATAAGCAAAGTTGGTTAAGCCTTGATTGGTTTTCAATTAATTAATCGTATATTTTTTTAATTGTAACATTTCTATCCTTTTATTATTCAAAAACAGGACATTGCTTCAAATAAACTGTAGAAAAAGCACCAAAAATTTAGAATTCAATTTCCATGTTGGTTTCTAACAAGTCCAAAAATAGGGGGAAGTGTTATTTTCTCCAAGTAAAAGCAGGTGGTACAAATTAAACACACAGGTAATCACTACTTATGTTTGTATTCTAATTAGAAAGAAACAAAATAATCAAATGGAATGAAATTTCATTTGGGTTTAAAGGGGTGGTATATTCTGTGTACAAAATTAATAATGTAATTCTTAGTTGTATTGAAAAATTTGTCAAAGAAAATAAGAGCGCTTGAAATAACAATTACGTTTCAACTAAGAGTTTCTCCATCTGGACACTGGGCACATAATCTTGAAGAAGAAGAAATCTGACATGATGTCATATAATGGTGCTCTGCTACACCGTAAAGACGTCCATTCTGAAACTCTTTGCAGCCATCGAAGGTTTGATCTGAGCGCAACGAAGTGAGATACTCTCACGCTAATGCTAGCACTCTCCGGTGGTGATGCTTGTTGTCATAGACGGCCAAGCCAATGCATGCGCATGAGCCATAGCTTGCTCAATTCTCAAAAACGTTTAATATTATTCAGGGGTGCCTTAATTATGGGTGTCACTGTATTTGAATGTTTCCCTTTCAAATTAGGACCTGACCACAGGGCAAGATGTAACCTCTGTGGTTGATATCTTGCTATATGTAATCAGAATCTAATCTTTTGAGCGCACTTAACCAAAAGCAATCACTTAATGAACTGAATACTTCCTTTTTCGAGAACAAGATCAAAAGAATTTAACGTGCATCCTGAGCATGACCACTGTTAGCATATTAGCATTTGAGCCATTACCTTTCAAACGATTGCCAGACCACAGGAAACAAGGGTATACAGTATCTGTATTGATCTGCCTTTGTGTTTTCTGTTCACACAGTGCTATCTTGCATTTTGTGAACATATCAACTGGTTACCATGCTTGTGTTTTCGCCAAAGTCATTCAAAATATTGTATTACTTTCACTTTGCTTGAAGCGGACGCTTGAAATTGTTTTCCAAGTCCATCCGAGCTCACAACAAATCTTTCACAAATGCCGGTTACAGATTTGCAACAAAAAATAAGATTTCCCAGGGAATTTTTCTTGAATGGAGGTGCTGAGATCCGATTTTGTCATTTAAAAGTGTTAAATCACTTTTGCAGGTTATGGGACATTGAGTGCGGGGCATGTTTGCGAGTGCTGGAGGGTCATGAAGAACTGGTGCGTTGCATCCGCTTTGATAACAAGAGGATTGTCAGTGGCGCTTACGATGGGTAAGACTCCACTTCAACGAGCACTCTGCCTCTCCTTTCTTCTTTCTTATGTGGATCCCACGACTTATGTGTTTTGTTGTGGCGTGTTTCGCTTTGCAGTAAAATCAAAGTGTGGGACTTGCAAGCAGCCTTGGACCCACGAGCCCCTGCAAGCACACTATGTCTGCGTACTTTAGTGGTGAGTGTTCACACCTGATGCATGTAGATATTATCCATGCTGTTTGGTTTCTGTTCGACAGTCATATTGTGTTGCAAGACAGAAGCAGCTACTGACTTGACAGTAAATATTCTGACTGGATGATAACAACTAGGGCCACTGGCTGTATGACTAAATGTGAAGCACATCCTCAGTAGTGGTAATCGGAGTTATCCGTGGTGTAAACAGAAACCACGGTAGTAATACAGTGTCTATCACAAAGTAGTAGTCAGGACAACTTCAGCAACAAGTCTCATGATATGCATGACAGTGACACACTGCCAATGTAGTGAAAAGGCCAACTTCGACATAAACCTCACTTTATCAGATAATATATGGACATCAATTCTTTGGTACTTTTTTTATTTTGAATTTGTTCCCGGCAGCTTGCCAAGAGGCGCAATGGCTGATTTGACTCATCTTCCTGAGTGTAGCTGGGGCGTTTAGGAGAAGGATGCACTGGTGATTTCCTCATCTCAAAACAATTCATTGAAAGAAAAGTCAACAATGGTGGATTGACCATAATACAAAATGTCAACATCTCAACTACTTGTCATGCGCCATTGAGCACCAATTACAGCTTGACAATGACATCTCATGCAGTTCACAAGTCAACTGATTACTGCTGAGGCATGGCATCGCACTCTTCTGAAGGGCTGGCCTCGGGTCATTGGGGTTCTGGAGTGCAGAGTTTTTAGCTTCTCCACGGTGACTCAGCTGATCCCACAGGCTTTCAATAGGATTCAGGCCTGGAGAAAGTGCAGGTCATTCCATTTGAGGAACACCAGTCCACAACAGCCATTCCCTGATGATGCGACCTCGATGAGCTGGAGAGTTGTCATCCATGAAGATGAAATTTGGCCCGTGGTGTTCATGTAGGGGCACAATAACTGGATGAATGAATAATGCCATTCAGGTAGGATGGGCTTGTCACTGTACCATTCGCAAATTGTAGGGCAGTTCTGTCCCGAATGGACGTGCCTGCCCACAATGTAACACCGCCACCACCAGAAGCTGGTCTGGTGACAACAGTGGCTGATGCATAGCGCTCTCCTTGACGTCTCCATCATCGTTGGAGGCCATCATTTCTGCTCAGCGGGAATCAACTTTCATCAGAGTACCACACTGTGAGGACCTGTGGTCTCTCATCCGGCGTAAATGCTCCCTGGCCCATGCAAGGCGAAGACGCCTGTGCTCGGTGATGTGCTCAGGTACCGTTGCAGGCCGTCTGGCATGCAGACGACGCTGATGTAAACGGTTTTGAATTATCTGACGTACATGACACTTCGGTGTCTCTGGCCTCCCTTAAACTTGCCTGGTGTTGAGTGGCATTCTTCATTCGGTTTTTCAGGGCATTGTTCACAAAGTAGCGGTCATCAGCATGGGATGTGGCCAAAGGATGTACACTTCTACATCTTTCTATGACTCTTCCAGTCTCTCAGTATCTCTTTTGCAACCTGCTGATGACACGCTAAGCTCAGTGGCCACTCAGGTCTCAGAACGTCCTGTTTGAAACATCATAATGGAAAGGTACTGTTGATCATTGTTAGGTGTCGTCTTGGTTTCATGATGTCAAAATGTGAACAGCGTGATGAGGATGACAGTTTACATACCAGCTCTCATTGAACCAGAACATTTCTTGGTTGCTTCAAGGATCAAACGCCTGTTGTGAATTTTGCCGTTAAGCAGCTCGTTAGAGAACAGTACTTGTGCAACAAGTACTGAAACGTCTAACTGTTGGACATGTGCATTCAAAAGCTTCGAGAACGTAGGTCACATTAAGTTCACCTGGAAAGATTTGAATGCATTTTAGACTCGACCTGAAATTTCCCATTGAAAGCCAAATATCCCTGACCTTTTGTGCGTGCGTGCATGCGTGTGTATAAAATCAATTGACCCTGCTGTTCCAATACCTTTAGAGGGGACTGTATATATTGTGACAAGTTTTTTCAAGGTTACTCCTACTTTGTATTTGTAGGAGCATTCTGGCCGCGTGTTCCGTCTGCAGTTTGATGAGTTCCAGATCATCAGCAGCTCTCACGACGACACAATTCTAATCTGGGACTTTTTGAACGTCTCAACCAATGGACAGTCAGAGGGACGGTCTCCTTCCCGCACGTACACGTACATTTCTAGATAGCAGGTATGCAAGCACACACGTGGTCCTGAATGACTTGAGACTAGTAGCAAAAGAAATCCTGCATTCCAGTCTGTGTCTTAAAAATGTGTTTTTATGCTGATTTGGTGAAAAGATGCATGAACGTGCCTACCACACTGTGTGCTCAGCTTGAAGTTTCTGGCTTCAGAAGAGCTCTTCGCATGACTTCTACTAATATGTTGTTTTTTTTTTTTTTTGCAGTGTAGAATTACTGGCAACTTAAAGGCTGATTTATTTCAAGTGTCTCAAATGTTCCATGTTTCCATACAATTGTGCTCGTCAATGAATGATTCCACAGCGTGCGCTTAGCTTAAGTCTCTGCGCATCTGGCCCTCCCGAGTGGGAACAGTTTTTTTTCCATCTATACCCACGGTTAGAAATCAATCTTAATAATAAATTTGCCACATCTGTTGGGATGTCAGGTGACTTTCTGTCATCACATGCGTCCATTTTACGGTTTGCATACTACTATTTGATGGCCACAAGCAAATGCGCTATTAATTCATTCTCAAGTTTGTGGTCTTAAGAACATGATATTTATTATCTGTGGGAAAATAACTCATCCTAGGGCTCTATGCTAGCCGTTGCACCGGCAGAACTGACACTACAAACATTTTCAGTTGGTCGCACCAGAACAGATATGGTCCAGCCTTTCGCCTTTTTTGGGGGTGGGGGGGCGGTATAGCATGACCATATTTGCTGATGTGCAACAAGTACTGAAACGTCTAACAGAAACTGAAACGTCTATTATCTTCTCACTTGGCACATTGCAGTTTCATACGATGTCAATATGCTCAGGGACTGAAAATATATTTGCAAAATATTTTAGTGTCACAAGCATTTTGTTTGCAATAAGCAGCGACTGATAAAACAGGTCAGCTATTTTATATAACTGCAGGAGAAGGCAAAAAAATGAAACGCTACCATGACAAACGCATCACTACTGATAGATGGCTCACGGTGGTCGACTGGTTAGCACGTCTGCCTCACAATGCAGAACCGTAAATTCATTTTTTGATTTGAAAGATGTGAGTGTTTCAAATTTAACCAAACCAAATCGGTCCACTTTGAAATATATTATTGAATCGTCTTTTATTTGAGAGATATAACTTTAAAAGACACTTTTACGATTCTGACATGTTTATTCAAATGTCTGTAAAATGACAGAAAAACAGTCCCTGCATCATACCCTCTAGAATTGAATCATATTATACATATTGAATCGACTCGTAATCCCACTGAGTCGAACCAAATAGAATCATTCCACTTTCAAATCGAACCGTCCTTGAATCATTTCGCACCCTGCGTATCGAAAACCTTATTGAACCGTCTCTTGTGGAGAGATACTCACTCCTAGAAGTTACAGTGGAAAGCCCTGGCTAACATTTTTAGTGTTAAGAATGCTAAAATGACACAGTGCTATCATTTTCAACCAGCTTGGTATATTCTGCATCGTGGTGATCCTTCTTTTTCTCACGTCACGGTACGTCAAAGGACACTGGTACACCGCATTATTTGTTCCCCTCTGCTTTCTCCATGCCATTCATTCACTGTAAAACCCGCCAAAATCGTTTGCTGTTGTCATTCTGCAGTCACTCAGCCACCACCTCTTCTACTGGATGCACCGTATTGAATGGGTTGGTCTATGGCACAGTTCAGTGTGAAAAAGGCCTTTATACTGCTCAGCGGGCTACAGCAGTTTAAAACATGCACAACTAAGAATTAAAGTGAACTCTCGCTATTTGCAGGGGCATCGGGATCGAGACCTGCTGCGAATAGCAAAAATCAGTGAGGAACTGACAACCCCCACCACCTCTGAGAACGTTGAACTGTAATATCCTAGAGATGCCACAAGACGGTGTCAAGGGACTACTTTTGTCTAAATGAAGCTCCTAAATGCGCTTCAAATGGTGACTTGGCACCAAAGCCATCTTGCCTGAGGAGAAAAAGTGTGAAAATTAAATTAAAGCTAGGTTCCAAACAAAACAAAAAAATCAGCAGAGTTGTGAATCCCAAAGCGTGAGTATGTGAGGATTCACTAAGCAGACCGTAACAGTTTTTTGTTGTTGTTGTTGTTTTTTTTCCCCTTTCCCGCAGGTGGCTCCATCTACTGCACCCTGTCTTGTTGGAGCCCAGGGCTGATTCAGCTGATGGGTGCATCAATCATGGAACGGAGCCCATCTCTTCTCCTTCCTCTTCGTCATCTCTCTGTCCACCTCCTAGCCTGCTCGCACCTCCTTTCCGTCCGTTCCGCCCAACTCTGAATGGACCTCTAAACATGTGCCCGTTTTCTACCAGCGCTGAGCATGCCCCGGCAGTAGAACCAACGCCACTTTCTCCAGGAAGATCACCTTCTACTAATTTATCTTTTGTAAACTAATGACAGTATTAACAGACAATATATAAGTCACAGGTTCCCTTCTCTCCCTGCCCCCGAAATTTATGAAGCTTCTGCTCCTCAGTTTCCACGCCCTGCCAAAAGAGGCTCTACAGATAAGGAATTACTTATAGTTCTATTTATATATTACATAATACATACATGCAAATGCACACAGAGTGGCACAGCTGGACAGAGGACGGCTGGAGCTGTAACGCAGGAGAAAGAGACTCTTTACTCAGCTCCAGAAAAAGGAGAGAAGGATGGGAAAGGCGGAGGGACTGCATGAGGGTGAGCGCGTGCACACTCCCCTCTCACTCCCTCCTCACCGTTTCTCTCAACATTATACATCCCTTCCCGCTTCATGTTCCCACCCTTCTAGCCCCCCCCCCCCCACCCCTCAAAATGCACACTAGCTTGGAATATGGCGGCACACAGAAGTGAGTGTGTGCACGGTTGCTTATGTGGACTTGGCAGAACAGAGCAAAGGTGTCAGACATGCATGTGAGGTTGCCACGGATACAGCATCCTGGTACACCTCTGCTATATTTTTCTCTCTTTAACCCTTATTTTCTTACTTTTTTTTATAATTGTTTTTTTTCCTAATTTTATTTCGGTATGTTTTGGTTCTTAGTACAAAATTCATACTAGTCCTCAACCCTTTTTGCTGTCTCTCGTCATTCTTTCTTCTAACTTCACTTCGTTCGTTTGTCTGTTCCTCCCACTCCACATTTGAGCTTGCTTTGGTTATGAGAGAAGCTGGAATTCATTCAAATTTAGTTGTAAACAGATTTGTCTTGTTAAAAATTGTGTTGTATATTAAAATGATTTTTTAAAGAAGAAAATGACCTTATTGTGAGTGAAGTACTTGACAGTGAGTGTTGAGCCAACTGTAACGCGGATGAGTGTCTATTGTTCTGTTGTGTGTTTGGGTGGAAAGTGTGGGCAGATTTGCCCTCTGCCTCCTCCCCATTTGCAAATACGAGACAAAATAAAATGTCTTTTCTAGCTGAGAGAAGATGGATACTTTTTTCATCTTGCAGATTCTCAAACATTTATGCTGAAACTGAGGTGAAAAGATTACTTTTAAGTGATGAACTGAAGATAAAACTAAGCAGGAAGGCAGCGGCTCAGCTGGCCTGAGTAACCATTTGACAATCTGAAGAATTTTGGGCTAACACCTTTAACTCGGTGGAGAACAGACCTTGGAAAAGAGCTTATAAAAATGCTGGTTAGATTGTGTGACAAAAACGTTCCACATGAAAGAAATCATGAACCAAAAGTCACAAGTTTTTGCCGTTCTTGAAAACCTGCAAAGCATTCGGTCGTGTTTCTGACCAGATAAATTGAGATTTTATCAGAACATGCTCAAACATTAGCACAAATCTTTTTTTTTTTTGGGACCTCTTCTGTTGGCAATACTTGTTCAGTCTGATTGTGCATTTTTACTAGTCACTGTTAGAATGGTAGAAATGTAAAATAATTCAAAATCACTCAATTTCAAGTAAAAATCTGTTGCATGTTTTGATATTCCATTAAACCCAAAATTACTGAGTTAAAGGAAAAAAAGTTATGTAATTGAATTATATTTGGTTATTGTGTTGGAAATAACACGGTGTTTGAAGACCTTTGAAAGGATGCATATTTTGGCATTTTGACATGTGCAATTGTCATGAGCGAGTACGAGCTTATCCGTTCAGTAAATTTCGTAGAATGCTTTCGATAGATAATGTGAAATCACAATGAAAAGTTTGCTTTAGATTGATGCAACATGGCGTTCAATCAAAACAACTTAAACTCCAGATTTAATGTGAATACTTTTCCGTTGCATCTACAGTATTTGCCCAAATGTGCACACGGAGTGAATTGGAATGTGGAAAAGTAACCACTAGATGGCAATATTAACTCGCTCGATTCCCACAGTGAAATCAGAAACAACCTGTTACAGTAGGCCACACACACCATCTTGTATAACTTAGAGAAGAATGCATGTTTGAATAAATACAACAGTGCGCATGAAGCAAGACTGCTGTATGAGATCGTGGCTATGTTAATGTGCATTGAAGAGGGTGGGGTTTGTTGTGGAGGTTGCATGTCGTTGTGTTTCTTGATTTACACTTTTAAGAGTCATGCGTGATGCGTTTAATGTGCTTGGTATATCACGTCCGTGTATGGGTGTGTGTGCTTCCGCTGGGTCTGTGGGATTTTGGCCCATAATTCCTGCAGCTCTCAGGTCACTGCTCCGTTCTCACACAAATATTTGACATTCCTTCCTCAACGTGATTACCATACACCTTCCACTCTTGGGTTTGGCAACGCAAAATATTTCCATCATTCCCCGAATGCAACTGGAACATTGTTTCAGAAATGAACAAATGGGCCCACCGGCACCCCTGACTTGCTCTTTATCCCACAGCCCCGTTGCCCTCCTGCCTCCATACCGATTCCTGTTGTCTTGTAATAGGAATCCTCTGGCACGACCCCTTTCCCCCCTGAGTCAGCTGTTTGTGTCCGCCAGCATGATTGGGTCATTTGGCAGCAACATCTCTTCAATGACCGCATGCTACGATATGGAAGGAAGGGGAGGCTGACGGGGGATAGATGAGAAGAGAATCAACTCCAACACAATAGGGCATGTTTTCCTTACTGGGTGCTTCACTCTGTAGGGAAGAAATCAACACGCAGCTTTTAGTGACTGCGCAATGGTTTCCGAATTTAAAAGTTAATGTCGGATGAAAATTGGAGAATGAGTGACATTTGACATCACTATATGTAGATCTGTTTAAAATCATAAATAGTAGCAGTAGTAAGAGGAGTAGTCATAGTAGTAGTCAGCCTGTTACATTCAATAGTCGTATGGCAAGCCGTTTGATCATTTAAGATATGTCCTTTGTATCCGATTAATTGATTGATTGACTGATAAATGGATTGATTGATTTTGAATATTTTACTAGCACAGACAACAGCACAATAAAATTTCCAGTCACTCAATCAGACATCACAGAGGATAAAACCACAAGAATGCCCAATGATTTATTTCCACTGTGGTCCCCTGAAATTTAGTTCAAAAAGTGAACCAACAGTTAGTAAATTTGAACAATTTAAAATCCACGTACTTGTACGCCCTTTAGCGGTACGGTAGTCGCCTGGTTAGCGCGTCGGCCTCACAGTGCGGAGGTGCAGAGTTCGATTCTGGCTGCGGCCTTCCTGTGTGGAATTCGCATGTTCTCCCTGTGCCTGCGTGGGTTTTCTAAGGGTACTCCGGTTTCCTCCTACATTCCAAAAAACATCCCCCATAGGTTAATTGGATTCACTAAATTGTCCCTCGGTGTGATTGTGAGCACAAATGTGTGCCCTGCGATTGGCTGGCGAGCAGTTCGGGGTGCCTACTACTCAAAGACAGCTGGGATCGGCTCCTGCTCGCCCGCGACCCTTGTGAGGAAAAGTGGATTAGAAATGGATGGATGAAGAGTACGCTCTTTGTCCTCACGAGTAGGACAGCTCTGTCATCTTAGGACAGCAACAAGTTGAGGAAAAAAAACTGTGCACTGGTTGACGACTGTGTGCCACTCGTACTGCTCGTGGCATTCTAAAATTCTCCTTCACCGCAAGTGCTGCAATTGTAACTAGTGCACAAATGCGAAAGCTGTCCGACCAGTATACAGAACTGTTTTTTTTCTCGTAGTTTTTTTACTTTATTCTCGTAGGATCCTCTCATGTTTCTGTCTTTTCAGTTTGGCCCTTTCACCCAGATTTCATGTAAATGTATTTGAATCAGCATCTTTTAGTCTCACAGCACACAAGTAGCGGAGAGTTATTCAGGCCACACCCTCTGCATGCCCTGCGCATTCAAGCGTCACTCTTTTCATTATTGTGGCGATGGGTTTTTTTGTGTGTTTTTGGGGTTTTTCTTTGTTTTGATGTTCTCATGTGGGATTCTTCATGTTTAAGGCGCCTCAATATATCCTGAATGGCAGGGCCTTTTGTTGTGTGTATGTGTCATGTGAGGACAAATCACTTCAGAGACACATGGAAAAGTTCTGTAAGGTTTACTGAGTCAAGAAAGACTGCTGCACACATAGCTGAAATAAATAAATGAAATAATTTTATCATAATAATTATACTAGCCATCATAGTAGGATTGCTTATTTCGTGTTTCTATTTTATATATAGCTTTCAATAAATTGTTCCCTTTAATAATTTGTTCTCATGGGCGTACGCATGAGACTTTGGTTTGTTGCATTGAATGTCCTGGTAGCAGCATTCTGTGTCCACGGTATCGCACAGGAGCATCATCCCCTGGGGTTCGTTTCTATAGTAATGCTTATAGAGAAGGCACCTTCCCTCGTGTGCTCATCATCGGCCCCGTGCACTTCCAAGCAGAGGGTGCTGTGTCCTCTGTGGGTCATGGTAAAAGGGAGGAGTCCTGAAGAAGGCCCTCAGTTGTCTTTGGTTGCTCACTCGTTTGGTGTTCTGTAAATGGCTGATTGTTGGTTTTTTTTTTTTTGGTACATTTGTTCTATACATTCCAGTTGCTCCCTGACGTCGGAGTTTCCGAAGTCCCTCGTGATCTCGCTTCCCTCATGCTTGTTGTTGATGCGCTTGCACAAACACACGCACAACACGCGTGTGTTCATTTCTTCGTTTTTTTCTCTTACAGACATGCATGTGTTCAGTTAGTCCGTCGCCCCGTTCCCTCACTGATCCATTCATCCATCAATAACTTTCACAGGTTCCCACCGATCTAGCGCTGAGAGGAACAAGTGTGTCACATGTCAGGAGTCCATGATTGGTCCTTGATCTGTGCAGATCATTCTATCCCTTTGTCCATGTTGCAGTCTTTTCCCTCTAGACTGAGCACCCACTCACCCCTTTTCACCCTTGTCCTCTCTCTGTAAGGGCCAGTTGCAATTCCATTCTTGATATTGTCCAGCTGGTCCACAGCAGGAGATGTAAAAAGGCCATGTGTTTTTTGTGGTTGTGGAATGAAGGCCTTTGTGGAGCCGTGAGCCTTGGACTCTTTTGGCTGCCCTTCAGGTATTCTGTCAATAGTTCTGGTCTGTGAAGGGAAGCAGACCAGGTCCATATCGCTTCCAGTGATGGACCACCAAGGGTCCAGTTGGTCCCAGGAAGGGGAAAAAAAAGAAATGCTCTACAACTACGGGGCTGTAGTGGCAAAAAGGTTGGTTGAAAGAGAAACCCCATGAATGATTCATCAAGTTTTCTAGTCAATGTTTGGCCCAACAAAGCGAGTTGTTCAGTGGAATGCGAATGGTTTTTGGTTGACTGGTTCAGCCATTGGCAGGCTCAGGTCAAGGCTTTCAGGCAACTTGAGTTCAGGCGTTTGCCGCCGTTAGCGAGGTCCAGTAGCACGCACCCTCTTGCCTCTCTTGCTGATGGTGGTGAAGCGAAATGGTGTGGTGAGGTCAGGTTGCTCCCCAGGCGGGAAACGCTTCATGAAGTGTACATCCTGCTGGTTGGGGAGCGTGTGGGGCCCGCGGCGAGGGCGCCCTCTTTTTGTGAAGCCCACATACCAGCCCGTGTAGCGTGCGGACATCAGAGCTGTATAGTGGTTTTCCAGAACCTTTTCCACAAAAACACAGTCGGCGCTTCTGTTACTGGCCTTCTGAGAAAGAGGAAGCACCCACGTGTGCAGAAAGGAGAACAGAGAGAGGCTGATCAGGACAGTGTATCACAATCATTTTGCGTTGGACACGGTGATGTCAACAAAAGTCATTCTTACCTTTCCTACCAGCTTGCCCCGGCGGTTCATGCACAAGTAGAAGTTGGTTTCTTTGCCCCGGATTCTCACCTGGCTACCAAAGGTGTCTGCCTCCACTACGAGCTGGGCTTGTGAAGGGACAGACAGAAGGACAGACAGACATTAGAGCCAAGGAAAACAAGGGGAATGTGTGGGTGTCAACAGAAATCTCTACCTGACATTTTATTCCATGTGTGATATCAAACAGACCCACTTGCATCCACACAGCTACTTCCATATGGCCGACTACATCTTGGACTGGTCGCTGGAGTCATTGACCGGGCGTGTCACAAAAAATGTTCCAGGGCTAGCGTTACAAAATATATATATTTGAAGTCCAAACTCTGAGATTTTCCCTTCACTGTGGGATAGACATTCAACCAGCACATCTACTCAAGCAATCCTAAGGGTGTTTGCCTCATTCAGGGTGCGAGAAGAGGCTGGAGATGTGCTCTAACGAAGCCCTGGGAATTTGACACTTCTTGGTCGAGAAGAAAATTGCCATGCTGGAGCAATGCCCCTGCTCATCTGACCTGGCTCCATGTGATTTCCCCTCCAGCTAAAGAACGTCAACAAAGTGTCTCAGGCATCAAAATGGCCATGACTACAGAGCAATAAAGGATCCCGGGAGAATCTTTCCAAGAGTACATAAAATAGTGGCAGAAAAGATGGGGAAATTGTGTTAGACTCGATGGGAATTACTCGGAAGGGGAAAACTTTGAAATACTGTATATCTTTTGTAACACCAGTCCTTTGAACTTTTTCCGATGCACCTCGAAGAGCCCGACAACCATCCACACCTTCAATAATTGAAAATCATCCTGTAAATCCGCATTGCCTGTACTGGAGACACGCTAATGAACCACTACACCATCAGGACCAACTACAATTTTCGTCTTTTCCAAAAAGCAGTTATACAAGAAGAGAGTACAGTTCAGGATGGTATCCATTATTTTTGTTGCTTTCATTATCAAAAGACCTACCGAATATAAGTGATCTCTTCTGAGACCCAATTGATGGAGCTGCAATTATTGCATCCACTTGACTGGCCAGCAAAGAAATTTGTAAGTGGCGGTAATGGAAAGAAAACCACAGAAAACATGGCTTTAAAACATGACTGAAAATGGCAAGTGGCAAATGGATTCAAAGTTGCGTTGGAGAAAGAGAGTACCGGTCAACCTTGTTTCGAGAAATCCGTTGACTTCGGTACAATTTTGTCCACTGACATTGTCAGAGCACAGAAGCAATACTGTATCATTTCTTGGTTCCTTTTGTTTTGGGTACTGAGGTATAAGTAAACGGCCCAAACATTTTTTATGCCGTCAATGCAACCTTCCGTCTCTTCTACGTCTCTAGACAAATAAATGGTTTCAAGATAAGGCAGTTCAATTGAGATGTGAGGCTGATGCCTACAAATTGGCCTCATAAAAACAAAACAGATGGCAATGGCGATTTTGAGCATGCGCAGCAGAGCAACAGAAGCCTTTGACTGGGTCTCAATTTGTTCACATACAGTGTAGCATACATTCATCCTTGTGGGCAATATCACTTCCCATTCTCAAAGAGCGCTAGCACCTGGTTAAAAATAAATCCCTAAAATGGTTCCTAGATGACCTTAGTCAACAAAGGGGTCAAGAGAAATCAATACCTCCTTCCCTCTTGCCCTCTTCCTTTCTCTCCCCCCACCGCCAACTCTCCTCTCATATCCCTTCAGTTCGCTTACATCGTTGTGCACGCCTCAGACACAATACCCGATGTCTTTTAGTCTTTGGAATGCGTTCTGAAACATTTATAGTAGACAATGTATTGCTCGAGGTGGAATGTTAGTAACACTTTTGTGAATGGTGGAGAGATACAATCCAACCACCACCATCAAAAGGAGCATCTCAAGAAATATGAACTCCAGGCTTGCTACTGCCCATCGATTCTGCGAAGTTTAAGAATGGGTTCAGGCATAATTACCTTCAAGGTGGAGAGGAGAATGAAATGGGGGATGGACACGGGGAGTGTTAAAGCATGGAAGTGGAAAGGGAAGGAGGGAGGCAGGGAGGGGAAGCCAAGCCTGCTGTTTTAAATCCAGAGGAGACAGCAGCGAGGATGAGAAATCAATGGAAAAATCGATGAAGAAGATGGGCTTCTAACATCAGGTCTGACACCGCCTACCAGCCTTCTCCTCGAACTAACTCACACCTTTTTCTTTATTTCGCACAGTAACCTTTATTCTCTCGCCCTCTTTCCATCCTTTGCTCGCTTGTGAATCACCGAGTCAGTAACCAGTCGATAAGGTCCTTGTACAATCTCCAATGCCCTGTGCCAAAGCCTGGGGAGGCATGCACAGCTGCCGCCTACATCTGTTCATGCATTCACTCGTTTGACCACCGTCGCTTTGTACTTGTGTGAGTGCATCTTACCATATTTGTCTCCATCTTCTCCCCGGGCACTGATTCGGCGTCCCAGCACTTGGACATGTTTGCCGCTGGTGCGACTGTAGAGTTGGTAAACCCGGTGGTGTCGTCGACTCATGGTGTCTCGCACCTGTGTCTGGTTCTCCACATGCACACTGAAGTTGACCCCATCCACACCGAGTACCTGTTGGAAACACGTAAGTGTACCAACAGTAAACTACAACTCCTCTTTACGACTGTAAAATTCCTCCTTGTCATGCCTCTCACCTGTAATGGATTGCACATCACCAGCAACATCTGGATACATCTGGAAATAGTCGAAACAGAGCAATAATTTAAAACAAACATTGACATCTGCGAGTGTCAAGCATGACACCATCATTCATCCCCCGCCTCCCTCCCTGCCCGCGGTACCCTCTGTTCAACAGCTTTTTGCTTTATTGGCCAATTGCTCACATTGCTGGCTGGCACAGCGGCTTGACATACAGACAGGCAAATCAGCATCAGCAGGCATCAACCAGGCATCAGCAGACTGGCAACACCCATAGACCTGTTTATAGTTACGCTACCTGACTTCTTTCCGAGCCCAAAGTTCTGACCGGGCTATGCCAAAATCTGGCCTCCAAATGACCCGACTTGACCATAGAATGGCAAACATGCCGAGACAAATAGAATGTTTTGGTTGGGACATCTGAGGCAATGAGTCGGTTTATTTGGCTGCTGTGGATATGTAGACAGCTGGGCTGGACTACAGGTGCACACCGGGCTATGATGTGGTTTTGGCCAGGAGTGGATTGTGGTACCAATTCAAAATGCTATGAATAAGTGAGAACACGAGCTCCCAAATGTGCGGAAAAAAAATCATTTTTGGAGGAATAATACGGTGATGCACAAGTCACATGTGTCGTCCGTCACACTGCTTACTTGTGTTCCACCTCAACTTTGTACTATTTGAGACTCATGACAGGAACAGCTGGTTCTTTTTTCAATGAAGATATATCTCTATTTATCTAAGATTAGAGCAGAAACCTTGGAGCTATCGTTTGTTATTTAAAGCTCTCGAATGGTACTCTGCAAAATCTGGTAGTCTTTGAGCTGCTCTGCATTAGTGACTTGATGACTTTCAGAACCACGCGTGGAAAGTGAAAAGCAATTCTACCAATCTTGTCTTTCCCCACCTCATCTCTGCATGCCTCCTCCATCTCTACTCCACTCTCTCTCGCTGACTTGTTGTCCTCCTTATCTCTCCTCCACCTCTTTGTCGCTCTCCTATCATTTTCCTACCTCCCGGTTTATGTTTGGACTTAGTGAGTTGACTCCTCCGCACTGTCATGGGCATGCACACAGATGTGTGTATACAGGAGGAGCAGGCAGCTGACAGCTGGGCTGAAGCAAAGACATGTGGCCCATTTCTGAGATTGGGAGATAGCGGTGGAGGGACCATCTGAATGGGACACAAAGGGCTTGAGAGAAGGTGATGCAAGAAGAAATTGCCAGGGAATGCTGCTGGCAAAGAATACCAAAAGGTGAAATAGAACGAGAAGTTCACGTGAGAGGGAGAGGAGGGGGACTATAAAAGGCTGCATCTCTTCGTAGGAATAAAGAACTGTAGGGACTGTATAAGCACAGTGTGTGGTCTGGTCAGGCATGAGAAGGAGACAAAAAGATCAATAGCGGGAAAGAAAGGGGAAGAGGATACAAGTCATGCACATCACAACATAAGTCACCACCAGCGCCGGACTCTGACAAATGTATCTCATTGCATACTCTTGCTTCATACCCCTCCTCTTTTTGACACTCTTAAGAAAAAAAGTTGACTCATTGAGGGCCACGGTAACTGGTTGGCACTAGTGACGGCTATAATAATTAACAGATTAACTAAACTTTATTTATATAGCACTTTAAAACAACCATTGCTGCATACTGTCCATGAATTAACTGGTTGTTAAGAATCCGAAATGGGCTATTTGGCCACAACCAGCGAATCCGACTCGATTTGTGGTCTAACATGACTTTAGCTCAGGCCGACATCCACTCCATGCCAGATCCGCAGGGCAACATTACTCGGTGCATTTTTACATTGGCACCAAAACAGGATAACATTCAGAGAGATATTCTCGCATCTCTAATCTAGTAGAAACACATTTGGTACATTTTTGCATGACTTGGGCAAATACATGTGCTGCTCTGGCTTCGGAAAAAGTGCAAAGATTTTGCCTAGAGTCAATTTATTGGCACTTTGTAGTACATTAGAACAGATAAAACATATAGGGAGAGCAATGCCTCCTTCCGTACAAGTCATCAATCAATCCAAGACAAATTAAATTCTTCTTGGTTGTTCAAGATGATTCGCCTTTAATCCAAAAGGCTCTGAGTTTCGAAATCCAGTTGCCTTCAGCTCACGCTTAGTCGATTACCGTGACCTGGATGGCTGAGAAATTACACAGACATATTGTATCCCCTTTTCTGACAGCGCATACTTTGCTGTGTTGACTCTTCAGTCATTCTAATAGACACAGACGTCCAGGGCAATGCCGTGTTGGCCCTCACATTTTACGTACACTGCCAAAAAAACCTGAGCCCCTGTGCATTGTGAGGACTGTCAGCTGTTAAAACACCATTGCCGCACTGCCGTCGAAGACACTGCAGGAAAAGTGCCTCGACACTGGATTCCCCGCTCCCACAAAAACCACAGACACTCCGTGTTATGCCAGCCACAGAGCGGAGGCGAGAGGAAAGCGGGGAGCGGTCGGGGGTCGGGGGAGGGATGAGAAAAGGACAGAGTCGGAGCAAAAAAAAAAAAGGCTGGCTACAGCAATGACATAGCGGAGGTATTGGGGGAGAGGGAAAGCCCGGTGCGCGGTGGCTGTCTGCCAAAACAAGCAAAAGTTCTGACATCATGAACCTGCGTCCCCGCAGATGCACCGGGATAAGACCGCGGTCAGATGAGCCAGCCTCAGAGCGAACGAGCGAGCACCAGTGTGAAGAGAGCACGATCGGCCTGCTGGGACTCGGCGTACAGGACGGTGGTTTCAGCTGTGTGTAGTAGTGGTTAGAGCGGTAGGCCGACACTGCATCGCGGGCCTCAGCACGTTGGATGTTAGTCTGTGGGCCTCTGTGGCGGCGGTAAGGCAAGTGGGTGTGTGAGTGGTATCAACAGGAACAGGCCTGACTGTGGAACAATAGTTAGAGAAAGCCTCAAAGTGGAGCTGCGGCTTTTAAGAGAGTAGCAACAGGTTGCTGCGGTTAGGACCTTTTCCCTTTGCATACCAGACTTTGATAAAATGGTGAAACTGTGTTTTCTGGGTAGAGGAAATAAATCCATAAATGTCTGCGGTAAAGTGATAGGCAAGAAGGAAATGAATGGCTCGATGATTGGCTTTGGTCGACCTTAACTAAAACCAGCAGACTAAACAGTCGGTCTGCTCGTCCTCAGATACTGCCAGAGGCGCCGTCATTCATCAGTTATTAATTCGAAGTTTTATCTCAGCGAGCATCTGTGGAAAAAAAATGGTTTCATGCAAGTCAGGGAGACAGATGTAGGCAGTTAGGTGGGTAAAACGGAGACAGCGGGATGCAGGCAGGGAGGTGAAAGTCGGGCAGCGGCAACGAAACACACCCTGCCCAGGTTGCGAGTGGAATGAGAAGTATCTGGCGAGGGCTGCCATGTGGGAGAAGTAGAGCCGATGCAAGAAAAGAAAAATAAATCCCTCTCGGCTTTTAAGAAGACACACCTCGAATGGGCAAGCAACAGCCCCCTGAGTATGCATCCTCCCTCACATTTGCTTTTGGCACCTTATCCCGTTCCGATCCCACTAGATAAAGTTTGTTACTTGAGTCAAAAATATTTTCGGCAGGAAAAAAAAACAAAAAACTTCAGATGGGAAAACAGCATTGTCGAGCAAGTTTTGGCCATCCCTGAAGTAAGTGTAGACGGTGATGGAGATGTTTATGGCAGCTTTTATGAGTAACACAAGACCCGAATGTGACCTAGTGACCCCAAACTGTCAGCCAATCAAAACAGGACTTTCCTGGTATGTTTTCCACCGGGACTGATGAGGAGTGATGTAATCGTTTGACACTGCAACCCCACCATCATCTTCATGCGTTGCTCGGCTTATTTGAAAGTCGTTTAAACACAAGACTGAGTAGGGAGATCTGATTTCTGCACGATAAAGAGATGAAAAAGGCGGACTTACAAGACGGTCAGCGTGGAAAGAAGGGACCACATCGCTTCCCCCCTCCACTATGGAACTTGGCCCAGAGTCAGTCTCCTCGCTCGGCCTGAGCCAGTCCGACAGTCCGGAGAGTTTGCCTCTGCGGTTGAAATCCGGTGGATGTTAGGCAGAGTCAAAGAGTGAGCGGCCACTCCAGTTGGCATCGGCGACGGCGTGGCCCAGTTCCCACAGCGTGGAGAATAAATAAGCGGCCGTGGGTAAACTGGTGTTTGAGGCCGCAGGAGCCGGGCCACTGTGACCGCAGGGCAACCTCGAACAGCTGTCCACGCCGGGGGCTAGTGGGCGGGGGCGCAAAATGGTGAGCCTCAGATGATGCGCGCCCCCGACAAAGGACGAAGCAGGTGAAATCACGTGCTTTACTTACAGATTGTCAAACTCCCAAAATACTGGTCACCCTCAGCAACCCCGTGGAACGATGCAACGCGCGCGTAATGGCATGCGTAATCCAACCGTCTGGTGCGGAAGTGGGAATGTGCACTACGCACGAGATGACAGCGGCGAATGAGCTTCAGTCCCGGCTTAGTAGGTCCAGTAACTGTTGGAGCTTCTTGTCTACGTGAGAATGATGCTCGCGCACACAGCAGGCGGGAGAGGGAGGCTCTGCGGGCGCAGGGTGATGCAAAGTACCTTCGGTCATGTCGGCTCACCCGCGACGCCTCCGCTCGTCTGACGCTCCAGTGACACCACCGTGTCCGTTCGCAAATGTCTTTGAGGTCCTGCAGCGGTCCAGCTCAGAGTAGTCTGCTGAAGGGACGTGACGAGGGAGGGGGGTAGCTGAGGCGGTATGGGAGCAGCTGCGACTGGGTGGCAGACTCGGGGAGGAAATGACAGCCGCACTTTGCACCTGATTTTCCGGACGTGCCCGCCGCCCTCAGCCGCTGATTGCCGCCTGGCTGCAACACTTCTCCCTGCGCCTCCTCGATACAATACCAGCCAAAACACAGCTCGATGACATCACCTCCAAAATGTTTGAAAGGGGAAAATGCAATCCGATCGTTGTATTTATTTTTTTAAACCTAGAAAGTTAAAGCCGTTCCTATGAAGCGCGAGGGGGGAAAGCACGAAAGTCTCCCCGCTTGGAAAGAGAGAAAAAACAGCTCCGCGTTGCATGAAGAGAGGGGTCGAGCTCGCCAGGTTAGCGGAGGAATAAAAACTTGAACACTGCGAACGGTTACCCAAAATCACACTGACAGTTCCACTCGCAGTCCAAAACCTACAGCAACTCTCTTCTCCTTCGTCTCCTTCTTTTGCTGCCCCTCTCTTTCAGTCACATTTGAGAAAAGACAAAACCAAAAGAAAAAACGAGGCCAGCTGTGTGGTTTTATCCACTTTCCTGCTATTATGCAGATGTTTCTCTCTCTCTTTTTTTTTTTAAACGCCAGACTCTTAGCATAAACAGCTCTCGTTGAGGGGGCTGCACGGGAGAGGCACGTCGGCAGGCACAGACCTCACTCTAAGAAAACCAGAACAAGATTTTAACAGACGCTGATCAATCCTCCCTTCCTCCCTCCTCTTCTCTCTCTCTCTCTCTCTGTCACGCGCGCGCGCGCGCTCCGCACATTATTGAATCAAATTGGGATCAGCCAGTTGCAATGCCATGCGCGACAAGAAATGTCACTTTCAAACAGGTGACACAAGGGGAAATTTATGGCTGTCTGTTATTGATGGTCGTTTGAACAGATCACGGAAAAGAATCCATCAGGCTGCAGAATGCTGGAATGTAGCTCGAGGAAGAAGAATTTGGTGTGAATCAAGGAAGATTATGGCTCCAATTAGAAGTGTTTGGCCTTTGTTAACATAATTTGGGAGGTTGAATTGATGCCCGTAGAAATGAATGCAAGTTATGGTGGTTGGATGAGTGAAAGAAAGACTACAGCAATTCTTTCTGACCTAAATAAAGTGGAAATTGGACTGAAGGACATTGTCTTGAACAGTCAGTAAACATCTGTTTTAAAATAAGCTGCTTAGCCTCCATTGCCCGTATATGCCATGGTCCCCGGTTGACACCCCCGCCCCCCACTCCCCGCCGCCGCCCCAATCTCGTCAGTGAACGTTCAAGTGATGCATTATGACTCCGCTTTTCTTAACTTTTAAGTGAAACCTTAAGAGGGGAAATGAAACGGACAATGAAAGACAGTCGGGAGGGCGGTATGTAAGCAAGGACATGGATCCAAAAGGAACATTTCTCAGGGATTTCTGCAGAAACGCCCGCTCTGCGCTCCCCTGAAAAAAACTCTCTCTCACCGCTGCACAACCGCAGACAGTCAGCCAAGCCAACACAACACTACAGCCATACCTTTCAATGACACACGCGCACACACACGCACACACATACACACAGGCTAGAGTGAGAGAGAGTGCATGGTGGTGGTGGGGGGGGGGGACGGTAAAGCTCACACACTAGGGACAGTTATCTTGGCTCAAAGTGAAGGCTTATTCTTTTCATCATTGTACTTTTAAATCATACACACATGTACAGTCGTTCGTGCAAGAGGACAGGCTTCAGCTGGGACGGGTACTGGGGTGCTGTGGCTAAATGCCTTTCCAGTCATGCTCCACAAAAAAGCCTCTGGCCTCCTTTCTTACCACTGGCTCGTTCTGTGTCTTTGCACCTGTGTTTGGGTGCTTTCTCGCCTGCTCACCACTGCTGCAAGGGACATGAGCGTAAATGTTGTGGAGAGGGATTTGAACCACATTGTGGTGACAAGGTATGAATCCGTCTGGTACGGTGAAGACCAGATGGAAGGGTTCAAGAAAAAGGTCTGAATAATAACAATTGGGGGGTTGCAGAAATAGAAGTGATTGATTAAATTATGAGTGCTACGCTTCTCTTCAAATTGCCATATTATAACTCTCTCATAGTTAACTCCTATGTACGTTGCATTTCCACTTTGGAGTATTTAGGCCAGATTACGGTAACTGCAGCTCTATCATCAACCAACAGATTCAACTAAATAACGGAACCGGACAAATTATACAGGACAATGCAGCATTGTTGCTTGAATGTGACAATTCTCTGTTTAGCTGCCCCTCAACTCTGTAACCAGGCAAGACATTTTCAGATAGGTGATTCAAGATGGCGCCCGAGTAGGCAGCCGTCGGCAAGTGCTCTCATGAGCCTTGCTTTTTTGTTGTTTTTTGGTTTGTTTTGTCACTTTGTGTTTGTTGTTACGTCGTGTGGACCTGATGTGGACTTTTTTCAGCATTTTTTGGCCACGACATTCATCAAGGAGGAAACTCTGTGCTTGATGGTTGCGCCTTCTCGGCAGCATGGGTATACCAGCACTGTTTTTGCCTGGGAGGAATGTCGGCGCCATTTGACTGTCGTTGCTGGACAGTCCCGGGGCGCTTGTGTCTTGCGCCTGTCATGGGCAGCATTTTTCACAGCCTCACTTTGTTCAGCGGAGAGATCGGTGCTGTTGAACGGTCTGCGGCTGGATGGATGTAAGGCTTGAGGAGCCGACGATGAGAAGAAAGGAGCGCGAAGTGCCGATGCGGATGTGGAACTGGGAGTCGCGGCTTGGAATTGAAGTGGATTTACATGGGACAGGAGATGTGAGCCAATCTCTTTTTCGTCAATGGACGCTACAGCTTCGTGTTTGCTTTCAAAACTTAGCTTGTAGTAGACGTGTGCACATTTTCAGCATGACGTCTCTGATCCACTGGTGAAAGGACACTTTGATCCTCTCCTCTTTAATCTAGAACTGCTTCAGACAACAAAGTGTATGCAGAAAAGTGGTGAAGATGGCACGACTGTCTGTGTCCTATGTGTTGTGTTGTGTTATTTTTGTTATTTTGACTTCAAAATGGCGCCGGGTGAGTGGCTGCCTTTCCAGCAGCTCCTATATTTTGTTGTTCTACTTCTTCCTTTCATAACTTTGCTGCTGTGAATCGGGAATTTCTCCATTGCGAGACTAATAAAGGTTTTCTTATTCACTTGATTTGCAGATTTAGACCGTCAGCCACCATTTGCAGATATCAAACACTGTGAAACTAAGTGCAAATAAGCACAACAGTTGCAAGATTAGGATGCTCCATCCATCATGAGGTGAAGCAGACAACTGTCTTTTAATAAGCACAAAGAAATTACGTTGTTACTTTGTTCCAATGGAGCTCATCTGAGTTCCAAGACATGAGATCTGTTTCTTCTTTCTATAGCTTTGGTCTCTCCTGGAGATAAGATTCAGGACTTACAGGTATGTTTCTCTGTTTTTGGATCCTGAAGCTACTCTGTTCAAACTCTCAAAGAGAGACAGATTCTCCCTCAGAACACTTCACCCTGTTTCACATGATATTAAAAAAACGTTTGCTACAAAAGCTTTGGAGATGATTACCCAAAGCCCGTATCTTACTGAGGAGCGAATGCGAAGTGAATTTAGGGTTTCATCAGGGTTCATAAGATAAGATAAGATAAGATAAGATAAGATAAGATAAGATATCCCTTTATTTGTCCCGCAATGGGGAAATTACAGTCAGAATTCAGAAAGGAAAACGCTGGGTAGGGAGAGGGAAAAAAAAAACCACGCTCGAACTATCCTCTTCTGAGGTAAAAGGTAGCCGAGATATACGTAAATATTTGTACTTGTCACCAACCATTTTTCTTGTCCCAAAGAAATTTTGAACAATCCATTGTTTCGTTAACAGTAGCAAGTGTTAAAAAAAAAAAAAAACGTGAGCATTTGTACGTGGTCACAAGAGGTGTCGGCAAAGTTTTGTTTTTGTTTTTTTTCCAATGCTAAACGTGACCATGGTTCCATTATGTGTCGACACATATCTTCAATCTGCCCCACCATTTTATCTGCTCTCTCTGTGTCTGCCTCTGCTTGCAGCCTGATTATTGATTGTTCATGTCTTGTCTCTGCAGCTACTGCCTATTGATTTTTGGTTAACACACGCACACACACGCACACGCACACGCACACATACACACACACACACCAACATGTATTCACGCACACCATAACATCTTTGGAGATCTAGTTGTCATTTGACATCCTTTTTGGTATCCCACAACCATCACACACGCCCTCCTCAAACACATACACATACCCACACACCCATAAGTGCAAAAAAAACCCCACACAGTGATAAGAACACACGTTTTGGCCCTCTTTTGTGTTCAACAGACTTGGCATTGATGGACATTATCCCGTCTTTGTGGGGCACTCTGGTCTCATTAAAGAGAATGAGAGAGAGAGAGAGAGAGAGAGAGAGCCTTGGGAACTCTGTAACTGCAAAACTACTCTCTCTGTATGTGGTGCTCTTTTCAGCGGGCCTGCAGGCTTCTTCATCCAGGGAGCCTGGTCAATATGGCCATTCTGACTCGCAATTAACATCGATCAGCGCTCGTCAATACCGTTAGCACCCAGACAAAGGGCCAGGGCGCATTGTGTGTGCAGACCCTTTCTTTATCACAGCCATGCATTTCCTCAAATGGCACTCTCATTAAATTTGGGCATTCTGGCCTGACCCCAAGGTCGTGATGGCAGAGGAGTGAGGTGTGCTGGACTTTAGGGTGCAAACTGGCTTTTGACTCTCGAAGATGTGAAAAAAGTGAGTCAAGTTTGGATAAGATGTAGTTTATATAAGAAATGCGATGATGCATCATGTTTCATGACTCCAGAGGATTTGGCCCAATCAGCCTAGCCTATAATATATGACCTCTCTGTGTTTTGATGAGAGGCAAAGTCTGGCGTGTGTCTTTGTTTAATACCTGCAGATCCTTAAACATTTGATGTTGAGATGTAAGCCCAATAATGGTTTCTGGGATTGATATTGCTGCTTTGTTAAGTACAGGCCAAGTTGAAACGTTCCCCAATGTGTAAATGTACGAGGAACTTATAAAGGCCCTTTGAAAATCTGGGCCCCAGTGTAAAATGGAGGAATGACTACAATGTGGCGCGCTTTGAAAGAAGAACCTGTTTGCCACTTGTTTGCGCCTGCAAGATGATACAGCTGCAGCGAACGGAGAGCAAGAGTTACAGTAATTAGCAGGGAGACGCTTGTGTCATCGAGAGCTGCGTTTGACATAAAGAGAAAGGCAAAATATTGTTTTTTATTAGCTGCTATTGTGAAGGTGCACAGCCAGCTCTTCTCTCTGCCGTAGCAAGATGAATCTGATTAATACCGTTCGCTTTCCGCTCTGCCTCAGAATTCATTACAGCTGTTGTCTCCATACATAGCCCAACTCCAGGCTCCAGAGTAACATTGATTTGGCGTTTTTAAGTTGAAGGATTTGATTTTTGGGTGATTCTTCATGCTATCTATCTTTCCTGTGTCTAACGTTGGTTTTGAAGAGTGAAATGTTCCCAATAATTCTACTTCCTTATAGTTACACCTGTCATTACAACAATGCTTTTCAGTCAGGTTCTCTTCTTTCACAAGAGCCAGAGTAACACTTATAAGACTATCAGATTTATCGTTGTAATGTGGCTGATGTTTGCCAATATATAGTAGATGTTAATACAAAACATCTGCTGAAACATTAGAGAAGCAAACTTTACGACGCAGACCAGATCTGAAATTAACACTGGAGAAGTCAGCATTATGGAGCGGTATTTATCAAAGTAAGAATTCACCTTGGATCGTTGACAGTCTTAGGATGTCTCATCGATGTCATTTAAGAATTCATGAGCATCACATCTGGGTTTAAACTGGGGGAGGGTTGGGAGGGGATACAGTAAATCTCATTGAAAAAACGGAAACATCCAAACATCTGTTGTTTGTCCTGTTTCATGCCACAGAGAGGCTAATGCCTATTCTAACCAATTTCGAGCTACTGTAGGTGGATTATGGTCATTTATCTACAAATCCTGACTTGAGGTGAAAATAGTGAAAAACCTTGTTGTTTGGGACGTTATTTTTGGAGCCTGAAAATTCAAACATTTGAAAATAGATGTCTTCCAAGTGGAAACGTTTGCTTTGTTCAATTTCCAGCGTTTACTTTGTCATGGATCCCAAAATATGAAAACTGTCACACCTTTCTTGTTTTTGTTGGGGCACCGGTATTGAGTAGAGAGGTTTGTTTAATTCATCAAGTAACAGTGGATATAAAGTCTACATATGCCTGTTCAAATGTCAAGTTTATGTGATCTGAAGAGATGAAACGAGAAGATAAATCATTCAAGCTTAAGAATTCTGCTGGAAAGCAAAACAAATGTCAGGAGAAGTTTATTAAATCAGTTCACAATTATTTGGGGTTAATGTGAGGCACTTTAAATGGTGGCAGGTGTGTGTTGACTCCTGTTTTACATGAGTAGAATCGGTGAAGTATGTGATTGGTTCATTTTGTACATGGCCACGGGTAAAAATATTACCTCTGCTGCTGTGCTGTTTTTTACTTTCAATTTCAAAAAGCGTTCTATTTTTTAATTTATAGCTCATTCAAAAGGATCCCAGTAATTTTTCTTGTTCTCATTTTTTTTTATGTCGCAGAACCTTGGCATTGAACCGGGGTGTGTAGACCCTTTACATCCAATGTATACAAGCTATTATGCTTATGGAGCTAATGC